>NC_092379.1:70595544-71195544 GCF_030028105.1 Mobula birostris
GTGGGGCGTGTCTCTGGGCGTGCAGGCTGTCTCTGGGTGTGTGGGTACTGTCTCTGGGTGTGTGTCAGTCTGTCTTGGTTGTGCAGGGAGTGTCTCTGGGTGTGTGTCAGGCTGTCGCCGGGTGTGTGTAATGCTGTCTCTGTGTTTGTGGGGAGTTTCTCTGGGTGTTTGTCAGGCTGTCTCGGGGTGCGTGAGGAGTGTCTCTGGGTGTGTGTCAGGTTGTCTCTGGGTGTGTGGAGAGTGTCTCTACGGGTGTGTGGGGATTTTGTCGGGGTGTGTGTGTCAGGCTGCCTCTGGGTGTCTGCTGAGTGTCTCTGCGGGTGTCTGGGGATTGTATCTGGGTGTGTGTCAGGCTGTCTTTGGGTGTGTGTCATGCTGTCTCTGCGTGTGTGGGGAGTGTCTATGGGTGTGTCTCAGGCTGTCTTGGGGTGCATGGGAAGTGCCTCTGGTTGTGTGTCGGGCTGTCTCTGTGTGTGTGGGGAGCGTCTCTGGGTGTGTGTCAGGCTCTCTGTGTGATGGGAGTGTTTCTGGGTGTGTCAGGCTGTCTTGGTTGTGTGGGGAGTGTCTCTGGGTGTGTGTTAGGCTGTCTCGGGGTGTGTGGGTAGTGTCTCTGGGTGTGTGTCAGTCTGTCTTGGTTGTGTGGCGGTGTCTCTGGGTGTGTGTCAGTCTGTCTTGGTTGTGTGGGGGTGTCTCTGGGTGTGTGTCAGGCTGTGTCGGGTGTGTGGAGAGTCTCTCTGCGTGTGTGTGGGGAGTGTCTCTGAGTGTGTGTCAGGCTGTCTCCGGGTGTGTGTAATGCTGTCTCTGCGTGTGTGGGCAGTGTCTCTGGGTGTTTGTCAGGCTGTTTCTGGGTGTGTGGAGAGTGTCTCTGTGGGTGTGTGGGGATTTTGTCTGGGTGTGTGTGTCAGGCTGTCGCTGGGTGTGTGGAGAGTGTCTCTGTGGGTGTGTGGGGATTGTATGTGGGTGTGTGTCTGGCTGTCTTGGGGTGCGTGGGAAGTGTGTCTGGGTGTGTGTCAGGCTGTCTTGGGGTGCGTGGGAAATGTCTCTGGGTGTGTGTCAGGCTGTCTCTGGGTGTGTGGGGACTGTCTCTGGTTGTGAGTCAGGCTGTCTCTAGGTGTGTGGGGAGAGTCTCTGGGTGTGTGACACGCTGTCTCTGGGTGCGTTGGGAGCGTCTCTGGGTGTGTGTCAGGCTCTCTCTTTGTGTGTGGGTAGTGTTTCTGGGTGTGTCAGGCTGTCTTTGGGTGTGTGGGGAGTGTCTCTGGGTGTGTGTCAGCTGTCTCTGGGTGTGTGGAGACTGTCTCTGCGTGCGTATGGGGAGTGTCTCTGGGTGTGTGGAGAGTGTCTCTGCGTGTGTGTGGGGAGTGTCTCTGGGTGTGTGTCAGGCTGTCTCTGGGTGTGTGGAGAGTCTCTCTGCGTGTGTGTGGGGAGTGGCTCTGAGTGTGTGTCAGTCTGTCTCTGGGTGTGTGGAGAGTGTCTCTGCGGGTGTGTGGGGATTGTATCTGGGTGTGTCTCAGTCTGTCTTGGTTGTGTCAGGAGTGTCTCTGGGTGTGTGTCAGGTTGTCTCGGGGTGTGTGGGTAGTGCCTCTGGGTGTGTATCAGTCTGTCTTTGTTGTGTGGGGGTGGCTCTGGGTGTATGTCAGGCTGTCTCGGGGTGTATGGGGAGTGTCTCTGGGTGTGTGTCAGGCTGTCTTGGGGTGCATGGGAAGTGTCTCTGGGTGTGTGGAGCGTGTCTCTGCTTGTGTGTGGGAAGTGTCTCTGGGTGTGTGTCAGGCTGTCTCTGGGTGTGTGGAGAGTCTCTCTGCGTGTGTGTGGGGAGTGTCTCTGAGTGTGTGTCAGGCTGTGCATGGGTGTGTGGAGAGTGTCTCTGCGGGTGTGTGGGGATTGTATCTGGGTGTGTGTCAGTCTGTCTTGGTTGTCTGGGCAGTGTCTCTGGGTGTGTGTCAGGCTGTCTCAGAGTGTGTGGGGAGTGTCTCTGGTTGTGAGTCAGGCTGTTTCTGGGTGTGTAGGGAGTGTCTCTGGGTGTGTGTCACTCTCTCTCTGGGTGCGTGGGGAGCGTCTCTGGGTGTGTGTCAGACTCTCTGTGTGTGGGGAGTGTTTCTGGGTATGGGTCAGGCTGTCTCTGGGTGTGTGGAGACTGTCTCTGCGTGCGTATGGGGAGTTTCTCTGGGTGTGTGGAGACTGTCTCTGCGTGTGTGTGGGGAGTGTCTCTCATTGTGTGTTCGGCTGTCTCTGGGTGTGTGGAGAGTGTCTCTGCGGGTGTGTGGGTAGTGTCTCTGTGTTTGTGTCAGTCTGTCTTGGTTGTGTGGGGAGTGTCTCTGGGTGTGTGTCAGGCTGTCTCTGGGTGTGTGGAGAGTGTCTCTGCGGGTGTCTGGGGATCGTATCTGGGTGTGTGTCAGGCTGTCTCTGGGTGTGTGTCATGCTCTCTCTGCATGTGTGAGGAGTGTCTCTGGGTGTGTGTCAGGCTGTCTCTGGGTGCGTCTAATGCTGTCACTGCATGTGTGGGGAGTGTCACTGGGTGTGTTCAGGTTGTCTCTGGTTGTGTGGGGAGTGTCTCTGTGTGTGTGTCAGGCTGTCTCTGTGTTTGTGGAGAGGGTCTCTGCGTGTGTGTCACGCTGTCTCTGGGTGCCTGGGGAGCGTCTCTGGGTGAGTGTCAGGCTCGCTCTTTGTGTGTGGGGAGTGTTTCTGGGTGTGTCAGGCTGTCTCTGGGTGTGTGGGGAGTGTCTCTGTGTGTGTGTCAGGCTGTCTCTGGGTGTGTGGAGAGTGTCTATGCGGGTGTGGGGATTGTATCTGGGTGTGTGTCAGGCTGTCTCTGGGTGTGTGTCATGCTCTATCTGCATGTGTGGGGAGTGTCTCTGGGTCTGTGTCAGGCTGTCTCGGGGTGCGTGGGGAGTGTCTCTGGGTGTGTGTCAGGCTGTCTCCTGGTGTGTGCAATGCTGTCTCTGCGTGTGTGGGGAGTGTCTCTCGGTGTTTGTCAGGCTGTCTCAGGGTGCATGAGGAGTGTCTCTGTGTGTGTGTCAGGCTGTCTCTGGGTGTGTGGAGAGTGTCTCTGCGGGTGTGTGGGGATTTTCTCTGGGTGTGTGTGTCAGGCCGTCTCTGGGTGTGTGGAGAGTGTCTCTGCGGGTGTGTGGGGATTGTATGTGGGTGTGTGTCAGGCTGTCTTTGGGTGTGTGTCATTCTGTCTCGGCGTGTGTGGGGAGTGTCTATGGGTGTGTATCAGGCTGTCTTGGAGTGGGTGGGAAGTGTCTCTTGGTGTGTGTCAGGCTGTCTCTGGGTGTGCGTCAGGCTGTCTCTGGGTGCATGGAGAGTGTCTCTGGGTGTGTGTCACGCTGTCTTGGAGTGGGTGGGAAGTGTCTCTTGGTGTGTGTCAGGCTGTCTCTGGGTGTGCGTCAGGCTGTCTCTGGGTGTGTGGGGATGGTCTCTGGGTGTGTGTCAGGCATGTCTCTGGGTGCATGGAGAGTGTCTCTGGGTGTGTGTCACGCTGTCTCTGGGTGCGCGGGGAGCTTCTCTGGGTGTGTGTCTGGCTCTCTCTTTGTGTGTTGGGAGTGTTTCTGGGTGTGTCAGGCTGTCTCTGGGTGTGTGGGGAGTGACTCTGGGTGTGTGGAGACTGTCTCTGCGTGCGTATGGGGAGTGCCTTTGGGTGTGTGGAGAGTGTCTCTGCGTGTGTGTGGGGAGTGTCTCTGGGTGTGTGTCAGGCTGTCTCTGGGTGTGTGGAGAGTGTCTCTACAGGTGTGTGGGGAGTGTCTCTGAGTGTGTGTCAGGCTGTCTCTGGGTGTGTGGAGAGTGTCTCTGCGGGTGTGTGGGTAGTGTCTCTGGGTGTGTGTCAGGCTGTCTCTGGGTGTGTGTCATGCTCTCTCTACATGTGTGAGGAGTGTCTCTGGGTGTGTTTCAGGCTGTCCAGCGGTGCGTGGGGAGTGTCTCTGGGGATGTGTCAGGCTGTCTCTGGGTGTGTCTAATGCTGTCTCTGCATGTGTGGGGAGTGTCTCTGGGTGTGTTCAGGTTGTCTCTGGTTGTGTGGGGAGTGTCTCTGGGTGTGTGTCAGGCTGTCTCTGTGTGTGTGGAGAGTGTCTCTGCGTATGTGGGAGGAGTGTCTCTGGGTTAGTGTCAGGCTGTCTCTGGGTGTGTGGAGAGTGTCTCTGCGGGTCTGTGGGCAGTGTCTCTGGGTGTGTGTCAGGCTGTGTCTGGGTATGTGTCATGCTGTCTTAGTGTGTGTTGGAGGTGTCTCTGGGTGAGTGTCAGGCTGTCCCGGGGTGCGTGGGCTGTGTCTCTGGGTTTGTGTCAGGCTGTCTCAGGGTGGTGTGTCAGGCTGTCTGTGAGTATGTGGGGCATGTCTCTGGGTGTGTGTCAGCCTGTCTCAGGGTGGTGTGTCAGGCTGTCTCTGGGTGTGTGGGGCATGTCTCTGGGTGTGTCAGGCTGTCTCTGGGTGTGTGGGTACTGTCTCTGGGTGTGTGGGGAGTGTCTCTGGGTGTGTGTCAGGCTGTCTCTGGGTGTGTGGAGAGTGTCTCTGTGCGTGTGTGGGGATTTTGTCTGGGTGTGTGAGTCAGGCTGTCGCTGGGTCTGTGGAGAGTGTCTCTGTGGGTGTGTGGGGATTGTATGTGGGTGTGTGTCAGTCTGTCTTTGGGTGTGTGTCATACTGTCTCTACGTGTGTGGGGAGTGTCTATGGGTGTGTGTCAGGCTGTCTTGGGGTGCGTGGGAAGTGTCTCTGGGTGTGTGTGTTAGGCTGTCTTGGGGTGCATGGGAAGTGTCTCTGGGTGTGTGGGGAGTGTCGCTGGGTGTGTGTCAGGCTGTCTTGGGGTGCATGGGAAGTGTCTCTGGGTGTGGAGAGTGTCTCTGCGTGTGTGTGGGAAGTGTCTCTGGGTGTGTGTCAGGCTGTCTCTGGGTGTGTGGAGAGTCTCTCTGCGTGTGTGTGGGGCGTGTCTCTGAGTGTGTGTCAGGCTGTCCCTGGGTGTGTGGAGAGTGTCTCTGCGGGTGTGTGGGGATTGTATCTGGGTGTGTGTCAGTCTGTCTTGGTTGTCTGGGCAGTGTCTCTGGGTGTGTGTCCAGCTGTCTCGGAGTGTGTGGGGAGTGTCTCTGGGTGTGTGTCAGGCTGTCTCGGGGTGTGTGGGTAGTGTCTCTGGGTGTGTGTCAGTCTGTCTTGGTTGTGTGGGGGTGTCTCTGGGTGTGTGTCAGGCTGTCTCGGGGTGTGTGGGGAGTGTCTCTGGGTGTGTGTCAGGCTGTCTCTGGGTGTGTAGGGAGTGTCTCTGGGTGTGTGTCACGCTGTCTCTTGGTGTGTGGAGAGTGTCTCTGTGGGTGTGTGGGCAGTGTCTCTGGGTGTGTGTCAGGCTGTCTCTGGGTATGTGTCATGCTGTCTCAGTGTGTGTTGGAGGTGTCTCTGGGTGTGTGTCAGGCTGTCCCGGGGTGCGTGGGCTGTGTAGCTGGGTTTGTGTCAGGCTGTCTCAGGGTGGTGTGTCAGGCTGTCTGTTGGTGTGTGGGGCGTGTCTCTGGGTGTGTGTCAGCCTGTCTCAGTGTTGTGTGTCAGGCTGTCTCTGGGTGTGTGGGGAGTGTCTCTGGGTGTGTCAGGCTGTCTCTGGGTGTGTGGAGAGTGTCTCTGTGCCTATGTGGGGATTGTATGTGGGTGTGTGTCAGGCTGTCGCTGGGTGTGTGGAGAGTGTCTCTGTGGGTGTGTGGGGATTGTATGTGGGTGTGTGTCAGGCTGTCTCTGGGTGTGTGGGGAGTGTCTCTGGGTGTGTCAGGCTGTCTCTGAGTGTGTGGGTACTGTCTCTGGGTGTGTGTCAGGCTGTCTCGGGGTGCGTGAGGAGTGTCTCTGGGTGTGTGTCAGGCTGTCTCTGGGTGTGTGGAGAGTGTCTCTGTGGGTGTGTGGGGATTTTGTCTGGGTGTGTGTGTCAGGCTGTCGCTGGGTGTGTGGAGAGTGTCTCTGTGGGTGTGTGGGGATTGTATGTGGGTGTGTGTCAGGCTGTCTTTGGGTGTGTGTCATGCTGTCTCTGCGTGTGTGGGGAGTGTCTATGGGTATGTGTCAGGCTGTCTTGGGGTGCGTGGGAAGTGTCTCTGGGTGTGTGTCAGGCTGTCTTGGGGTGCATGGGAAGTGTCTCTGGGTGTGTGGAGCGTGTCTCTGCTTGTGTGTGGGAAGTGTCTCTGGGTGTGTGTCAGGCTGTCTCTGGGTGTGTGGAGAGTCTCTCTGCGTGTGTGTGGGGAGTGTCTCTGAGTGTGTGTCAGGCTGTGCATGGGTGTGTGGAGAGTGTCTCTGCGGGTGTGTGGGGATTGTATCTGGGTGTGTGTCAGTCTGTCTTGGTTGTCTGGGCAGTGTCTCTGGGTGTGTGTCAGGCTGTCTCGGAGTGTGTGGGGAGTGTCTCTGGGTGTGTGTCAGGCTGTCTCGGGGTGTGTGGGTAGTGTCTCTGGGTGTGTGTCAGTCTGTCTTGATTGTGTGGGGGTGTCTCTGGGTGTCTGTCAGGCTGTCTCGGGGTGTGTGGGGAGTGTCTCTGGGTGTGTGTCAGGCTGTCTCTGGGTGTATAGGAAGTGTCTCTGGGTGTGTGTCACGCTGTCTCTGGGTGCGTGGGGAGCATCTCTGGGTGTGTGTCAGGCTGTCTCTGGGTGCGTGGAGAGTCTCTCTGCGTGTGTGTGGGGAGTGTCTCTGAGTGTGTGTCAGGCTGTCTCCGGGTGTGTGTAATGCTGTCTCTGCGTGAGTGGGGAGTGTCTCTGGGTGTCTGTCAGGCTGTTTCTGGGTGTGTGGAGAGTGTCTCTGTGCGTGTGTGGGGATTTTGTCTGGGTGTGTGTGTCAAGCTGTCGCTGGGTGTGTGGAGAGTGTCTCTGTGGCTGTGTGGGGATTGTATGTGGGTGTGTGTCAGGCTGTCTTGGGGTGCGTGGGAAGTGTCTCTGGGTGTGTGTCAGGCTGTCTCTAGGTGTGTGGGGAGAGTCTTTGGGTGTGTGTCACACTGTCTCTGGGTGCGTGGGGAGCATCTCTGGGTGTGTGTCAGGCTCTCTCTTTGTGTGTGGGGAGTGTTTCTGGGTGTGTCAGGCTGTCTTTGGGTGTGTGGGGAGTGTCTCTGGGTGTGTGTCAGGCTGTTTCTGGGTGTGTGGAGACTGTCTCTGCGTGCGTATGGGGAGTGTCTCTGGGTGTGTGGAGAGTGTCTCTGAGTGTGTGTGGGAAGTGTCTCTGGGTGTGTGTCAGGCTGTCTCTGGGTGTGTGGAGAGTCTCTCTGCGTGTGTGTGGGGAGTGGCTCTGAGTGTGTGTCAGTCTGTCTCTGCGGGTGTGTGGGGATTGTATCTGGGTGAGTCTCAGTCTGTCTTGGTTGTGAGGGGAGTGTCTCTGGGTGTGTGTCAGGCTGTCTCGGAGTGTGTCCGGAGTGTCTCTGGGTGTGTGTCAGGCTGTTTCGGGGTGTGTGGGTAGTGCCTCTGGGTGTGTATCAGTCTGTCTTTGTTGTGTGGGGGTGGCTCTGGGTGTATGTCAGGCTGTCTCGGGGTGTGTGGGGAGTGTCTCTGGGTGTGTGTCAGGCTGTCTCTGGGTGTGTGGAGTGATTCTCTGCGTGTTTCTGGGGTGTGTCTCTGGGTGTGTGTCAGGCTGTCTCTGGGTGTGTGGAGAGTGTCTCTGCGGGTGTCTGGGGATTGTATCTGGGTCTGTGTCAGGCTGTCTTGGTTGTGTGGGGAGTGTCTCTGGGTGTGTGTCAGGATGTCTCGTGGTGTGTGGGTAGTGTCTCTGGGTGTGTGTCAGTCTGTCTTGGTTGTGTGGCGGTGTCTCTGGGTGTGTGTCAGTCTGTCTTGGTTGTGTGGGGGTGTCTCTGGGTGTGTGTTAGGCTGTCTCGGAGTGTGTCAGGAGTGTCTCTGGGTGTGTGTCAGGCTGTCTCGGGGTGTGTGGGTAGTGCCTCTGGGTGTGTATCAGTCTGTCTTTGTTGTGTGGGGGTGCCTCTGGGTGTATGTCAGGCTGCCTCGGGGTGTGTGGGGAGTGTCTCTGGGTGTGTGTCAGGCTGTCTCTGGGTGTGTGGAGTGTTTCTCTGCGTGTTTCCGGGGAGTGTCTCTGGGTGTCTGTCAGGCTGTCTCTGGGTGTGTGGAGAGTGTCTCTGCGGGTGTCTGGGGATTGTATCTGGGTGTGTGTCAGGCTGTCGCCGGGTGTGTGTAATGCTGTCTCTGTGTTTGTGGGGAGTGTCTCTGGGTGTGTGTCAGGCTGTCCCTGGGTGTGTGGAGAGTGTCTCTGCGGGTGTGTGGGGATTGTATCTGGGTGTGTGTCAGTCTGTCTTGGTTGTGTGGGGGTGTCTCTGGGTGTGTGTCAGGCTGTCTCGGGGTGTGTGGGGAGTGTCTCTGGATGTGTGTCAGGCTGTCTCTGGGTGTGTTGGAAGTGTCTCTGGGTGTGTGTCACGCTGTCTCTGGGTGCGTGGCGAGCGTCTCTGGGTGTGTGTCAGGCTGTCTCTGGGTGTGTGGAGAGTCTCTCTGCGTGTGTGTGGGGAGTGTCTCTGAGTGTGTGTCAGGCTGTCTCCGGGTGTGTGTAATGCTGTCTCTGCGTGTGTGGGCAGTGTCTCTGGGTGTTTGTCAGGCTGTTTCTGGGTGTGTGGAGAGTGTCTCTGTGGGTGTGTGGGGATTGTATGTGGGTGTGTGTCAGGCTGTCTCTGGGTGTGTGGGGAGTGCCTCTGGGTGTGTCAGGCTGTCTCTGGGTGTGTGGGTACTGTCTCTGGGTGTGTGTCAGGCTGTCTCGGGGTGCGTGAGGAGTGTCTCTGGGTGTGTGTCAGGCTGTCTCTGGGTGTGTGGAGAGTGTCTCTGTGGGTGTGTGGGGATTTTGTCTGGGTGTGTGTGTCAGGCTGTCGCTGGGTGTGTGGAGAGTGTCTCTGTGGGTGTGTGGGGATTGTATGTGGGTGTGTGTCAGGCTGTCTTTGGGTGTGTGTCATGCTGTCTCTGCATGTGTGGGGAGTGTCTATGGGTGTGTGTCAGGCTGTCTTGGGGTGCGTTGGAAGTGTCTCTGGGTGTGTGTCAGGCTGTCTTGGGGTGCATGGGAAGTGTCTCTGGGTGTGTGGGGAGTGTCTCTGGGTGTGTGTCAGGCTGTCTTGGGGTGCATGGGAAGTGTCTCTGGGTGTGTGGAGCGTGTCTCTGCGTGTGTGTGGGAAGTGTCTCTGGGTGTGTGTCAGGCTGTCTCTGGGTGTGTGGAGAGTCTCTCTGCGTGTGTGTGGGGAGTGTCTCTGAGTGTGTGTCAGGCTGTGCATGGGTGTGTGGAGAGTGTCTCTGCGGGTGTGTGGGGATTGTATCTGGGTGTGTGTCAGTCTGTCTTGGTTGTCTGGGCAGTGTCTCTGGGTGTGTGTCAGGCTGTCTCGGAGTGTGTGGGGAGTGTCTCTGGGTGTGTGTCAGGCTGTCTCGGGGTGTGTGGGTAGTGTCTCTGGGTGTGTGTCAGTCTGTCTTGGTTGTGTGGGGGTGTCTCTGGGTGTCTGTCAGGCTGTCTCGGGGTGTGTGGGGAGTGTCTCTACGGGTGTTTGGGGAGTGTCTCTGAGTGTGTGTCAGGCTGTCTCTGGGTGTATAGGAAGTGTCTCTGGGTGTGTGTCACGCTGTCTCTGGGTGCGTGGGGAGCGTCTCTGGGTGTGTGTCAGGCTGTCTCTGGGTGTGTGGAGAGTCTCTCTGCGTGTGTGTGGGGAGTGTCTCTGAGTGTGTGTCAGGCTGTCTCTGGGTGTGTGGGTACTGTCTCTGGGTGTGTGTCAGTCTGTCTTGGTTGTGTGGGGTTGTCTCTGGGTGTGTGTCAGGCTGTCTCTGGGTGTTTGGAGAGTTTCTCTGCGTGTGTGGGGGGAGTGCCTCTGGGTGTGTGTCAATCTGTCTCTGGGTGTGTGTTGAGTGTCTCTGCGGGTGTGTGGGGTTTGTATCTGGCGTGTGTCAGGCTGTCTCTGGGTGAGTCTCAGTCTGTCTTGGTTGTGAGGGGAGTGTCTCTGGGTGTGTGTCAGGCTGTCTCGGAGTGTGTCAGGAGAGTCTCTGGGTGTGTGTCAGGCTGTTTCGGGGTGTGTGGGTAGTGCCTCTGGGTGTGTATCAGTCTGTCTTTGTTGTGTGGGGGTGGCTCTGGGTGTATGTCAGGCTGTCTCGGGGTGTGTGGGGAGTGTCTCTGGGTGTGTGTCAGGCTGTTTCTGGGTGTGTGGAGTGTTTCTCTGCGTGTTTCTGGGGAGTGTCTCTGGGTGTGTGTCAGGCTGTCTCTGGGTGTGTGGAGAGTGTCTCTGCGGGTGTCTGGGGATTGTATCTGGGTCTGTGTCAGGCTGTCTTGGTTGTGTGGGGAGTGTCTCTGGGTGTGTGTCAGGCTGTCTCGTGGTGTGTGGGTAGTGTCTCTGGGTGTGTGTCAGTCTGTCTTGGTTGTGTGGCGGTGTCTCTGGGTGTGTGTCAGTCTGTCTTGGTTGTGTGGGGGTGTCTCTGGGTGTGTGTCAGGCTGTGTCGGGTGTGTGGAGAGTCTCTCTGCGTGTGTGTGGGGAGTGTCTCTGAGTGTGTGTCAGGCTGTCTCCGGGTGTGTGTAATGCTGTCTCTGCGTGTGTGGGCAGTGTCTCTGGGTGTTTGTCAGGCTGTTTCTGGGTGTGTGGAGAGTGTCTCTGTGGGTGTGTGGGGATTTTGTCTGGGTGTGTGTGTCAGGCTGTCGCTGGGTGTGTGGAGAGTGTCTCTGTGGGTGTGTGGGGATTGTATGTGGGTGTGTGTCTGGCTGTCTTGGGGTGCGTGGGAAGTGTGTCTGGGTGTGTGTCAGGCTGTCTTGGGGTGCGTGGGAAATGTCTCTGGGTGTGTGTCAGGCTGTCTCTGGGTGTGTGGGGACTGTCTCTGGTTGTGAGTCAGGCTGTCTCTAGGTGTGTGGGGAGAGTCTCTGGGTGTGTGACACGCTGTCTCTGGGTGCGTTGGGAGCGTCTCTGGGTGTGTGTCAGGCTCTCTCTTTGTGTGTGGGTAGTGTTTCTGGGTGTGTCAGGCTGTCTTTGGGTGTGTGGGGAGTGTCTCTGGGTGTGTGTCAGGCTGTCTCTGGGTGTGTGGAGATTGTCTCTGCGTGCGTATGGGGAGTGTCTCTGGGTGTGTGGAGAGTGTCTCTGCGTGTGTGTGGGGAGTGTCTCTGGGTGTGTGTCAGGCTGTCTCTGGGTGTGTGGAGAGTCTCTCTGCGTGTGTGTGGGGAGTGGCTCTGAGTGTGTGTCAGTCTGTCTCTGGGTGTGTGGAGAGTGTCTCTGCGGGTGTGTAGGGATTGTATCTGGGTGTGTGTCAGTCTGTCTCTGGGTGTGTGGAGAGTGTCTCTGCGGGTGTGTGGGGATTGTATCTGGGTGTGTCTCAGTCTGTCTTGGTTGTGTCAGGAGTGTCTCTGGGTGTGTGTCAGGTTGTCTCGGGGTGTGTGGGTAGTGCCTCTGGGTGTGTATCAGTCTGTCTTTGTTGTGTGGGGGTGGCTCTGGGTGTATGTCAGGCTGTCTCGGGGTGTGTGGGGAGTGTCTCTGGGTGTGTGTCAGGCTGTCTCTGGGTGTGTGGAGTGTTTCTCTGCGTGTATCTGGGGAGTGTCTCTGGGTGTGTGTCAGGCTGTCTCTGGGTGTGTGGAGAGTGTCTCTGCGGGTGTCTGGGGATTGTATCTGGGTGTGTGTCAGGCTGTCTTGGTTGTGTGGGGAGTGTCTCTGGGTGTGTGTCAGGCTGTCTCGTGGTGTGTGGGTAATGTCTCTGGGTGTGTGTCAGTCTGTCTTGGTTGTGTGGCGGTGTCTCTGGGAGCGTGTCACTCTGTCTTGGTTGTGTGGGGGTGTCTCTGGGCGTGTGTCAGGCTGTCTCGGAGTGTGTCAGGAGTGTCTCTGGGTGTGTGTCAGGCTGTCTCGGGGTGTGTGGGTAGTGCCTCTGGGTGTGTATCAGTCTGTCTTTGTTGTGTGGGGGTTTTTCCGGGTGTATGTCAGGCTGCCTCGGGGTGTGTGGGGAGTGTCTCTGGGTGTGTGTCAGTCTGTCTCTGGGTGTGTGGAGAGTGTCTCTGCGGGTGTGTGGGGATTGTATCTGGGTGTGTGTCAGGCTGTCCCTGGGTGTGTGTCATGCTCTCTCTGCATGTGTGGGGAGTGTCTCTGGGTCTGTGTCAGGCTGTCTCGGGGTGCGTGGGGAGTGTCTCTGGGTGTGTGTTAGGCTGTCTCTGGGTGTGTGTAATGCTGTCTCTGCGTGTGTGGTGAGTGTCTCTGGGTGTTTGTCAGGCGGTCTGGGGGCTGCGTGAGGAGTGTCTCTGGGTGTGTGTCAGGCTGTCTCTGGGTGTGTGGAGAGTGTCTCTGCGGGTGTGTGGGGATTTTGTCTGGGTGTGTGTGTCAGGATGTCTCTGGGTGTGTGGAGAGTGTCTCTGCGGGTGTGTGGGGATTGTAGGTGGGTGTGTGTCAGGCTATCTTTGGGTGTGTGTCATTCTGTCTCTGCGTGTTTGGGGAGTGTCTATGGGTGTGTGTCAGGCTGTCTTGTGGTGCGTGGGAAGTGTCTCTGGGTGTGTGTCAGGCTGTCGCTGGGTGTGTGGGGTGTGTCTCTGGGTGTCTGTCAGGCATGTCTCGGGGTGCATGGGGAGTGTCTCTGGTTGTGAGTCAGGCTGTCTCTGGGTGTGTGGGGAGCGTCTCTGGGTGTGTGTCAGGCTGTTTCTGGGTGTGTGGAGACTGTCTCTGCATGCGTATGGGGAGTGTCTCTGGGTGTGTGGAGAGTGTCTCTGCGTGTGTGTGGGGAGTGTCTCTGGGTGTGTGTCAGTCTGTCTCTGGGTGTGTGGAGAGTGTCTCTGCGGGTGTGTAGGTAGTGTCTCTGGGTGTGTGTCAGTCTGTCTTGGTTGTGTGGGAAGTGTCTCTGGGTGTGTGTCTGGCTGTCTCTGGGTGTGTGGAGAGTGTCTCTGCGGGTGTCTGGGGATTGTATTTGGGTGTGTGTCAGGCTGTCTCTGGGTGTGTGTCATGCTCTCTCTGCATGTGTGAGGAGTGTCTCTGGGTGTGTGTCAGGCTGTCTCTGTGTGTGTCTAATGCTGTCTCTGCATGTGTGGGAAGTGTCTCTGGTTGTGCGGGGAGTGTCTCTGGGTGTGTGTCAGGCTGTCTCTGGGTGTGTGGTGAGTGTCTCTGCTTGTGTGTCAGGAGTATCTCTGGGTGTGTGTCAGGCTGTCTCTGGGTGTGTGGAGAGTGTCTCTGCGGGTGTGTGGACAGCGTCTCTGGGTGTGTGTCAGGCTGTCTCTGGGTATGCGTTATGCTGTCTCAGTGTGTTTTGGAGGTGTCTCTGGGTATGTGTCAGGCTGTCCCGGGGTGCGTGGGCTGTGTCTCTGGGTTTCTGTCAGGCTGTCTCAGGGTGGTGTGTCAGGCTGTCTCTGGGTGTGTGGGGAGTGTCTCTGGGCGTGCAGGCTGTCTCTGGGTGTGTGGGTACTGTCTCTGGGTGTGTGTCAGTCTGTCTTGGTTGTGTAGGGAGTGTCCCTGGGTGTGTGTCAGGCTGTCGCCGGGTGTGTGTAATGCTGTCTCTGTGTTTGTGGGGAGTGTCTCTGGGTGTGTGTCAGGCTGTCTCTGGGTGTGTGGAGTGTTTCTCTGCGTGTTTCTGGGGAGTGTCTCTGGGTGTGTGTCCGTCTGTCTCTGGGTGTGTGGAGAGTGTCTCTGCGGGTGTGTGGGGATTGTATCTGGGTGTGTCTTAGGCTGTCCCTGGGTGTGTGTCATGCTCTCTCTGCATGTGTGGGGAGTGTCTCTGGGTGTGTGTCAGGCTGTCTCCGGGTGTGTGTAATGCTGTCTCTGCGTGTGGGGGGAGTGTCTCTGGGTGTGCGTCAGGCATGTCTCGGGGTGCATGGGGAGTGTCTCTGGCTGTGAGTCAGGCTGTCTCTGGGTGTGTGGGGAGCGTCTCTGGGTGTGTGTCAGGCTCTCTGTGTGATGGGAGTGTTTCTGGGTGTGTCAGGCTGTCGCTGGGTGTGTGGGGAGTGTCTCTGGGTGTGGGTCAGGCTGTTTCTGGGTGTGTGGAGACTGTCTCTGCGTGCGTATGGGGAGTGTCTCTGGGTGTGTGGAGAGTGTCTCTGCGTGTGTGTGGGGAGTGTCTCTGGGTGTGTGTCAGGCTGTCTCTGGGTGTGTGGAGAGTGTCTCTGCGGGTGTGTAGGTAGTGTCTCTGGGTGTGTGTCAGTCTGTCTTGGTTGTGTGGGAAGTGTCTCTGGGTGTGTGTCTGGCTGTCTCTGGGTGTGTGGAGAGTGTCTCTGCGGGTGTCTGGGGATTGTATTTGGGTGTGTGTCAGGCTGTCTCTGGGTGTGTGTCATGCTCTCTCTGCATGTGTGAGGAGTGTCTCTGGGTGTGTGTCAGGCTGTCTCGCGGTGCGTGGTGAGTGTCTCTGGGTGTGTGTCAGGCTGTCTCTGTGTGTGTCTAATGCTGTCTCTGCATGTGTGGGATGTGTCTCTGGTTGTGCGGGGAGTGTCTCAGGGTGTGTGTCAGGCTGTCTCTGGGTGTGTGGTGAGTGTCTCTGCGTGTGTGTCAGGAGTATCTCTGGGTGTGTGTCAGGCTGTCTCTGGGTGTGTGGAGAGCGTCTCTGCGGGTGTGTGGGCAGCGTCTCTGGGTGTGTGTCAGGCTGTCTCTGGGTATGCGTTATGCTGTCTCAGTGTGTTTTGGAGGTGTCTCTGGGTATGTGTCCGGCTGTCCCGGGGTGCATGGGCTGTGTCTCTGGGTTTCTGTCAGGCTGTCTCAGGGTGGTGTGTCAGGCTGTCTCTGGGTGTGTGGGGCGTGTCTCTGGGCGTGCAGGCTGTCTCTGGGTGTGTGGGTACTGTCTCTGCGTGTGTGTCAGTCTGTCTTGGTTGTGTAGGGAGTGTCTCTGGGTGTGTGTCAGGCTGTCGCCGGGTGTGTGTAATGCTGTCTCTGTGTTTGTGGGGAGTTTCTCTGGGTGTTTGTCAGGCTGTCTCGGGGTGCGTGAGGAGTGTCTCTGGGTGTGTGTCAGGTTGTCTCTGGGTGTGTGGAGAGTGTCTCTACGGGTGTGTGGGGATTTTGTCGGGGTGTGTGTGTCAGGCTGCCTCTGGGTGTCTGCTGAGTGTCTCTGCGGGTGTGTGGGGATTGTATGTGGGTGTGTGTCAGGCTGTCTTTGGGTGTGTGTCATGCTGTCTCTGCGTGTGTGGGGAGTGTCTATGGGTGTGTGTCAGGCTGTCTTGGTGTGCCTGGGAAGTGTCTCTGGGTGTGTGGGGAGTGTCTCTGGGTGTGTGTCAGGCTGTCTTGGGGAGTATGGGAAGTGTCTCTGGGTGTGTGTCAGGCTGTCTCTGGGTATGCGTTATGCTGTCTCAGTGTGTTTTGGAGGTGTCTCTGGGTATGTGTCCGGCTGTCCCGGGGTGCATGGGCTGTGTCTCTGGGTTTCTGTCAGGCTGTCTCAGGGTGGTGTGTCAGGCTGTCTCTGGGTGTGTGGGGCGTGTCTCTGGGCGTGCAGGCTGTCTCTGGGTGTGTGGGTACTGTCTCTGGGTGTGTGTCAGTCTGTCTTGGTTGTGTAGGGAGTGTCTCTGGGTGTGTGTCAGGCTGTCGCCGGGTGTGTGTAATGCTGTCTCTGTGTTTGTGGGGAGTTTCTCTGGGTGTTTGTCAGGCTGTCTCGGGGTGCGTGAGGAGTGTCTCTGGGTGTGTGTCAGGTTGTCTCTGGGTGTGTGGAGAGTGTCTCTACGGGTGTGTGGGGATTTTGTCGGGGTGTGTGTGTCAGGCTGCCTCTGGGTGTCTGCTGAGTGTCTCTGCGGGTGTGTGGGGATTGTATGTGGGTGTGTGTCAGGCTGTCTTTGGGTGTGTGTCATGCTGTCTCTGCGTGTGTGGGGAGTGTCTATGGGTGTGTGTCAGGCTGTCTTGGGGTGCATGGGAAGTGCCTCTGGTTGTGTGTCGGGCTGTCTCTGTGTGTGTGGGGAGTGTCTCTGGGTGTGTGTCACGCTGTCTCTGGGTGCGTGGGGAGCGTCTCTGGGTGTGTGTCAGGCTCTCTTTGTGTGTGGGGAGTGTTTCTGGGTGTGTCAGGCTGTCTCTGGGTGTGTGGGGAGTGTCTCTGGGTGTGTGTCAGGCTGTCTCTCGGTGTGTGGAGACTGTCTCTGTGTGCGTATGGAGAGTGTCTCTGGGTGTGTGGAGAGTCTCTCTGCGTATGTGTGGGGAGTGTCTCTGAGTGTGTGTCAGGCTGTCTCAGGGTGTGTGGAGAGTGTCTCTGCGGGTGTGTGGGGATTGTATCTGGGTGTGTGTCAGGCTGTCTTGGTTGTGTGGGGAGTGTCTCTGGGTGTGTGTTAGGCTGTCTCGGGGTGTGTGGGTAGTGTCTCTGGGTGTGTGTCAGTCTGTCTTGGTTGTGTGGCGGTGTCTCTGGGTGTGTGTCAGTCTGTCTTGGTTGTGTGGGGGTGTCTCTGGGTGTGTGTCAGGCTGTGTCGGGTGTGTGGAGAGTCTCTCTGCGTGTGTGTGGGGAGTGTCTCTGAGTGTGTGTCAGGCTGTCTCCGGGTGTGTGTAATGCTGTCTCTGCGTGTGTGGGCAGTGTCTCTGGGTGTTTGTCAGGCTGTTTCTGGGTGTGTGGAGAGTGTCTCTGTGGGTGTGTGGGGATTTTGTCTGGGTGTGTGTGTCAGGCTGTCGCTGGGTGTGTGGAGAGTGTCTCTGTGGGTGTGTGGGGATTGTATGTGGGTGTGTGTCTGGCTGTCTTGGGGTGCGTGGGAAGTGTGTCTGGGTGTGTGTCAGGCTGTCTTGGGGTGCGTGGGAAATGTCTCTGGGTGTGTGTCAGGCTCTCTCTTTGTGTGTGGGTAGTGTTTCTGGGTGTGTCAGGCTGTCTTTGGGTGTGTGGGGAGTGTCTCTAGGTGTGTGTCAGCTGTCTCTGGGTGTGTGGAGACTGTCTCTGCGTGCGTATGGGGAGTGTCTCTGGGTGTGTGGAGAGTGTCTCTGCGTGCGTATGGGGAGTGTCTCTGGGTGTGTGGAGAGTCTCTCTGCGTGTGTGTGGGGTGTGGCTCTGAGCGTGTGTCAGTCTGTCGCTGGGTGTGTGGAGAGTGTCTCTGCGGGTGTGTGGGGATTGTATCTGGGTGTGTCTCAGTCTGTCTTGGTTGTGTCAGGAGTGTCTCTGGGTGTGTGTCAGGTTGTCTCGGGGTGTGTGGGTAGTGCCTCTGGGTGTGTATCAGTCTGTCTTTGTTGTGTGGGGGTGGCTCTGGGTGTATGTCAGGCTGTCTCGGGGTGTGTGGGGAGTGTCTCTGGGTGTGTGTCAGGCTGTCTCTGGGTGTGTGGAGTATTTCTCTGCGTGTATCTGGGGAGTGTCTCTGGGTGTGTGTCAGGCTGTCTTGGTTGTGTGGGGAGTGTCTCTGGGTGTGTGTCAGGCTGTCTCGTGGTGTGTGGGTAATGTCTCTGGGTGTGTGTCAGTCTGTCTTGGTTGTGTGGCGGTGTCTCTGGGAGCGTGTCACTCTGTCTTGGTTGTGTGGGGGTGTCTCTGGGCGTGTGTCAGGCTGTCTCGGGGTGTGTGGGTAGTGCCTCTGGGTGTGTATCAGTCTGTCTTTGTTGTGTGGGGGTGTCTCTGGGTGTATGTCAGGCTGCCTGGGGGTGTGTGGGGAGTGTCTCTGGGTGTGTGTCAGTCTGTCTCTGGGTGTGTGGAGAGTGTCTCTGCGGGTGTGTGGGGATTGTATCTGGGTGTGTGTCAGGCTGTCCCTGGGTGTGTGTCATGCTCTCTCTGCATGTGTGGGGAGTGTCTCTGGGTCTGTGTCAGGCTGTCTAGGGGTGCGTGGGGAGTGTCTCTGGGTGTGTGTCAGGCTGTCTCCGGGTGTGTGTAATGCTGTCTCTGCGTGTGTGGTGAGTGTCTCTGGGTGTTTGTCAGGCTGTCTGGGGGCTGCGTGAGGAGTGTCTCTGGGTGTGTGTCAGGCTGTCTCTGGGTGTGTGGAGAGTGTCTCTGCGGGTGTGTGGGGATTTTGTCTGGGTGTGTGTGTCAGGCTGTCTCTGGGTGTGTGGAGAGTGTCTCTGCGGGTGTGTGGGGATTGTAGGTGGGTGTGTGTCAGGCTATCTTTGGGTGTGTGTCATTCTGTCTCTGCGTGTTTGGGGAGTGTCTATGGGTGTGTGTCAGGCTGTCTTGTGGTGCGTGGGAAGTGTCTCTGGGTGTGTGTCAGGCTGTCGCTGGGTGTGTGGGGTGTGTCTCTGGGTGTCTGTCAGGCATGTCTCGGGGTGCATGGGGAGTGTCTCTGGTTGTGAGTCAGGCTGTCTCTGGGTGTGTGGGGAGCGTCTCTGGGTGTGTGTCAGGCTGTTTCTGGGTGTGTGGAGACTGTCTCTGCATGCGTATGGGGAGTGTCTCTGGGTGTGTGGAGAGTGTCTCTGCGTGTGTGTGGGGAGTGTCTCTGGGTGTGTGTCAGTCTGTCTCTGGGTGTGTGGAGAGTGTCTCTGCGGGTGTGTAGGTAGTGTCTCTGGGTGTGTGTCAGTCTGTCTTGGTTGTGTGGGAAGTGTCTCTGGGTGTGTGTCTGGCTGTCTCTGGGTGTGTGGAGAGTGTCTCTGCGGGTGTCTGGGGATTGTATTTGGGTGTGTGTCAGGCTGTCTCTGGGTGTGTGTCATGCTCTCTCTGCATGTGTGAGGAGTGTCTCTGGGTGTGTGTCAGGCTTCTCTGTGTGTGTTGAATGCTGTCTCTGCATGTGTGGGAAGTGTCTCTGGTTGTGCGGGGAGTGTCTCTGGGTGTGTGTCAGGCTGTCTCTGGGTGTGTGGTGAGTGTCTCTGCTTGTGTGTCAGGAGTATCTCTGGGTGTGTGTCAGGCTGTCTCTGGGTGTGTGGAGAGTGTCTCTGCGGGTGTGTGGACAGCGTCTCTGGGTGTGTGTCAGGCTGTCTCTGGGTATGCGTTATGCTGTCTCAGTGTGTTTTGGAGGTGTCTCTGGGTATGTGTCAGGCTGTCCCGGGGTGCGTGGGCTGTGTCTCTGGGTTTCTGTCAGGCTGTCTCAGGGTGGTGTGTCAGGCTGTCTCTGGGTGTGTGGGGAGTGTCTCTGGGCGTGCAGGCTGTCTCTGGGTGTGTGGGTACTGTCTCTGGGTGTGTGTCAGTCTGTCTTGGTTGTGTAGGGAGTGTCTCTGGGTGTGTGTCAGGCTGTCGCCGGGTGTGTGTAATGCTGTCTCTGTGTTTGTGGGGAGTGTCTCTGGGTGTGTGTCAGGCTGTCTCTGGGTGTGTGGAGTGTTTCTCTGCGTGTTTCTGGGGAGTGTCTCTGGGTGTGTGTCCGTCTGTCTCTGGGTGTGTGGAGAGTGTCTCTGCGGGTGTGTGGGGATTGTATCTGGGTGTGTGTCAGGCTGTCCCTGGGTGTGTGTCATGCTCTCTCTGCATGTGTGGGGAGTGTCTCTGGGTGTGTGTCAGGCTGTCTCCGGGTGTGTGTAATGCTGTCTCTGCGTGTGGGGGGAGTGTCTCTGGGTGTTTGTCAGGCTGTCTGGGGGCTGCGTGAGGAGTGTCTCTGGGTGTGTGTCAGGCTGTCTCTGGGTGTGTGGAGAGTGTCTCTGCGGGCGTGTGGGGATTTTGTCTGGGTGTGTGTGTTAGGCTGTCTCTGGGTGTGTGGAGAGTGTCTCTGCGGGTGTGTGGGGATTGTAGGTGGGTGTGTGTCAGGCTATCTTTGGGTGTGTGTCATTCTGTCTCTGCGTGTTTGGGGAGTGTCTATGAGTGTGTGTCAGGCTGTCTTGTGGTGCGTGGGAAGTGTCTCTGGGTGTGTGTCAGGCTGTCGCTGGGTGTGTGGGGAGTGTCTCTGGGTGTGCATCAGGCATGTCTCGGGGTGCATGGGGAGTGTCTCTGGCTGTGAGTCAGGCTGTCTCTGGGTGTGTGGGGAGCGTCTCTGGGTGTGTGTCAGGCTCTCTGTGTGATGGGAGTGTTTCTGGGTGTGTCAGGCTGTCGCTGGGTGTGTGGGGAGTGTCTCTGGGTGTGGGTCAGGCTGTTTCTGGGTGTGTGGAGACTGTCTCTGCGTGCGTATGGGGAGTGTCTCTGGGTGTGTGGAGAGTGTCTCTGCGTGTGTGTGGGGAGTGTCTCTGGGTGTGTGTCAGGCTGTCTCTGGGTGTGTGGAGAGTGTCTCTGCGGGTGTGTAGGTAGTGTCTCTGGGTGTGTGTCAGTCTGTCTTGGTTGTGTGGGAAGTGTCTCTGGGTGTGTGTCTGGCTGTCTCTGGGTGTGTGGAGAGTGTCTCTGCGGGTGTCTGGGGATTGTATTTGGGTGTGTGTCAGGCTGTCTCTGGGTGTGTGTCATGCTCTCTCTGCATGTGTGAGGAGTGTCTCTGGGTGTGTGTCAGGCTGTCTCGCGGTGCGTGGTGAGTGTCTCTGGGTGTGTGTCAGGCTGTCTCTGTGTGTGTCTAATGCTGTCTCTGCATGTGTGGGAAGTGTCTCTGGTTGTGCGGGGAGTATCTCTGGGTGTGTGTCAGGCTGTCTCTGGGTGTGTGGAGAGCGTCCTCTGCGGGTGTGTGGGCAGCGTCTCTGGTGTGTGTCAGGCTGTCTCTGGGTATGCGTTATGCTGTCTCAGTGTGTTTTGGAGGTGTCTCTGGGTATGTGTCCGGCTGTCCCGGGTGCATGGGCTGTGTCTCTGGGTTTCTGTCAGGCTGTCTCAGGGTGGTGTGTCAGGCTGTCTCTGGGTGTGTGGGGCGTGTCTCTGGGCGTGCAGGCTGTCTCTGGGTGTGTGGGTACTGTCTCTGGGTGTGTGTCAGTCTGTCTTGGTTGTGTAGGGAGTGTCTCTGGGTGTGTGTCAGGCTTTCGCCGGGTGTGTGTAATGCTGTCTCTGTGTTTGTGGGGAGTTTCTCTGGGTGTTTGTCAGGCTGTCTCGGGGTGCGTGAGGAGTGTCTCTGGGTGTGTGTCAGGTTGTCTCTGGGTGTGTGGAGAGTGTCTCTACGGGTGTGTGGGGATTTTGTCGGGGTGTGTGTGTCAGGCTGCCTCTGGGTGTCTGCTGAGTGTCTCTGCGGGTGTCTGGGGATTGTATCTGGGTGTGTGTCAGGCTGTCTTTGGGTGTGTGTCATGCTGTCTCTGCGTGTGTGGGGAGTGTCTAATGGGTGTGTCTCAGGCTGTCTTGGGGTGCATGGGAAGTGCCTCTGGTTGTGTGTCAGGCTGTCGCTGGGTGTGTGGGGACTGTCTCTGGGTGTGCGTCAGGCATGTCTCGGGGTGCATGGGGAGTGTCTCTGGCTGTGAGTCAGGCTGTCTCTGGGTGTGTGGGGAGCGTCTCTGGGTGTGTGTCAGGCTCTCTGTGTGATGGGAGTGTTTCTGGGTGTGTCAGGCTGTCGCTGGGTGTGTGGGGAGTGTCTCTGGGTGTGGGTCAGGCTGTTTCTGGGTGTGTGGAGACTGTCTCTGCGTGCGTATGGGGAGTGTCTCTGGGTGTGTGGAGAGTGTCTCTGCGTGTGTGTGGGGAGTGTCTCTGGGTGTGTGTCAGGCTGTCTCTGGGTGTGTGGAGAGTGTCTCTGCGGGTGTGTAGGTAGTGTCTCTGGGTGTGTGTCAGTCTGTCTTGGTTGTGTGGGAAGTGTCTCTGGGTGTGTGTCTGGCCGCTCTCTGGGTGTGTGGAGAGTGTCTCTGCGGGTGTCTGGGGATTGTATTTGGGTGTGTGTCAGGCTGTCTCTGGGTGTGTGTCATGCTCTCTCTGCATGTGTGAGGAGTGTCTCTGGGTGTGTGTCAGGCTTCTCTGTGTGTGTTGAATGCTGTCTCTGCATGTGTGGGAAGTGTCTCTGGTTGTGTGGGGAGTGTCTCTGGGTGTGTGTCAGGCTGTCTCTGGGTGTGTGGTGAGTGTCTCTGCTTGTGTGTCAGGAGTATCTCTGGGTGTGTGTCAGGCTGTCTCTGGGTGTGTGGAGAGTGTCTCTGCGGGTGTGTGGACAGCGTCTCTGGGTGTGTGTCAGGCTGTCTCTGGGTATGCGTTATGCTGTCTCAGTGTGTTTTGGAGGTGTCTCTGGGTATGTGTCAGGCTGTCCCGGGGTGCGTGGGCTGTGTCTCTGGGTTTCTGTCAGGCTGTCTCAGGGTGGTGTGTCAGGCTGTCTCTGGGTGTGTGGGGCGTGTCTCTGGGCGTGCAGGCTGTCTCTGGGTGTGTGGGTACTGTCTCTGGGTGTGTGTCAGTCTGTCTTGGTTGTGTAGGGAGTGTCTCTGGGTGTGTGTCAGGCTGTCGCCGGGTGTGTGTAATGCTGTCTCTGTGTTTGTGGGGAGTGTCTCTGGGTGTGTGTCAGGCTGTCTCTGGGTGTGTGGAGTGTTTCTCTGCGTGTTTCTGGGGAGTGTCTCTGGGTGTGTGTCCGTCTGTCTCTGGGTGTGTGGAGAGTGTCTCTGCGGGTGTGTGGGGATTGTATCTGGGTGTGTGTCAGGCTGTCCCTGGGTGTGTGTCATGCTCTCTCTGCATGTGTGGGGAGTGTCTCTGGGTGTGTGTCAGGCTGTCTCCGGGTGTGTGTAATGCTGTCTCTGCGTGTGGGGGGAGTGTCTCTGGGTGTTTGTCAGGCTGTCTGGGGGCTGCGTGAGGAGTGTCTCTGGGTGTGTGTCAGGCTGTCTCTGGGTGTGTGGAGAGTGTCTCTGCGGGTGTGTGGGGATTTTGTCTGGGTGTGTGTGTTAGGCTGTCTCTGGGTGTGTGGAGAGTGTCTCTGCGGGTGTGTGGGGATTGTAGGTGGGTGTGTGTCAGGCTATCTTTGGGTGTGTGTCATTCTGTCTCTGCGTGTTTGGGGAGTGTCTATGAGTGTGTGTCAGGCTGTCTTGTGGTGCGTGGGAAGTGTCTCTGGGTGTGTGTCAGGCTGTCGCTGGGTGTGTGGGGAGTGTCTCTGGGTGTGCGTCAGGCATGTCTCGGGGTGCATGGGGAGTGTCTCTGGCTGTGAGTCAGGCTGTCTCTGGGTGTGTGGGGAGCGTCTCTGGGTGTGTGTCAGGCTCTCTGTGTGATGGGAGTGTTTCTGGGTGTGTCAGGCTGTCGCTGGGTGTGTGGGGAGTGTCTCTGGGTGTGGGTCAGGCTGTTTCTGGGTGTGTGGAGACTGTCTCTGCGTGCGTATGGGGAGTGTCTCTGGGTGTGTGGAGAGTGTCTCTGCGTGTGTGTGGGGAGTGTCTCTGGGTGTGTGTCAGGCTGTCTCTGGGTGTGTGGAGAGTGTCTCTGCGGGTGTGTAGGTAGTGTCTCTGGGTGTGTGTCAGTCTGTCTTGGTTGTGTGGGAAGTGTCTCTGGGTGTGTGTCTGGCTGTCTCTGGGTGTGTGGAGAGTGTCTCTGCGGGTGTCTGGGGATTGTATTTGGGTGTGTGTCAGGCTGTCTCTGGGTGTGTGTCATGCTCTCTCTGCATGTGTGAGGAGTGTCTCTGGGTGTGTGTCAGGCTGTCTCGCGGTGCGTGGTGAGTGTCTCTGGGTGTGTGTCAGGCTGTCTCTGTGTGTGTCTAATGCTGTCTCTGCATGTGTGGGAAGTGTCTCTGGTTGTGCGGGGAGTATCTCTGGGTGTGTGTCAGGCTGTCTCTGGGTGTGTGGAGAGCGTCTCTGCGGGTGTGTGGGCAGCGTCTCTGGGTGTGTGTCAGGCTGTCTCTGGGTATGCGTTATGCTGTCTCAGTGTGTTTTGGAGGTGTCTCTGGGTATGTGTCCGGCTGTCCCGGGGTGCATGGGCTGTGTCTCTGGGTTTCTGTCAGGCTGTCTCAGGGTGGTGTGTCAGGCTGTCTCTGGGTGTGTGGGGCGTGTCTCTGGGCGTGCAGGCTGTCTCTGGGTGTGTGGGTACTGTCTCTGGGTGTGTGTCAGTCTGTCTTGGTTGTGTAGGGAGTGTCTCTGGGTGTGTGTCAGGCTTTCGCCGGGTGTGTGTAATGCTGTCTCTGTGTTTGTGGGGAGTTTCTCTGGGTGTGTGTCATTCTGTCTCTGCGTGTTTGGGGAGTGTCTATGGGTGTGTGTCAGGCTGTCTTGTGGTGCGTGGGAAGTGTCTCTGGGTGTGTGTCAGGCTGTCGCTGGGTGTGTGGGGTGTGTCTCTGGGTGTCTGTCAGGCATGTCTCGGGGTGCATGGGGAGTGTCTGTGGTTGTGAGTCAGGCTGTCTCTGGGTGTGTGGGGAGCGTCTCTGGGTGTGTATCAGGCTGTTTCTGGGTGTGTGGAGACTGTCTCTGCATGCGTATGGGGATTGTCTCTGGGTGTGTGGAGAGTGTCTCTGCGTGTGTGTGGGGAGTGTTTCTGGGTGTGTGTCAGTCTGTCTCTGGGTGTGTGGAGAGTGTCTCTGTGGGTGTGTAGGTAGTGTCTCTGGGTGTGTGTCAGTCTGTCTTGGTTGTGTGGGAAGTGTCTCTGGGTGTGTGTCTGGCTGTCTCTGGGTGTGTGGAGAGTGTCTCTGCGGGTGTCTGGGGATTGTATTTGGGTGTGTGTCAGGCTGTCTCTGGGTGTGTGTCATGCTCTCTCTGCATGTGTGAGGAGTGTCTCTGGGTGTGTGTCAGGCTGTCTCTGTGTGTGTCGAATGCTGTCTCTGCATGTGTGGGAAGTGTCTCTGGTTGTGCGGGGAGTGTCTCTGGGTGTGTGTCAGGCTGTCTCTGGGTGTGTGGTGAGTGTCTCTGCTTGTGTGTCAGGAGTATCTCTGGGTGTGTGTCAGGCTGTCTCTGGGTGTGTGGAGAGTGTCTCTGCGGGTGTGTGGACAGCGTCTCTGGGTGTGTGTCAGGCTGTCTCTGGGTATGCGTTATGCTGTCTCAGTGTGTTTTGGAGGTGTCTCTGGGTATGTGTCAGGCTGTCCCGGGGTGCGTGGGCTGTGTCTCTGGGTTTCTGTCAGGCTGTCTCAGGGTGGTGTGTCAGGCTGTCTCTGGGTGTGTGGGGAGTGTCTCTGGGCGTGCAGGCTGTCTCTGGGTGTGTGGGTACTGTCTCTGGGTGTGTGTCAGTCTGTCTTGGTTGTGTAGGGAGTGTCTCTGGGTGTGTGTCAGGCTGTCGCCGGGTGTGTGTAATGCTGTCTCTGTGTTTGTGGGGAGTGTCTCTGGGTGTGTGTCAGGCTGTCTCTGGGTGTGTGGAGTGTTTCTCTGCGTGTTTCTGGGGAGTGTCTCTGGGTGTGTCTCCGTCTGTCTCTGGGTGTGTGGAGAGTGTCTCTGCGGGTGTGTGGGGATTGTATCTGGGTGTGTGTCAGGCTGTCCCTGGGTGTGTGTCATGCTCTCTCTGCATGTGTGGGGAGTGTCTCTGGGTGTGTGTCAGTCTGTCTCTGGGTGTGTGGAGAGTGTCTCTGCGGGTGTGTAGGTAGTGTCTCTGGGTGTGTGTCAGTCTGTCTTGGTTGTGTGGGAAGTGTCTCTGGGTGTGTGTCTGGCTGTCTCTGGGTGTGTGGAGAGTGTCTCTGCGGGTGTCTGGGGATTGTATTTGGGTGTGTGTCAGGCTGTCTCTGGGTGTGTGTCATGCTCTCTCTGCATGTGTGAGGAGTGTCTCTGGGTGTGTGTCAGGCTTCTCTGTGTGTGTTGAATGCTGTCTCTGCATGTGTGGGAAGTGTCTCTGGTTGTGCGGGGAGTGTCTCTGGGTGTGTGTCAGGCTGTCTCTGGGTGTGTGGTGAGTGTCTCTGCTTGTGTGTCAGGAGTATCTCTGGGTGTGTGTCAGGCTGTCTCTGGGTGTGTGGAGAGTGTCTCTGCGGGTGTGTGGACAGCGTCTCTGGGTGTGTGTCAGGCTGTCTCTGGGTATGCGTTATGCTGTCTCAGTGTGTTTTGGAGGTGTCTCTGGGTATGTGTCAGGCTGTCCCGGGGTGCGTGGGCTGTGTCTCTGGGTTTCTGTCAGGCTGTCTCAGGGTGGTGTGTCAGGCTGTCTCTGGGTGTGTGGGGAGTGTCTCTGGGCGTGCAGGCTGTCTCTGGGTGTGTGGGTACTGTCTCTGGGTGTGTGTCAGTCTGTCTTGGTTGTGTAGGGAGTGTCTCTGGGTGTGTGTCAGGCTGTCGCCGGGTGTGTGTAATGCTGTCTCTGTGTTTGTGGGGAGTGTCTCTGGGTGTGTGTCAGGCTGTCTCTGGGTGTGTGGAGTGTTTCTCTGCGTGTTTCTGGGGAGTGTCTCTGGGTGTGTGTCCGTCTGTCTCTGGGTGTGTGGAGAGTGTCTCTGCGGGTGTGTGGGGATTGTATCTGGGTGTGTGTCAGGCTGTCCCTGGGTGTGTGTCATGCTCTCTCTGCATGTGTGGGGAGTGTCTCTGGGTGTGTGTCAGGCTGTCTCCGGGTGTGTGTAATGCTGTCTCTGCGTGTGGGGGGAGTGTCTCTGGGTGTTTGTCAGGCTGTCTGGGGGCTGCGTGAGGAGTGTCTCTGGGTGTGTGTCAGGCTGTCTCTGGGTGTGTGGAGAGTGTCTCTGCGGGTGTGTGGGGATTTTGTCTGGGTGTGTGTGTTAGGCTGTCTCTGGGTGTGTGGAGAGTGTCTCTGCGGGTGTGTGGGGATTGTAGGTGGGTGTGTGTCAGGCTATCTTTGGGTGTGTGTCATTCTGTCTCTGCGTGTTTGGGGAGTGTCTATGAGTGTGTGTCAGGCTGTCTTGTGGTGCGTGGGAAGTGTCTCTGGGTGTGTGTCAGGCTGTCGCTGGGTGTGTGGGGAGTGTCTCTGGGTGTGCGTCAGGCATGTCTCGGGGTGCATGGGGAGTGTCTCTGGCTGTGAGTCAGGCTGTCTCTGGGTGTGTGGGGAGCGTCTCTGGGTGTGTGTCAGGCTCTCTGTGTGATGGGAGTGTTTCTGGGTGTGTCAGGCTGTCGCTGGGTGTGTGGGGAGTGTCTCTGGGTGTGGGTCAGGCTGTTTCTGGGTGTGTGGAGACTGTCTCTGCGTGCGTATGGGGAGTGTCTCTGGGTGTGTGGAGAGTGTCTCTGCGTGTGTGTGGGGAGTGTCTCTGGGTGTGTGTCAGGCTGTCTCTGGGTGTGTGGAGAGTGTCTCTGCGGGTGTGTAGGTAGTGTCTCTGGGTGTGTGTCAGTCTGTCTTGGTTGTGTGGGAAGTGTCTCTGGGTGTGTGTCTGGCTGTCTCTGGGTGTGTGGAGAGTGTCTCTGCGGGTGTCTGGGGATTGTATTTGGGTGTGTGTCAGGCTGTCTCTGGGTGTGTGTCATGCTCTCTCTGCATGTGTGAGGAGTGTCTCTGGGTGTGTGTCAGGCTGTCTCGCGGTGCGTGGTGAGTGTCTCTGGGTGTGTGTCAGGCTGTCTCTGTGTGTGTCTAATGCTGTCTCTGCATGTGTGGGAAGTGTCTCTGGTTGTGCGGGGAGTATCTCTGGGTGTGTGTCAGGCTGTCTCTGGGTGTGTGGAGAGCGTCTCTGCGGGTGTGTGGGCAGCGTCTCTGGGTGTGTGTCAGGCTGTCTCTGGGTATGCGTTATGCTGTCTCAGTGTGTTTTGGAGGTGTCTCTGGGTATGTGTCCGGCTGTCCCGGGGTGCATGGGCTGTGTCTCTGGGTTTCTGTCAGGCTGTCTCAGGGTGGTGTGTCAGGCTGTCTCTGGGTGTGTGGGGCGTGTCTCTGGGCGTGCAGGCTGTCTCTGGGTGTGTGGGTACTGTCTCTGGGTGTGTGTCAGTCTGTCTTGGTTGTGTAGGGAGTGTCTCTGGGTGTGTGTCAGGCTTTCGCCGGGTGTGTGTAATGCTGTCTCTGTGTTTGTGGGGAGTTTCTCTGGGTGTTTGTCAGGCTGTCTCGGGGTGCGTGAGGAGTGTCTCTGGGTGTGTGTCAGGTTGTCTCTGGGTGTGTGGAGAGTGTCTCTACGGGTGTGTGGGGATTTTGTCGGGGTGTGTGTGTCAGGCTGCCTCTGGGTGTCTGCTGAGTGTCTCTGCGGGTGTCTGGGGATTGTATCTGGGTGTGTGTCAGGCTGTCTTTGGGTGTGTGTCATGCTGTCTCTGCGTGTGTGGGGAGTGTCTATGGGTGTGTCTCAGGCTGTCTTGGGGTGCATGGGAAGTGCCTCTGGTTGTGTGTCAGGCTGTCGCTGGGTGTGTGGGGACTGTCTCTGGGTGTGCGTCAGGCATGTCTCGGGGTGCATGGGGAGTGTCTCTGGCTGTGAGTCAGGCTGTCTCTGGGTGTGTGGGGAGCGTCTCTGGGTGTGTGTCAGGCTCTCTGTGTGATGGGAGTGTTTCTGGGTGTGTCAGGCTGTCGCTGGGTGTGTGGGGAGTGTCTCTGGGTGTGGGTCAGGCTGTTTCTGGGTGTGTGGAGACTGTCTCTGCGTGCGTATGGGGAGTGTCTCTGGGTGTGTGGAGAGTGTCTCTGCGTGTGTGTGGGGAGTGTCTCTGGGTGTGTGTCAGGCTGTCTCTGGGTGTGTGGAGAGTGTCTCTGCGGGTGTGTAGGTAGTGTCTCTGGGTGTGTGTCAGTCTGTCTTGGTTGTGTGGGAAGTGTCTCTGGGTGTGTGTCTGGCTGTCTCTGGGTGTGTGGAGAGTGTCTCTGCGGGTGTCTGGGGATTGTATTTGGGTGTGTGTCAGGCTGTCTCTGGGTGTGTGTCATGCTCTCTCTGCATGTGTGAGGAGTGTCTCTGGGTGTGTGTCAGGCTTCTCTGTGTGTGTTGAATGCTGTCTCTGCATGTGTGGGAAGTGTCTCTGGTTGTGCGGGGAGTGTCTCTGGGTGTGTGTCAGGCTGTCTCTGGGTGTGTGGTGAGTGTCTCTGCTTGTGTGTCAGGAGTATCTCTGGGTGTGTGTCAGGCTGTCTCTGGGTGTGTGGAGAGTGTCTCTGCGGGTGTGTGGACAGCGTCTCTGGGTGTGTGTCAGGCTGTCTCTGGGTATGCGTTATGCTGTCTCAGTGTGTTTTGGAGGTGTCTCTGGGTATGTGTCAGGCTGTCCCGGGGTGCGTGGGCTGTGTCTCTGGGTTTCTGTCAGGCTGTCTCAGGGTGGTGTGTCAGGCTGTCTCTGGGTGTGTGGGGAGTGTCTCTGGGCGTGCAGGCTGTCTCTGGGTGTGTGGGTACTGTCTCTGGGTGTGTGTCAGTCTGTCTTGGTTGTGTAGGGAGTGTCTCTGGGTGTGTGTCAGGCTGTCGCCGGGTGTGTGTAATGCTGTCTCTGTGTTTGTGGGGAGTGTCTCTGGGTGTGTGTCAGGCTGTCTCTGGGTGTGTGGAGTGTTTCTCTGCGTGTTTCTGGGGAGTGTCTCTGGGTGTGTGTCCGTCTGTCTCTGGGTGTGTGGAGAGTGTCTCTGCGGGTGTGTGGGGATTGTATCTGGGTGTGTGTCAGGCTGTCCCTGGGTGTGTGTCATGCTCTCTCTGCATGTGTGGGGAGTGTCTCTGGGTGTGTGTCAGGCTGTCTCCGGGTGTGTGTAATGCTGTCTCTGCGTGTGGGGGGAGTGTCTCTGGGTGTTTGTCAGGCTGTCTGGGGGCTGCGTGAGGAGTGTCTCTGGGTGTGTGTCAGGCTGTCTCTGGGTGTGTGGAGAGTGTCTCTGCGGGTGTGTGGGGATTTTGTCTGGGTGTGTGTGTTAGGCTGTCTCTGGGTGTGTGGAGAGTGTCTCTGCGGGTGTGTGGGGATTGTAGGTGGGTGTGTGTCAGGCTATCTTTGGGTGTGTGTCATTCTGTCTCTGCGTGTTTGGGGAGTGTCTATGAGTGTGTGTCAGGCTGTCTTGTGGTGCGTGGGAAGTGTCTCTGGGTGTGTGTCAGGCTGTCGCTGGGTGTGTGGGGAGTGTCTCTGGGTGTGCGTCAGGCATGTCTCGGGGTGCATGGGGAGTGTCTCTGGCTGTGAGTCAGGCTGTCTCTGGGTGTGTGGGGAGCGTCTCTGGGTGTGTGTCAGGCTCTCTGTGTGATGGGAGTGTTTCTGGGTGTGTCAGGCTGTCGCTGGGTGTGTGGGGAGTGTCTCTGGGTGTGTGTCAGGCTGTCCCTGGGTGTGTGTCATGCTCTCTCTGCATGTGTGGGGAGTGTCTCTGGGTGTGTGTCAGTCTGTCTCTGGGTGTGTGGAGAGTGTCTCTGCGGGTGTGTAGGTAGTGTCTCTGGGTGTGTGTCAGTCTGTCTTGGTTGTGTGGGAAGTGTCTCTGGGTGTGTGTCTGGCTGTCTCTGGGTGTGTGGAGAGTGTCTCTGCGGGTGTCTGGGGATTGTATTTGGGTGTGTGTCAGGCTGTCTCTGGGTGTGTGTCATGCTCTCTCTGCATGTGTGAGGAGTGTCTCTGGGTGTGTGTCAGGCTTCTCTGTGTGTGTTGAATGCTGTCTCTGCATGTGTGGGAAGTGTCTCTGGTTGTGCGGGGAGTGTCTCTGGGTGTGTGTCAGGCTGTCTCTGGGTGTGTGGTGAGTGTCTCTGCTTGTGTGTCAGGAGTATCTCTGGGTGTGTGTCAGGCTGTCTCTGGGTGTGTGGAGAGTGTCTCTGCGGGTGTGTGGACAGCGTCTCTGGGTGTGTGTCAGGCTGTCTCTGGGTATGCGTTATGCTGTCTCAGTGTGTTTTGGAGGTGTCTCTGGGTATGTGTCAGGCTGTCCCGGGGTGCGTGGGCTGTGTCTCTGGGTTTCTGTCAGGCTGTCTCAGGGTGGTGTGTCAGGCTGTCTCTGGGTGTGTGGGGAGTGTCTCTGGGCGTGCAGGCTGTCTCTGGGTGTGTGGGTACTGTCTCTGGGTGTGTGTCAGTCTGTCTTGGTTGTGTAGGGAGTGTCTCTGGGTGTGTGTCAGGCTGTCGCCGGGTGTGTGTAATGCTGTCTCTGTGTTTGTGGGGAGTGTCTCTGGGTGTGTGTCAGGCTGTCTCTGGGTGTGTGGAGTGTTTCTCTGCGTGTTTCTGGGGAGTGTCTCTGGGTGTGTGTCCGTCTGTCTCTGGGTGTGTGGAGAGTGTCTCTGCGGGTGTGTGGGGATTGTATCTGGGTGTGTGTCAGGCTGTCCCTGGGTGTGTGTCATGCTCTCTCTGCATGTGTGGGGAGTGTCTCTGGGTGTGTGTCAGGCTGTCTCCGGGTGTGTGTAATGCTGTCTCTGCGTGTGGGGGGAGTGTCTCTGGGTGTTTGTCAGGCTGTCTGGGGGCTGCGTGAGGAGTGTCTCTGGGTGTGTGTCAGGCTGTCTCTGGGTGTGTGGAGAGTGTCTCTGCGGGTGTGTGGGGATTTTGTCTGGGTGTGTGTGTTAGGCTGTCTCTGGGTGTGTGGAGAGTGTCTCTGCGGGTGTGTGGGGATTGTAGGTGGGTGTGTGTCAGGCTATCTTTGGGTGTGTGTCATTCTGTCTCTGCGTGTTTGGGGAGTGTCTATGAGTGTGTGTCAGGCTGTCTTGTGGTGCGTGGGAAGTGTCTCTGGGTGTGTGTCAGGCTGTCGCTGGGTGTGTGGGGAGCGTCTCTGGGTGTGTGTCAGGCTCTCTGTGTGATGGGAGTGTTTCTGGGTGTGTCAGGCTGTCGCTGGGTGTGTGGGGAGTGTCTCTGGGTGTGGGTCAGGCTGTTTCTGGGTGTGTGGAGACTGTCTCTGCGTGCGTATGGGGAGTGTCTCTGGGTGTGTGGAGAGTGTCTCTGCGTGTGTGTGGGGAGTGTCTCTGGGTGTGTGTCAGGCTGTCTCTGGGTGTGTGGAGAGTGTCTCTGCGGGTGTGTAGGTAGTGTCTCTGGGTGTGTGTCAGTCTGTCTTGGTTGTGTGGGAAGTGTCTCTGGGTGTGTGTCTGGCTGTCTCTGGGTGTGTGGAGAGTGTCTCTGCGGGTGTCTGGGGATTGTATTTGGGTGTGTGTCAGGCTGTCTCTGGGTGTGTGTCATGCTCTCTCTGCATGTGTGAGGAGTGTCTCTGGGTGTGTGTCAGGCTGTCTCGCGGTGCGTGGTGAGTGTCTCTGGGTGTGTGTCAGGCTGTCTCTGTGTGTGTCTAATGCTGTCTCTGCATGTGTGGGAAGTGTCTCTGGTTGTGCGGGGAGTATCTCTGGGTGTGTGTCAGGCTGTCTCTGGGTGTGTGGAGAGCGTCTCTGCGGGTGTGTGGGCAGCGTCTCTGGGTGTGTGTCAGGCTGTCTCTGGGTATGCGTTATGCTGTCTCAGTGTGTTTTGGAGGTGTCTCTGGGTATGTGTCCGGCTGTCCCGGGGTGCATGGGCTGTGTCTCTGGGTTTCTGTCAGGCTGTCTCAGGGTGGTGTGTCAGGCTGTCTCTGGGTGTGTGGGGCGTGTCTCTGGGCGTGCAGGCTGTCTCTGGGTGTGTGGGTACTGTCTCTGGGTGTGTGTCAGTCTGTCTTGGTTGTGTAGGGAGTGTCTCTGGGTGTGTGTCAGGCTTTCGCCGGGTGTGTGTAATGCTGTCTCTGTGTTTGTGGGGAGTTTCTCTGGGTGTTTGTCAGGCTGTCTCGGGGTGCGTGAGGAGTGTCTCTGGGTGTGTGTCAGGTTGTCTCTGGGTGTGTGGAGAGTGTCTCTACGGGTGTGTGGGGATTTTGTCGGGGTGTGTGTGTCAGGCTGCCTCTGGGTGTCTGCTGAGTGTCTCTGCGGGTGTCTGGGGATTGTATCTGGGTGTGTGTCAGGCTGTCTTTGGGTGTGTGTCATGCTGTCTCTGCGTGTGTGGGGAGTGTCTATGGGTGTGTCTCAGGCTGTCTTGGGGTGCATGGGAAGTGCCTCTGGTTGTGTGTCAGGCTGTCGCTGGGTGTGTGGGGACTGTCTCTGGGTGTGCGTCAGGCATGTCTCGGGGTGCATGGGGAGTGTCTCTGGCTGTGAGTCAGGCTGTCTCTGGGTGTGTGGGGAGCGTCTCTGGGTGTGTGTCAGGCTCTCTGTGTGATGGGAGTGTTTCTGGGTGTGTCAGGCTGTCGCTGGGTGTGTGGGGAGTGTCTCTGGGTGTGGGTCAGGCTGTTTCTGGGTGTGTGGAGACTGTCTCTGCGTGCGTATGGGGAGTGTCTCTGGGTGTGTGGAGAGTGTCTCTGCGTGTGTGTGGGGAGTGTCTCTGGGTGTGTGTCAGGCTGTCTCTGGGTGTGTGGAGAGTGTCTCTGCGGGTGTGTAGGTAGTGTCTCTGGGTGTGTGTCAGTCTGTCTTGGTTGTGTGGGAAGTGTCTCTGGGTGTGTGTCTGGCCGCTCTCTGGGTGTGTGGAGAGTGTCTCTGCGGGTGTCTGGGGATTGTATTTGGGTGTGTGTCAGGCTGTCTCTGGGTGTGTGTCATGCTCTCTCTGCATGTGTGAGGAGTGTCTCTGGGTGTGTGTCAGGCTTCTCTGTGTGTGTTGAATGCTGTCTCTGCATGTGTGGGAAGTGTCTCTGGTTGTGCGGGGAGTGTCTCTGGGTGTGTGTCAGGCTGTCTCTGGGTGTGTGGTGAGTGTCTCTGCTTGTGTGTCAGGAGTATCTCTGGGTGTGTGTCAGGCTGTCTCTGGGTGTGTGGAGAGTGTCTCTGCGGGTGTGTGGACAGCGTCTCTGGGTGTGTGTCAGGCTGTCTCTGGGTATGCGTTATGCTGTCTCAGTGTGTTTTGGAGGTGTCTCTGGGTATGTGTCAGGCTGTCCCGGGGTGCGTGGGCTGTGTCTCTGGGTTTCTGTCAGGCTGTCTCAGGGTGGTGTGTCAGGCTGTCTCTGGGTGTGTGGGGAGTGTCTCTGGGCGTGCAGGCTGTCTCTGGGTGTGTGGGTACTGTCTCTGGGTGTGTGTCAGTCTGTCTTGGTTGTGTAGGGAGTGTCTCTGGGTGTGTGTCAGGCTGTCGCCGGGTGTGTGTAATGCTGTCTCTGTGTTTGTGGGGAGTGTCTCTGGGTGTGTGTCAGGCTGTCTCTGGGTGTGTGGAGTGTTTCTCTGCGTGTTTCTGGGGAGTGTCTCTGGGTGTGTGTCCGTCTGTCTCTGGGTGTGTGGAGAGTGTCTCTGCGGGTGTGTGGGGATTGTATCTGGGTGTGTGTCAGGCTGTCCCTGGGTGTGTGTCATGCTCTCTCTGCATGTGTGGGGAGTGTCTCTGGGTGTGTGTCAGGCTGTCTCCGGGTGTGTGTAATGCTGTCTCTGCGTGTGGGGGGAGTGTCTCTGGGTGTTTGTCAGGCTGTCTGGGGGCTGCGTGAGGAGTGTCTCTGGGTGTGTGTCAGGCTGTCTCTGGGTGTGTGGAGAGTGTCTCTGCGGGTGTGTGGGGATTTTGTCTGGGTGTGTGTGTTAGGCTGTCTCTGGGTGTGTGGAGAGTGTCTCTGCGGGTGTGTGGGGATTGTAGGTGGGTGTGTGTCAGGCTATCTTTGGGTGTGTGTCATTCTGTCTCTGCGTGTTTGGGGAGTGTCTATGAGTGTGTGTCAGGTTGTCTTGTGGTGCGTGGGAAGTGTCTCTGGGTGTGTGTCAGGCTGTCGCTGGGTGTGTGGGGAGTGTCTCTGGGTGTGCGTCAGGCATGTCTCGGGGTGCATGGGGAGTGTCTCTGGCTGTGAGTCAGGCTGTCTCTGGGTGTGTGGGGAGCGTCTCTGGGTGTGTGTCAGGCTCTCTGTGTGATGGGAGTGTTTCTGGGTGTGTCAGGCTGTCGCTGGGTGTGTGGGGAGTGTCTCTGGGTGTGGGTCAGGCTGTTTCTGGGTGTGTGGAGACTGTCTCTGCGTGCGTATGGGGAGTGTCTCTGGGTGTGTGGAGAGTGTCTCTGCGTGTGTGTGGGGAGTGTCTCTGGGTGTGTGTCAGGCTGTCTCTGGGTGTGTGGAGAGTGTCTCTGCGGGTGTGTAGGTAGTGTCTCTGGGTGTGTGTCAGTCTGTCTTGGTTGTGTGGGAAGTGTCTCTGGGTGTGTGTCTGGCTGTCTCTGGGTGTGTGGAGAGTGTCTCTGCGGGTGTCTGGGGATTGTATTTGGGTGTGTGTCAGGCTGTCTCTGGGTGTGTGTCATGCTCTCTCTGCATGTGTGAGGAGTGTCTCTGGGTGTGTGTCAGGCTGTCTCGCGGTGCGTGGTGAGTGTCTCTGGGTGTGTGTCAGGCTGTCTCTGTGTGTGTCTAATGCTGTCTCTGCATGTGTGGGAAGTGTCTCTGGTTGTGCGGGGAGTATCTCTGGGTGTGTGTCAGGCTGTCTCTGGGTGTGTGGAGAGCGTCTCTGCGGGTGTGTGGGCAGCGTCTCTGGGTGTGTGTCAGGCTGTCTCTGGGTATGCGTTATGCTGTCTCAGTGTGTTTTGGAGGTGTCTCTGGGTATGTGTCCGGCTGTCCCGGGGTGCATGGGCTGTGTCTCTGGGTTTCTGTCAGGCTGTCTCAGGGTGGTGTGTCAGGCTGTCTCTGGGTGTGTGGGGCGTGTCTCTGGGCGTGCAGGCTGTCTCTGGGTGTGTGGGTACTGTCTCTGGGTGTGTGTCAGTCTGTCTTGGTTGTGTAGGGAGTGTCTCTGGGTGTGTGTCAGGCTTTCGCCGGGTGTGTGTAATGCTGTCTCTGTGTTTGTGGGGAGTTTCTCTGGGTGTGTGTCATTCTGTCTCTGCGTGTTTGGGGAGTGTCTATGGGTGTGTGTCAGGCTGTCTTGTGGTGCGTGGGAAGTGTCTCTGGGTGTGTGTCAGGCTGTCGCTGGGTGTGTGGGGTGTGTCTCTGGGTGTCTGTCAGGCATGTCTCGGGGTGCATGGGGAGTGTCTGTGGTTGTGAGTCAGGCTGTCTCTGGGTGTGTGGGGAGCGTCTCTGGGTGTGTATCAGGCTGTTTCTGGGTGTGTGGAGACTGTCTCTGCATGCGTATGGGGATTGTCTCTGGGTGTGTGGAGAGTGTCTCTGCGTGTGTGTGGGGAGTGTTTCTGGGTGTGTGTCAGTCTGTCTCTGGGTGTGTGGAGAGTGTCTCTGCGGGTGTGTAGGTAGTGTCTCTGGGTGTGTGTCAGTCTGTCTTGGTTGTGTGGGAAGTGTCTCTGGGTGTGTGTCTGGCTGTCTCTGGGTGTGTGGAGAGTGTCTCTGCGGGTGTCTGGGGATTGTATTTCGGTGTGTGTCAGGCTGTCTCTGGGTGTGTGTCATGCTCTCTCTGCATGTGTGAGGAGTGTCTCTGGGTGTGTGTCAGGCTGTCTCTGTGTGTGTCGAATGCTGTCTCTGCATGTGTGGGAAGTGTCTCTGGTTGTGCGGGGAGTGTCTCTGGGTGTGTGTCAGGCTGTCTCTGGGTGTGTGGTGAGTGTCTCTGCTTGTGTGTCAGGAGTATCTCTGGGTGTGTGTCAGGCTGTCTCTGGGTGTGTGGAGAGTGTCTCTGCGGGTGTGTGGACAGCGTCTCTGGGTGTGTGTCAGGCTGTCTCTGGGTATGCGTTATGCTGTCTCAGTGTGTTTTGGAGGTGTCTCTGGGTATGTGTCAGGCTGTCCCGGGGTGCGTGGGCTGTGTCTCTGGGTTTCTGTCAGGCTGTCTCAGGGTGGTGTGTCAGGCTGTCTCTGGGTGTGTGGGGAGTGTCTCTGGGCGTGCAGGCTGTCTCTGGGTGTGTGGGTACTGTCTCTGGGTGTGTGTCAGTCTGTCTTGGTTGTGTAGGGAGTGTCTCTGGGTGTGTGTCAGGCTGTCGCCGGGTGTGTGTAATGCTGTCTCTGTGTTTGTGGGGAGTGTCTCTGGGTGTGTGTCAGGCTGTCTCTGGGTGTGTGGAGTGTTTCTCTGCGTGTTTCTGGGGAGTGTCTCTGGGTGTGTCTCCGTCTGTCTCTGGGTGTGTGGAGAGTGTCTCTGCGGGTGTGTGGGGATTGTATCTGGGTGTGTGTCAGGCTGTCCCTGGGTGTGTGTCATGCTCTCTCTGCATGTGTGGGGAGTGTCTCTGGGTGTGTGTCAGGCTGTCTCCGGGTGTGTGTAATGCTGTCTCTGCGTGTGGGGGGAGTGTCTCTGGGTGTTTGTCAGGCTGTCTGGGGGCTGCGTGAGGAGTGTCTCTGGGTGTGTGTCAGGCTGTCTCTGGGTGTGTGGAGAGTGTCTCTGCGGGTGTGTGGGGATTTTGTCTGGGTGTGTGTGTCAGGCTGTCTCTGGGTGTGTGGAGAGTGTCTCTGCGGGTGTGTGGGGATTGTAGGTGGGTGTGTGTCAGGCTATCTTTGGGTGTGTGTCATTCTGTCTCTGCGTGTTTGGGGAGTGTCTATGAGTGTGTGTCAGGCTGTCTTGTGGTGCGTGGGAAGTGTCTCTGGGTGTGTGTCAGGCTGTCGCTGGGTGTGTGGGGAGTGTCTCTGGGTGTGCGTCGGGCATGTCTCGGGGTGCATGGGGAGTGTCTCTGGCTGTGAGTCAGGCTGTCTCTGGGTGTGTGGGGAGCGTCTCTGGGTGTGTGTCAGGCTCTCTGTGTGATGGGAGTGTTTCTGGGTGTGTCAGGCTGTCGCTGGGTGTGTGGGGAGTGTCTCTGGGTGTGGGTCAGGCTGTTTCTGGGTGTGTGGAGACTGTCTCTGCGTGCGTATGGGGAGTGTCTCTGGGTGTGTGGAGAGTGTCTCTGCGTGTGTGTCGGGAGTGTCTCTGGGTGTGTGTCAGGCTGTCTCTGGGTGTGTGGAGAGTGTCTCTGCGGGTGTGTAGGTAGTGTCTCTGGGTGTGTGTCAGTCTGTCTTGGTTGTGTGGGAAGTGTCTCTGGGTGTGTGTCTGGCTGTCTCTGGGTGTGTGGAGAGTGTCTCTGCGGGTGTCTGGGGATTGTATTTGGGTGTGTGTCAGGCTGTCTCTGGGTGTGTGTCATGCTCTCTCTGCATGTGTGAGGAGTGTCTCTGGGTGTGTGTCAGGCTGTCTCTGTGTGTGTCGAATGCTGTCTCTGCATGTGTGGGAAGTGTCTCTGGTTGTGCGGGGAGTGTCTCTGGGTGTGTGTCAGGCTGTCTCTGGGTGTGTGGTGAGTGTCTCTGCTTGTGTGTCAGGAGTATCTCTGGGTGTGTGTCAGGCTGTCTCTGGGTGTGTGGAGAGTGTCTCTGCGGGTGTGTGGACAGCGTCTCTGGGTGTGTGTCAGGCTGTCTCTGGGTATGCGTTATGCTGTCTCAGTGTGTTTTGGAGGTGTCTCTGGGTATGTGTCAGGCTGTCCCGGGGTGCGTGGGCTGTGTCTCTGGGTTTCTGTCAGGCTGTCTCAGGGTGGTGTGTCAGGCTGTCTCTGGGTGTGTGGGGAGTGTCTCTGGGTGTGCAGGCTGTCTCTGGGTGTGTGGGTACTGTCTCTGGGTGTGTGTCAGTCTGTCTTGGTTGTGTAGGGAGTGTCTCTGGGTGTGTGTCAGGCTGTCGCCGGGTGTGTGTAATGCTGTCTCTGTGTTTGTGGGGAGTGTCTCTGGGTGTGTGTCAGGCTGTCTCTGGGTGTGTGGAGTGTTTCTCTGCGTGTTTCTGGGGAGTGTCTCTGGGTGTGTCTCCGTCTGTCTCTGGGTGTGTGGAGAGTGTCTCTGCGGGTGTGTGGGGATTGTATCTGGGTGTGCGTCAGGCTGTCCCTGGGTGTGTGTCATGCTCTCTCTGCATGTGTGGGGAGTGTCTCTGGGTCTGTGTCAGGCTGTCTCCGGGTGTGTGTAATGCTGTCTCTGCGTGTGGGGGGAGTGTCTCTGGGTGTTTGTCAGGCTGTCTGGGGGCTGCGTGAGGAGTGTCTCTGGGTGTGTGTCAGGCTGTCTCTGGGTGTGTGGAGAGTGTCTCTGCGGGTGTGTGGGGATTTTGTCTGGGTGTGTGTGTCAGGCTGTCTCTGGGTGTGTGGAGAGTGTCTCTGCGGGTGTGTGGGGATTGTAGGTGGGTGTGTGTCAGGCTATCTTTGGGTGTGTGTCATTCTGTCTCTGCGTGTTTGGGGAGTGTCTATGAGTGTGTGTCAGGCTGTCTTGTGGTGCGTGGGAAGTGTCTCTGGGTGTGTGTCAGGCTGTCGCTGGGTGTGTGGGGAGTGTCTCTGGGTGTGCGTCAGGCATGTCTCGGGGTGCATGGGGAGTGTCTCTGGCTGTGAGTCAGGCTGTCTCTGGGTGTGTGGGGAGCGTCTCTGGGTGTGTGTCAGGCTCTCTGTGTGATGGGAGTGTTTCTGGGTGTGTCAGGCTGTCGCTGGGTGTGTGGGGAGTGTCTCTGGGTGTGGGTCAGGCTGTTTCTGGGTGTGTGGAGACTGTCTCTGCGTGCGTATGGGGAGTGTCTCTGGGTGTGTGGAGAGTGTCTCTGCGTGTGTGTGGGGAGTGTCTCTGGGTGTGTGTCAGGCTGTCTCTGGGTGTGTGGAGAGTGTCTCTGCGGGTGTGTAGGTAGTGTCTCTGGGTGTGTGTCAGTCTGTCTTGGTTGTGTGGGAAGTGTCTCTGGGTGTGTGTCTGGCTGTCTCTGGGTGTGTGGAGAGTGTCTCTGCGGGTGTCTGGGGATTGTATTTGGGTGAGTGTCAGGCTGTCTCTGGGTGTGTGTCATGCTCTCTCTGCATGTTTGAGGAGTGTCTCTGGGTGTGTGTCAGGCTGTCTCGCGGTGCGTGGTGAGTGTCTCTGGGTGTGTGTCAGGCTGTCTCTGTCTGTGTCTAATGCTGTCTCTGCATGTGTGGGAAGTGTCTCTGGTTGTGCGGGGAGTGTCTCAGGTTGTGTGTCAGGCTGTCTCTGGGTGTGTGGTGAGTGTCTCTGCGTGTGTGTCAGGAGTATCTCTGGGTGTGTGTCAGGCTGTCTTTGGGTGTGTGGAGAGCGTCTCTGCGGGTGTGTGGGCTGCGTCTCTGGGTGTGTGTCAGGCTGTCTCTGGGTATGCGTTATGCTGTCTCAGTGTGTTTTGGAGGTGTCTCTGGGTATGTGTCCGGCTGTCCCGGGGTGCATGGGCTGTGTCTCTGGGTTTCTGTCAGGCTGTCTCAGGGTGGTGTGTCAGGCTGTCTCTGGGTGTGTGGGGCGTGTCTCTGGGCGTGCAGGCTGTCTCTGGGTGTGTGGGTACTGTCTCTGGGTGTGTGTCAGTCTGTCTTGGTTGTGTAGGGAGTGTCTCTGGGTGTGTGTCAGGCTGTCGCCGGGTGTGTGTAATGCTGTCTCTGTGTTTGTGGGGAGTTTCTCTGGGTGTTTGTCAGGCTGTCTCGGGGTGCGTGAGGAGTGTCTCTGGGTGTGTGTCAGGTTGTCTCTGGGTGTGTGGAGAGTGTCTCTACGGGTGTGTGGGGATTTTGTCGGGGTGTGTGTGTCAGGCTGCCTCTGGGTGTCTGCTGAGTGTCTCTGCGGGTGTGTGGGGATTGTATCTGGGTGTGTGTCAGGCTGTCTTTGGGTGTGTGTCATGCTGTCTCTGCGTGTGTGGGGAGTGTCTATGGGTGTGTGTCAGGCTGTCTTGGGGTGCATGGGAAGTGCCTCTGGTTGTGTGTCGGGCTGTCTCTGTGTGTGTGGGGAGCGTCTCTGGGTGTGTGTCAGGCTCTCTGTGTGATGGGAGTGTTTCTGGGTGTGTCAGGCTGTCGCTGGGTGTGTGGGGAGTATCTCTGGGTGTGGGTCAGGCTGTTTCTGGGTGTGTGGAGACTGTCTCTGCGTGCGTATGGGGAGTGTCTCTGGGTGTGTGGAGAGTGTCTCTGCGTGTGTGTGGGGAGTGTCTCTGGGTGTGTGTCAGGCTGTCTCTGGGTGTGTGGAGAGTGTCTCTGCGCGTGTGTAGGTAGTGTCTCTGGGTGTGTGTCAGTCTGTCTTGGTTGTGTGGGAAGTGTCTCTGGGTGTGTGTCTGGCTGTCTCTGGGTGTGTGGAGAGTGTCTCTGCGGGTGTCTGGGGATTGTATTTGGGTGTGTGTCAGGCTGTCTCTGGGTGTGTGTCATGCTCTCTCTGCATGTGTGAGGAGTGTCTCTGGGTGTGTGTCAGGCTGTCTCGCGGTGCGTGGTGAGTGTCTCTGGGTGTGTGTCAGGCTGTCTCTGTGTGTGTCTAATGCTGTCTCTGCATGTGTGGGAAGTGTCTCTGGTTGTGCGGGGAGTGTCTCAGGGTGTGTGGTGAGTGTCTCTGCGTGTGTGTCAGGAGTATCTCTGGGTGTGTGTCAGGCTGTCTCTGGGTGTGTGGAGAGCGTCTCTGCGGGTGTGTGGGCAGCGTCTCTGGGTGTGTGTCAGGCTGTCTCTGGGTATGCGTTATGCTGTCTCAGTGTGTTTTGGAGGTGTCTCTGGGTATGTGTCCGGCTGTCCCGGGGTGCATGGGCTGTGTCTCTGGGTTTCTGTCAGGCTGTCTCAGGGTGGTGTGTCAGGCTGTCTCTGGGTGTGTGGGGCGTGTCTCTGGGCGTGCAGGCTGTCTCTGGGTGTGTGGGTACTGTCTCTGGGTGTGTGTCAGTCTGTCTTGGTTGTGTAGGGAGTGTCTCTGGGTGTGTGTCAGGCTGTCGCCGGGTGTGTGTAATGCTGTCTCTGTGTTTGTGGGGAGTTTCTCTGGGTGTTTGTCAGGCTGTCTCGGGGTGCGTGAGGAGTGTCTCTGGGTGTGTGTCAGGTTGTCTCTGGGTGTGTGGAGAGTGTCTCTACGGGTGTGTGGGGATTTTGTCGGGGTGTGTGTGTCAGGCTGCCTCTGGGTGTCTGCTGAGTGTCTCTGCGGGTGTGTGGGGATTGTATCTGGGTGTGTGTCAGGCTGTCTTTGGGTGTGTGTCATGCTGTCTCTGCGTGTGTGGGGAGTGTCTATGGGTGTGTGTCAGGCTGTCTTGGGGTGCATGGGAAGTGCCTCTGGTTGTGTGTCGGGCTGTCTCTGTGTGTGTGGGGAGCGTCTCTGGGTGTGTGTCAGGCTCTCTGTGTGATGGGAGTGTTTCTGGGTGTGTCAGGCTGTCGCTGGGTGTGTGGGGAGTATCTCTGGGTGTGGGTCAGGCTGTTTCTGGGTGTGTGGAGACTGTCTCTGCGTGCGTATGGGGAGTGTCTCTGGGTGTGTGGAGAGTGTCTTTGCGTGTGTGTGGGGAGTGTCTCTGGGTGTGTGTCAGGCTGTCTCTGGGTGTGTGGAGAGTGTCTCTGCGGGTGTGTAGGTAGTGTCTCTGGGTGTGTGTCAGTCTGTCTTGGTTGTGTGGGAAGTGTCTCTGGGTGTGTGTCTGGCTGTCTCTGGGTGTGTGGAGAGTGTCTCTGCGGGTGTCTGGGGATTGTATTTGGGTGTGTGTCAGGCTGTCTCTGGGTGTGTGTCATGCTCTCTCTGCATGTGTGAGGAGTGTCTCTGGGTGTGTGTCAGGCTGTCTCGCGGTGCGTGGTGAGTGTCTCTGGGTGTGTGTCAGGCTGTCTCTGTGTGTGTCTAATGCTGTCTCTGCATGTGTGGGAAGTGTCTCTGGTTGTGCGGGGAGTGTCTCAGGGTGTGTGTCAGGCTGTCTCTGGGTGTGTGGTGAGTGTCTCTGCGTGTGTGTCAGGAGTATCTCTGGGTGTGTGTCAGGCTGTCTCTGGGTGTGTGGAGAGCGTCTCTGCGGGTGTGTGGGCAGCGTCTCTGGGTGTGTGTCAGGCTGTCTCTGGGTATGCGTTATGCTGTCTCAGTGTGTTTTGGAGGTGTCTCTGGGTATGTGTCCGGCTGTCCCGGGGTGCATGGGCTGTGTCTCTGGGTTTCTGTCAGGCTGTCTCAGGGTGGTGTGTCAGGCTGTCTCTGGGTGTGTGGGGCGTGTCTCTGGGCGTGCAGGCTGTCTCTGGGTGTGTGGGTACTGTCTCTGGGTGTGTGTCAGTCTGTCTTGGTTGTGTAGGGAGTGTCTCTGGGTGTGTGTCAGGCTGTCGCCGGGTGTGTGTAATGCTGTCTCTGTGTTTGTGGGGAGTTTCTCTGGGTGTTTGTCAGGCTGTCTCGGGGTGCGTGAGGAGTGTCTCTGGGTGTGTGTCAGGTTGTCACTGGGTGTGTGGAGAGTGTCTCTACGGGTGTGTGGGGATTTTGTCGGGGTGTGTGTGTCAGGCTGCCTCTGGGTGTCTGCTGAGTGTCTCTGCGGGTGTGTGGGGATTGTATGTGGGTGTGTGTCAGGCTGTCTTTGGATGTGTGTCATGCTGTCTCTGCGTGTGTGGGGAGTGTCTATGGGTGTGTGTCAGGCTGTCTTGGGGTGCATGGGAAGTGCCTCTGGTTGTGTGTCGGGCTGTCTCTGTGTGTGTGGGGAGTGTCTCTGGGTGTGTGTCACGCTGTCTCTGGGTGCGTGGGGAGCGTCTCTGGGTGTGTGTCAGGCTCTCTCTTTGTGTGTGGGGAGTGTTTCTGGGTGTGTCAGGCTGTCTCTGGGTGTGTGGGGATTGTCTCTGGGTGTGTGTCAGGCTGTCTCTCGGTGTGTGGAGACTGTCTCTGTGTGCGTATGGAGAGTGTCTCTGGGTGTGTGGAGAGTCTCTCTGCGTATGTGTGGGGAGTGTCTCTGAGTGTGTGTCAGGCTGTCTCAGGGTGTGTGGAGAGTGTCTCTGTGGGTGTGTGGGGATTGTATCTGGGTGTGTGTCAGGCTGTCTTGGTTGTGTGGGGAGTGTTTCTGGGTGTGTGTTAGGCTGTCTCGGGGTGTGTGGGTAGTGTCTCTGGGTGTGTGTCAGTCTGTCTTGGTTGTGTGGCGGTGTCTCTGGGTGTGTGTCAGTCTGTCTTGGTTGTGTGGGGGAGTCTCTGGGTGTGTGTCAGGCTGTGTCGGGTGTGTGGAGAGTCTCTCTGCGTGTGTGTGGGGAGTGTCTCTGAGTGTGTGTCAGGCTGTCTCCGGGTGTGTGTAATGCTGTCTCTGCGTGTGTGGGCAGTGTCTCTGGGTGTTTGTCAGGCTGTTTCTGGGTGTGTGGAGAGTGTCTCTGTGGGTGTGTGGGGATTTTGTCTGGGTGTGTGTGTCAGGCTGTCGCTGGGTGTGTGGAGAGTGTCTCTGTGGGTGTGTGGGGATTGTATGTGGGTGTGTGTCTGGCTGTCTTGGGGTGCGTGGGAAGTGTGTCTGGGTGTGTGTCAGGCTGTCTTGGGGTGCGTGGGAAATGTCTCTGGGTGTGTGTCAGGCTGTCTCTGGGTGTGTGGGGACTGTCTCTGGTTGTGAGTCAGGCTGTCTCTAGGTGTGTGGGGAGAGTCTCTGGGTGTGTGACACGCTGTCTCTGGGTGCGTTGGGAGCGTCTCTGGGTGTGTGTCAGGCTCTCTCTTTGTGTGTGGGTAGTGTTTCTGGGTGTGTCAGGCTGTCTTTGGGTGTGTGGGGAGTGTCTCTGGGTGTGTGTCAGCTGTCTCTGGGTGTGTGGAGACTGTCTCTGCGTGCGTATGGGGAGTGTCTCTGGGTGTGTGGAGAGTGTCTCTGCGTGTGTGTGGGGAGTGTCTCTGGGTGTGTGTCAGGCTGTCTCTGGGTGTGTGGAGAGTCTCTCTGCGTGTGTGTGGGGAGTGGCTCTGAGTGTGTGTCAGTCTGTCTCTGGGTGTGTGGAGAGTGTCTCTGCGGGTGTGTGGGGATTGTATCTGGGTGTGTCTCAGTCTGTCTTGGTTGTGTCAGGAGTGTCTCTGGGTGTGTGTCAGGTTGTCTCGGGGTGTGTGGGTAGTGCCTCTGGGTGTGTATCAGTCTGTCTTTGTTGTGTGGGGGTGGCTCTGGGTGTATGTCAGGCTGTCTCGGGGTGTGTGGGGAGTGTCTCTGGGTGTGTGTCAGGCTGTCTCTGGGTGTGTGGAGTGTTTCTCTGCGTGTATCTGGGGAGTGTCTCTGGGTGTGTGTCAGGCTGTCTCTGGGTGTGTGGAGAGTGTCTCTGCGGGTGTCTGGGGATTGTATCTGGGTGTGTGTCAGGCTGTCGTGGTTGTGTGGGGAGTGTCTCTGGGTGTGTGTCAGGCTGTCTCGTGGTGTGTGGGTAATGTCTCTGGGTGTGTGTCAGTCTGTCTTGGTTGTGTGGCGGTGTCTCTGGGAGCGTGTCACTCTGTCTTGGTTGTGTGGGGGTGTCTCTGGGCGTGTGTCAGGCTGTCTCGGACTGTGTCAGGAGTGTCTCTGGGTGTGTGTCAGGCTGTCTCGGGGTGTGTGGGTAGTGCCTCTGGGTGTGTATCAGTCTGTCTTTGTTGTGTGGGGGTGTCTCTGGGTGTATGTCAGGCTGCCTCGGGGTGTGTGGGGAGTGTCTCTGGGTGTGTGTCAGTGTGTCTCTGGGTGTGTGGAGAGTGTCTCTGCGGGTGTGTGGGGATTGTATCTGGGTGTGTGTCAGGCTGTCCCTGGGTGTGTGTCATGCTCTCTCTGCATGTGTGGGGAGTGTCTCTGGGTCTGTGTCAGGCTGTCTCGGGGTGCGTGGGGAGTGTCTCTGGGTGTGTGTCAGGCTGTCTCCGGGTGTGTGTAATGCTGTCTCTGCGTGTGTGGTGAGTGTCTCTGGGTGTTTGTCAGGCTGTCTGGGGGCTGCGTGAGGAGTGTCTCTGGGTGTGTGTCAGGCTGTCTCTGGGTGTGTGGAGAGTGTCTCTGCGGGTGTGTGGGGATTTTGTCTGGGTGTGTGTGTCAGGCTGTCTCTGGGTGTGTGGAGAGTGTCTCTGCGGGTGTGTGGGGATTGTAGGTGGGTGTGTGTCAGGCTATCTTTGGGTGTGTGTCATTCTGTCTCTGCGTGTTTGGGGAGTGTCTATGGGTGTGTGTCAGGCTGTCTTGTGGTGCGTGGGAAGTGTCTCTGGGTGTGTGTCAGGCTGTCGCTGGGTGTGTGGGGTGTGTCTCTGGGTGTCTGTCAGGCATGTCTCGGGGTGCATGGGGAGTGTCTCTGGTTGTGAGTCAGGCTGTCTCTGGGTGTGTGGGGAGCGTCTCTGGGTGTGTGTCAGGCTGTTTCTGGGTGTGTGGAGACTGTCTCTGCATGCGTATGGGGAGTGTCTCTGGGTGTGTGGAGAGTGTCTCTGCGTGTGTGTGGGGAGTGTCTCTGGGTGTGTGTCAGTCTGTCTCTGGGTGTGTGGAGAGTGTCTCTGCGGGTGTGTAGGTAGTGTCTCTGGGTGTGTGTCAGTCTGTCTTGGTTGTGTGGGAAGTGTCTCTGGGTGTGTGTCTGGCTGTCTCTGGGTGTGTGGAGAGTGTCTCTGCGGGTGTCTGGGGATTGTATTTGGGTGTGTGGCAGGCTGTCTCTGGGTGTGTGTCATGCTCTCTCTGCATGTGTGAGGAGTGTCTCTGGGTGTGTGTCAGGCTGTCTCTGTGTGTGTCTAATGCTGTCTCTGCATGTGTGGGAAGTGTCTCTGGTTGTGCGGGGAGTGTCTCTGGGTGTGTGTCAGGCTGTCTCGCGGTGCGTGGTGAGTGTCTCTGGGTGTGTGTCAGGCTGTCTCTGTGTGTGTCTAATGCTGTCTCTGCATGTGTGGGAAGTGTCTCTGGTTGTGCGGGGAGTGTCTCAGGGTGTGTGTCAGGCTGTCTCTGGGTGTGTGGTGAGTGTCTCTGCGTGTGTGTCAGGAGTATCTCTGGGTGTGTGTCAGGCTGTCTCTGGGTGTGTGGAGAGCGTCTCTGCGGGTGTGTGGGCAGCGTCTCTGGGTGTGTGTCAGGCTGTCTCTGGGTATGCGTTATGCTGTCTCAGTGTGTTTTGGAGGTGTCTCTGGGTATGTGTCCGGCTGTCCCGGGGTGCATGGGCTGTGTCTCTGGGTTTCTGTCAGGCTGTCTCAGGGTGGTGTGTCAGGCTGTCTCTGGGTGTGTGGGGCGTGTCTCTGGGCGTGCAGGCTGTCTCTGGGTGTGTGGGTACTGTCTCTGGGTGTGTGTCAGTCTGTCTTGGTTGTGTAGGGAGTGTCTCTGGGTGTGTGTCAGGCTGTCGCCGGGTGTGTGTAATGCTGTCTCTGTGTTTGTGGGGAGTTTCTCTGGGTGTTTGTCAGGCTGTCTCGGGGTGCGTGAGGAGTGTCTCTGGGTGTGTGTCAGGTTGTCACTGGGTGTGTGGAGAGTGTCTCTACGGGTGTGTGGGGATTTTGTCGGGGTGTGTGTGTCAGGCTGCCTCTGGGTGTCTGCTGAGTGTCTCTGCGGGTGTGTGGGGATTGTATGTGGGTGTGTGTCAGGCTGTCTTTGGATGTGTGTCATGCTGTCTCTTCGTGTGTGGGGAGTGTCTATGGGTGTGTGTCAGGCTGTCTTGGGGTGCATGGGAAGTGCCTCTGGTTGTGTGTCGGGCTGTCTCTGTGTGTGTGGGGAGTGTCTCTGGGTGTGTGTCACGCTGTCTCTGGGTGCGTGGGGAGCGTCTCTGGGTGTCTGTCAGGCTCTCTCTTTGTGTGTGGGGAGTGTTTCTGGGTGTGTCAGGCTGTCTCTGGGTGTGTGGGGATTGTCTCTGGGTGTGTGTCAGGCTGTCTCTCGGTGTGTGGAGACTGTCTCTGTGTGCGTATGGAGAGTGTCTCTGGGTGTGTGGAGAGTCTCTCTGCGTATGTGTGGGGAGTGTCTCTGAGTGTGTGTCAGGCTGTCTCAGGGTGTGTGGAGAGTGTCTCTGCGGGTGTGTGGGGATTGTATCTGGGTGTGTGTCAGGCTGTCTTGGTTGTGTGGGGAGTGTCTCTGGGTGTGTGTTAGGCTGTCTCGGGGTGTGTGGGTAGTGTCTCTGGGTGTGTGTCAGTCTGTCTTGGTTGTGTGGCGGTGTCTCTGGGTGTGTGTCAGTCTGTCTTGGTTGTGTGGGGGAGTCTCTGGGTGTGTGTCAGGCTGTGTCGGGTGTGTGGAGAGTCTCTCTGCGTGTGTGTGGGGAGTGTCTCTGAGTGTGTGTCAGGCTGTCTCCGGGTGTGTGTAATGCTGTCTCTGCGTGTGTGGGCAGTGTCTCTGGGTGTTTGTCAGGCTGTTTCTGGGTGTGTGGAGAGTGTCTCTGTGGGTGTGTGGGGATTTTGTCTGGGTGTGTGTGTCAGGCTGTCGCTGGGTGTGTGGAGAGTGTCTCTGTGGGTGTGTGGGGATTGTATGTGGGTGTGTGTCTGGCTGTCTTGGGGTGCGTGGGAAGTGTGTCTTTGTGTGTGTCAGGCTGTCTTGGGGTGCGTGGGAAATGTCTCTGGGTGTGTGTCAGGCTGTCTCTGGGTGTGTGGGGACTGTCTCTGCGTGCGTATGGGGAGTGTCTCTGGGTGTGTGGAGAGTGTCTCTGCGTGTGTGTGGGGAGTGTCTCTGGGTGTGTGTCAGGCTGTCTCTGGGTGTGTGGAGAGTCTCTCTGCGTGTGTGTGGGGAGTGGCTCTGAGTGTGTGTCAGTCTGTCTCTGGGTGTGTGGAGAGTGTCTCTGCGGGTGTGTGGGGATTGTATCTGGGTGTGTCTCAGTCTGTCTTGGTTGTGTCAGGAGTGTCTCTGGGTGTGTGTCAGGTTGTCTCGGGGTGTGTGGGTAGTGCCTCTGGGTGTGTATCAGTCTGTCTTTGTTGTGTGGGGGTGGCTCTGGGTGTATGTCAGGCTGTCTCGGGGTGTGTGGGGAGTGTCTCTGGGTGTGTGTCAGGCTGTCTCTGGGTGTGTGGAGTGTTTCTCTGCGTGTATCTGGGGAGTGTCTCTGGGTGTGTGTCAGGCTGTCTCTGGGTGTGTGGAGAGTGTCTCTGCGGGTGTCTGGGGATTGTATCTGGGTGTGTGTCAGGCTGTCGTGGTTGTGTGGGGAGTGTCTCTGGGTGTGTGTCAGGCTGTCTCGTGGTGTGTGGGTAATGTCTCTGGGTGTGTGTCAGTCTGTCTTGGTTGTGTGGCGGTGTCTCTGGGAGCGTGTCACTCTGTCTTGGTTGTGTGGGGGTGTCTCTGGGCGTGTGTCAGGCTGTCTCGGAGTGTGTCAGGAGTGTCTCTGGGTGTGTGTCAGGCTGTCTCGGGGTGTGTGGGTAGTGCCTCTGGGTGTGTATCAGTCTGTCTTTGTTGTGTGGGGGTGTCTCTGGGTGTATGTCAGGCTGCCTCGGGGTGTGTGGGGAGTGTCTCTGGGTGTGTGTCAGTCTGTCTCTGGGTGTGTGGAGAGTGTCTCTGCGGGTGTGTGGGGATTGTATCTGGGTGTGTGTCAGGCTGTCCCTGGGTGTGTGTCATGCTCTCTCTGCATGTGTGGGGAGTGTCTCTGGGTCTGTGTCAGGCTGTCTCGGGGTGCGTGGGGAGTGTCTCTGGGTGTGTGTCAGGCTGTCTCCGGGTGTGTGTAATGCTGTCTCTGCGTGTGTGGTGAGTGTCTCTGGGTGTTTGTCAGGCTGTCTGGGGGCTGCGTGAGGAGTGTCTCTGGGTGTGTGTCAGGCTGTCTCTGGGTGTGTGGAGAGTGTCTCTGCGGGTGTGTGGGGATTTTGTCTGGGTGTGTGTGTCAGGCTGTCTCTGGGTGTGTGGAGAGTGTCTCTGCGGGTGTGTGGGGATTGTAGGTGGGTGTGTGTCAGGCTATCTTTGGGTGTGTGTCATTCTGTCTCTGCGTGTTTGGGGAGTGTCTATGGGTGTGTGTCAGGCTGTCTTGTGGTGCGTGGGAAGTGTCTCTGGGTGTGTGTCAGGCTGTCGCTGGGTGTGTGGGGTGTGTCTCTGGGTGTCTGTCAGGCATGTCTCGGGGTGCATGGGGAGTGTCTCTGGTTGTGAGTCAGGCTGTCTCTGGGTGTGTGGGGAGCGTCTCTGGGTGTGTGTCAGGCTGTTTCTGGGTGTGTGGAGACTGTCTCTGCATGCGTATGGGGAGTGTCTCTAGGTGTGTGGAGAGTGTCTCTGCGTGTGTGTGGGGACTGTCTCTGGGTGTGTGTCAGTCTGTCTCTGGGTGTGTGGAGAGTGTCTCTTCGGGTGTGTAGGTAGTGTCTCTGGGTGTGTGTCAGTCTGTCTTGGTTGTGTGGGAAGTGTCTCTGGGTGTGTGTCTGGCTGTCTCTGGGTGTGTGGAGAGTGTCTCTGCGGGTGTCTGGGGATTGTATTTGGGTGTGTGTCAGGCTGTCTCTGGGTGTGTGTCATGCTCTCTCTGCATGTGTGAGGAGTGTCTCTGGGTGTGTGTCAGGCTGTCTCTGTGTGTGTCTAATGCTGTCTCTGCATGTGTGGGAAGTGTCTCTGGTTGTGTGGGGAGTGTCTCTGGGTGTGTGTCAGCCTGTCTCTGGGTGTGTGGTGAGAGTGTCTGCTTGTGTGTCAGGAGTATCTCTGGGTGTGTGTCAGGCTGTCTCTGGGTGTGTGGAGAGTGTCTCTGGGGGTGTGTGGACAGCGTCTCTGGGTGTGTGTCAGGCTGTCTCTGGGTATGCGTTATGCTGTCTCAGTGTGTTTTGGAGGTGTCTCTGGGTATGTGTCAGGCTGTCCCGGGGTGCGTGGGCTGTGTCTCTGGGTTTCTGTCAGGCTGTCTCAGGGTGGTGTGTCAGGCTGTCTCTGGGTGTGTGGGAAGTGTCTCTGGGCGTGCAGGCTGTCTCTGGGTGTGTGGGTACTGTCTCTGGGTGTGTGTCAGTCTGTCTTGGTTGTGTAGGGAGTGTCTCTGGGTGTGTGTCAGGCTGTCGCCGGGTGTGTGTAATGCTGTCTCTGTGTTTGTGGGGAGTGTCTCTGGGTGTGTGTCAGGCTGTCTCTGGGTGTGTGGAGTGTTTCTCTGCGTGTTTCTGGGGAGTGTCTCTGGGTGTGTGTCCGTCTGTCTCTGGGTGTGTGGAGAGTGTCTCTGCGGGTGTGTGGGGATTGTATCTGGGTGTGTGTCAGGCTGTCCCTGGGTGTGTGTCATGCTCTCTCTGCATGTGTGGGGAGTGTCTCTGGGTGTCTGTCAGGCTGTCTCCGGGTGTGTGTAATGCTGTCTCTGCGTGTGGGGGGAGTGTCTCTGGGTGTTTGTCAGGCTGTCTGGGGGCTGCGTGAGGTTTGTCTCTGGGTGTGTGTCAGGCTGTCTCTGGGTGTGTGGAGAGTGTCTCTGCGGGTGTGTGGGGATTTTGTCTGGGTGTGTGTGTCAGGCTGTCTCTGGGTGTGTGGAGAGTGTCTCTGCGGGTGTGTGGGGATTGTAGGTGGGTGTGTGTCATTCTGTCTCTGGGTGTGTGGGGAGCGTCTCTGGGTGTGTGTCAGGCTGTCGCTGGGTGTGTGGGGAGTGTCTCTGGGTGTGCGTCAGGCATGTCTCGGGGTGCATGGGGAGTGTCTCTGGCTGTGAGTCAGGCTGTCTCTGGGTGTGTGGGGAGCGTCTCTGGGTGTGTGTCAGGCTCTCTGTGTGATGGGAGTGTTTCTGGGTGTGTCAGGCTGTCGCTGGGTGTGTGGGGAGTGTCTCTGGGTGTGGGTCAGGCTGTTTCTGGGTGTGTGGAGACTGTCTCTGCGTGCGTATGGGGAGTGTCTCTGGGTGTGTGGAGAGTGTCTCTGCGTGTGTGTGGGGAGTGTCTCTGGGTGTGTGTCAGGCTGTCTCTGGGTGTGTGGAGAGTGTCTCTGCGGGTGTGTAGGTAGTGTCTCTGGGTGTGTGTCAGTCTGTCTTGGTTGTGTGGGAAGTGTCTCTGGGTGTGTGTCTGGCTGTCTCTGGGTGTGTGGAGAGTGTCTCTGCGGGTGTCTGGGGATTGTATTTGGGTGTGTGTCAGGCTGTCTCTGGGTGTGTGTCATGCTCTCTCTGCATGTGTGAGGAGTGTCTCTGGGTGTGTGTCAGGCTGTCTCGCGGTGCGTGGTGAGTGTCTCTGGGTGTGTGTCAGGCTGTCTCTGTGTGTGTCTAATGCTGTCTCTGCATGTGTGGGAAGTGTCTCTGGTTGTGCGGGGAGTGTCTCAGGTTGTGTGTCAGGCTGTCTCTGGGTGTGTGGTGAGTGTCTCTGCGTGTGTGTCAGGAGTATCTCTGGGTGTGTGTCAGGCTGTCTCTGGGTGTGTGGAGAGCGTCTCTGCGGGTGTGTGGGCAGCGTCTCTGGGTGTGTGTCAGGCTGTCTCTGGGTATGCGTTATGCTGTCTCAGTGTGTTTTGGAGGTGTCTCTGGGTATGTGTCCGGCTGTCCCGGGGTGCATGGGCTGTGTCTCTGGGTTTCTGTCAGGCTGTCTCAGGGTGGTGTGTCAGGCTGTCTCTGGGTGTGTGGGGCGTGTCTCTGGGCGTGCAGGCTGTCTCTGGGTGTGTGGGTACTGTCTCTGGGTGTGTGTCAGTCTGTCTTGGTTGTGTAGGGAGTGTCTCTGGGTGTGTGTCAGGCTGTCGCCGGGTGTGTGTAATGCTGTCTCTGTGTTTGTGGGGAGTTTCTCTGGGTGTTTGTCAGGCTGTCTCGGGGTGCGTGAGGAGTGTCTCTGGGTGTGTGTCAGGTTGTCTCTGGGTGTGTGGAGAGTATCTCTACGGGTGTGTGGGGATTTTGTCGGGGTGTGTGTGTCAGGCTGCCTCTGGGTGTCTGCTGAGTGTCTCTGCGGGTGTGTGGGGATTGTATGTGGGTGTGTGTCAGGCTGTCTTTGGGTGTGTGTCATGCTGTCTCTGCGTGTGTGGGGAGTGTCTATGGGTGTGTGTCAGGCTGTCTTGGGGTGCATGGGAAGTGCCTCTGGTTGTGTGTCGGGCTGTCTCTGTGTGTGTGGGGAGTGTCTCTGGGTGTGTGTCACGCTGTCTCTGGGTGCGTGGGGAGCGTCTCTGGGTGTGTGTCAGGCTCTCTCTTTGTGTGTGGGGAGTGTTTCTGGGTGTGTCAGGCTGTCTCTGGGTGTGTGGGGAGTGTCTCTGGGTGTGTGTCAGGCTGTCTCTCGGTGTGTGGAGACCGTCTCTGTGTGCGTATGGAGAGTGTCTCTGGGTGTGTGGAGAGTCTCTCTGCGTATGTGTGGGGAGTGTCTCTGAGTGTGTGTCAGGCTGTCTCAGGGTGTGTGGAGAGTGTCTCTGCGGGTGTGTGGGGATTGTATCTGGGTGTGTGTCAGGCTGTCTTGGTTGTGTGGGGAGTGTCTCTGGGTGTGTGTTAGGCTGTCTCGGGGTGTGTGGGTAGTGTCTCTGGGTGTGTGTCAGTCTGTCTTGGTTGTGTGGGGGTGTCTCTGCGTGTGTGTCAGTCTGTCTTGGTTGTGTGGGGGTGTCTCTGGGTGTGTGTCAGGCTGTCTCTGGGTGTGTGGAGAGTGTCCCTGCGTGTGTGTGGGGAGTGCCTCTGGGTGTGTGTCAGTCTGTCTCTGGGTGTGTGGAGAGTGTCTCTGCGGGTGTCTGGGGATTGTGTCTGGGTGTGTGTCAGGCTGTCTCTGGGTGTGTGTCATGCTCTCTCTGCATGTGTGAGGAGTGTCTCTGGGTGTGTGTCAGGCTGTCTCGCGGTGCGTGGTGAGTGTCTCTGGGTGTGTGTCAGGCTGTCTCTGGGTGTGTGGAGAGTGTCTCTGCGGGTGTGTGGGCAGCGTCTCTGGGTGTGTGTCAGGCTGTCTCTGGGTATGCGTTATGCTGTCTCAGTGTGTTTTGGAGGTGTCTCTGGGTGTGTGTCAGGCTGTCTCTGGGTGTGTGGTGAGTGTCTCTGCGTGTGTGTCAGGAGTATCTCTGGGTGTGTGTCAGGCTGTCTCTGGGTGTGTGGAGAGTGTCTCTGCGGGTGTCTGGGGATTGTATCTGGGTGTGTGTCAGGCTGTCTTGGTTGTGTGGGGAGTGTCTCTGGGTGTGTGTCAGGCTGTCTCGTGGTGTGTGGGTAGTGTCTCTGGGTGTGTGTCAGTCTGTCTTGGTTGTGTGGCGGTGTCTCTGGGAGCGTGTCACTCTGACTTGGTTGTGTGGGGGTGTCTCTGGGTGTGCGTCAGGCTGTCTCGGAGTGTGTCAGGAGTGTCTCTGGGTGTGTGTCTGGCTGTCTCGGGGTGTGTGGGTAGTGCCTCTGGGTGTGTATCAGTCTGTCTTTGTTGTGTGGGGAGTGTCTCTGGGTGTTTGTCAGGCTGTCTGGGGGCTGCGTGAGGAGTGTCTCTGGGTGTGTGTCAGGCTGTCTCTGGGTGTGTGGAGAGTGTCTCTGCGGGTGTGTGGGGATTTTGTCTGGGTGTGTGTGTCAGGCTGTCTCTGGGTGTGTGGAGAGTGTCTCTGCGGGTGTGTGGGGATTGTAGGTGGGTGTGTGTCAGGCTATCTTTGGGTGTGTGTCATTCTGTCTCTGCGTGTTTGGGGAGTGTCTATGGGTGTGTGTCAGGCTGTCTTGTGGTGCGTGGGAAGTGTCTCTGGGTGTGTGTCAGGCTGTCGCTGGGTGTGTGGGGTGTGTCTCTGGGTGTCTGTCAGGCATGTCTCGGGGTGCATGGGGAGTGTCTCTGGTTGTGAGTCAGGCTGTCTCTGGGTGTGTGGGGAGCGTCTCTGGGTGTGTGTCAGGCTGTTTCTGGGTGTGTGGAGACTGTCTCTGCATGCGTATGGGGAGTGTCTCTGGGTGTGTGGAGAGTGTCTCTGCGTGTGTGTGGGGAGTGTCTCTGGGTGTGTGTCAGTCTGTCTCTGGGTGTGTGGAGAGTGTCTCTGCGGGTGTGTAGGTAGTGTCTCTGGGTGTGTGTCAGTCTGTCTTGGTTGTGTGGGAAGTGTCTCTGGGTGTGTGTCTGGCTGTCTCTGGGTGTGTGGAGAGTGTCTCTGCGGGTGTCTGGGGATTGTATTTGGGTGTGTGTCAGGCTGTCTCTGGGTGTGTGTCATGCTCTCTCTGCATGTGTGAGGAGTGTCTCTGGGTGTGTGTCAGGCTGTCTCTGTGTGTGTCTAATGCTGTCTCTGCATGTGTGGGAAGTGTCTCTGGTTGTGCGGGGAGTGTCTCTGGGTGTGTGTCAGGCTGTCTCTGGGTGTGTGGTGAGTGTCTCTGCTTGTGTGTGAGGAGTGTCTCTGGGTGTGTGTCAGGCTGTCTCTGGGTATGTGTCATGCTGTCTTAGTGTGTGTTGGAGGTGTCTATGGGTGTGTGTCAGGCTGTCCCGGGGTGCGTGGGCTGTGTCTCTGGGTTTGTGTCAGGCTGTCTCAGGGTGGTGTGTCAGGCTGTCTGTGGGTATGTGGGGCATGTCTCTGGGTGTGTGTCAGCCTGTCTCAGGGTGGTGTGTCAGGCTGTCTCTGGGTGTGTGGGGAGTGTCTCTGGGTGTGTCAGGCTGTCTCTGGGTGTGTGGGTACTGTCTCTGGGTGTGTGGGGAGTGTCTCTGGGTGTGTGTCAGGCTGTCTCTGGGTGTGTGGAGAGTGTCTCTGTGGGTGTGTGGGGATTGTATGTGGGTGTTTGTCAGTCTGTCTTTGGGTGTATGTCATACTGTCTCTACGTGTGTGGGGAGTGTCTATGGGTGTGTGTCAGGCTGTCTTGGGGTGCGTGGGAAGTATCTCTGGGTGTGTGTCAGGCTGTCTTGGGGTGCATGGGAAGTGTCTCTGGGTGTGTGGGGAGTGTCGCTGGGTGTGTGTCAGGCTGTCTTGGGGTGCATGGGAAGTGTCTCTGGGTGTGGAGAGTGTCTCTGCGTGTGTGTGGGAAGTGTCTCTGGGTGTGTGTCAGGCTGTCTCTGGGTGTGTGGAGAGTCTCTCTGCGTGTGTGTGGGGCGTGTCTCTGAGTGTGTGTCAGGCTGTCCCTGGGTGTGTGGAGAGTGTCTCTGCAGGTGTGTGGGGATTGTATCTGGGTGTGTGTCAGTCTGTCTTGGTTGTCTGAGCAGTGTCTCTGGGTGTGTGTCCAGCTGTCTCGGAGTGTGTGGGGAGTGTCTCTGGGTGTGTGTCAGGCTGTCTCGGGGTGTGTGGGTAGTGTCTCTGGGTGTGTGTCGGTCTGTCTTGGTTGTGTGAGGGTGTCTCTGGGTGTGTGTCAGGCTGTCTCGGGGTGTGTGGGGAGTGTCTCTGGGTGTGTGTCAGGCTGTCTCTGGGTGTGTAGGGAGTGTCTCTGGGTGTGTGTCACGCTGTCTCTGGGTGTGTGGAGAGTGTCTCTGCGGGTGTGTGGGCAGTGTCTCTGGGTGTGTGTCAGGCTGTCTCTGGGAATGTGTCATGCTGTCTCAGTGTGTGTTGGAGGTGTCTCTGGGTGTGTGTCAGGCTGTCCCGGGGTGCCTGGGCTGTGTAGCTGGGTTTGTGTCAGGCTGTCTCGGGGTGGTGTGTCAGGCTGTCTGTGGGTGTGTGGGGCGTGTCTCTGGGTGTGTGTCAGCCTGTCTCAGTGTTGTGTGTCAGGCTGTCTCTGGGTGTGTGGGGAGTGTCTCTGTGCGTATGTGGGGATTGTATGTGGGTGTGTGTCAGGCTGTCGCTGGGTGTGTGGAGAGTGTCTCTGTGGGTGTGTGGGGATTGTATGTGGGTGTGTGTCAGGCTGTCTCTGGGTGTGTGGGGAGTGTCTCTGGGTGTGTCAGGCTGTCTCTGGGTGTGTGGGTACTGTCTCTGGGTGTGTGTCAGGCTGTCTCGGGGTGCGTGAGGAGTGTCTCTGGGTGTGTGTCAGGCTGTCTCTGGGTGTGTGGAGAGTGTCTCTGTGGGTGTGTGGGGATTTTGTCTGGGTGTGTGTGTCACGCTGTCGCTGGGTGTGTGGAGAGTGTCTCTGTGGGTGTGTGGGGATTGTATGTGGGTGTGTGTCAGGCTGTCTTTGGGTGTGTGTCATGCTGTCTCTGCATGTGTGGGGAGTGTCTATGGGTATGTGTCAGGCTGTCTTGGAGTGCGTGGGAAGTGTCTCTGGGTGTGTGTCAGGCTGTCTTGGGGTGCATGGGAAGTGTCTCTGGGTGTGTGGAGCGTGTCTCTGCTTGTGTGTGGGAGGTGTCTCTGGGTGTGTGTCAGGCTGTCTCTGGGTGTGTGGAGAGTCTCTCTGCGTGTGTGTGGGGAGTGTCTCTGAGTGTGTGTCAGGCTGTGCATGGGTGTGTGGAGAGTGTCTCTGCGGGTGTGTGGGGATTGTATCTGGGTGTGTGTCAGTCTGTCTTGGTTGTCTGGGCAGTGTCTCTGGGTGTGTGTCAGGCTGTCTCAGAGTGTGTGGGGAGTGTCTCTGGGTGTGTGTCAGGCTGTCTTGGGGTGTGTGGGTAGTGTCTCTGGGTGTGTGTCAGTCTGTCTTGGTTGTGTGGGGGTGTCTCTGGGTGTCTGTCAGGCTGTCTCGGGGTGTGTGGGGAGTGTCTCTGGGTGTGTGTCAGGCTGTCTCTGGGTGTATAGGAAGTGTCTCTGGGTGTGTGTCACGCTGTCTCTGGGTGCGTGGGGAGCGTCTCTGCTTGTGTGTCAGGCTGTCTCTGGGTGCGTGGAGAGTCTCTCTGCGTGTGTGTGGGGAGTGTCTCTGAGTGTGTGTCAGGCTGTCTCCGGGTGTGTGTAATGCTGTCTCTGCGTGTGTGGGGAGTGTCTCTGGGTGTCTGTCAGGCTGTTTCTGGGTGTGTGGAGAGTGTCTCTGTGCGTGTGTGGGGATTTTGTCTGGGTGTGTGTGTCAAGCTGTCGCTGGGTGTGTGGAGAGTGTCTCTGTGGCTGTGTGGGGATTGTATGTGGGTGTGTGTCAGGCTGTCTTGGGGTGCGTGGGAAGTGTCTCTGGGTGTCTGTCAGGCTGTCTTGAGGTGCGTGGGAAGTGTCTCTGGGTGTGTGTCAGGCTGTCTCTAGGTGTGTGGGGAGAGTCTTTGGGTGTGTGTCACGCTGTCTCTGGGTGCGTGGGGAGCGTCTCTGGGTGTGTATCAGTCTGTCTTTGTTGTGTGGGGGTGGCTCTGGGTGTATGTCAGGCTGTCTCGGGGTGTGTGGGGAGTGTCTCTGGGTGTGTGTCAGGCTGTCTCTGGGTGTGTGGAGTGTTTCTCTGCGTGTTTCTGGGGAGTGTCTCTGGGTGTGTGTCAGGCTGTCTCTGGGTGTGTGGAGAGTGTCTCTGCGGGTGTCTGGGGATTGTATCTGGGTCTGTGTCAGGCTGTCTTGGTTGTGTGGGGAGTGTCCCTGGGTGTGTGTCAGGCTGTCTCGTGGTGTGTGGGTAGTGTCTCTGGGTGTGTGTCAGTCTGTCTTGGTTGTGTGGCGGTGTCTCTGGGTGTGTGTCAGTCTGTCTTGGTTGTGTGGGGGTGTCTCTGGGTGTGTGTCAGGCTGTCTCTGGGTGTGTGGAGTGTTTCTCTGCGTGTTTCTGGGGAGTGTCTCTAGGTGTCTGTCAGGCTGTCTCTGGGTGTGTGGAGAGTGTCTCTGCGGGTGTCTGGGGATTGTATCTGGGTGTGTGTCAGGCTGTCGCCGGGTGTGTGTAATGCTGTCTCTGTGTTTGAGGGGAGTGTCTCTGGGTGTGTGTCAGGCTGTCCCTGGGTGTGTGGAGAGTGTCTCTGCGGGTGTGTGGGGATTGTATCTGGGTGTGTGTCAGTCTGTCTTGGTTGTGTGGGGGTGTCTCTGGGTGTGTGTCAGGCTGTCTCGGGGTGTGTGGGGAGTGTCTCTGGGTGTGTGTCAGGCTGTCTCTGGGTGTGTTGGAAGTGTCTCTGGGTGTGTGTCACGCTGTCTCTGGGTGCGTGGCGAGCGTCTCTGGGTGTGTGTCAGGCTGTCTCTGGGTGTGTGGAGAGTCTGTCTGCGTGTGTGTGGGGAGTGTCTCTGAGTGTGTGTCAGTCTGTCTCCGGGTGTGTGTAATGCTGTCTCTGCGTGTGTGGGCAGTGTCTCTGGGTGTTTGTCAGGCTGTTTCTGGGTGTGTGGAGAGTGTCTCTGTGGGTGTGTGGGGATTGTATGTGGGTGTGTGTCAGGCTGTCTCTGGGTGTGTGGGGAGTGCCTCTGGGTGTGTCAGGCTGTCTCTGGGTGTGTGGGTACTGTCTCTGGGTGTGTGTCAGGCTGTCTCGGGGTGCGTGAGGAGTGTCTCTGGGTGTGTGTCAGGCTGTCTCTGGGTGTGTGGAGAGTGTCTCTGTGGGTGTGTGGGGATTTTGTCTGGGTGTGTGTGTCAGGCTGTCGCTGGGTGTGTGGAGAGTGTCTCTGTGGGTGTGTGGGGATTGTATGTGGCTGTGTGTCAGGCTGTCTTTGGGTGTGTGTCATGCTGTCTCTGCGTGTGTGGGGAGTGTCTATGGGTGTGTGTCAGGCTGTCTTGGGGTGCGTGGGAAGTGTCTCTGGGTGTCTGTCAGGCTGTCTTGGGGTGCATGGGAAGTGTCTCTGGGTGTGTGGGGAGTGTCTCTGGGTGTGTGTCAGGCTGTCTTGGGGTGCATGGGAAGTGTCTCTGGGCGTGTGGAGCGTGTCTCTGCGTGTTTGTGGGAAGTGTCTCTGGGTGTGTGTCAGGCTGTCTCTGGGTGTGTGGAGAGTCTCTCTATGTGTGTGTGGGGAGTGTCTCTGAGTGTGTGTCAGGCTGTGCATGGGTGTGTGGAGAGTGTCTCTGCGGGAGTGTGGGGATTGTATCTGGGTGTGTGTCAGTCTGTCTTGGTTGTCTGGGCAGTGTCTCTGGGTGTGTGTCAGGCTGTCTCAGAGTGTGTGGGGAGTGTCTCTGGGTGTGTGTCAGGCTGTCTCGGGGTGTGTGGGTAGTGTCTCTGGGTGTGTGTCAGTCTGTCTTGGTTGTGTGGGGGTGTCTCTGGGTGTCTGTCAGGCTGTCTCGGGGTGTGTGGGGAGTGTCTCTGGGTGTGTGTCAGGCTGTCTCTGGGTGTATAGGAAGTGTCTCTGGGTGTGTGTCACGCTGTCTCTGGGTGCGTGGGGAGCGTCTCTGGGTGTGTGTCAGGCTGTCTCTGGGTGTGGAGAGTCTCTCTGCGTGTGTGTGGGGAGTGTCTCTGAGTGTGTGTCAGGCTGTCTCTGGGTGTGTGGGTACTGTCTCTGGGTGTGTGTCAGTCTGTCTTGGTTGTGTGGGGTTGTCTCTGGGTGTGTGTCAGGCTGTCTCTGGGTGTTTGGAGAGTTTCTGTGCGTGTGTGGGGGGAGTGCCTCTGGGTGTGTGAATCTGTCTCTGGGTGTGTGTTGAGTGTCTCTGCGGGTGTGTGGGGTTTGTATCTGGCGTGTGTCAGGCTGTCTCTGGGTGAGTCTCAGTCTGTCTTGGTTGTGAGGGGAGTGTCTCTGGGTGTGTGTCAGGCTGTCTCGGAGTGTTGCAGGAGTGTCTCTGGGTGTGTGTCAGGCTGTTTCGGGGTGTGTGGGTAGTGCCTCTGGGTGTGTATCAGTCTGTCTTTGTTGTGTGGGGGTGGCTCTGCGTGTATGTCAGGCTGTCTCGGGGTGTGTGGGGAGTGTCTCTGGGTGTGTGTCAGGCTGTCTCTGGGTGTGTGGAGTGTTTCTCTGCGTGTTTCTGGGGAGTGTCTCTGGGTGTGTGTCAGGCTGTCTCTGGGTGTGTGGAGAGTGTCTCTGCGGGTGTCTGGGGATTGTATCTGGGTCTGTGTCAGGCTGTCTTGGTTGTGTGGGGAGTGTCTCTGGGTGTGTGTCAGGCTGTCTCGTGGTGTGTGGGTAGTGTCTCTGGGTGTGTGTCAGTCTGTCTTGGTTGTGTGGGGGTGTCTCTGGGTGTGTGTCAGGCTGTCTCGGGTGTGTGGAGAGTCTCTCTGCGTGTGTGTGGGGAGTGTCTCTGAGTGTGTGTCAGGCTGTCTCCGGGTGTGTGTAATGCTGTCTCTGCGTGTGTGGGCAGTGTCTCTGGGTGTTTGTCAGGATGTTTCTGGGTGTGTGGAGAGTGTCTCTGTGGGTGTGTGGGGATTTTGTCTGGGTGTGTGTGTCAGGCTGTCGCTGGGTGTGTGGAGAGTGTCTCTGTGGGTGTGTGGGGATTGTATGTGGGTGTGTGTCTGGCTGTCTTGGGGTGCGTGGGAAGTGTGTCTGGGTGTGTGTCAGGCTGTCTTGGGGTGCGTGGGAAATGTCTCTGGGTGTGTGTCAGGCTGTCTCTGGGTGTGTGGGGACTGTCTCTGGTTGTGAGTCAGGCTGTCTCTAGGTGTGTGGGGAGAGTCTCTGGGTGTGTGACACGCTGTCTCTGGGTGCGTTGGGAGCGTCTCTGGGTGTGTGTCAGGCTCTCTCTTTGTGTGTGGGTAGTGTTTCTGGGTGTGTCAGGCTGTCTTTGGGTGTGTGGGGAGTGTCTCTGGGTGTGTGTCAGGCTGTCTCTGGGTGTGTGGAGACTGTCTCTGCGTGCGTATGGGGAGTGTCTCTGGGTGTGTGGAGAGTGTCTCTGCGTGTGTGTGGGGAGTGTCTCTGGGTGTGTGTCAGGCTGTCTCTGGGTGTGTGGAGAGTCTCTCTGCGTGTGTGTGGGGAGTGGCTCTGAGTGTGTGTCAGTCTGTCTCTGGGTGTGTGGAGAGTGTCTCTGCGGGTGTGTGGGGATTGTATCTGGGTGTGTCTCAGTCTGTCTTGGTTGTGTCAGGAGTGTCTCTGGGTGTGTGTCAGATTGTCTCGGGGTGTGTGGGTAGTGCCTCTGGGTGTGTATCAGTCTGTCTTTGTTGTGTGGGGGTGGCTCTGGGTGTATGTCAGGCTGTCTCGGGGTGTGTGGGGAGTGTCTCTGGGTGTGTGTCAGGCTGTCTCTGGGTGTGTGGAGTGTTTCTCTGCGTGTATCTGGGGAGTGTCTCTGGGTGTGTGTCAGGCTGTCTCTGGGTGTGTGGAGAGTGTCTCTGCGGGTGTCTGGGGATTGTATCTGGGTGTGTGTCAGGCTGTCTTGGTTGTGTGGGGAGTGTCTCTGGGTGTGTGTCAGGCTGTCTCGTGGTGTGTGGGTAATGTCTCTGGGTGTGTGTCAGTCTGTCTTGGTTGTGTGGCGGTGTCTCTGGGAGCGTGTCACTCTGTCTTGGTTGTGTGGGGGTGTCTCTGGGCGTGTGTCAGGCTGCCTCGGAGTGTGTCAGGAGTGTCTCTGGGTGTGTGTCAGGCTGTCTCTGGGTGTGTGGAGAGTGTCTCTGCGGGTGTGTGGGGATTGTATCTGGGTGTGTGTCAGGCTGTCCCTGGGTGTGTGTCATGCTCTCTCTGCATGTGTGGGGAGTGTCTCTGGGTCTGTGTCAGGCTGTCTCGGGGTGCGTGGGGAGTGTCTCTGGGTGTGTGTCGGGCTGTCTCCGGGTGTGTGTAATGCTGTCTCTGCGTGTGTGGGGAGTGTCTCTGGGTGTTTGTCAGGCTGTCTGGGGGCTGCGTGAGGAGTGTCTCTGGGTGTGTGTCAGGCTGTCTCTGGGTGTGTGGAGAGTGTCTCTGCGGGTGTGTGGGGATTTTGTCTGGGTGTGTGTGTCAGGCTGTCTCTGGGTGTGTGGAGAGTGTCTCTGCGGGTGTGTGGGGATTGTAGGTGGGTGTGTGTCAGGCTATCTTTGGGTGTGTGTCATTCTGTCTCTGCGTGTTTGGGGAGTGTCTATGGGTGTGTGTCAGGCTGTCTTGTGGTGCGTGGGAAGTGTCTCTGGGTGTGTGTCAGGCTGTCGCTGGGTGTGTGGGGTGTGTCTCTGGGTGTCTGTCAGGCATGTCTCGGGGTGCATGGGGAGTGTCTCTGGTTGTGAGTCAGGCTGTCTCTGGGTGTGTGGGGAGCGTCTCTGGGTGTGTGTCAGGCTGTTTCTGGGTGTGTGGAGACTGTCTCTGCATGCGTATGGGGAGTGTCTCTGGGTGTGTGGAGAGTGTCTCTGCGTGTGTGTGGGGAGTGTCTCTGGGTGTGTGTCAGTCTGTCTCTGGGTGTGTGGAGAGTGTCTCTGCGGGTGTGTAGGTAGTCTCTCTGGGTGTGTGTCAGTCTGTCTTGGTTGTGTGGGAAGTGTCTCTGGGTGTGTGTCTGGCTGTCTCTGGGTGTGTGGAGAGTGTCTCTGCGGGTGTCTGGGGATTGTATTTGGGTGTGTGTCAGGCTGTCTCTGGGTGTGTGTCATGCTCTCTCTGCATGTGTGAGGAGTGTCTCTGGGTGTGTGTCAGGCTGTCTCTGTGTGTGTCTAATGCTGTCTCTGCATGTGTGGGAAGTGTCTCTGGTTGTGCGGGGAGTGTCTCTGGGTGTGTGTCAGGCTGTCTCTGGGTGTGTGGTGAGAGTATCTGCTTGTGTGTCAGGAGTATCTCTGGGTGTGTGTCAGGCTGTCTCTGGGTGTGTGGAGAGTGTCTCTGCGGGTGTGTGGACAGCGTCTCTGGGTGTGTGTCAGGCTGTCTCTGGGTATGCGTTATGCTGTCTCAGTGTGTTTTGGAGGTGTCTCTGGGTATGTGTCAGGCTGTCCCGGGGTGCGTGGGCTGTGTCTCTGGGTTTCTGTCAGGCTGTCTCAGGGTGGTGTGTCAGGCTGTCTCTGGGTGTGTGGGGAGTGTCTCTGGGCGTGCAGGCTGTCTCTGGGTGTGTGGGTACTGTCTCTGGGTGTGTGTCAGTCTGTCTTGGTTGTGTAGGGAGTGTCTCTGGGTGTGTGTCAGGCTGTCGCCGGGTGTGTGTAATGCTGTCTCTGTGTTTGTGGGGAGTGTCTCTGGGTGTGTGTCAGGCTGTCTCTGGGTGTGTGGATTGTTTCTCTGCGTGTTTCTGGGGAGTGTCTCTGGGTGTGTGTCAGTCTGTCTCTGGGTGTGTGGAGAGTGTCTCTGCGGGTGTGTGGGGATTGTATCTGGGTGTGTGTCAGGCTGTCCCTGGGTGTGTGTCATGCTCTCTCTGCATGTGTGGGGAGTGTCTCTGGGTGTGTGTCAGGCTGTCTCCGGGTGTGTGTAATGCTGTCTCTGCGTGTGGGGGGAGTGTCTCTGGGTGTTTGTCAGGCTGTCTGGGGGCTGCGTGAGGAGTGTCTCTGGGTGTGTGTCAGGCTGTCTCTGGGTGTGTGGAGAGTGTCTCTGCGGGTGTGTGGGGATTTTGTCTGGGTGTGTGTGTCAGGCTGTCTCTGGGTGTGTGGAGAGTGTCTCTGCGGGTGTGTGGGGATTGTAGGTGGGTGTGTGTCAGGCTATCTTTTGGTGTGTATCATTCTGTCTCTGCGTGTTTGGGGAGTGTCTATGAGTGTGTGTCAGGCTGTCTTGTGGTGCGTGGGAAGTGTCTCTGGGTGTGTGTCAGGCTGTCGCTGGGTGTGTGGGGAGTGTCTCTGGGTGTGCGTCAGGCATGTCTCGGGGTGCATGGGGAGTGTCTCTGGCTGTGAGTCAGGCTGTCTCTGGGTGTGTGGGGAGCGTCTCTGGGTGTGTGTCAGGCTCTCTGTGTGATGGGAGTGTTTCTGGGTGTGTCAGGCTGTCGCTGGGTGTGTGGGGAGTGTCTCTGGGTGTGGGTCAGGCTGTTTCTGGGTGTGTGGAGACTGTCTCTGCGTGCATATGGGGAGTGTCTCTGGGTGTGTGGAGAGTGTCTCTGCGTGTGTGTGGGGAGTGTCTCTGGGTGTGTGTCAGGCTGTCTCTGGGTGTGTGGAGAGTGTCTTTGCGGGTGTGTAGGTAGTGTCTCTGGGTGTGTGTCAGTCTGTCTTGGTTGTGTGGGAAGTGTCTCTGGGTGTGTGTCTGGCTGTCTCTGGGTGTGTGGAGAGTGTCTCTGCGGGTGTTTGGGCAGCGTCTCTGGGTGTGTGTCAGGCTGTCTCTGGGTATGCGTTATGCTGTCTCAGTGTGTTTTGGAGGTGTCTCTGGGTATGTGTCCGGCTGTCCCGGGGTGCATGGGCTGTGTCTCTGGGTTTCTGTCAGGCTGTCTCAGGGTGGTGTGTCAGGCTGTCTCTGGGTGTGTGGGGCGTGTCTCTGGGCGTGCAGGCTGTCTCTGGGTGTGTGGGTACTGTCTCTGGGTGTGTGTCAGTCTGTCTTGGTTGTGTAGGGAGTGTCTCTGGGTGTGTGTCAGGCTGTCGCCGGGTGTGTGTAATGCTGTCTCTGTGTTTGTGGGGAGTTTCTCTGGGTGTTTGTCAGGCTGTCTCGGGGTGCGTGAGGAGTGTCTCTGGGTGTGTGTCAGGTTGTCTCTGGGTGTGTGGAGAGTGTCTCTACGGGTGTGTGGGGATTTTGTCGGGGTGTGTGTGTCAGGCTGCCTCTGGGTGTCTGCTGAGTGTCTCTGCGGGTGTGTTGGGATTGTATGTGGGTGTGTGTCAGGCTGTCTTTGGGTGTGTGTCATGCTGTCTCTGCGTGTGTGGGGAGTGTCTATGGGTGTGTGTCAGGCTGTCTTGGGGTGCATGGGAAGTGCCTCTGGTTGTGTGTCGGGCTGTCTCTGTGTGTGTGGGGAGTGTCTCTGGGTGTGTGTCACGCTGTCTCTGGGTGCGTGGGGAGCGTCTCTGGGTGTGTGTCAGGCTCTCTCTTTGTGTGTGGGGAGTGTTTCTGGGTGTGTCAGGCTGTCTCTGGGTGTGTGGGGAGTGTCTCTGGGTGTGTGTCAGGCTGTCTCTCGGTGTGTGGAGACTGTCTCTGTGTGCGTATGGAGAGTGTCTCTGGGTGTGTGGAGAGTCTCTCTGCGTATGTGTGGGGAGTGTCTCTGAGTGTATGTCAGGCTGTCTCAGGGTGTGTGGAGAGTGTCTCTGCGTATGTGTGGGGAGTGTTTCTGAGTGTGTGTCAGGCTGTCTCTGGGTGTGTGTCATGCTCTCTCTGCATGTGTGAGGAGTGTCTCTGGGTGTGTGTCAGGCTGTCTCTGTGTGTGTCTAATGCTGTCTCTGCATGTGTGGGAAGTGTCTCTGGTTGTGCGGGGAGTGTCTCTGGGTGTGTGTCAGGCTGTCTCTGGGTGTGTGGTGAGTGTCTCTGCTTGTGTGTCAGGAGTATCTCTGGGTGTGTGTCAGGCTGTCTCTGGGTGTGTGGAGAGTGTCTCTGCGGGTGTGTGGGCAGCGTCTCTGGGTGTGTGTCATGCTGTCTCTGGGTATGCGTTATGCTGTCTCAGTGTGTTTTGGAGGTGTCTCTGGGTGTGTGTCAGGCTGTCTCTGGGTGTGTGGTGAGTGTCTCTGCGTGTGTGTCAGGAGTATCTCTGGGTGTGTGTCAGGCTGTCTCTGGGTGTGTGGAGAGTGTCTCTGCGGGTGTCTGGGGATTGTATCTGGGTGTGTGTCAGGCTGTCTTGGTTGTGTGGGGAGTGTCTCTGGGTGTGTGTCAGGCTGTCTCGTGGTGTGTGGGTAGTGTCTCTGGGTGTGTGTCAGTCTGTCTTGGTTGTGTGGCGGTGTCTCTGGGAGCGTGTCACTCTGTCTTGGTTGTGTGGGGGTGTCTCTGGGTGTGCGTCAGGCTGTCTCGGAGTGTGTCAGGAGTGTCTCTGGGTGTGTGTCAGGCTGTCTCGGGGTGTGTGGGTAGTGCCTCTGGGTGTGTATCAGTCTGTCTTTGTTGTGTGGGGAGTGTCTCTGGGTGTTTGTCAGGCTGTCTGGGGGCTGCGTGAGGAGTGTCTCTGGGTGTGTGTCAGGCTGTCTCTGGGTGTGTGGAGAGTGTCTCTGCGGGTGTGTGGGGATTTTGTCTGGGTGTGTGTGTCAGGCTGTCTCTGGGTGTGTGGAGAGTGTCTCTGCGGGTGTGTGGGGATTGTAGGTGGGTGTGTGTCAGGCTATCTTTGGGTGTGTGTCATTCTGTCTCTGCGTGTTTGGGGAGTGTCTATGGGTGTGTGTCAGGCTGTCTTGTGGTGCGTGGGAAGTGTCTCTGGGTGTGTGTCAGGCTGTCGCTGGGTGTGTGGGGTGTGTCTCTGGGTGTCTGTCAGGCATGTCTCGGGGTGCATGGGGAGTGTCTCTGGTTGTGAGTCAGGCTGTCTCTGGGTGTGTGGGGAGCGTCTCTGGGTGTGTGTCAGGCTGTTTCTGGGTGTGTGGAGACTGTCTCTGCATGCGTATGGGGAGTGTCTCTGGGTGTGTGGAGAGTGTCTCTGCGTGTGTGTGGGGAGTGTCTCTGGGTGTGTGTCAGTCTGTCTCTGGGTGTGTGGAGAGTGTCTCTTCGGGTGTGTAGGTAGTGTCTCTGGGTGTGTGTCAGTCTGTCTTGGTTGTGTGGGAAGTGTCTCTGGGTGTGTGTCTGGCTGTCTCTGGGTGTGTGGAGAGTGTCTCTGCGGGTGTCTGGGGATTGTATTTGGGTGTGTGTCAGGCTGTCTCTGGGTGTGTGTCATGCTCTCTCTGCATGTGTGAGGAGTGTCTCTGGGTGTGTTTCAGGCTGTCTCGCGGTGCGTGGGGAGTGTCTCTGGGTGTGTGTCAGGCTGTCTCTGGGTGTGTCTAATGCTGTCTCTGCATGTGTGGGGAGTGTCTCTGGGTGTGTTCAGGTTGTCTCTGGTTGTGTGGGGAGTGTCTCTGGGTGTGTGTCAGGCTGTCTCTGTGTGTGTGGAGAGGATCTCTGCGTATGTGTGAGGAGTGTCTCTGGGTTTGTGTCAAGCTGTCTCTGGGTGTGTGGAGAGTGTCTCTGCGGGTGTGTGGGTAGTGTCTCTGGGTGTGTGTCAGGCTGTCTCTGGGTGTGTGTCATGCTCTCTCTGCATGTGTGAGGAGTGTCTCTGGGTGTGTGTCAGGCTGTCTCTGTGTGTGTCTAATGCTGCCTCTGCATGTGTGGGAAGTGTCTCTGGTTGTGCGGGGAGTGTCTCTGGGTGTGTGTCAGGCTGTCTCTGGGTGTGTGGTGAGTGTCTCTGCTTGTGTGTGAGGAGTGTCTCTGGGTGTGTGTCATGCTGTCTCTGGGTATGTGTCATGCTGTCTTAGTGTGTGTTGGAGGTGTCTATGGGTGTGTGTCAGGCTGTCCCGGGGTGCGTGGGCTGTGTCTCTGGGTTTGTGTCAGGCTGTCTCAGGGTGGTGTGTCAGGCTGTCTGTGGGTATGTGGGGCATGTCTCTGGGTGTGTGTCAGCCTGTCTCAGGGTGGTGTGTCAGGCTGTCTCTGGGTGTGTGGGGAGTGTCTCTGGGTGTGTCAGGCTGTCTCTGGGTGTGTGGGTACTGTCTCTGGGTGTGTGGGGAGTGTCTCTGGGTGTGTGTCAGGCTGTCTCAGGGTGGTGTGTCAGGCTGTCTCTGGGTGTGTGGGGAGTGTCTCTGGGCGTGCAGGCTGTCTCTGGGTGTGTGGGTACTGTCTCTGGGTGTGTGTCAGTCTGTCTTGGTTGTGTAGGGAGTGTCTCTGGGTGTGTGTCAGGCTGTCACTGGGTGTGTGTAATGCTGTCTCTGTGTTTGTGGGGAGTGTCTCTGGGTGTGTGTCAGGCTGTCTCTGGGTGTGTGGAGTGTTTCTCTGCGTGTTTCTGGGGAGTGTCTCTGGGTGTGTGTCAGTCTGTCTCTGGGTGTGTGGAGAGTGTCTCTGCGGGTGTGTGGGGATTGTAGGTGGGTGTGTGTCAGGCTATCTTTGGGTGTGTGTCATTCTGTCTCTGCGTGTTTGGGGAGTGTCTATGGGTGTGTGTCAGGCTGTCTTGTGGTGCGTGGGAAGTGTCTCTGGGTGTGTGTCAGGCTGTCGCTGGGTGTGTGGGGACTGTCTCTGGGTGTGCGTCAGGCATGTCTCGGGGTGCATGGGGAGTGTCTCTGGCTGTGAGTCAGGCTGTCTCTGGGTGTGTGGGGAGCGTCTCTGGGAGTGTGTCAGGCTCTCTGTGTGATGGGAGTGTTTTTGGGTGTGTCAGGCTGTCGCTGGGTGTGTGGGGAGTGTCTCTGGGTGTGGGTCAGGCTGTTTCTGGGTGTGTGGAGACTGTCTCTGCGTGCGTATGGGGAGTGTCTCTGGGTGTGTGGAGAGTGTCTCTGCGTGTGTGTGGGGAGTGTCTCTGGGTGTGTGTCAGTCTGTCTTGGTTGTGTGGGAAGTGTCTCTGGGTGTGTGTCTGGCTGTCTCTGGGTGTGTGGAGAGTGTCTCTGCGGGTGTCTGGGGATTGTATTTGGGTGTGTGTCAGGCTGTCTCTGGGTGTGTGTCATGCTCTCTCTGCATGTGTGAGGAGTGTCTCTGGGTGTGTGTCAGGCTGTCTCGCGGTGCGTGGTGAGTGTCTCTGGGTGTGTGTCAGGCTGTCTCTGTGTGTGTCTAATGCTGTCTCTGCATGTGTGGGAAGTGTCTCTGGTTGTGCGGGGAGTGTCTCAGGGTGTGTGTCAGGCTGTCTCTGGGTGTGTGGTGAGTGTCTCTGCGTGTGTGTCAGGAGTATCTCTGGGTGTGTGTCAGGCTGTCTCTGGGTGTGTGGAGAGTGTCTCTGCGGGTGTGTGGGCAGCGTCTCTGGGTGTGTGTCAGGCTGTCTCTGGGTATGCGTTATGCTGTCTCAGTGTGTGTTGGAGGTGTCTATGGGTGTGTGTCAGGCTGTCCCGGGGTGCGTGGGCTGTGTCTCTGGGTTTGTGTCAGGCTGTCTCAGGGTGGTGTGTCAGGCTGTCTGTGGGTATGTGGGGCATGTCTCTGGGTGTGTGTCAGCCTGTCTCAGGGTGGTGTGTCAGGCTGTCTCTGGGTGTGTGGGGAGTGTCTCTGGGTGTGTCAGGCTGTCTCTGGGTGTGTGGGTACTGTCTCTGGGTGTGTGGGGAGTGTCTCTGGGTGTGTGTCAGGCTGTCTCAGGGTGGTGTGTCAGGCTGTCTCTGGGTGTGTGGGGAGTGTCTCTGGGCGTGCAGGCTGTCTCTGGGTGTGTGGGTACTGTCTCTGGGTGTGTGTCAGTCTGTCTTGGTTGTGTAGGGAGTGTCTCTGGGTGTGTGTCAGGCTGTCACTGGGTGTGTGTAATGCTGTCTCTGTGTTTGTGGGGAGTGTCTCTGGGTGTGTGTCAGGCTGTCTCTGGGTGTGTGGAGTGTTTCTCTGCGTGTTTCTGGGGAGTGTCTCTGGGTGTGTGTCAGTCTGTCTCTGGGTGTGTGGAGAGTGTCTCTGCGGGTGTGTGGGGATTGTAGGTGGGTGTGTGTCAGGCTATCTTTGGGTGTGTGTCATTCTGTCTCTGCGTGTTTGGGGAGTGTCTATGGGTGTGTGTCAGGCTGTCTTGTGGTGCGTGGGAAGTGTCTCTGGGTGTGTGTCAGGCTGTCGCTGGGTGTGTGGGGACTGTCTCTGGGTGTGCGTCAGGCATGTCTCGGGGTGCATGGGGAGTGTCTCTGGCTGTGAGTCAGGCTGTCTCTGGGTGTGTGGGGAGCGTCTCTGGGTGTGTGTCAGGCTCTCTGTGTGATGGGAGTGTTTTTGGGTGTGTCAGGCTGTCGCTGGGTGTGTGGGGAGTGTCCTCTGGGTGTGGGTCAGGCTGTTTCTGGGTGTGTGGAGACTGTCTCTGCGTGCGTATGGGGAGTGTCTCTGGGTGTGTGGAGAGTGTCTCTGCGTGTGTGTGGGGAGTGTCTCTGGGTGTGTGTCAGTCTGTCTTGGTTGTGTGGGAAGTGTCTCTGGGTGTGTGTCTGGCTGTCTCTGGGTGTGTGGAGAGTGTCTCTGCGGGTGTCTGGGGATTGTATTTGGGTGTGTGTCAGGCTGTCTCTGGGTGTGTGTCATGCTCTCTCTGCATGTGTGAGGAGTGTCTCTGGGTGTGTGTCAGGCTGTCTCGCGGTGCGTGGTGAGTGTCTCTGGGTGTGTGTCAGGCTGTCTCTGTGTGTGTCTAATGCTGTCTCTGCATGTGTGGGAAGTGTCTCTGGTTGTGCGGGGAGTGTCTCAGGGTGTGTGTCAGGCTGTCTCTGGGTGTGTGGTGAGTGTCTCTGCGTGTGTGTCAGGAGTATCTCTGGGTGTGTGTCAGGCTGTCTCTGGGTGTGTGGAGAGTGTCTCTGCGGGTGTGTGGGCAGCGTCTCTGGGTGTGTGTCAGGCTGTCTCTGGGTATGCGTTATGCTGTCTCAGTGTGTTTTGGAGCTGTCTCTGGGTATGTGTCAGGCTGTCCCGGGGTGCGTGGGCTGTGTCTCTGGGTTTCTGTCAGGCTGTCTCAGGGTGGTGTGTCAGGCTGTCTCTGGGTGTGTGGGGCGTTTCTCTGGGCGTGCAGGCTGTCTCTGGGTGTGTGGGTACTGTCTCTGGGTGTGTGTCAGTCTGTCTTGGTTGTGTAGGGAGTGTCTCTGGGTGTGTGTCAGGCTGTCGCCGGGTGTGTGTAATGCTGTCTCTGTGTTTGTGGGGAGTTTCTCTGGGTGTTTGTCAGACTGTCTCGGGGTGCGTGAGGAGTGTCTCTGGGTGTGTGTCAGGTTGTCTCTGGGTGTGTGGAGAGTGTCTCTACGGGTGTGTGGGGATTTTGTCGGGGTGTGTGTGTCAGGCTGCCTCTGGGTGTCTGCTGAGTGTCTCTGCGGGTGTGTGGGGATTGTATGTGGGTGTGTGTCAGGCTGTCTTTGGGTGTGTGTCATGCTGTCTCTGCGTGTGTGGGGAGTGTCTATGCGTGTGTGTCAGGCTGTCTTGGGGTGCATGGGAAGTGCCTCTGGTTGTGTGTCGGGCTGTCTCTTTGTGTGTGGGGAGTGTCTCTGGGTGTGTGTCACGCTGTCTCTGGGTGCGTGGGGAGCGTCTCTGAGTGTGTGTCAGGCTCTCTCTTTGTGTGTGGGGAGTGTTTCTGGGTGTGTCAGGCTGTCTCTGGGTGTGTGGGGAGTGTCTCTGGGTGTGTGTCAGGCTGTCTCTCGGTGTGTGGAGACTGTCTCTGTGTGCGTATGGAGAGTGTCTCTGGGTGTGTGGAGAGTCTCTCTGCGTATGTGTGGGGAGTGTCTCTGAGTGTGTGTCAGGCTGTCTCAGGGTGTGTGGAGAGTGTCTCTGCGGGTGTGTGGGGATTGTATCTGGGTGTGTGTCAGGCTGTCTTGGTTGTGTGGGGAGTGTCTCTGGGTGTGTGTTAGGCTGTCTCGGGGTGTGTGGGTAGTGTCTCTGGGTGTGTGTCAGTCTGTCTTGGTTGTGTGGGGGTGTCTCTGGGTGTGTGTCAGTCTGTCTTGGTTGTGTGGGCGTGTCTCTGGGTGTGTGTCAGGCTGTCTCTGGGTGTGTGGAGAGTGTCCCTGCGTGTGTGTGGGGAGTGCCTCTGGGTGTGTGTCAGTCTGTCTCTGGGTGTGTGGAGAGTGTCTCTGCGGGTGTCTGGGGATTGTATCTGGGTGTGTGTCAGGCTGTCTCTGGGTGTGTGTCATGCTCTCTCTGCATGTGTGAGGAGTGTCTCTGGGTGTGTGTCAGGCTGTCTCGCGGTGCGTGGTGAGCGTCTCTGGGTGTGTGTCAGGCTGTCTCTGGGTATGCGTTATGCTGTCTCAGTGTGTTTTGGAGGTGTCTCTGGGTGTGTGGTGAGTGTCTCTGCGTGTGTGTCAGGAGTATCTCTGGGTGTGTGTCAGGCTGTCTCTGGGTGTGTGGAGAGCGTCTCTGCGGGTGTCTGGGGATTGTATCTGGGTGTGTGTCAGGCTGTCTTGGTTGTGTGGGGAGTGTCTCTGGGTGTGTGTCAGGCTGTCTTGTGGTGTGTGGGTAGTGTCTCTGGGTGTGTGTCAGTCTGTCTTGGTTGTGTGGCGGTGTCTCTGGGAGCGTGTCACTCTGTCTTGGTTGTGTGGGGGTGTCTCTGGGTGTGCGTCAGGCTGTCTTGCAGTGTGTCAGGAGTGTCTCTGGGTGTGTGTCAGGCTGTCTCGGGGTGTGTGGGTAGTGCCTCTGGGTGTGTATCAGTCTGTCTTTGTTGTGTGGGGAGTGTCTCTGGGTGTTTGTCAGGCTGTCTGGGGGCTGCGTGAGGAGTGTCTCTGGGTGTGTGTCAGGCTGTCTCTGGGTGTGTGGAGAGTGTCTCTGTGGGTGTGTGGGGATTTTGTCTGGGTGTGTGTGTCAGGCTGTCTCTGGGTGTGTGGAGAGTGTCTCTGCGGGTGTGTGGGGATTGTAGGTGGGTGTGTGTCAGGCTATCTTTGGGTGTGTGTCATTCTGTCTCTGCGTGTTTGGGGAGTGTCTATGGGTGTGTGTCAGGCTCTCTTGTGGTGCGTGGGAAGTGTCTCTGGGTGTGTGTCAGGCTGTCGCTGGGTGTGTGGGGTGTGTCTCTGGGTGTCTGTCAGGCATGCCTCGGGGTGCATGGGGAGTGTCTCTGGTTGTGAGTCAGGCTGTCTCTGGGTGTGTGGGGAGCGTCTCTGGGTGTGTGTCAGGCTGTTTCTGGGTGTGTGGAGACTGTCTTTGCATGCGTATGGGGAGTGTCTCTGGGTGTGTGGAGAGTGTCTCTGCGTGTGTGTGGGGAGTGTCTCTGGGTGTGTGTCAGTCTGTCTCTGGGTGTGTGGAGAGTGTCTCTGCGGGTGTGTAGGTAGTGTCTCTGGGTGTGTGTCAGTCTGTCTTGGTTGTGTGGGAAGTGTCTCTGGGTGTGTGTCTGGCTGTCTCTGGGTGTGTGGAGAGTGTCTCTGCGGGTGTCTGGGGATTGTATTTGGGTGTGTGTCAGGCTGTCTCTGGGTGTGTGTCATGCTCTCTCTGCATGTGTGAGGAGTGTCTCTGGGTGTGTGTCAGGCTGTCTCTGTGTGTGTCTAATGCTGTCTCTGCTTGTGTGGGAAGTGTCTCTGGTTGTGCGGGGAGTGTCTCTGGGTGTGTGTCAGGCTGTCTCTGGGTGTGTGGTGAGTGTCTCTGCTTGTGTGTGAGGAGTGTCTCTGCGTGTGTGTCAGGCTGTCTCTGGGTGTGTGGAGAGTGTCTCTGCGGGTGTGTGGGCAGTGTCTCTGGGTGTGTGTCAGGCTGTCTCTGGGTATGTGTCATGCTGTCTTAGTGTGTGTTGGAGGTGTCTATGGGTGTGTGTCAGGCTGTCCCGGGGTGCGTGGGCTGTGTCTCTGGGTTTGTGTCAGGCTGTCTCAGGGTGGTGTGTCAGGCTGTCTGTGGGTATGTGGGGCATGTCTCTGGGTGTGTGTCAGCCTGTCTCAGGGTGGTGTGTCAGGCTGTCTCTGGGTGTGTGGGGAGTGTCTCTGGGTGTGTCAGGCTGTCTCTGGGTGTGTGGGTACTGTCTCTGGGTGTGTGGGGAGTGTCTCTGGGTGTGTGTCAGGCTGTCTCTGGGTGTGTGGAGAGTGTCTCTGTGCGTGTGTGGGGATTTTGTCTGGGTGTGTGAGTCAGGCTGTCGCTGGGTGTGTGGAGAGTGTCTCTGTGGGTGTGTGGGGATTGTATGTGGGTGTGTGTCATACTGTCTCTACGTGTGTGGGGAGTGTCTATGGGTGTGTGTCAGGCTGTCTTGGTGTGCATGGGAAGTGTCTCTGGGTGTGTGTCAGGCTGTCTTGGGGTGCATGGGAAGTGTCTCTGGGTGTGTGGGGAGTGTCGCTGGGTGTGTGTCAGGCTGTCTTGGGGTGCATGGGAAGTGTCTCTGGGTGTGGAGAGTGTCTCTGCGTGTGTGTGGGAAGTGTCTCTGGGTGTGTGTCAGGCTGTCTCTGGGTGTGTGGAGAGTCTCTCTGCGTGTGTGTGGGGCGTGTCTCTGAGTGTGTGTCAGGCTGTCCCTGGGTGTGTGGAGAGTGTCTCTGCGGGTGTGTGGGGATTGTATCTGGGTGTGTGTCAGTCTGTCTTGGTTGTCTGGGCAGTGTCTCTGGGTGTGTGTCCAGCTGTCTCGGAGTGTGTGGGGAGTGTCTCTGGGTGTGTGTCAGGCTGTCTCGGGGTGTGTGGGTAGTGTCTCTGGGTGTGTGTCAGTCTGTCTTGGTTGTGTGGGGGTGTCTCTGGGTGTGTGTCAGGCTGTCTCGGGGTGTGTGGGGAGTGTCTCTGGGTGTGTGTCAGGCTGTCTTTGGGTGTGTAGGGTGTGTCTCTGGGTGTGTGTCACGCTGTCTCTGGGTGTGTGGAGAGTGTCTCTGCGGGTGTGTGGGCAGTGTCTCTGGGTGTGTGTCAGGCTGTCTCTGGGTATGTGTCATGCTGTCTCAGTGTGTGTTGGAGGTGTCTCTGGGTGTGTGTCAGGCTGTCTCTGTGTGTGTGGTGAGTGTCTCTGCTTGTGTGTGAGGAGTGTCTCTGCGTGTGTGTCAGGCTGTCTCTGGGTGTGTGGAGAGTGTCTCTGCGGGTGTGTGGGCAGTGTCTCTGGGTGTCTGTCAGGCTGTCTCTGGGTATGTGTCATGCTGTCTTAGTGTGTGTTGGAGGTGTCTATGGGTGTGTGTCAGGCTGTCCCAGGGTGCGTGGGCTGTGTCTCTGGGTTTGTGTCAGGCTGTCTCAGGGTGGTGTGTCAGGCTGTCTGTGGGTATGTGGGGCATGTCTCTGGGTGTGTGTCAGCCTGTCTCAGGGTGGTGTGTCAGGCTGTCTCTGGGTGTGTGGGGAGTGTCTCTGGGTGTGTCAGGCTGTCTCTGGGTGTGTGGGTACTGTCTCTGGGTCTGTGGGGAGTGTCTCTGGGTGTGTGTCAGGCTGTCTCTGGGTGTGTGGAGAGTGTCTCTGTGCGTGTGTGGGGATTTTGTCTGGGTGTGTGAGTCAGGCTGTCGATGGGTGTGTGGAGAGTGTCTCTGTGGGTGTGTGGGGATTGTATGTGGGTGTGTGTCAGTCTGTCTTTGGGTGTGTGTCATACTGTCTCTACGTGTGTGGGGAGTGTCTATGGGTGTGTGTCAGGCTGTCTTGGGGTGCGTGGGAAGTGTCTCTGGGTGTGTGTCAGGCTGTCTTCGGGTGCATGGGAAGTGTCTCTGGGTGTGTGGGGAGTGTCGCTGGGTGTGTGTCAGGCTGTCTTGGGGTGCATGGGAAGTGTCTCTGGGTGTGGAGAGTGTCTCTGCGTGTGTGTGGGAAGTGTCTCTGGGTGTGTGTCAGGCTGTCTCTGGGTGTGTGGAGAGTCTCTCTGCGTGTGTGTGGGGCGTGTCTCTGAGTGTGTGTCAGGCTGTCCCTGGGTGTGTGGAGAGTGTCTCTGCGGGTGTGTGGGGATTGTATCTGGGTGTGTGTCAGTCTGTCTTGGTTGTCTGGGCAGTGTCTCTGGGTGTGTGTCCAGCTGTCTCGGAGTGTGTGGGGAGTGTCTCTGGGTGTGTGTCAGGCTGTCTCGGGGTGTGTGGGTAGTGTCTCTGGGTGTGTGTCAGTCTGTCTTGGTTGTGTGGGGGTGTCTCTGGGTGTGTGTCAGGCTGTCTCGGGGTGTGTGGGGAGTGTCTCTGGGTGTGTGTCACGCTGTCTCTGGGTGTGTGGAGAGTGTCTCTGCGGGTGTGTGGGCAGTGTCTCTGGGTGTCTGTCAGGCTGTCCCTGGGTATGTGTCATGCTGTCTCAGTGTGTGTTGGAGGTGTCTCTGGGTGTGTGTCAGGCTGTCCCGGGGTGCATGGGCTGTGTAGCTGGGTTTGTGTCAGGCTGTCTCAGGGTGGTGTGTCAGGCTGTCTGTGGGTGTGTGGGGCGTGTCTCTGGGGTGTGTGTCAGCCTGTCTCAGTGTTGTGTGTCAGGCTGTCTCTGGGTGTGTGGGGAGTGTCTCTGGGTGTGTCAGGCTGTCTCTGGGTGTGTGGAGAGTGTCTCTGTGCGTATGTGGGGATTGTATGTGGGTGTGTGTCAGGCTGTCGCTGGGTGTGTGGAGAGTGTCTCTGTGGGTGTGTGGGGATTGTATGTGGGTGTGTGTCAGGCTGTCTCTGGGTGTGTGGGGAGTGTCTCTGGGTGTGTCAGGCTGTCTCTGGGTGTGTGGGTACTGTCTCTGGGTGTGTGTCAGGCTGTCTCGGGGTGCGTGAGGAGTGTCTCTGGGTGCGTGTCAGGCTGTCTCTGGGTGTGTGGAGAGTGTCTCTGTGGGTGTGTGGGGATTTTGTCTGGGTGTGTGTGTCAGGCTGTCGCTGGGTGTGTGGAGAGTGTCTCTGTGGGTGTGTGGGGATTGTATGTGGGTGTGTGTCAGGCTGTCTTTGGGTGTGTGTCATGCTGTCTCTGCGTGTGTGGGGAGTGTCTATGGGTATGTGTCAGGCTGTCTTGGGGTGCGTGGGAAGTGTCTCTGGGTGTGTGTCAGGCTGTCTTGGGGTGCATGGGAAGTGTCTCTGGGTGTGTGGAGCGTGTCTCTGCTTGTGTGTGGGAAGTGTCTCTGGGTGTGTGTCAGGCTGTCTCTGGGTGTGTGGAGAGTCTCTCTGCGTGTGTGTGGGGAGTGTCTCTGAGTGTGTGTCAGGCTGTGCATGGGTGTGTGGAGAGTGTCTCTGCGGGTGTGTCAGGCTGTCTCGGGGTGTGTGGGTAGTGTCTCTGGGTGTGTGTCAGTCTGTCTTGGTTGTCTGGGCAGTGTCTCTGGGTGTGTGTCAGGCTGTCTCGGAGTGTGTGGGGAGTGTCTCTGGGTGTGTGTCAGGCTGTCTCGGGGTGTGTGGGTAGTGTCTCTGGGTGTGTGTCAGTCTGTCTTGGTTGTGTGGGGGTGTCTCTGGGTGTCTGTCAGGCTGTCTCGGGGTGTGTGGGGAGTGTCTCTGGGTGTGTGTCAGGCTGTCTCTGGGTGTATAGGAAGTGTCTCTGGGTGTGTGTCACGCTGTCTCTGGGTGCGTGGGGAGCGTCTCTGGGTGTGTGTCAGGCTGTCTCTGGGTGTGTGGAGAGTCTCTCTGCGTGTGTGTGGGGAGTGTCTCTGAGTGTGTGTCAGGCTGTCTCTGGGTGTGTGGGTACTGTCTCTGGGTGTGTGTCAGTCTATCTTGGTTGTGTGGGGTTGTCTCTGGGTGTGTGTCAGGTTGTCTCTGGGTGTTTGGAGAGTTTCTCTGCGTGTGTGGGGGGAGTGCCTCTCGGTGTGTGTCAATCTGTCTCTGGGTGTGTGTTGAGTGTCTCTGCGGGTGTGTGGGGTTTGTATCTGGCGTGTGTCAGGCTGTCTCTGGGTGAGTCTCAGTCTGTCTTGGTTGTGAGGGGAGTGTCTCTGGGTGTGTGTCAGGCTGTCTCGGAGTGTGTCAGGAGAGTCTCTGGGTGTGTGTCAGGCTGTCTCGGGGTGTGTGGGTAGTGCCTCTGGGTGTGTATCAGTCTGTCTTTGTTGTGTGTGGGTGGCTCTGGGTGTATGTCAGGCTGTCTCGGGGTGTGTGGGGAGTGTCTCTGGGTGTGTGTCAGGCTGTCTCTGGGTGTGTGGAGTGTTTCTCTGCGTGTTTCTGGGGAGTGTCTCTGGGTGTGTGTCAGGCTGTCTCTGGGTGTGTGGAGAGTGTCTCTGCGGGTGTCTGGGGATTGTATCTGGGTCTGTGTCAGGCTGTCTTGGTTGTGTGGGGAGTGTCTCTGGGTGTGTGTCAGGCTGTCTCGTGGTGTGTGGGTAGTGTCTCTGGGTGTGTGTCAGTCGGTCTTGGTTGTGTGGCGGTGTCTCTGGGTGTGTGTCAGTCTGTCTTGGTTGTGTGGGGGTGTCTCTGGGTGTGTGTCAGGCTGTGTCGGGTGTGTGGAGAGTCTCTCTGCGTGTGTGTGGGGAGTGTCTCTGAGTGTGTGTCAGGCTGTCTCCGGGTGTGTGTAATGCTGTCTCTGCGTGTGTGGGCAGTGTCTCTGGGTGTTTGTCAGGCTGTTTCTGGGTGTGTGGAGAGTGTCTCTGTGGGTGTGTGGGGATTTTGTGGGGATTTTGTCTGGTGTGTGTGTCAGGCTGTCGCTGGGTGTGTGGAGAGTGTCTCTGTGGGTGTGTGGGGATTGTATGTGGGTGTGTGTCTGGCTGTCTTGGGGTGCGTGGGAAGTGTGTCTGGGTGTGTGTCAGGCTGTCTTGTGGTGCGTGGGAAATGTCTCTGGTGTGTGTCAGGCTGTCTCTGGGTGTGTGGGGACTGTCAATGGTTGTGAGTCAGGCTGTCTCTAGGTGTGTGGGGAGAGTCTCTGGGTGTGTGACACGCTGTCTCTGGGTGCGTTGGGAGCGTCTCTGGTGTGTGTCAGGCTCTCTCTTTGTGTGTGGGTAGTGTTTCTGGGTGTGTCAGGCTGTCTTTGGGTGTGTGGGGAGTGTCTCTGGGTGTGTGTCAGGCTGTCTCTGGGTGTGTGGAGACTGTCTCTGCGTGCGTATGGGGAGTGTCTCTGGTGTGTGGAGAGTGTCTCTGCGTGTGTGTGGGGAGTGTCTCTGGGTGTGTGTCAGGCTGTCTCTGGGTGTGTGGAGAGTCTCTGCGTGTGTGTGGGGAGTGGCTCTGAGTGTGTGTCAGTCTGTCTCTGGGTGTGTGAGAGTGTCTCTGCGGGTGTGTAGGGATTGTATCTGGGTGTGTCTCAGTCTGTCTTGGTTGTGTCAGGAGTGTCTCTGGGTGTGTGTCAGGTTGTCTCGGGGTGTGTGGGTAGTGCCTCTGGTGTGTATCAGTCTGTCTTTGTTGTGTGGGGGTGGCTCTGGGTGTATGTCAGGCTGTCTCGGGGTGTGTGGGGAGTGTCTCTGGGTGTGTGTCAGGCTGTCTCTGGGTGTGTGGAGTGTTTCTCTGCGTGTATCTGGGGAGTGTCTCTGGTGTGTGTCAGGCTGTCTCTGGGTGTGTGGAGAGTGTCTCTGCGGGTGTCTGGGGATTGTATCTGGGTGTGTGTCAGGCTGTCTTGGTTGCTGTGGGGAGTGTCTCTGGGTGTGTGTCAGGCTGTCTCGTGGTGTGTGGGTAATGTCTCTGGGTGTGTGTCAGTCTGTCTTGGTTGTGTGGCGGTGTCTCTGGGAGTGTGTCACTCTGTCTTGGTTGTGTGGGGGTGTCTCTGGGGCGTGTGTCAGGCTGTCTCGGAGTGTGTCAGGAGTGTCTCTGGGTGTGTGTCAGGCTGTCTCGGGGTGTGTGGGTAGTGCCTCTGGGTGTGTATCAGTCTGTCTTTGTTGTGTGGGGGTGTCTCTGGGTGTATGTCAGGCTGCCTCGGGGTGTGTGGGGAGTGTCTCTGGGTGTGTGTCAGTCTGTCTCTGGGTGTGTGGAGAGTGTCTCTGCGGGTGTGTGGGGATTGTATCTGGGTGTGTGTCAGGCTGTCTTGGTTGTGTGGGGAGTGTCTCTGGGTGTGTGTCAGGCTGTCTCGTGGTGTGTGGGTAATGTCTCTGGGTGTGTGTCAGTCTGTCTTGGTTGTGTGGCGGTGTCTCTGGAGCGTGTCACTCTGTCTTGGTTGTGTGGGGGTGTCTCTGGGCGTGTGTCAGGCTGTCTCGGAGTGTGTCAGGAGTGTCTCTGGGTGTGTGTCAGGCTGTCTCGGGGTGTGTGGGTAGTGCCTCTGGGTGTGTATCAGTCTGTCTTTATTGTGTGGGGGTGTCTTTGGGTGTATGTCAGGCTGCCTCGGGGTGTGTGGGGAGTGTCTCTGGGTGTGTGTCAGTCTGTCTCTGGGTGTGTGGAGAGTGTCTCTGCGGGTGTGTGGGGATTGTATCTGGGTGTGTGTCAGGCTGTCCCTGGGTGTGTGTCATGCTCTCTCTGCATGTGTGGGGAGTGTCTCTGGGTCTGTGTCAGGCTGTCTCGGGGTGCGTGGGGAGTGTCTCTGGGTGTTTGTCAGGCTGTCTCCGGGTGTGTGTAATGCTGTCTGTGCGTGTGTGGGGAGTGTCTCTGGGTGTTTGTCAGGCTGTCTGGGGGCTGCGTGAGGAGTGTCTCTGGGTGTGTGTCAGGCTGTCTCTGGGTGTGTGGAGAGTGTCTCTGCGGGTGTGTGGGGATTTTGTCTGGGTGTGTGTGTCAGGCTGTCTCTGGGTGTGTGGAGAGTGTCTCTGCGGGTGTGTGGGGATTGTGTGGGTGTGTGTCAGGCGATCTTTGGGTGTGTGTCATTCTGTCTCTGCGTGTTTGGGGAGTGTCTATGGGTGTGTGTCAGGCTGTCTTGTGGTGCGTGGGAAGTGTCTCTGGGTGTGTGTCAGGCTGTCGCTGGGTGTGTGGGGTGTGTCTCTGGGTGTCTGTCAGGCATGTCTCGGGGTGCATGGGGAGTGTCTCTGGTTGTGAGTCAGGCTGTCTCTGGGTGTGTGGGGAGCGTCTCTGGGTGTGTGTCAGGCTGTTTCTGGGTGTGTGGAGACTGTCTCTGCATGCGTATGGGGAGTGTCTCTGGTGTGTGGAGAGTGTCTCTGCGTGTGTGTGGGGAGTGTCTCTGGGTGTGTGTCAGTCTGTCTCTGGGTGTGTGGAGAGTGTCTCTGCGGGTGTGTAGGTAGTCTCTCTGGGTGTGTGTCAGTCTGTCTTGGTTGTGTAGGAAGTGTCTCTGGGTGTGTGTCTGGCTGTCTCTGGGTGTGTGGAGAGTGTCTCTGCGGGTGTCTGGGGATTGTATTTGGGTGTGTGTCAGGCTGTCTCTGGGTGTGTGTCATGCTCTCTCTGCATGTGTGAGGAGTGTCTCTGGGTGTGTGTCAGGCTGTCTCTGTGTGTGTCTAATGCTGTCTCTGTATGTGTGGGAAGTGTCTCTGGTTGTGCGGGGAGTGTCTCTGGGTGTGTGTCAGGCTGTCTCTGGGTGTGTGGTGAGTGTCTCTGCTTGTGTGTCAGGAGTATCTCTGGGTGTGTGTCAGGCTGTCTCTGGGTGTGTGGAGAGTGTCTCTGCGGGTGTGTGGACAGCGTCTCTGGTGTGTGTCAGGCTGTCTCTGGGTATGCGTTATGCTGTCTCAGTGTGTTTTGGAGGTGTCCTCTGGGTATGTGTCAGGCTGTCCCGGGGTGCGTGGGCTGTGTCTCTGGGTTTCTGTCAGGCTGTCTCAGGGTGGTGTGTCAGGCTGTCTCTGGGTGTGTGGGGAGTGTCTCTGGCGTGCAGGCTGTCTCTGGGTGTGTGGGTACTGTCTCTGGGTGTGTGTCAGTCTGTCTTGGTTGTGTAGGGAGTGTCTCTGGGTGTGTGTCAGGCTGTCGCCGGGTGTGTGTAATGCTGTCTCTGTGTTTGTGGGGAGTGTCTCTGGGTGTGTGTCAGGCTGTCTCTGGGTGTGTGGAGTGTTTCTCTGCGTGTTTCTGGGGAGTGTCTCTGGGTGTGTGTCAGTCTGTCTCTGGGTGTGTGGAGAGTGTCTCTGCGGGTGTGTGGGGATTGTATCTGGGTGTGTGTCAGGCTGTCCCTGGGTGTGTGCCATGCTCTCTCTGCATGTGTGGGGAGTGTCTCTGGGTGTGTGTCAGGCTGTCTCCGGGTGTGTGTAATGCTGTCTCTGCGTGTGGGGGGAGTGTCTCTGGGTGTTTGTCAGGCTGTCTGGGGGCTGCGTGAGGAGTGTCTCTGGGTGTGTGTCAGGCTGTCTCTGGGTGTGTGGAGAGTGTCTCTGCGGGTGTGTGGGGATTTTGTCTGGGTGTGTGTGTCAGGCTGTCTCTGGGTGTGTGGAGAGTGTCTCTGCGGGTGTGTGGGGATTGTAGGTGGGTGTGTGTCAGGCTATCTTTGGGTGTGTGTCATTCTGTCTCTGCGTGTTTGGGGAGTGTCTATGAGTGTGTGTCAGGCTGTCTTGTGGTGCGTGGGAAGTGTCTCTGGGTGTGTGTCAGGCTGTCGTTGGGTGTGTGGGGAGTTTCTCTGGGTGTGCGTCAGGCATGTCTCGGGGTGCATGGGGAGTGTCTCTGGCTGTGAGTCAGGCTGTCTCTGGGTGTGTGGGGAGCGTCTCTGGGTGTGTGTCAGGCTCTCTGTGTGATGGGAGTGTTTCTGGGTGTGTCAGGCTGTCGCTGGGTGTGTGGGGAGTGTCTCTGGGTGTGGGTCAGGCTGTTTCTGGGTGTGTGGAGACTGTCTCTGCATGCGTATGGGGAGTGTCTCTGGGTGTGTGGAGAGTGTCTCTGCGTGTGTGTGGGGAGTGTCTCTGGGTGTGTGTCAGGCTGTCTCTGGGTGTGTGGAGAGTGTCTCTGCGGGTGTGTAGGTAGTGTCTCTGGTGTGTGTCAGTCTGTCTTGGTTGTGTGGGAAGTGTCTCTGGGTGTGTGTCTGGCTGTCTCTGGGTGTGTAGAGAGTGTCTCTGCGGGTGTCTGGGATTGTATTTGGGTGTGTGTCAGGCTGTCTCTGGGTGTGTGTCATGCTCTCTCTGCATGTGTGAGGAGTGTCTCTGGGTGTGTGTCAGGCTGTCTCGCGGTGCGTGGTGAGTGTCTCTGGGTGTGTGTCAGGCTGTCTCTGTGTGTGTCTAATGCTGTCTCTGCATGTGTGGGAAGTGTCCCTGGTTGTGCGGGGAGTGTCTCAGGGTGTTTGTCAGGCTGTCTCTGGGTGTGTGGTGAGTGTCTCTGCGTGTGTGTCAGGAGTATCTCTGGGTGTGTGTCAGGCTGTCTCTGGGTGTGTGGAGAGTGTCTCTGCGGGTGTGTGGGCAGCGTCTCTGGGTGTGTGTCATGCTGTCTCTGGGTATGCGTTATGCTGTCTCAGTGTGTTTTGGAGGTGTCTCTGGGTATGTGTCCGGCTGTCCCGGGGTGCATGGGCTGTGTCTCTGGGTTTCTGTCAGGCTGTCTCAGGGTGGTGTGTCAGGCTGTCTCTGGGTGTGTGGGGCGTGTCTCTGGGCGTGCAGGCTGTCTCTGGGTGTGTGGGTACTGTCTCTGGGTGTGTGTCAGTCTGTCTTGGTTGTGTAGGGAGTGTCTCTGGGTGTGTGTCAGGCTGTCGCCGGGTGTGTGTAATGCTGTCTCTGTGTTTGTGGGGAGTTTCTCTGGGTGTTTGTCAGGCTGTCTCGGGGTGCGTGAGGAGTGTCTCTGGGTGTGTGTCAGGTTGTCTCTGGTGTGTGGAGAGTGTCTCTACGGGTGTGTGGGGATTTTGTCGGGGTGTGTGTGTCAGGCTGCCTCTGGGTGTCTGCTGAGTGTCTCTGCGGGTGTGTGGGGATTGTATGTGGGTGTGTGTCAGGCTGTCTTTGGGTGTGTGTCATGCTGTCTCTGCGTGTGTGGGGAGTGTCTATGGGTGTGTGTCAGGCTGTCTTGGGGTGCATGGAAGTGCCTCTGGTTGTGTGTCGGGCTGTCTCTGTGTGTGTGGGGAGTGTCTCTGGGTGTGTGTCACGCTGTCTCTGGGTGCGTGGGGAGCGTCTCTGGGTGTGTGTCAGGCTCTCTTTGTGTGTGGGGAGTGTTTCTGGGTGTGTCAGGCTGTCTCTGGGTGTGTGGGGAGTGTCTCTGGGTGTGTGTCAGGCTGTCTCTCGGTGTGTGGAGACTGTCTCTGTGTGCGTATGGAGAGTGTCTCTGGGTGTGTGGAGAGTCTCTCTGCGTATGTGTGGGGAGTGTCTCTGAGTGTGTGTCAGGCTGTCTCAGGGTGTGTGGAGAGTGTCTCTGCGGGTGTGTGGGGATTGTATCTGGGTGTGTGTCAGGCTGTCTTGGTTGTGTGGGGAGTGTCTCTGGGTGTGTGTTAGGCTGTCTCGGGGTAAGTGGGTAGTGTCTCTGGGTGTGTGTCAGTCTGTCTTGGTTGTGTGGGGGTGTCTCTGGGTGTGTGTCAGTCTGTCTTGGTTGTGTGGGGGGTGTCTCTGGGTGTGTGTCAGGCTGTCTCTGGGTGTGTGGAGAGTGTCCCTGCGTGTGTGTGGGGAGTGCCTCTGGGTGTGTGTCAGTCTGTCCTCTGGGTGTGTGGAGAGTGTCTCTGCGGGTGTCTAGAGATTGTATCTGGGTGTGTGTCAGGCTGTCTCTGGGTGTGTGTCATGCTCTCTCTGCATGTGTGAGGAGTGTCTCTGGGTGTGTGTCAGGCTGTCTCGCGGTGCGTGGTGAGTGTCTCTGGGTGTGTGTCAGGCTGTCTCTGGGTGTGTGGAGAGTGTCTCTGCGGTGTGTGTGGGCAGCGTGTCTGGGTGTGTGTCAGGCTGTCTCTGGGTATGCGTTATGCTGTCTCAGTGTGTTTTGGAGGTGTCTCTGGGTGTGTGTCAGGCTGTCTCTGGGTGTGTGGTGAGTGTCTCTGCGTGTGTGTCAGGAGTATCTCTGGGTGTGTGTCAGGCTGTCTCTGGGTGTGTGGAGAGTGTCTCTGCGGGTGTCTGGGGATTGTATCTGGGTGTGTGTCAGGCTGTCTTGGTTGTGTGGGGAGTGTCTCTGGTGTGTGTCAGGCTGTCTCGTGGTGTGTGGGTAGTGTCTCTGGGTGTGTGTCAGTCTGTCTTGGTTGTGTGGCGGTGTCTCTGGAGCATGTCACTCTGTCTTGGTTGTGTGGGGGTGTCTCTGGGTGTGTGTCAGGCTGTCTCGGGGTGTGTGGGTAGTGCCTCTGGGTGTGTATCAGTCTGTCTTTGTTGTGTGGGGAGTGTCTCTGGGTGTTTGTCAGGCTGTCTGGGGCTGCGTGAGGAGTGTCTCTGGGTGTGTGTCAGGCTGTCTCTGGGTGTGTGGAGAGTGTCTCTGCGGGTGTGTGGGGATTTTGTCTGGGTGTGTGTGTCAGGCTGTCTCTGGGTGTGTGGAGAGTGTCTCTGCGGGTGTGTGGGGATTGTAGGTGGGTGTGTGTCAGGCTATCTTTGGGTGTGTGTCATTCTGTCTCTGCGTGTTTGGGGAGTGTCTATGGGTGTGTGTCAGGCTGTCTTGTGGTGCGTGGGAAGTGTTTCTGGGTGTGTCAGGCTGTCGCTGGGTGTGTGGGGAGTGTCTCTGGGTGTGGGTCAGGCTGTTTCTGGGTGTGTGGAGACTGTCTCTGCGTGCGTATGGGGAGTGTCTCTGGGTGTGTGGAGAGTGTCTCTGCGTGTGTGTGAGGAGTGTCTCTGGGTGTGTGTCAGGCTGTCTCTGGGTGTGTGGAGAGTGTCTCTGCGGGTGTGTAGGTAGTGTCTCTGGGTGTGTGTCAGTCTGTCTTGGTTGTGTGGGAAGTGTCTCTGGGTGTGTGTCTGGCTGTCTCTGGGTGTGTGAAGAGTGTCTCTGCGGGTGTCTGGGGATTGTATTTGGGTGTGTGTCAGGCTGTCTCTGGGTGTGTGTCATGCTCTCTCTGCATGTGTGAGGAGTGTCTCTGGGTGTGTGTCAGGCTGTCTCGCGGTGCGTGGTGAGTGTCTCTGGGTGTGTGTCAGGCTGTCTCTGTGTGTGTCTAATGCTGTCTCTGCATGTGTGGGAAGTGTCTCTGGTTGTGCGGGGAGTGTCTCTGGGTGTGTGTCAGGCTGTCTCTGGGTGTGTGGTGAGTGTCTCTGCGGGTGTGTGGGCAGCGTCTCTGGGTGTGTGTCAGGCTGTCTCTGGGTATGCGTTATGCTGTCTCAGTGTGTTTTGGAGGTGTCTCTGGGTATGTGTCAGGCTGTCCCGGGTTGCGTGGGCTGTGTCTCTGGTTTCTGTCAGGCTGTCTCAGGGTGGTGTGTCAGGCTGTCTCTGGGTGTGTGGGGCGTGTCTCTGGGCATGCAGGCTGTCTCTGGGTGTGTGGGTACTGTCTCTGGGTGTGTGTCAGTCTGTCTTGGTTGTGTAGGGAGTGTCTCTGGGTGTGTGTCAGGCTGTCGCCGGGTGTGTGTAATGCTGTCTCTGTGTTTGTGGGGAGTTTCTCTGGGTGTGTGTCAGGTTGTCTCTGGGTGTGTGGAGAGTGTCTCTACGGGTGTGTGGGGATTTTGTCGGGGTGTGTGTGTCAGGCTGCCTCTGGGTGTCTGGTGAGTGTCTCTGCGGGTGTGTGGGGATTGTATGTGGGTATGTGTCAGGCTGTCTTTGGGTGTGTGTCATGCTGTCTCTGCGTGTGTGGGGAGTGTCGATGGGTGTGTGTCAGGCTGTCTTGGGGTGCATGGGAAGTGCCTCTGGTTGTGTGTCGGGCTGTCTCTGTGTGTGTGGGGAGTGTCTCTGGGTGTGTGTCACGCTGTCTCTGGGTGCGTGGGGAGCGTCTCTGGGTGTGTGTCAGGCTCTCTCTTTGTGTGTGGGGAGTGTTTCTGGGTGTGTCAGGCTGTCTTTGGGTGTGTGGGGAGTGTCTCTGGGTGTGTGTCAGACTGTCTCTCGGTGTGTGGAGACTGTCTCTGTGTGCGTATGGAGAGTGTCTCTGGGTGTGTGGAGAGTCTCTCTGCGTATGTGTGGGGAGTGTCTCTGAGTGTGTGTCAGGCTGTCTCAGGGTGTGTGGAGAGTGTCTCTGCGGGTGTGTGGGGATTGTATCTGGGTGTGTGTCAGGCTGTCTTGGTTGTGTGGGAAATGTCTCCGGGTGTGTGTTAGGCTGTCTCGGGGTGTGTGGGTAGTGTCTCTGGGTGTGTGTCAGTCTGTCTTGGTTGTGTGGGAAGTGTCTCTGGGTGTGTGTCTGGCTGTCTCTGGGTGTGTGGAGAGTGTCTCTGCGGGTGTCTGGGGATTGTATTTGGGTGTGTGTCAGGCTGTCTCTGGGTGTGTGTCATGCTCTCTCTGCATGTGTGAGGAGTGTCTCTGGGTGTGTGTCAGGCTGTCTCTGTGTGTGTCTAATGCTGTCTCTGCATGTGTGGGAAGTGTCTCTGGTTGTGCGGGGAGTGTCTCTGGGTGTGTGTCAGGCTGTCTCTGGGTGTGTGGTGAGTGTCTCTGCTTGTGTGTCAGGAGTATCTCTGGGTGTGTGTCAGGCTGTCTCTGGGTGTGTGCAGAGTGTCTCTGCGGGTGTGTGGGCAGCGTCTCTGGGTGTGTGTCAGGCTGTCTCTGGGTATGCGTTATGCTGTCTCAGTGTGTTTTGGAGGTGTCTCTGGGTATGTGTCAGGCTGTCCCGGGGTGCGTGGGCTGTGTCTCTGGGTTTCTGTCAGGCTGTCTCAGGGTGGTGTGTCAGGCTGTCTCAGGGTGGTGTGTCAGGCTGTCTCTGGGTGTGTGGGGAGTGTCTCTGGGCGTGCAGGCTGTCTCTGGGTGTGTGGGTACTGTCTCTGGGTGTGTGTCAGTCTGTCTTGGTTGTGTAGCGAGTGTCTCTGGGTGTGTGTCAGGCTGTCGCCGGGTGTGTGTAATGCTGTCTCTGTGTTTGTGGGGAGTGTCCCTGGGTGTGTGTCAGGCTGTCTCTGGGTGTGTGGAGTGTTTCTCTGCGTGTTTCTGGGGAGTGTCTCTGGGTGTGTGTCAGTCTGTCTCTGGGTGTGTGGAGAGTGTCTCTGCGGGTGTGTGGGGATTGTATCTGGGTGTGTGTCAGGCTGTCCCTGGGTGTGTGTCATGCTCTCTCTGCATGTGTGGGGAGTGTCTCTGGGTGTGTGTCAGGCTGTCTCCGGGTGTGTGTAATGCTGTCTCTGCGTGTGGGGGTAGTGTCTCTGGGTGTTTGTCAGGCTGTCTGGGGGCTGCGTGAGGAGTGTCTCTGGGTGTGTGTCAGGCTGTCTCTGGGTGTGTGGAGAGTGTCTCTGCGGGTGTGTGGAGATTTTGTCTGGGTGTGTGTGTCAGGCTGTCTCTGGGTGTGTGGAGAGTGTCTCTGCGGGTGTGTGGGGATTGTAGGTGGGTGTGTGTCAGGCTATCTTTGGGTGTGTGTCATTCTGTCTCTGCGTGTTTGGGGAGTGTCTATGGGTGTGTGTCAGGCTGTCTTGTGGTGCGTGGGAAGTGTCTCTGGGTGTGTGTCAGGCTGTCGCTGGGTGTGTGGGGACTGTCTCTGGGTGTGCGTCAGGCATGTCTCGGGGTGCATGGGGAGTGTCTTTGGCTGTGAGTCAGGCTGTCTCTGGGTGTGTGGGGAGCGTCTCTGGGTGTGTGTCAGGCTCTCTGTGTGATGGGAGTGTTTCTGGGTGTGTCAGGCTGTCGCTGGGTGTGTGGGGAGTGTCTCTGGGTGTGGGTCAGGCTGTTTCTGGGTGTGTGGAGACTGTCTCTGCGTGCGTATGGGGAGTGTCTCTGGGTGTGTGGAGAGTGTCTCTGCGTGTGTGTGGGGAGTGTCTCTGGGTGTGTGTCAGGCTGTCTCTGGGTGTGTGGAGAGTGTCTCTGAGGGTGTGTAGGTAGTGTCTCTGGGTGTGTGTCAGTCTGTCTTGGTTGTGTGGGAAGTGTCTCTGGGTGTGTGTCTGGCTGTCTCTGGGTGTGTGGAGAGTGTCTCTGCGGGTGTCTGGGGATTGTATTTGGGTGTGTGTCAGGCTGTCTCTGGGTGTGTGTCATGCTCTCTCTGCATGTGTGAGGAGTGTCTCTGGGTGTGTGTCAGGCTGTCTCGCGGTGCGTGGTGAGTGTCTCTGGGTGTGTGTCAGGCTGTCTCTGTGTGTGTCTAATGCTGTCTCTGCATGTGTGGGAAGTGTCTCTGGTTCTGCGGGGAGTGTCTCTGGGTGTGTGTCAGGTTGTCCCGGGGCGCGTGGGCTGTGTCTCTAGGTTTGTGTCAGGCTGTCTCAGGGTGGTGTGTCAGGCTGTCTCTGGGTGTGTGGGGAGTGTCTCTGGGCGTGCAGGCTGTCTCTGGGTGTGTGGGTACTGTCTCTGGGTGTGTGTCAGTCTGTCTTGGTTGTGTAGGGAGTGTCTCTGGGTGTGTGTCAGGCTGTCGCCGGGTGTGTGTAATGCTGTCTCTGTGTTTGTGGGGAGTGTCTCTGGGTGTGTGTCAGGCTGTCTCTGGGTGTGTGGAGTGTTTCTCTGCGTGTTTCTGGGGAGTGTCTCTGGGTGTGTGTCAGTCTGTCTCTGGGTGTGTGGAGAGTGTCTCTGCGGGTGTGTGGGGATTGTATCTGGGTGTGTGTCAGGCTGTCCCTGGGTGTGTGTCATGCTCTCTCTGCATGTGTGGGGAGTGTCTCTGGGTGTGTGTCAGGCTGTCTCCGGGTGTGTGTAATGCTGTCTCTGCGTGTGGGGGGAGTGTCTCTGGGTGTTTGTCAGGCTGTCTGGGGGCTGCGTGAGGAGTGTCTCTGGGTGTGTGTCAGGCTGTCTCTGGGTGTGTGGAGAGTGTCTCTGCGGGTGTGTGGAGATTTTGTCTGGGTGTGTGTGTCAGGCTGTCTCTGGGTGTGTGGAGAGTGTCTCTGCGGGTGTGTGGGGATTGTAGGTGGGTGTGTGTCAGGCTATCTTTGGGAGTGTGTCATTCTGTCTCTGCGTGTTTGGGGAGTGTCTATGGGTGTGTGTCAGGCTGTCTTGTGGTGCGTGGGAAGTGTCTCTGGGTGTGTGTCAGGCTGTCGCTGGGTGTGTGGGGACTGTCTCTGGGTGTGCGTCAGGCATGTCTCGGGGTGCATGGGGAGTGTCTCTGGCTGTGAGTCAGGCTGTCTCTGGGTGTGTGGGGAGCGTCTCTGGGTGTGTGTCAGGCTCTCTGTGTGATGGGAGTGTTTCTGGGTGTGTCAGGCTGTCGCTGGGTGTGTGGGGAGTGTCTCTGGGTGTGGGTCAGGCTGTTTCTGGGTGTGTGGAGACTGTCTCTGCGTGCGTATGGGGAGTGTCTCTGGGTGTATGGAGAGTGTCTCTGCGTGTGTGTGGGGAGTGTCTCTGGGTGTGTGTCAGGCTGTCTCTGGGTGTGTGGAGAGTGTCTCTGTGGGTGTGTAGGTAGTGTCTCTGGGTGTGTGTCAGTCTGTCTTGGTTGTGTGGGAAGTGTCTCTGGGTGTGTGTCTGGCTGTCTCTGGGTGTGTGGAGAGTGTCTCTGCGGGTGTCTGGGGATTGTATTTGGGTGTGTGTCAGGCTGTCTCTGGGTGTGTGTCATGCTCTCTCTGCATGTGTGGGAAGTGTCTCTGGGTGTGTGTCAGGCTGTCTCTGTGTGTGTCTAATGCTGTCTCTGCATGTGTGGGAAGTGTCTCTGGTTGTGCGGGGAGTGTCTCTGGGTGTGTGTCAGGTTGTCCCGGGGTGCGTGGGCTGTGTCTCTAGGTTTGTGTCAGGCTGTCTCAGGGTGGTGTGTCCGGCTGTCTGTGGGTCTGTGGGGCGTGTCTCTGGGTGTGTGTCAGCCTGTCTCAGGGTGGTGTGTCAGGCTGTCTCTGGGTGTGTGGGGAGTGTCTCTGGGCGTGTCAGGCTGTCTCTGGATGTGTGGGAACTGTTTCTGGGTGTATGTCAGTCTGTCTTGGTTGTGTGGGGAGTGTCTCTGGGTGTGTGTTAGGCTGTCTCCGGGTGTGTGTAATGCTGTCTCTGCGTGTGAGGCGAGTGTCTCTGGCTGTTTGTCAGGCTGTCTCAGAGTGCTTGAGGAGTGTCTCTGGGTGTGTGTCAGGCTGTCTCTGGGTGTGTGGAGAGTGCCTCTACGGGTGTGTGGGGAATGTATGTGGGTGTGTGTCAGACTGTCTTTGGGTGTGTGTCAGGCTGTCTCTGCGTGTGGGGAGTGTCTATGGGTGTGAGTCAGGCTGTCTTGGGGTGCGTGGGATGTGCCTCTGGGTTTGTGTCAGGCTGTCTCTGGGTGTGTGGAGAGTGTCTCTGCGTATGTGTGGGGAGTGTCTCTGAGTGTGTGTCAGGCTGTCTCTGGGTGTGTGGAGACTGTCTCTGCGGGTGTGTAGAGGTTGTATCTGGGTGTGTGTCAGGCTGTCTTGGTTGTGTGGGGAGTGTCTCTGTGTGTTTGTCAGGCTGTCTCGGTGTGTGTGGGTAGTATCTGTGGGTGTGTCAGCCTGTCTTGGTTGTGTGGGGGTGTTTCTGGGTGTGTGTCAGGCTGTCTCTGGGTGTGTGGGTACTGTCTCTGGGTGTGTGTTAGTCTGTCTTGGTTGTGTGGGGTTGTCTCTGGGTGTGTGTCAGGCTGTCTCTGGGTATGCGTTATGCTGTCTCAGTGTGTTTTGGAGGTGTCTCTGGGTGTGTGTCAGGCTGTCCCGGGGTGCGTGGGCTGTGTCTCTGGGTTTCTGTCAGGCTGTCTCAGGGTGGTGTGTCAGGCTGTCTGTGGGTGTGTGGGGCGTGTCTCTGGGTGTGTGTCAGCCTGTCTCAGTGTGGTGTGTCAGGCTGTCTCTGGGTGTATGGGGAGTGTCTCTGGGCGTGCAGGCTGTCTCTGGGTGTGTGGGTACTGTCTCTGGGTGTGTGTCAGTCTGTCTTGGTTGTGTCGGGAGTGTCTCTGGGTGTGTGTCAGGCTGTCGCCGGGTGTGTGTAATGCTGTATCTGTGTTTGTGGGGAGTGTCTCTGGGTGTTTGTCAGGCTGTCTCGGGGTGCGTGAGGAGTGTCTCTGGGTGTGTGTCAGGTTGTCTCTGGGTGTGTGGAGAGTGTCTCTACGGGTGTGTGGGGATTTTTTCGGGGTGTGCGTGTCAGGCTGTCTCTGGGTGTCTGGAGAGTGTCTCTGCGGGTGTGTGGGGATTGTATGTGGCTGTGTGTCAGGCTGTCTTTGGGTGTGTGTCATGCTGTCTCTGCGTGTGTGGGGAGTGTCTATGGGTGTGTGTCAGGCTGTCTTGGGGTGCGTGGGAAGAGCCTCTGGTTGTGTGTCAGGCTGTCTCAGTGTGTTTTGGACGTGTCTCTGGGTGTGTGTCAGGTTGTCCCGGGGTGCGTGGGCTGTGTCTCTAGGTTTGTGTCAGGCTGTCTCAGGGTGGTGTGTCAGGCTGTCTGTGGGTCTGTGGGGCGTGTCTCTGGGTGTGTGTCAGCCTGTCTCAGGGTGGTGTGTCAGGCTGTCTCTGGGTGTGTGGGGAGTGTCTCTGGGCGTGTCAGGCTGTCTTGGGGTGCATGGGAAGTGTCTCTGGGTGTGTGGAGCGTGTCTCTGCTTGTGTGTGGGAAGTGTCTCTGGGTGTGTGTCAGGCTGTCTCTGGGTGTGTGGAGAGTCTCTCTGCGTGTGTGTGGGGAGTGTCTCTGAGTGTGTGTCAGGCTGTGCATGGGTGTGTGGAGAGTGTCTCTGCGGGTGTGTCAGGCTGTCTCGGGGTGTGTGGGTAGTGTCTCTGGGTGTGTGTCAGTCTGTCTTGGTTGTCTGGGCAGTGTCTCTGGGTGTGTGTCAGGCTGTCTCGGAGTGTGTGGGGAGTGTCTCTGGGTGTGTGTCAGGCTGTCTCGGGGTGTGTGGGTAGTGTCTCTGGGTGTGTGTCAGTCTGTCTTGGTTGTGTGGGGGTGTCTCTGGGTGTCTGTCAGGCTGTCTCGGGGTGTGTGGGGAGTGTCTCTGGGTGTGTGTCAGGCTGTCTCTGGGTGTATAGGAAGTGTCTCTGGGTGTGTGTCACGCTGTCTCTGGGTGCGTGGGGAGCGTCTCTGGGTGTGTGTCAGGCTGTCTCTGGGTGTGTGGAGAGTCTCTCTGCGTGTGTGTGGGGAGTGTCTCTGAGTGTGTGTCAGGCTGTCTCTGGGTGTGTGGGTACTGTCTCTGGGTGTGTGTCAGTCTGTCTTGGTTGTGTGGGGTTGTCTCTGGGTGTGTGTCAGGTTGTCTCTGGGTGTTTGGAGAGTTTCTCTGCGTGTGTGGGGGGAGTGCCTCTGGGTGTGTGTCAATCTGTCTCTGGGTGTGTGTTGAGTGTCTCTGCGGGTGTGTGGGGTTTGTATCTGGCGTGTGTCAGGCTGTCTCTGGGTGAGTCTCAGTCTGTCTTGGTTGTGAGGGGAGTGTCTCTGGGTGTGTGTCAGGCTGTCTCGGAGTGTGTCAGGAGAGTCTCTGGGTGTGTGTCAGGCTGTTTCGGGGTGTGTGGGTAGTGCCTCTGGGTGTGTATCAGTCTGTCTTTGTTGTGTGTGGGTGGCTCTGGGTGTATGTCAGGCTGTCTCGGGGTGTGTGGGGAGTGTCTCTGGGTGTGTGTCAAGCTGTCTCTGGGTGTGTGGAGTGTTTCTCTGCGTGTTTCTGGGGAGTGTCTCTGGGTGTGTGTCAGGCTGTCTCTGGGTGTGTGGAGAGTGTCTCTGCGGGTGTCTGGGGATTGTATCTGGGTCTGTGTCAGGCTGTCTTGGTTGTGTGGGGAGTGTCTCTGGGTGTGTGTCAGGCTGTCTCGTGGTGTGTGGGTAGTGTCTCTGGGTGTGTGTCAGTCTGTCTTGGTTGTGTGGCGGTGTCTCTGGGTGTGTGTCAGTCTGTCTTGGTTGTGTGGGGGTGTCTCTGGGTGTGTGTCAGGCTGTGTCGGGTGTGTGGAGAGTCTCTCTGCGTGTGTGTGGGGAGTGTCTCTGAGTGTGTGTCAGGCTGTCTCCGGGTGTGTGTAATGCTGTCTCTGCGTGTGTGGGCAGTGTCTCTGGGTGTTTGTCAGGCTGTTTCTGGGTGTGTGGAGAGTGTCTCTGTGGGTGTGTGGGGATTTTGTCTGGGTGTGTGTGTCAGGCTGTCGCTGGGTGTGTGGAGAGTGTCTCTGTGGGTGTGTGGGGATTGTATGTGGGTGTGTGTCTGGCTGTCTTGGGGTGCGTGGGAAGTGTGTCTGGGTGTGTGTCAGGCTGTCTTGTGGTGCGTGGGAAATGTCTCTGGGTGTGTGTCAGGCTGTCTCTGGGTGTGTGGGGACTGTCAATGGTTGTGAGTCAGGCTGTCTCTAGGTGTGTGGGGAGAGTCTCTGGGTGTGTGACACGCTGTCTCTGGGTGCGTTGGGAGCGTCTCTGGGTGTGTGTCAGGCTCTCTCTTTGTGTGTGGGTAGTGTTTCTGGGTGTGTCAGGCTGTCTTTGGGTGTGTGGGGAGTGTCTCTGGGTGTGTGTCAGGCTGTCTCTGGGTGTGTGGAGACTGTCTCTGCGTGCGTATGGGGAGTGTCTCTGGGTGTGTGGAGAGTGTCTCTGCGTGTGTGTGGGGAGTGTCTCTGGGTGTGTGTCAGGCTGTCTCTGGGTGTGTGGAGAGTCTCTCTGCGTGTGTGTGGGGAGTGGCTCTGAGTGTGTGTCAGTCTGTCTCTGGGTGTGTGGAGAGTGTCTCTGCGGGTGTGTAGGGATTGTATCTGGGTGTGTCTCAGTCTGTCTTGGTTGTGTCAGGAGTGTCTCTGGGTGTGTGTCAGGTTGTCTCGGGGTGTGTGGGTAGTGCCTCTGGGTGTGTATCAGTCTGTCTTTGTTGTGTGGGGGTGGCTCTGGGTGTATGTCAGGCTGTCTCGGGGTGTGTGGGGAGTGTCTCTGGGTGTGTGTCAGGCTGTCTCTGGGTGTGTGGAGTGTTTCTCTGCGTGTATCTGGGGAGTGTCTCTGGGTGTGTGTCAGGCTGTCTCTGGGTGTGTGGAGAGTGTCTCTGCGGGTGTCTGGGGATTGTATCTGGGTGTGTGTCAGGCTGTCTTGGTTGTGTGGGGAGTGTCTCTGGGTGTGTGTCAGGCTGTCTCGTGGTGTGTGGGTAATGTCTCTGGGTGTGTGTCAGTCTGTCTTGGTTGTGTGGCGGTGTCTCTGGGAGCGTGTCACTCTGTCTTGGTTGTGTGGGGGTGTCTCTGGGCGTGTGTCAGGCTGTCTCGGAGTGTGTCAGGAGTGTCTCTGGGTGTGTGTCAGGCTGTCTCGGGGTGTGTGGGTAGTGCCTCTGGGTGTGTATCAGTCTGTCTTTGTTGTGTGGGGGTGTCTCTGGGTGTATGTCAGGCTGCCTCGGGGTGTGTGGAGCGTTTCGCTGCGTGTTTCTGGGGAGTGTCTCTGGGTGTGTGTCAGGCTGTCTCTGGGTGTGTGGAGAGTGTCTCTGCGGGTGTCTGGGGATTGTATTTGGGTGTGTGTCAGGCTGTCTCTGGGTGTGTGTCATGCTCTCTCTGCATGTGTGGGAAGTGTCTCTGGGTGTGTGTCAGGCTGTCTCTGTGTGTGTCTAATGCTGTCTCTGCATGTGTGGGAAGTGTCTCTGGTTCTGCGGGGAGTGTCTCTGGGTGTGTGTCAGGTTGTCCCGGGGTGCGTGGGCTGTGTCTCTAGGTTTGTGTCAGGCTGTCTCAGGGTGGTGTGTCAGGCTGTCTCTGGGTGTGTGGGGAGTGTCTCTGGGCGTGCAGGCTGTCTCTGGGTGTGTGGGTACTGTCTCTGGGTGTGTGTCAGTCTGTCTTGGTTGTGTAGGGAGTGTCTCTGGGTGTGTGTCAGGCTGTCGCCGGGTGTGTGTAATGCTGTCTCTGTGTTTGTGGGGAGTGTCTCTGGGTGTGTGTCAGGCTGTCTCTGGATGTGTGGAGTGTTTCTCTGCGTGTTTCTGGGGAGTGTCTCTGGGTGTGTGTCAGTCTGTCTCTGGGTGTGTGGAGAGTGTCTCTGCGGGTGTGTGGGGATTGTATCTGGGTGTGTGTCAGGCTGTCCCTGGGTGTGTGTCATGCTCTCTCTGCATGTGTGGGGAGTGTCTCTGGGTGTGTGTCAGGCTGTCTCCGGGTGTGTGTAATGCTGTCTCTGCGTGTGGGGGTAGTGTCTCTGGGTGTTTGTCAGGCTGTCTGGGGGCTGCGTGAGGAGTGTCTCTGGGTGTGTGTCAGGCTGTCTCTGGGTGTGTGGAGAGTGTCTCTGCGGGTGTGTGGAGATTTTGTCTGGGTGTGTGTGTCAGGCTGTCTCTGGGTGTGTGGAGAGTGTCTCTGCGGGTGTGTGGGGATTGTAGGTGGGTGTGTGTCAGGCTATCTTTGGGAGTGTGTCATTCTGTCTCTGCGTGTTTGGGGAGTGTCTATGGGTGTGTGTCAGGCTGTCTTGTGGTGCGTGGGAAGTGTCTCTGGGTGTGTGTCAGGCTGTCGCTGGGTGTGTGGGGACTGTCTCTGGGTGTGCGTCAGGCATGTCTCGGGGTGCATGGGGAGTGTCTCTGGCTGTGAGTCAGGCTGTCTCTGGGTGTGTGGGGAGCGTCTCTGGGTGTGTGTCAGGCTCTCTGTGTGATGGGAGTGTTTCTGGGTGTGTCAGGCTGTCGCTGGGTGTGTGGGGAGTGTCTCTGGGTGTGGGTCAGGCTGTTTCTGGGTGTGTGGAGACTGTCTCTGCGTGCGTATGGGGAGTGTCTCTGGGTGTGTGGAGAGTGTCTCTGCGTGTGTGTGGGGAGTGTCTCTGGGTGTGTGTCAGGCTGTCTCTGGGTGTGTGGAGAGTGTCTCTGCGGGTGTGTAGGTAGTGTCTCTGGGTGTGTGTCAGTCTGTCTTGGTTGTGTGGGAAGTGTCTCTGGGTGTGTGTCTGGCTGTCTCTGGGTGTGTGGAGAGTGTCTCTGCGGGTGTCTGGGGATTGTATTTGGGTGTGTGTCAGGCTGTCTCTGGGTGTGTGTCATGCTCTCTCTGCATGTGTGGGAAGTGTCTCTGGGTGTGTGTCAGGCTGTCTCTGTGTGTGTCTAATGCTGTCTCTGCATGTGTGGGAAGTGTCTCTGGTTGTGCGGGGAGTGTCTCTGGGTGTGTGTCAGGTTGTCCCGGGGTGCGTGGGCTGTGTCTCTAGGTTTGTGTCAGGCTGTCTCAGGGTGGTGTGTCAGGCTGTCTGTGGGTCTGTGGGGCGTGTCTCTGGGTGTGTGTCAGCCTGTCTCAGGGTGGTGTGTCAGGCTGTCTCTGGGTGTGTGGGGAGTGTCTCTGGGCGTGTCAGGCTGTCTCTGGATGTGTGGGAACTGTTTCTGGGTGTATGTCAGTCTGTCTTGGTTGTGTGGGGAGTGTCTCTGGGTGTGTGTTAGGCTGTCTCCGGGTGTGTGTAATGCTGTCTCTGCGTGTGAGGCGAGTGTCTCTGGCTGTTTGTCAGGCTGTCTCAGAGTGCTTGAGGAGTGTCTCTGGGTGTGTGTCAGGCTGTCTCTGGGTGTGTGGAGAGTGCCTCTACGGGTGTGTGGGGAATGTATGTGGGTGTGTGTCAGACTGTCTTTGGGTGTGTGTCAGGCTGTCTCTGCGTGTGGGGAGTGTCTATGGGTGTGAGTCAGGCTGTCTTGGGGTGCGTGGGAAGTGCCTCTGGGTTTGTGTCAGGCTGTCTCTGGGTGTGTGGAGAGTGTCTCTGCGTATGTGTGGGGAGTGTCTCTGAGTGTGTGTCAGGCTGTCTCTGGGTGTGTGGAGACTGTCTCTGCGGGTGTGTAGAGATTGTATCTGGGTGTGTGTCAGGCTGTCTTGGTTGTGTGGGGAGTGTCTCTGTGTGTTTGTCAGGCTGTCTCGGTGTGTGTGGGTAGTATCTGTGGGTGTGTCAGCCTGTCTTGGTTGTGTGGGGGTGTTTCTGGGTGTGTGTCAGGCTGTCTCTGGGTGTGTGGGTACTGTCTCTGGGTGTGTGTCAGTCTGTCTTGGTTGTGTGGGGTTGTCTCTGGGTGTGTGTCAGGCTGTCTCTGGGTATGCGTTATGCTGTCTCAGTGTGTTTTGGAGGTGTCTCTGGGTGTGTGTCAGGCTGTCCCGGGGTGCGTGGGCTGTGTCTCTGGGTTTCTGTCAGGCTGTCTCAGGGTGGTGTGTCAGGCTGTCTGTGGGTGTGTGGGGCGTGTCTCTGGGTGTGTGTCAGCCTGTCTCAGTGTGGTGTGTCAGGCTGTCTCTGGGTGTATGGGGAGTGTCTCTGGGCGTGCAGGCTGTCTCTGGGTGTGTGGGTACTGTCTCTGGGTGTGTGTCAGTCTGTCTTGGTTGTGTCGGGAGTGTCTCTGGGTGTGTGTCAGGCTGTCGCCGGGTGTGTGTAATGCTGTATCTGTGTTTGTGGGGAGTGTCTCTGGGTGTTTGTCAGGCTGTCTCGGGGTGCGTGAGGAGTGTCTCTGGGTGTGTGTCAGGTTGTCTCTGGGTGTGTGGAGAGTGTCTCTACGGGTGTGTGGGGATTTTTTCGGGGTGTGCGTGTCAGGCTGTCTCTGGGTGTCTGGAGAGTGTCTCTGCGGGTGTGTGGGGATTGTATGTGGCTGTGTGTCAGGCTGTCTTTGGGTGTGTGTCATGCTGTCTCTGCGTGTGTGGGGAGTGTCTATGGGTGTGTGTCAGGCTGTCTTGGGGTGCGTGGGAAGTGCCTCTGGTTGTGTGTCAGGCTGTCTCAGTGTGTTTTGGACGTGTCTCTGGGTGTGTGTCAGGTTGTCCCGGGGTGCGTGGGCTGTGTCTCTAGGTTTGTGTCAGGCTGTCTCAGGGTGGTGTGTCAGGCTGTCTGTGGGTCTGTGGGGCGTGTCTCTGGGTGTGTGTCAGCCTGTCTCAGGGTGGTGTGTCAGGCTGTCTCTGGGTGTGTGGGGAGTGTCTCTGGGCGTGTCAGGCTGTCTCTGGGTGTGTGGGAACTGTTTCTGGGTGTATGTCAGTCTGTCTTGGTTGTGTGGGGAGTGTCTCTGGGTGTGTGTCAGGCTGTCTCCGGGTGTGTGTAATGCTGTCTCTGCGTGTGAGGCGAGTGTCTCTGGCTGTTTGTCAGGCTGTCTCAGAGTGCTTGAGGAGTGTCTCTGGGTGTGTGTCAGGCTGTCTCTGGGTGTGTGGAGAGTGCCTCTACGGGTGTGTGGGGAATGTATGTGGGTGTGTGTCAGACTGTCTTTGGGTGTGTGTCAGGCTGTCTCTGCGTGTGGGGAGTGTCTATGGGTGTGAGTCAGGCTGTCTTGGGGTGCGTGGGAAGTGCCTCTGGGTTTGTGTCAGGCTGTCTCTGGGTGTGTGGAGAGTGTCTCTGCGTATGTGTGGGGAGTGTCTCTGAGTGTGTGTCAGGCTGTCTCTGGGTGTGTGGAGACTGTCTCTGCGGGTGTGTAGAGATTGTATCTGGGTGTGTGTCAGGCTGTCTTGGTTGTGTGGGGAGTGTCTCTGTGTGTTTGTCAGGCTGTCTCGGCGTGTGTGGGTAGTATCTGTGGGTGTGTCAGCCTGTCTTGGTTGTGTGGGGGTGTTTCTGGGTGTGTGTCAGGCTGTCTCTGGGTGTGTGGGTACTGTCTCTGGGTGTGTGTCAGTCTGTCTTGGTTGTGTGGGGTTGTCTCTGGGTGTGTGTCAGGCTGTCTCTGGGTGTTTGGAGAGTTTCTCTGCGTGTGTGGGGGGAGTGCCTCTGGGTGTGTGTCAATCTGTCTCTGGGTGTGTGTTGAGTGTCTCTGCGGGTGTGTGGGGTTTGTATCTGGCGTGTGTCAGGCTGTCTCTGGGTGAGTCTCAGTCTGTCTTGGTTGTGAGGGGAGTGTCTCTGGGTGTGTGTCAGGCTGTCTCGGAGTGTGTCAAGAGTGTCTCTGGGTGTGTGTCAGGCTGTTTCGGGGTGTGTGGGTAGTGCATCTGGGTGTGTATCAGTCTGTCTTTGTTGTGTGGGGGTGGCTCTGGGTGTATGTCAGGCTGTCTCGGGGTGTGTGGTGAGTGTCTCTGGGTGTGTGTCAGGCTGTCTCTGGGTGTGTGGAGTGTTTCTCTGCGTGTTTCTGGGGAGTGTCTCTGGGTGTGTGTCAGGCTGTCTCTGGGTGTGTGGAGACTGTCTCTGCGGGGGTCTGGGGATTGTATCTGGGTCTGTGTCAGGCTGTCTTGGATGTGTGGGGAGTGTCTCTGGGTGTGTGTCAGGCTGTCTCGTGGTGTGTGGGTAGTGTCTCTGGGTGTGTGTCAGTCTGTCTTGGTTGTGTGGAGAGTGTCTCTGCGGGTGTCTGGGGATTGTATCTGGGTGTGTGTCAGGCTGTCGCCGGGTGTGTGTAATGCTGTCTCTGTGTTTGTGGGGAGTGTCTCTGGGTGTGTGTCAGGCTGTCTTTGGGTGTGTGGAGTGTTTCTCTGCGTGTTTCTGGGGAGTGTCTCTGGGTGTGTGTCAGTCTGTCTCTGGGTGTGTGGAGAGTGTATCTGCGGGTGTGTGGGGATTGTATCTGGGTGTGTGTCAGGCTGTCCCTGGGTGTGTGTCATGCTCTCTCTGCATGTGTGGGGAGTGTCTCTGGGTCTGTGTCAGGCTGTCTCGGGGTGCGTGGGGAGTGTCTCTGGGTGTGTGTCAGGCTGTCTCCGGGTGTGTGTAATGCTGTCTCTGCGTGTGTGGGGAGTGTCTCTGGGTGTTTGTCAGGCTGTCTGGGGGCTGCGTGAGGAGTGTCTCTGGGTGTGTGTCAGGCTGTCTCTGGGTGTGTGGAGAGTGTCTCTGCGGGTGTGTGGGGATTTTGTCTGGGTGTGTGTGTCAGGCTGTCTCTGGGTGTGTGGAGAGTGTCTCTGCGGGTGTGTGGGGATTGTAGGTGGGTGTGTGTCAGGCTATCTTTGGGTGTGTGTCATTCTGTCTCTGCGTGTTTGGGGAGTGTCTATGGGTGTGTGTCAGGCTGTCTTGTGGTGCGTGGGAAGTCTCTCTGGGTGTGTGTCAGGCTGTCGCTGGGTGTGTGGGGTGTGTCTCTGGGTGTCTGTCAGGCATGTCTCGGGGTGCATGGGGAGTGTCTCTGGTTGTGAGTCAGGCTGTCTCTGGGTGTGTGGGGAGCGTCTCTGGGTGTGTGTCAGGCTGTTTCTGGGTGTGTGGAGACTGTCTCTGCATGCGTATGGGGAGTGTCTCTGGGTGTGTGGAGAGTGTCTCTGCGTGTGTGTGGGGAGTGTCTCTGGATGTGTGTCACTCTGTCTCTGGGTGTGTGGAGAGTGTCTCTGCGGGTGTGTAGGTAGTGTCTCTGGGTGTGTGTCAGTCTGTCTTGGTTGTGTGGGAAGTGTCTCTGGGTGTGTGTCTGGCTGTCTCTGGGTGTGTGGAGAGTGTCTCTGCAGGTGTCTGGGGATTGTATTTGGGTGTGTGTCAGGCTGTCTCTGGGTGTGTGTCATGCTCTCTCTGCATGTGTGAGGAGTGTCTCTGGGTGTGTGTCAGGCTGTCTCTCTGTGTGTCTAATGCTGTCTCTGCATGTGTGGGAAGTGTCTCTGGTTGTGCGGGGAGTGTCTCTGGGTGTGTGTCAGGCTGTCTCTGGGTGTGTGGTGAGTGTCTCTGCTTGTGTGTCAGGAGTATCTCTGGGTGTGTGTCAGGCTGTCTCTGGGTGTGTGGAGAGTGTCTCTGCGGGTGTGTGGGCAGCGTCTCTGGGTGTGTGTCAGGCTGTCTCTGGGTATGCGTTATGCTGTCTCAGTGTGTTTTGGAGGTGTCTCTGGGTATGTGTCAGGCTGTCCCGGGGTGCGTGCGCTGTGTCTCTGGGTTTGTGTCAGGCTGTCTCAGGGTGGTGTGTCAGGCTGTCTCTGGGTGTGTGGGGAGTGTCTCTGGGCGTGCAGGCTGTCTCTGGGTGTGTGTCAGTCTGTCTTGGTTGTGTAGGGAGTGTCTCTGGGTGTGTGTCAGGCTGTCGCTGGGTGTGTGTAATGCTGTCTCTGTGTTTGTGGGGAGTGTCCCTGGGTGTGTGTCAGGCTGTCTCTGGGTGTGTGGAGTGTTTCTCTGCGTGTTTCTGGGGAGTGTCTCTGGGTGTGTGTCAGTCTGTCTCTGGGTGTGTGGAGAGTGTCTCTGCGGGTGTGTGGGGATTGTATCTGGGTGTGTGTCAGGCTGTCCCTGGGTGTGTGTCATGCTCTCTCTGCATGTGTGGGGAGTGTCTCTGGGTCTGTGTCAGGCTGTCTCGGGGTGCGTGGGGAGTGTCTCTGGGTGTGTGTCAGGCTGTCTCCGGGTGTGTGTAATGCTGTCTCTGCGTGTGGGGGGAGTGTCTCTGGGTGTTTGTCATGCTGTCTGGGGGCTGCGTGAGGAGTGTCTCTGGGTGTGTGTCAGGCTGTCTCTGGGTGTGTGGAGAGTGTCTCTGCGGGTGTGTGGGGATTTTGTCTGGGTGTGTGTGTCAGGCTGCCTCTGGGTGTGTGGAGAGTGTCTCTGCGGGTGTGTGGGGATTGTAGGTGGGTGTGTGTCAGGCTATCTTTGGGTGTGTGTCATTCTGTCTCTGCGTGTTTGGGGAGTGTCTATGGGTGTGTGTCAGGCTGTCTTGTGGTGCGTGGGAAGTGTCTCTGGGTGTGTGTCAGGCTGTCGCTGGGTGTGTGGGGAGTGTCTCTGGGTGTGCGTCAGGCATGTCTCGGGGTGCATGGGGAGTGTCTCTGGGTGTGTGTCAGTCTGTCTTGGTTGTGTGGGGAGTGTCTCTCGGTGTGTGTCAGGCTGTCTCTGGGTGTGTGGAGTGTTTACCTGAGTGTTTGTGGGGAGTGTCTCTGCGTGTCTGTCCGGCTGTCTCTGGGTGTGTGGAGACTGTCTCTGCGGGTGTGTGGGGATTGTATCTGGGTGTGTGTCAGGCTGTCTTGGTTGTGTTGGGAGTGTCTCTGGGTATGTGTCAGGCTGTCTCGTGGTGTGTGGGTAGTGTCTCTGGGTGTGTCAGTCTGTCTTGGTTGTGTGGCGGTGTCTCTGGGTGTGTGTCAGTCTGTCTTGGTTGTGTGGGGGTGTCTCTGGGTGTGTGTCAGTCTGTCTCTGGGTGTGTGGAGAGTGTCTCTGCGGGTGTGTGGGGATTGTATCTGGGTGTGTGTCAGGCTGTCTGAGGGTGTGTGTCATGCTCTCTCTGCATGTGTGGGGAGTGTCTCTGGGTCTGTGTCAGGCTGTCTCGGGGTGCGTGGGGAGTGTCTCTGGGTGTGTGTCAGGCTGTCTCCGGGTGTGTGTAATGCTGTCTCTGCGTGTGTGGGGAGTGTCTCTGGGTGTTTGTCAGGCTGTCTGGGGGCTGCGTGAGGAGTGTCTCTGGGTGTGTGTCAGGCTGTCTCTGGGTGTGTGGAGAGTGTCTCTGCGGGTGTGTGGGGATTTTGTCTGGGTGTGTGTGTCAGGCTGTCTCTGGGTGTGTGGAGAGTGTCTCTGCGGGTGTGTGGGGATTGTAGGTGGGTGTGTGTCAGGCTATCTTTGGGTGTGTGTCATTCTGTCTCTGCGTGTTTGGGGAGTGTCTATGGGTGTATGTCAGGCTGTATTGGGGTGCGTGGGAATTGTCTCTGGGTGTGTGTCAGGCTGTCTCTGGGTGTGTGGAGTGTTTCTCTGCGTGTTTCTGGGCAGTGTCTCTGGGTGTGTGTCAGGCTGTCTCTGTGTGTGTCTAATGCTGTCTCTGCATGTGTGGGAAGTGTCTCTGGTTGTGCGGGGAGTGTCTCTGGGTGTGTGTCAGGCTGTCTCTGCATGTGTGGGAAGTGTCTCTGGTTGTGCGGGGAGTGTCTCTGGGTGTGTGTCAGGCTGTCTCTGGGTGTGTGGTGAGTGTCTCTGCTTGTGTGTCAGGAGTATCTCTGGGTGTGTGTCAGGCTGTCTCTGGGTGTGTGGAGAGTGTCTCTGCGGGTGTGTGGGCAGCGTCTCTGGGTGTGTGTCAGGCTGTCTCTGGGTATGCGTTATGCTGTCTCAGTGTGTTTTGGAGGTGTCTCTGGGCATGTGTCAGGCTGTCCCGGGGTGCTTGGGCTGTGTCTCTGGGTTTCTGTCAGGCTGTCTCAGGGTGGTGTGTCAGGCTGTCTCTGGGTGTGTGGGGAGTGTCTCTGGGCGTGCAGGCTGTCTCTGGGTGTGTGGGTACTGTCTCTGGGTGTGTGTCAGTCTGTCTTGGTTGTGTAGGGAGTGTCTCTGGGTGTGTGTCAGGCTGTCGCCGGGTGTGTGTAATGCTGTCTCTGTGTTTGTGGGGAGTGTCTCTGGGTGTGTGTCAGGCTGTCTCTGGGTGTGTAGAGCGTTTCTCTGCGTGTTTCTGGGGAGTGTCTCTGGGTGTGTGTCAGTCTGTCTCTGGGTGTGTAGAGAGTGTCTCTGCGGGTGTGTGGGGATTGTATCTGGGTGTGTGTCAGGCTGTCCCTGGGTGTGTGTAATGCTGTCTCTGCGTGTGTGGGGAGTGTCTCTGGGTGTTTGTCAGGCTGTCTGGGGGCTGCGTGAGGAGTGTCTCTGGGTGTGTGTCAGGCTGTCTCTGGGTGTGTGGAGAGTGTCTCTGCGGGTGTGTGGGGATTTTGTCTGGGTGTGTGTGTCAGGCTGTCTCTGGGTGTGTGGAGAGTGTCTCTGCGGGTGTGTGGGGATTGTAGGTGGGTGTGTGTCAGGCTATCTTTGGGTGTGTGTCATTCTGTCTCTGCGTGTTTGGGGAGTGTCTATGGGTGTGTGTCAGGCTGTCTTGTGGTGCGTGGGAAGTGTCTCTGGGTGTGTGTCAGGCTGTCGCTGGGTGTGTGGGGTGTGTCTCTGGGTGTCTGTCAGGCATGTCTCGGGGTGCATGGGGAGTGTCTCTGGTTGTGAGTCAGGCTGTCTCTGGGTGTGTGGGGAGCGTCTCTGGGTGTGTGTCAGGCTGTTTCTGGGTGTGTGGAGACTGTCTCTGCATGCGTATGGGGAGTGTCTCTGGGTGTGTGGAGAGTGTCTCTGCGTGTGTGTGGGGAGTGTCTCTGGATGTGTGTCACTCTGTCTCTGGGTGTGTGGAGAGTGTCTCTGCGGGTGTGTAGGTAGTGTCTCTGGGTGTGTGTCAGTCTGTCTTGGTTGTGTGGGAAGTGTCTCTGGGTGTGTGTCTGGCTGTCTCTGGGTGTGTGGAGAGTGTCTCTGCGGGTGTCTGGTGATTGTATTTGGGTGTGTGTCAGGCTGTCTATGGGTGTGTGTCATGCTCTCTCTGCATGTGTGAGGAGTGTCTCTGGGTGTGTGTCAGGCTGTCTCTGTGTGTGTCTAATGCTGTCTCTGCATGTGTGGGAAGTGTCTCTGGTTGTGCGGGGAGTGTCTCTGGGTGTGTGTCAGGCTGTCTCTGGGTGTGTGGTGAGTGTCTCTGCTTGTGTGTCAGGAGTATCTCTGGGTGTGTGTCAGGCTGTCTCTGGGTGTGTGGAGAGTGTCTCTGCGGGTGTGTGGGCAGCGTCTCTGGGTGTGTGTCAGGCTGTCTCTGGGTATGCGTTATGCTGTCTCAGTGTGTTTTGGAGGTGTCTCTGGGTATGTGTCAGGCTGTCCCGGGGTGCGTGCGCTGTGTCTCTGGGTTTGTGTCAGGCTGTCTCAGGGTGGTGTGTCAGGCTGTCTCTGGGTGTGTGGGGAGTGTCTCTGGGCGTGCAGGCTGTCTCTGGGTGTGTGGGTACTGTCTCTGGGTGTGTGTCAGTCTGTCTTGGTTGTGTAGGGAGTGTCTCTGGGTGTGTGTCAGGCTGTCGCCGGGTGTGTGTAATGCTGTCTCTGTGTTTGTGGGGAGTGTCCCTGGGTGTGTGTCAGGCTGTCTCTGGGTGTGTGGAGTGTTTCTCTGCGTGTTTCTGGGGAGTGTCTCTGGGTGTGTGTCAGTCTGTCTCTGGGTGTGTGGAGAGTGTCTCTGCGGGTGTGTGGGGATTGTATCTGGGTGTGTGTCAGGCTGTCCCTGGGTGTGTGTCATGCTCTCTCTGCATGTGTGGGGAGTGTCTCTGGGTCTGTGTCAGGCTGTCTCGGGGTGCGTGGGGAGTGTCTCTGGGTGTGTGTCAGGCTGTCGCTGGGTGTGTGGGGAGTGTCTCTGGGTGTGCGTCAGGCATGTCTCGGGGTGCATGGGGAGTGTCTCTGGGTGTGTGTCAGTCTGTCTTGGTTGTGTGGGGAGTGTCTCTCGGTGTGTGTCAGGCTGTCTCTGGGTGTGTGGAGTGTTTATCTGAGTGTTTGTGGGGAGCGTCTCTGGGTGTCTGTCCGGCTGTCTCTGGGTGTGTGGAGACTGTCTCTGCGGGTGTGTGGGGATTGTATCTGGGTGTGTGTCAGGCTGTCTTGGTTGTGTTGGGAGTGTCTCTGGGTGTGTGTCAGGCTGTCTCGTGGTGTGTGGGTAGTGTCTCTGGGTGTGTCAGTCTGTCTTGGTTGTGTGGCGGTGTCTCTGGGTGTGTGTCAGTCTGTCTTGGTTGTGTGGGGGTGTCTCTGGGTGTGTGTCAGTCTGTCTCTGGGTGTGTGGAGAGTGTCTCTGCGGGTGTGTGGGGATTGTATCTGGGTGTGTGTCAGGCTGTCTGAGGGTGTGTGTCATGCTCTCTCTGCATGTGTGGGGAGTGTCTCTGGGTCTGTGTCAGGCTGTCTCGGGGTGCGTGGGGAGTGTCTCTGGGTGTGTGTCAGGCTGTCTCCGGGTGTGTGTAATGCTGTCTCTGCGTGTGTGGGGAGTGTCTCTGGGTGTTTGTCAGGCTGTCTGGGGGCTGCGTGAGGAGTGTCTCTGGGTGTGTGTCAGGCTGTCTCTGGGTGTGTGGAGAGTGTCTCTGCGGGTGTGTGGGGATTTTGTCTGGGTGTGTGTGTCAGGCTGTCTCTGGGTGTGTGGAGAGTGTCTCTGCGGGTGTGTGGGGATTGTAGGTGGGTGTGTGTCAGGCTATCTTTGGGTGTGTGTCATTCTGTCTCTGCGTGTTTGGGGAGTGTCTATGGGTGTATGTCAGGCTGTATTGGGGTGCGTGGGAATTGTCTCTGGGTGTGTGTCAGGCTGTCTCTGGGTGTGTGGAGTGTTTCTCTGCGTGTTTCTGGGCAGTGTCTCTGGGTGTGTGTCAGGCTGTCTCTGTGTGTGTCTAATGCTGTCTCTGCATGTGTGGGAAGTGTCTCTGGTTGTGCGGGGAGTGTCTCTGGGTGTGTGTCAGGCTGTCTCTGCATGTGTGGGAAGTGTCTCTGGTTGTGCGGGGAGTGTCTCTGGGTGTGTGTCAGGCTGTCTCTGGGTGTGTGGTGAGTGTCTCTGCTTGTGTGTCAGGAGTATCTCTGGGTGTGTGTCAGGCTGTCTCTGGGTGTGTGGAGAGTGTCTCTGCGGGTGTGTGGGCAGCGTCTCTGGGTGTGTGTCAGGCTGTCTCTGGGTATGCGTTATGCTGTCTCAGTGTGTTTTGGAGGTGTCTCTGGGTATGTGTCAGGCTGTCCCGGGGTGCGTGGGCTGTGTCTCTGGGTTTCTGTCAGGCTGTCTCAGGGTGGTGTGTCAGGCTGTCTCTGGGTGTGTGGGGAGTGTCTCTGGGCGTGCAGGCTGTCTCTGGGTGTGTGGGTACTGTCTCTGGGTGTGTGTCAGTCTGTCTTGGTTGTGTAGGGAGTGTCTCTGGGTGTGTGTCAGGCTGTCGCCGGGTGTGTGTAATGCTGTCTCTGTGTTTGTGGGGAGTGTCTCTGGGTGTGTGTCAGGCTGTCTCTGGGTGTGTGGAGCGTTTCTCTGCGTGTTTCTGGGGAGTGTCTCTGGGTGTGTGTCAGTCTGTCTCTGGGTGTGTGGAGAGTGTCTCTGCGGGTGTGTGGGGATTGTATCTGGGTGTGTGTCAGGCTGTCCCTGGGTGTGTGTCATGCTCTCTCTGCATGTGTGGGGAGTGTCTCTGGGTGTGTGTCAGGCTGTCTCCGGGTGTGTGTAATGCTGTCTCTGCGTGTGGGGGGAGTGTCTCTGGGTGTTTGTCATGCTGTCTGGGGGCTGCGTGAGGAGTGTCTCTGGGTGTGTGTCAGGCTGTCTCTGGGTGTGTGGAGAGTGTCTCTGCGGATGTGTGGGGATTTTGTCTGGGTGTGTGTGTCAGGCTGCCTCTGGGTGTGTGGAGAGTGTCTCTGCGGGTGTGTGGGGATTGTAGGTGGGTGTGTGTCAGGCTATCTTTGGGTGTGTGTCATTCTGTCTCTGCGTGTTTGGGGAGTGTCTATGGGTGTGTGTCAGGCTGTCTTGTGGTGCGTGGGAAGTGTCTCTGGGTGTGTGTCAGGCTGTCGCTGGGTGTGTGGGGAGTGTCTCTGGGTGTGCGTCAGGCATGTCTCGGGGTGCATGGGGAGTGTCTCTGGGTGTGTGTCAGTCTGTCTTGGTTGTGTGGGGAGTGTCTCTCGGTGTGTGTCAGGCTGTCTCTGGGTGTGTGGAGTGTTTATCTGAGTGTTTGTGGGGAGTGTCTCTGGGTGTCTGTCCGGCTGTCTCTGGGTGTGTGGAGACTGTCTCTGCGGGTGTGTGGGGATTGTATCTGGGTGTGTGTCAGGCTGTCTTGGTTGTGTTGGGAGTGTCTCTGGGTGTGTGTCAGGCTGTCTCGTGGTGTGTGGGTAGTGTCTTTGGGTGTGTCAGTCTGTCTTGGTTGTGTGGCGGTGTCTCTGGGTGTGTGTCAGTCTGTCTTGGTTGTGTGGGGGTGTCTCTGGGTGTGTGTCAGTCTGTCTCTGGGTGTGTGGAGAGTGTCTCTGCGGGTGTGTGGGGATTGTATCTGGGTGTGTGTCAGGCTGTCTGAGGGTGTGTGTCATGCTCTCTCTGCATGTGTGGGGAGTGTCTCTGGGTCTGTGTCAGGCTGTCTCGGGGTGCGTGGGGAGTGTCTCTGGGTGTGTGTCAGGCTGTCTCCGGGTGTGTGTAATGCTGTCTCTGCGTGTGTGGGGAGTGTCTCTGGGTGTTTGTCAGGCTGTCTGGGGGCTGCGTGAGGAGTGTCTCTGGGTGTGTGTCAGGCTGTCTCTGGGTGTGTGGAGAGTGTCTCTGCGGGTGTGTGGGGATTTTGTCTGGGTGTGTGTGTCAGGCTGTCTCTGGGTGTGTGGAGAGTGTCTCTGCGGGTGTGTGGGGATTGTAGGTGGGTGTGTGTCAGGCTATCTTTGGGTGTGTGTCATTCTGTCTCTGCGTGTTTGGGGAGTGTCTATGGGTGTATGTCAGGCTGTATTGGGGTGCGTGGGAATTGTCTCTGGGTGTGTGTCAGGCTGTCTCTGGGTGTGTGGAGTGTTTTTCTGCGTGTTTCTGGGGAGTGTCTCTGGGTGTGTGTCAGGCTGTCTCTGGGTGTGTGGAGAGTGTCTCTGCGGGTGTCTGGGGATTGTATCTGGGTCTGTGTCAGGCTGTCTTGGTTGTGTGGGGAGTGTCTCTGGGTGTGTGTCAGGCTGTCTCGTGGTGTGTGGGTAGTGTCTCTGGGTGTGTGTCAGTCTGTCTTGGTTGTGTGGCGGTGTCTCTGGGTGTGTGTCAGTCTGTCTTGGTTGTGTGGGGGTGTCTCTGGGTGTGTCTCAGGCTGTCTCAGAGTGTGTCAGGAGTGTCTCTGGGTGTGTGTCAGGCTGTCTCGGAGTGTGTGGGTAGTGCCTCTGGGTGTTTATCAGTCTGTCTTTGTTGTGTGGGGGTGTCTCTGGGTGTATGTCAGGCTGCCTCGGGGTGTGTGGGGAGTGTCTCTGGGTGTTTGTCAGGCTGTCTGGGGGCTGCGTGAGGAGTGTCTCTGGGTGTATGTCAGGCTGTCTCTGGGTGTGTGGAGTGTTTCTCTGCGTGTTTCTAGGGAGTGTCTCTGGGTGTCTGTCAGGCTGTCTCTGGGTGTGTGGAGAGTGTCTCTGCGGGTGTCTGGGGATTGTATCTGGGTGTGTGTCAGGCTGTCGCCGGGTGTGTGTAATGCTGTCTCTGTGTTTGTGGGGAGTGTCTCTGGGTGTGTGTCAGGCTGTCTTTGGGTGTGTGGAGTGTTTCTCTGCGTGTTTCTGGGGAGTGTCTCTGGGTGTCTGTCAGGCTGTCTCTGGGTGTGTGGAGAGTGTCTCTGCGGGTGTGTGGGGATTGTATCTGGGTGTGTGTCAGGCTGTCCCTGGGTGTGTGTCATGCTCTCTCTGCATGTGTGGGGAGTGTCTCTGGGTCTGTGTCAGGCTGTCTCGGGGTGAGTGGGGAGTGTCTCTGGGTGTGTGTCAGGCTGTCTCCGGGTGTGTGTAATGCTGTCTCTGCGTGTGTGGGGAGTGTCTCTGGGTGTTTGTCAGGCTGTCTGGGGGCTGCGTGAGGAGTGTCTCTGGGTGTGTGGAGAGTGTCTCTGCGGGTGTGTGGGGATTTTGTCTGGGTGTGTGTGTCAGGCTGTCTCTGGGTGTGTGGAGAGTGTCTCTGCGGGTGTGTGGGGATTGTAGGTGGGTGTGTGTCAGGCTATCTTTGGGTGTGTGTCATTCTGTCTCTGCGTGTTTGGGGAGTGTCTATGGGTGTGTGTCAGGCTGTCTTGTGGTGCGTGGGAAGTCTCTCTGGGTGTGTGTCAGGCTGTCGCTGGGTGTGTGGGGTGTGTCTCTGGGTGTCTGTCAGGCATGTCTCGGGGTGCATGGGGAGTGTCTCTGGTTGTGAGTCAGGCTGTCTCTGGGTGTGTGGGGAGCGTCTCTGGGTGTGTGTCAGGCTGTTTCTGGGTGTGTGGAGACTGTCTCTGCATGCGTATGGAGAGTGTCTCTGGGTGTGTGGAGAGTGTCTCTGCGTGTGTGTGGGGAGTGTCTCTGGGTGTGTGTCAGTCTGTCTCTGGGTGTGTGGAGAGTGTCTCTGCGGGTGTGTAGGTAGTGTCTCTGGGTGTGTGTCAGTCTGTCGTGGTTGTGTGGGAAGTGTCTCTGGGTGTGTGTCTGGCTGTCTCTGGGTGTGTGGAGAGTGTCTCTGCGGGTGTCTGGGGATTGTATTTGGGTGTGTGTCAGGCTGTCTCTGGGTGTGTGTCATGCTCTCTCTGCATGTGTGAGGAGTGTTTCTGGGTGTGTGTCAGGCTGTCTCTGTGTGTGTCTAATGCTGTCTCTGCATGTGTGGGAAGTGTCTCTGGTTGTGCGGGGAGTGTCTCTGGGTGTGTGTCAGGCTGTCTCTGGGTGTGTGGTGAGTGTCTCTGCGGGTGTGTGGGCAGCGTCTCTGGGTGTGTGTCAGGCTGTCTCTGGGTATGCGTTATGCTGTCTCAGTGTGTTTTGGAGGTGTCTCTGGGTATGTGTCAGGCTGTCCCGGGGTGCGTGGGCTGTGTCTCTGGGTTTCTGTCAGGCTGTCTCAGGGTGGTGTGTCAGGCTGTCTCTGGGTGTGTGGGGAGTGTCTCTGGGCATGCAGGCTGTCTCTGGGTGTGTGGGTACTGTCTCTGGGTGTGTGTCAGTCTGTCTTGGTTGTGTAGGGAGTGTCTCTGGGTGTGTGTCAGGCTGTCGCTGGGTGTGTGTAATGCTGTCTCTGTGTTTGTGGGGAGTGTCCCTGGGTGTGTGTCAGGCTGTCTCTGGGTGTGTGGAGTGTTTCTCTGCGTGTTTCTGGGGAGTGTCTCTGGGTGTGTGTCAGTCTGTCTCTGGGTGTGTGGAGAGTGTCTCTGCGGGTGTGTGGGGATTGTATCTGGGTGTGTGTCAGGCTGTCCCTGGGTGTGTGTCATGCTCTCTCTGCATGTGTGGGGAGTGTCTCTGGGTCTGTGTCAGGCTGTCTCGGGGTGTGTGGAGAGTGTCTCTGCGGGTGTGTGGGCAGCGTCTCTGGGTGTGTGTCAGGCTGTCTCTGGGTATGCGTTATGCTGTCTCAGTGTGTTTTGGAGGTGTCTCTGGGTGTGTGTCAGGCTGTCCGGGGGTGCGTGGGCTGTGTCTCTGGGTTTCTGTCAGGCTGTCTCAGGGTGGTGTGTCAGGCTGTCTGTGGGTGTGTGGGGCGTGTCTCTGGGTGTGTGTCAGCCTGTCTCAGTGTGGTGTGTCAGGCTGTCTCTGGGCGTGCAGGCTGTCTCTGGGTGTGTGGGTACTGTCTCTGGGTGTGTGTCAGTCTGTCTTGGTTGTGTAGGGAGTGCCTCTGGGTGTGCGTCAGGCTGTCGCCGGGTGTGTGTAATCCTGTCTCTGCATTTGTGGGGAGTGTCTCAGGGTGTTTGTCAGGCTGTCTCGGTGTGCGTGAGGAGTGTCTCTGGGTGTGTGTCAGGCTGTCTCGCGGTGCGTGGTGAGTGTCTCTGGGTGTGTGTCAGGCTGTCTCTGGGTGTGTGTCAGGCTGTCTCTGTGTGTGTCTAATGCTGTCTCTGCATGTGTGGGAAGTGTCTCTGGTTGTGCGGGGAGTGTCTCTGGGTGTGTGTCAGGCTGTCTCTGGGTGTGTGGTGAGTGTCTCTGCGTGTGTGTCAGGAGTATCGCTGGGTGTGTGTCAGGCTGTCTCTGGGTGTGTGGAGAGTGTCTCTGCGGGTGTGTGGGCAGCGTCTCTGGGTGTGTGTCAGGCTGTCTCTGGGTATGCGTTATGCTGTCTCAGTGTGTTTTGGAGGTGTCTCTGGGTGTGTGTCAGGCTGTCCCGGGGTGCGTGGGCTGTGTCTCTGGGTTTCTGTAAGGCTGTCTCAGGGTGGTGTGTCAGGCTGTCTGTGGGTGTGTGGGGCGTGTCTCTGGGTGTGTGTCAGCCTGTCTCAGTGTGGTGTGTCAGGCTGTCTCTGGGTGTGTGGAGAGTGTCTCTGCGGGTGTCTGGGGATTGTATCTGGGTGTGTGTCAGGCTGTCTTGGGTGTGTGGGGAGTGTCTCTGGGTGTGTGTCAGGCTGTTTCGTGGTGTGTGGGTAGTGTCTCTGGGTGTGTCAGTCTGTCTTGGTTGTGTGGCGGTGTCTCTGGGTGTGTGTCAGTCTGTCTTGGTTGTGTGGGGGAGTCTCTGGGTGTGTGTCAGTCTGTCTCTGGGTGTGTGGAGAGTGTCTCTGCGGGTGTGTGGGGATTGTATCTGGGTGTGTGTCAGGCTGTCTGTGGGTGTGTGTCATGCTCTCTCTGCATGTCTGGGGAGTGTCTCTGGGTCTGTGTCAGGCTGTCTCGGGGTGCGTGGGAATTGTCTCTGGGTGTGTGTCTGGCTGTCTCTGGGTGTGTGGAGAGTGTCCCTGCGTGTGTGTGGGGAGTGTCTCTGGGTGTGTGTCAGGCTGTCTCTGGGTGTGTGGAGAGTGTCTCTGCGGGTGTGTGGGCAGCGTCTCTGGGTGTGTGTCAGGCTGTCTCTGGGTATGCGTTATGCTGTCTCAGTGTGTTTTGGAGGTGTCTCTGGGTGTGTGTCAGGCTGTACCGGGGTGCGTGGGCTGTGTCTCTGGGTTTCTGTCAGGCTGTCTCAGGCTGGTGTGTCAGGCTGTCTGTGGGTGTGTGGGGCGTGTCTCTGGGTGTGTGTCAGCCTGTCTCAGTGTGGTGTGTCAGGCTGTCTCTGGGTGTGTGGAGAGTGTCTCTGCGGGTGTCTGGGGATTGTATCTGGGTGTGTGTCAGGCTGTCTTGGTTGTGTGGTGAGTGCCTCTGGGTGTGTGTCAGGCTGTTTCGTGGTGTGTGGGTAGTGTCTCTGGGTGTGTCAGTCTGTCTTGGTTGTGTGGCGGTGTCTCTGGGTGTGTGTCAGTCTGTCTTGGTTGTGTGGGGGTGTCTCTGGGTGTGTGTCAGTCTGTCTCTGGGTGTGTGGAGAGTGTCTCTGCGGGTGTGTGGGGATTGTATCTGGGTGTGTGTCAGGCTGTCTGTGGGTGTGTGTCATGCTCTCTCTGCATGTGTGGGGAGTGTCTCTGGGTGTGTGTCAGGCTGTCTCTGTGTGTGTCTAATGCTGTCTCTGCATGTGTGGGAAGTGTCTCTGGTTGTGCGGGGAGTGTCTCTGGGTGTGTGTCAGGCTGTCTCTGGGTGTGTGGTGAGTGTCTCTGCTTGTGTGTCAGGAGTATCTCTGGGTGTGTGTCAGGCTGTCTCTGGGTGTGTGGAGAGTGTCTCTGCGTGTGTGTGGGCAGCGTCTCTGGGTGTGTGTCAGGCTGTCTCTGGGTATGCATTATGCTGTCTCAGTGTGTTTTGGAGGTGTCTCTGGGTATGTGTCAGGCTGTCCCGGGGTGCGTGCGCTGTGTCTCTGGGTTTGTGTCAGGCTGTCTCAGGGTGGTGTGTCAGGCTGTCTCTGGGTGTGTGGGGAGTGTCTCTGGGCGTGCAGGCTGTCTCTGGGTGTGTGGGTACTGTCTCTGGGTGTGTGTCAGTCTGTCTTGGTTGTGTACGGAGTGTCTCTGGGTGTGTGTCAGGCTGTCGCCGGGTGTGTGTAATGCTGTCTCTGTGTTTGTGGGGAGTGTCCCTGGGTGTGTGTCAGGCTGTCTCTGGGTGTGTGGAGTGTTTCTCTGCGTGTTTCTGGGGAGTGTCTCTGGGTGTGTGTCAGTCTGTCTCTGGGTGTGTGGAGAGTGTCTCTGCGGGTGTGTGGGGATTGTATCTGGGTGTGTGTCAGGCTGTCCCTGGGTGTGTGTCATGCTCTCTCTGCATGTGTGGGGAGTGTCTCTGGGTCTGTGTCAGGCTGTCTCGGGGTGCGTGGGGAGTGTCTCTGGGTGTGTGTCAGGCTGTCGCTGGGTGTGTGGGGAGTGTCTCTGGGTGTGCGTCAGGCATGTCTCGGGGTGCATGGGGAGTGTCTCTGGGTGTGTGTCAGTCTGTCTTGGTTGTGTGGGGAGTGTCTCTCGGTGTGTGTCAGGCTGTCTCTGGGTGTGTGGAGTGTTTATCTGAGTGTTTGTGGGGAGTGTCTCTGCGTGTCTGTCCGGCTGTCTCTGGGTGTGTGGAGACTGTCTCTGCGGGTGTGTGGGGATTGTATCTGGGTGTGTGTCAGGCTGTCTTGGTTGTGTTGGGAGTGTCTCTGGGTGTGTGTCAGGCTGTCTCTGGGTGTGTGGAGAGTGTCTCTGCGGGTGTGTGGGGATTTTGTCTGGGTGTGTGTGTCAGTCTGTCTCTGGGTGTGTGGAGATTGTCTCTGCGGCTTTCTGGGGATTGTAGGTGGGTGTGTGTCAGGCTATCTTTGGGTGTGTGTCATTCTGTCTCTGCGTGTTTGGGGAGTGTCTATGGGTGTATGTCAGGCTGTATTGGGGTGCGTGGGAATTGTCTCTGGGTGTGTGTCAGGCTGTCTCTGGGTGTGTGGAGTGTTTCTCTGCGTGTTTCTGGGCAGTGTCTCTGGGTGTGTGTCAGGCTGTCTCTGTGTGTGTCTAATGCTGTCTCTGCATGTGTGGGAAGTGTCTCTGGTTGTGCGGGGAGTGTCTCTGGGTGTGTGTCAGGCTGTCTCTGCATGTGTGGGAAGTGTCTCTGGTTGTGCGGGGAGTGTCTCTGGGTGTGTGTCAGGCTGTCTCTGGGTGTGTGGTGAGTGTCTCTGCTTGTGTGTCAGGAGTATCTCTGGGTGTGTGTCAGGCTGTCTCTGGGTGTGTGGAGAGTGTCTCTGCGGGTGTGTGGGCAGCGTCTCTGGGTGTGTGTCAGGCTGTCTCTGGGTATGCGTTATGCTGTCTCAGTGTGTTTTGGAGGTGTCTCTGGGTATGTGTCAGGCTGTCCCGGGGTGTGTGGGCTGTGTCTCTGGGTTTCTGTCAGGCTGTCTCAGGGTGGTGTGTCAGGCTGTCTCTGGGTGTGTGGGGAGTGTCTCTGGGCGTGCAGGCTGTCTCTGGGTGTGTGGGTACTGTCTCTGGGTGTGTGTCAGTCTGTCTTGGTTGTGTAGGGAGTGTCTCTGGGTGTGTGTCAGGCTGTCGCTGGGTGTGTGTAATGCTGTCTCTGTGTTTGTGGGGAGTGTCCCTGGGTGTGTGTCAGGCTGTCTCTGGGTGTGTGGAGTGTTTCTCTGCGTGTTTCTGGGGAGTGTCTCTGGGTGTGTGTCAGTCTGTCTCTGGGTGTGTGGAGAGTGTCACTGCGGGTGTGTGGGGATTGTATCTGGGTGTGTGTCAGGCTGTCCCTGGGTGTGTGTCATGCTCTCTCTGCATGTGTGGGGAGTGTCTCTGGGTCTGTGTCAGGCTGTCTCGGGGTGTGTGGAGAGTGTCTCTGCGGGTGTGTGGGCAGCGTCTCTGGGTGTGTGTCAGGCTGTCTCTGGGTATGCGTTATGCTGTCTCAGTGTGTTTTGGAGGTGTCTCTGGGTGTGTGTCAGGCTGTCCGGGGGTGCGTGGGCTGTGTCTCTGGGTTTCTGTCAGGCTGTCTCAGGGTGGTGTGTCAGGCTGTCTGTGGGTGTGTGGGGCGTGTCTCTGGGTGTGTGTCAGCCTGTCTCAGTGTGGTGTGTCAGGCTGTCTCTGGGCGTGCAGGCTGTCTCTGGGTGTGTGGGTACTGTCTCTGGGTGTGTGTCAGTCTGTCTTGGTTGTGTAGGGAGTGCCTCTGGATGTGCGTCAGGCTGTCGCCGGGTGTGTGTAATCCTGTCTCTGCATTTGTGGGGAGTGTCTCAGGGTGTTTGTCAGGCTGTCTCGGTGTGCGTGAGGAGTGTCTCTGGGTGTGTGTCAGGCTGTCTCGCGGTGCGTGGTGAGTGTCTCTGGGTGTGTGTCAGGCTGTCTCTGGGTGTGTGTCAGGCTGTCTCTGTGTGTGTCTAATGCTGTCTCTGCATGTGTGGGAAGTGTCTCTGGTTGTGCGGGGAGTGTCTCTGGGTGTGTGTCAGGCTGTCTCTGGGTGTGTGGTGAGTGTCTCTGCGTGTGTGTCAGGAGTATCGCTGGGTGTGTGTCAGGCTGTCTCTGGGTGTGTGGAGAGTGTCTCTGCGGGTGTGTGGGCAGCGTCTCTGGGTGTGTGTCAGGCTGTCTCTGGGTATGCGTTATGCTGTCTCAGTGTGTTTTGGAGGTGTCTCTGGGTGTGTGTCAGGCTGTCCCGGGGTGCGTGGGCTGTGTCTCTGGGTTTCTGTAAGGCTGTCTCAGGGTGGTGTGTCAGGCTGTCTGTGGGTGTGTGGGGCGTGTCTCTGGGTGTGTGTCAGCCTGTCTCAGTGTGGTGTGTCAGGCTGTCTCTGGGTGTGTGGAGAGTGTCTCTGCGGGTGTCTGGGGATTGTATCTGGGTGTGTGTCAGGCTGTCTTGGGTGTGTGGGGAGTGTCTCTGGGTGTGTGTCAGGCTGTTTCGTGGTGTGTGGGTAGTGTCTCTGGGTGTGTCAGTCTGTCTTGGTTGTGTGGCGGTGTCTCTGGGTGTGTGTCAGTCTGTCTTGGTTGTGTGGGGGAGTCTCTGGGTGTGTGTCAGTCTGTCTCTGGGTGTGTGGAGAGTGTCTCTGCGGGTGTGTGGGGATTGTATCTGGGTGTGTGTCAGGCTGTCTGTGGGTGTGTGTCATGCTCTCTCTGCATGTCTGGGGAGTGTCTCTGGGTCTGTGTCAGGCTGTCTCGGGGTGCGTGGGAATTGTCTCTGGGTGTGTGTCAGGCTGTCTCTGGGTATGCGTTATGCTCTCTCAGTGTGTTTTGGAGGTGTCTCTGGGTGTGTGTCAGGCTGTACCGGGGTGCGTGGGCTGTGTCTCTGGGTTTCTGTCAGGCTGTCTCAGGCTGGTGTGTCAGGCTGTCTGTGGGTGTGTGGGGCGTGTCTCTGGGTGTGTGTCAGCCTGTCTCAGTGTGGTGTGTCAGGCTGTCTCTGGGTGTGTGGAGAGTGTCTCTGCGGGTGTCTGGGGATTGTATCTGGGTGTGTGTCAGGCTGTCTTGGTTGTGTGGTGAGTGCCTCTGGGTGTGTGTCAGGCTGTTTCGTGGTGTGTGGGTAGTGTCTCTGGGTGTGTCAGTCTGTCTTGGTTGTGTGGCGGTGTCTCTGGGTGTGTGTCAGTCTGTCTTGGTTGTGTGGGGGTGTCTCTGGGTGTGTGTCAGTCTGTCTCTGGGTGTGTGGAGAGTGTCTCTGCGGGTGTGTGGGGATTGTATCTGGGTGTGTGTCAGGCTGTCTGTGGGTGTGTGTCATGCTCTCTCTGCATGTGTGGGGAGTGTCTCTGGGTGTGTGTCAGGCTGTCTCTGTGTGTGTCTAATGCTGTCTCTGCATGTGTGGGAAGTGTCTCTGGTTGTGCGGGGAGTGTCTCTGGGTGTGTGTCAGGCTGTCTCTGGGTGTGTGGAGAGTGTCTCTGCGGGTGTGTGGGCAGCGTCTCTGGGTGTGTGTCAGGCTGTCTCTGGGTATGCGTTATGCTGTCTCAGTGTGTTTTGGAGGTGTCTCTGGGTATGTGTCAGGCTGTCCCGGGGTGCGTGCGCTGTGTCTCTGGGTTTGTGTCAGGCTGTCTCAGGGTGGTGTGTCAGGCTGTCTCTGGGTGTGTGGGGAGTGTCTCTGGGCGTGCAGGCTGTCTCTGGGTGTGTGGGTACTGTCTCTGGGTGTGTGTCAGTCTGTCTTGGTTGTGTACGGAGTGTCTCTGGGTGTGTGTCAGGCTGTCGCCGGGTGTGTGTAATGCTGTCTCTGTGTTTGTGGGGAGTGTCCCTGGGTGTGTGTCAGGCTGTCTCTGGGTGTGTGGAGTGTTTCTCTGCGTGTTTCTGGGGAGTGTCTCTGGGTGTGTGTCAGTCTGTCTCTGGGTGTGTGGAGAGTGTCTCTGCGGGTGTGTGGGGATTGTATCTGGGTGTGTGTCAGGCTGTCCCTGGGTGTGTGTCATGCTCTCTCTGCATGTGTGGGGAGTGTCTCTGGGTCTGTGTCAGGCTGTCTCGGGGTGCGTGGGGAGTGTCTCTGGGTGTGTGTCAGGCTGTCGCTGGGTGTGTGGGGAGTGTCTCTGGGTGTGCGTCAGGCATGTCTCGGGGTGCATGGGGAGTGTCTCTGGGTGTGTGTCAGTCTGTCTTGGTTGTGTGGGGAGTGTCTCTCGGTGTGTGTCAGGCTGTCTCTGGGTGTGTGGAGTGTTTATCTGAGTGTTTGTGGGGAGTGTCTCTGCGTGTCTGTCCGGCTGTCTCTGGGTGTGTGGAGACTGTCTCTGCGGGTGTGTGGGGATTGTATCTGGGTGTGTGTCAGGCTGTCTTGGTTGTGTTGGGAGTGTCTCTGGGTGTGTGTCAGGCTGTCTCGTGGTGTGTGGGTAGTGTCTCTGGGTGTGTCAGTCTGTCTTGGTTGTGTGGCGGTGTCTCTGGGTGTGTGTCAGTCTGTCTTGGTTGTGTGGGGGTGTCTCTGGGTGTGTGTCAGTCTGTCTCTGGGTGTGTGGAGAGTGTCTCTGCGGGTGTGTGGGGATTGTATCTGGGTGTGTGTCAGGCTGTCTGAGGGTGTGTGTCATGCTCTCTCTGCATGTGTGGGGAGTGTCTCTGGGTCTGTGTCAGGCTGTCTCGGGGTGCGTGGGGAGTGTCTCTGGGTGTGTGTCAGGCTGTCTCCGGGTGTGTGTAATGCTGTCTCTGCGTGTGTGGGGAGTGTCTCTGGGTGTTTGTCAGGCTGTCTGGGGGCTGCGTGAGGAGTGTCTCTGGGTGTGTGTCAGGCTGTCTCTGGGTGTGTGGAGAGTGTCTCTGCGGGTGTGTGGGGATTTTGTCTGGGTGTGTGTGTCAGGCTGTCTCTGGGTGTGTGGAGAGTGTCTCTGCGGGTGTGTGGGGATTGTAGGTGGGTGTGTGTCAGGCTATCTTTGGGTGTGTGTCATTCTGTCTCTGCGTGTTTGGGGAGTGTCTATGGGTGTATGTCAGGCTGTATTGGGGTGCGTGGGAATTGTCTCTGGGTGTGTGTCAGGCTGTCTCTGGGTGTGTGGAGTGTTTCTCTGCGTGTTTCTGGGCAGTGTCTCTGGGTGTGTGTCAGGCTGTCTCTGTGTGTGTCTAATGCTGTCTCTGCATGTGTGGGAAGTGTCTCTGGTTGTGCGGGGAGTGTCTCTGGGTGTGTGTCAGGCTGTCTCTGCATGTGTGGGAAGTATCTCTGGTTGTGCGGGGAGTGTCTCTGGGTGTGTGTCAGGCTGTCTCTGGGTGTGTGGTGAGTGTCTCTGCTTGTGTGTCAGGAGTATCTCTGGGTGTGTGTCAGGCTGTCTCTGGGTGTGTGGAGAGTGTCTCTGCGGGTGTGTGGGCAGCGTCTCTGGGTGTGTGTCAGGCTGTCTCTGGGTATGCGTTATGCTGTCTCAGTGTGTTTTGGAGGTGTCTCTGGGTATGTGTCAGGCTGTCCCGGGGTGCGTGGGCTGTGTCTCTGGGTTTCTGTCAGGCTGTCTCAGGGTGGTGTGTCAGGCTGTCTCTGGGTGTGTGGGGAGTGTCTCTGGGCGTGCAGGCTGTCTCTGGGTGTGTGGGTACTGTCTCTGGGTGTGTGTCAGTCTGTCTTGGTTGTGTAGGGAGTGTCTCTGGGTGTGTGTCAGGCTGTCGCCGGGTGTGTGTAATGCTGTCTCTGTGTTTGTGGGGAGTGTCTCTGGGTGTGTGTCAGGCTGTCTCTGGGTGTGTGGAGCGTTTCGCTGCGTGTTTCTGGGGAGTGTCTCTGGGTGTGTGTCAGTCTGTCTCTGGGTGTGTGGAGAGTGTCTCTGCGGGTGTGTGGGGATTGTATCTGGGTGTGTGTCAGGCTGTCCCTGGGTGTGTGTCATGCTCTCTCTGCATGTGTGGGGAGTGTCTCTGGGTGTGTGTCAGGCTGTCTCCGGGTGTGTGTAATGCTGTCTCTGCGTGTGGGGGGAGTGTCTCTGGGTGTTTGTCATGCTGTCTGGGGGCTGCGTGAGGAGTGTCTCTGGGTGTGTGTCAGGCTGTCTCTGGGTGTGTGGAGAGTGTCTCTGCGGATGTGTGGGGATTTTGTCTGGGTGTGTGTGTCAGGCTGCCTCTGGGTGTGTGGAGAGTGTCTCTGCGGGTGTGTGGGGATTGTAGGTGGGTGTGTGTCAGGCTATCTTTGGGTGTGTGTCATTCTGTCTCTGCGTGTTTGGGGAGTGTCTATGGGTGTGTGTCAGGCTGTCTTGTGGTGCGTGGGAAGTGTCTCTGGGTGTGTGTCAGGCTGTCTCTGGGTGTGTGGGTACTGTCTCTGGGTGTGTGTCAGTCTGTCTTGGTTGTGTAGGGAGTGTCTCTGGGTGTGTGTCAGGCTGTCGCTGGGTGTGTGTAATGCTGTCTCTGTGTTTGTGGGGAGTGTCCCTGGGTGTGTGTCAGGCTGTCTCTGGGTGTGTGGAGTGTTTCTCTGCGTGTTTCTGGGGAGTGTCTCTGGGTGTGTGTCAGTCTGTCTCTGGGTGTGTGGAGAGTGTCACTGCGGGTGTGTGGGGATTGTATCTGGGTGTGTGTCAGGCTGTCCCTGGGTGTGTGTCATGCTCTCTCTGCATGTGTGGGGAGTGTCTCTGGGTCTGTGTCAGGCTGTCTCGGGGTGTGTGGAGAGTGTCTCTGCGGGTGTGTGGGCAGCGTCTCTGGGTGTGTGTCAGGCTGTCTCTGGGTATGCGTTATGCTGTCTCAGTGTGTTTTGGAGGTGTCTCTGGGTGTGTGTCAGGCTGTCCGGGGGTGCGTGGGCTGTGTCTCTGGGTTTCTGTCAGGCTGTCTCAGGGTGGTGTGTCAGGCTGTCTGTGGGTGTGTGGGGCGTGTCTCTGGGTGTGTGTCAGCCTGTCTCAGTGTGGTGTGTCAGGCTGTCTCTGGGCGTGCAGGCTGTCTCTGGGTGTGTGGGTACTGTCTCTGGGTGTGTGTCAGTCTGTCTTGGTTGTGTAGGGAGTGCCTCTGGATGTGCGTCAGGCTGTCGCCGGGTGTGTGTAATCCTGTCTCTGCATTTGTGGGGAGTGTCTCAGGGTGTTTGTCAGGCTGTCTCGGTGTGCGTGAGGAGTGTCTCTGGGTGTGTGTCAGGCTGTCTCGCGGTGCGTGGTGAGTGTCTCTGGGTGTGTGTCAGGCTGTCTCTGGGTGTGTGTCAGGCTGTCTCTGTGTGTGTCTAATGCTGTCTCTGCATGTGTGGGAAGTGTCTCTGGTTGTGCGGGGAGTGTCTCTGGGTGTGTGTCAGGCTGTCTCTGGGTGTGTGGTGAGTGTCTCTGCGTGTGTGTCAGGAGTATCGCTGGGTGTGTGTCAGGCTGTCTCTGGGTGTGTGGAGAGTGTCTCTGCGGGTGTGTGGGCAGCGTCTCTGGGTGTGTGTCAGGCTGTCTCTGGGTATGCGTTATGCTGTCTCAGTGTGTTTTGGAGGTGTCTCTGGGTGTGTGTCAGGCTGTCCCGGGGTGCGTGGGCTGTGTCTCTGGGTTTCTGTAAGGCTGTCTCAGGGTGGTGTGTCAGGCTGTCTGTGGGTGTGTGGGGCGTGTCTCTGGGTGTGTGTCAGCCTGTCTCAGTGTGGTGTGTCAGGCTGTCTCTGGGTGTGTGGAGAGTGTCTCTGCGGGTGTCTGGGGATTGTATCTGGGTGTGTGTCAGGCTGTCTTGGGTGTGTGGGGAGTGTCTCTGGGTGTGTGTCAGGCTGTTTCGTGGTGTGTGGGTAGTGTCTCTGGGTGTGTCAGTCTGTCTTGGTTGTGTGGCGGTGTCTCTGGGTGTGTGTCAGTCTGTCTTGGTTGTGTGGGGGAGTCTCTGGGTGTGTGTCAGTCTGTCTCTGGGTGTGTGGAGAGTGTCTCTGCGGGTGTGTGGGGATTGTATCTGGGTGTGTGTCAGGCTGTCTGTGGGTGTGTGTCATGCTCTCTCTGCATGTCTGGGAGTGTCTCTGGGTCTGTGTCAGGCTGTCTCGGGGTGCGTGGGAATTGTCTCTGGGTGTGTGTCAGGCTGTCTCTGGGTATGCGTTATGCTGTCTCGGTGTGTTTTGGAGGTGTCTCTGGGTGTGTGTCAGGCTGTACCGGGGTGCGTGGGCTGTGTCTCTGGGTTTCTGTCAGGCTGTCTCAGGCTGGTGTGTCAGGCTGTCTGTGGGTGTGTGGGGCGTGTCTCTGGGTGTGTGTCAGCCTGTCTCAGTGTGGTGTGTCAGGCTGTCTGTGGGTGTGTGGAGAGTGTCTCTGCGGGTGTCTGGGGATTGTATCTGGGTGTGTGTCAGGCTGTCTTGGTTGTGTGGTGAGTGCCTCTGGGTGTGTGTCAGGCTGTTTCGTGGTGTGTGGGTAGTGTCTCTGGGTGTGTCAGTCTGTCTTGGTTGTGTGGCGGTGTCTCTGGGTGTGTGTCAGTCTGTCTTGGTTGTGTGGGGGTGTCTCTGGGTGTGTGTCAGTCTGTCTCTGGGTGTGTGGAGAGTGTCTCTGCGGGTGTGTGGGGATTGTATCTGGGTGTGTGTCAGGCTGTCTGTGGGTGTGTGTCATGCTCTCTCTGCATGTGTGGGGAGTGTCTCTGGGTGTGTGTCAGGCTGTCTCTGTGTGTGTCTAATGCTGTCTCTGCATGTGTGGGAAGTGTCTCTGGTTGTGCGGGGAGTGTCTCTGGGTGTGTGTCAGGCTGTCTCTGGGTGTGTGGAGAGTGTCTCTGCGGGTGTGTGGGCAGCGTCTCTGGGTGTGTGTCAGGCTGTCTCTGGGTATGCGTTATGCTGTCTCAGTGTGTTTTGGAGGTGTCTCTGGGTATGTGTCAGGCTGTCCCGGGGTGCGTGCGCTGTGTCTCTGGGTTTGTGTCAGGCTGTCTCAGGGTGGTGTGTCAGGCTGTCTCTGGGTGTGTGGGGAGTGTCTCTGGGCGTGCAGGCTGTCTCTGGGTGTGTGGGTACTGTCTCTGGGTGTGTGTCAGTCTGTCTTGGTTGTGTAGGGAGTGTCTCTGGGTGTGTGTCAGGCTGTCGCCGGGTGTGTGTAATGCTGTCTCTGTGTTTGTGGGGAGTGTCCCTGGGTGTGTGTCAGGCTGTCTCTGGGTGTGTGGAGTGTTTCTCTGCGTGTTTCTGGGGAGTGTCTCTGGGTGTGTGTCAGTCTGTCTCTGGGTGTGTGGAGAGTGTCTCTGCGGGTGTGTGGGGATTGTATCTGGGTGTGTGTCAGGCTGTCCCTGGGTGTGTGTCATGCTCTCTCTGCATGTCTGGGAGTGTCTCTGGGTCTGTGTCAGGCTGTCTCGGGGTGCGTGGGAATTGTCTCTGGGTGTGTGTCAGGCTGTCTCTGGGTATGCGTTATGCTGTCTCAGTGTGTTTTGGAGGTGTCTCTGGGTGTGTGTCAGGCTGTACCGGGGTGCGTGGGCTGTGTCTCTGGGTTTCTGTCAGGCTGTCTCAGGCTGGTGTGTCAGGCTGTCTGTGGGTGTGTGGGGCGTGTCTCTGGGTGTGTGTCAGCCTGTCTCAGTGTGGTGTGTCAGGCTGTCTCTGGGTGTGTGGAGAGTGTCTCTGCGGGTGTCTGGGGATTGTATCTGGGTGTGTGTCAGGCTGTCTTGGTTGTGTGGTGAGTGCCTCTGGGTGTCTGTCAGGCTGTTTCGTGGTGTGTGGGTAGTGTCTCTGGGTGTGTCAGTCTGTCTTGGTTGTGTGGCGGTGTCTCTGGGTGTGTGTCAGTCTGTCTTGGTTGTGTGGGGGTGTCTCTGGGTGTGTGTCAGTCTGTCTCTGGGTGTGTGGAGAGTGTCTCTGCGGGTGTGTGGGGATTGTATCTGGGTGTGTGTCAGGCTGTCTGTGGGTGTGTGTCATGCTCTCTCTGCATGTGTGGGGAGTGTCTCTGGGTGTGTGTCAGGCTGTCTCTGTGTGTGTCTAATGCTGTCTCTGCATGTGTGGGAAGTGTCTCTGGTTGTGCGGGGAGTGTCTCTGGGTGTGTGTCAGGCTGTCTCTGGGTGTGTGGAGAGTGTCTCTGCGGGTGTGTGGGCAGCGTCTCTGGGTGTGTGTCAGGCTGTCTCTGGGTATGCGTTATGCTGTCTCAGTGTGTTTTGGAGGTGTCTCTGGGTATGTGTCAGGCTGTCCCGGGGTGCGTGCGCTGTGTCTCTGGGTTTGTGTCAGGCTGTCTCAGGGTGGTGTGTCAGGCTGTCTCTGGGTGTGTGGGGAGTGTCTCTGGGCGTGCAGGCTGTCTCTGGGTGTGTGGGTACTGTCTCTGGGTGTGTGTCAGTCTGTCTTGGTTGTGTAGGGAGTGTCTCTGGGTGTGTGTCAGGCTGTCGCTGGGTGTGTGTAATGCTGTCTCTGTGTTTGTGGGGAGTGTCCCTGGGTGTGTGTCAGGCTGTCTCTGGGTGTGTGGAGTGTTTCTCTGCGTGTTTCTGGGGAGTGTCTCTGGGTGTGTGTCAGTCTGTCTCTGGGTGTGTGGAGAGTGTCTCTGCGGGTGTGTGGGGATTGTATCTGGGTGTGTGTCAGGCTGTCCCTGGGTGTGTGTCATGCTCTCTCTGCATGTGTGGGGAGTGTCTCTGGGTCTGTGTCAGGCTGTCTCGGGGTGCGTGGGGAGTGTCTCTGGGTGTGTGTCAGGCTGTCGCTGGGTGTGTGGGGAGTGTCTCTGGGTGTGCGTCAGGCATGTCTCGGGGTGCATGGGGAGTGTCTCTGGGTGTGTGTCAGTCTGTCTTGGTTGTGTGGGGAGTGTCTCTCGGTGTGTGTCAGGCTGTCTCTGGGTGTGTGGAGTGTTTATCTGAGTGTTTGTGGGGAGTGTCTCTGCGTGTCTGTCCGGCTGTCTCTGGGTGTGTGGAGACTGTCTCTGCGGGTGTGTGGGGATTGTATCTGGGTGTGTGTCAGGCTGTCTTGGTTGTGTTGGGAGTGTCTCTGGGTGTGTGTCAGGCTGTCTCGTGGTGTGTGGGTAGTGTCTCTGGGTGTGTCAGTCTGTCTTGGTTGTGTGGCGGTGTCTCTGGGTGTGTGTCAGTCTGTCTTGGTTGTGTGGGGGTGTCTCTGGGTGTGTGTCAGTCTGTCTCTGGGTGTGTGGAGAGTGTCTCTGCGGGTGTGTGGGGATTGTATCTGGGTGTGTGTCAGGCTGTCTGAGGGTGTGTGTCATGCTCTCTCTGCATGTGTGGGGAGTGTCTCTGGGTCTGTGTCAGGCTGTCTCGGGGTGCGTGGGGAGTGTCTCTGGGTGTGTGTCAGGCTGTCTCCGGGTGTGTGTAATGCTGTCTCTGCGTGTGTGGGGAGTGTCTCTGGGTGTTTGTCAGGCTGTCTGGGGGCTGCGTGAGGAGTGTCTCTGGGTGTGTGTCAGGCTGTCTCTGGGTGTGTGGAGAGTGTCTCTGCGGGTGTGTGGGGATTTTGTCTGGGTGTGTGTGTCAGGCTGTCTCCGGGTGTGTGGAGAGTGTCTCTGCGGGTGTGTGGGGATTGTAGGTGGGTGTGTGTCAGGCTATCTTTGGGTGTGTGTCATTCTGTCTCTGCGTGTTTGGGGAGTGTCTATGGGTGTATGTCAGGCTGTATTGGGGTGCGTGGGAATTGTCTCTGGGTGTGTGTCAGGCTGTCTCTGGGTGTGTGGAGTGTTTCTCTGCGTGTTTCTGGGCAGTGTCTCTGGGTGTGTGTCAGGCTGTCTCTGTGTGTGTCTAATGCTGTCTCTGCATGTGTGGGAAGTGTCTCTGGTTGTGCGGGGAGTGTCTCTGGGTGTGTGTCAGGCTGTCTCTGCATGTGTGGGAAGTATCTCTGGTTGTGCGGGGAGTGTCTCTGGGTGTGTGTCAGGCTGTCTCTGGGTGTGTGGTGAGTGTCTCTGCTTGTGTGTCAGGAGTATCTCTGGGTGTGTGTCAGGCTGTCTCTGGGTGTGTGGAGAGTGTCTCTGCGGGTGTGTGGGCAGCGTCTCTGGGTGTGTGTCAGGCTGTCTCTGGGTATGCGTTATGCTGTCTCAGTGTGTTTTGGAGGTGTCTCTGGGTATGTGTCAGGCTGTCCCGGGGTGCGTGGGCTGTGTCTCTGGGTTTCTGTCAGGCTGTCTCAGGGTGGTGTGTCAGGCTGTCTCTGGGTGTGTGGGGAGTGTCTCTGGGCGTGCAGGCTGTCTCTGGGTGTGTGGGTACTGTCTCTGGGTGTGTGTCAGTCTGTCTTGGTTGTGTAGGGAGTGTCTCTGGGTGTGTGTCAGGCTGTCGCCGGGTGTGTGTAATGCTGTCTCTGTGTTTGTGGGGAGTGTCTCTGGGTGTGTGTCAGGCTGTCTCTGGGTGTGTGGAGCGTTTCTCTGCGTGTTTCTGGGGAGTGTCTCTGGGTGTGTGTCAGTCTGTCTCTGGGTGTGTGGAGAGTGTCTCTGCGGGTGTGTGGGGATTGTATCTGGGTGTGTGTCAGGCTGTCCCTGGGTGTGTGTCATGCTCTCTCTGCATGTGTGGGGAGTGTCTCTGGGTGTGTGTCAGGCTGTCTCCGGGTGTGTGTAATGCTGTCTCTGCGTGTGGGGGGAGTGTCTCTGGGTGTTTGTCATGCTGTCTGGGGGCTGCGTGAGGAGTGTCTCTGGGTGTGTGTCAGGCTGTCTCTGGGTGTGTGGAGAGTGTCTCTGCGGATGTGTGGGGATTTTGTCTGGGTGTGTGTGTCAGGCTGCCTCTGGGTGTGTGGAGAGTGTCTCTGCGGGTGTGTGGGGATTGTAGGTGGGTGTGTGTCAGGCTATCTTTGGGTGTGTGTCATTCTGTCTCTGCGTGTTTGGGGAGTGTCTATGGGTGTGTGTCAGGCTGTCTTGTGGTGCGTGGGAAGTGTCTCTGGGTGTGTGTCAGGCTGTCGCTGGGTGTGTGGGGAGTGTCTCTGGGTGTGCGTCAGGCATGTCTCGGGGTGCATGGGGAGTGTCTCTGGGTGTGTGTCAGTCTGTCTTGGTTGTGTGGGGAGTGTCTCTCGGTGTGTGTCAGGCTGTCTCTGGGTGTGTGGAGTGTTTATCTGAGTGTTTGTGGGGAGTGTCTCTGGGTGTCTGTCCGGCTGTCTCTGGGTGTGTGGAGACTGTCTCTGCGGGTGTGTGGGGATTGTATCTGGGTGTGTGTCAGGCTGTCTTGGTTGTGTTGGGAGTGTCTCTGGGTGTGTGTCAGGCTGTCTCGTGGTGTGTGGGTAGTGTCTCTGGGTGTGTCAGTCTGTCTTGGTTGTGTGGCGGTGTCTCTGGGTGTGTGTCAGTCTGTCTTGGTTGTGTGGGGGTGTCTCTGGGTGTGTGTCAGTCTGTCTCTGGGTGTGTGGAGAGTGTCTCTGCGGGTGTGTGGGGATTGTATCTGGGTGTGTGTCAGGCTGTCTGAGGGTGTGTGTCATGCTCTCTCTGCATGTGTGGGGAGTGTCTCTGGGTCTGTGTCAGGCTGTCTCGGGGTGCGTGGGGAGTGTCTCTGGGTGTGTGTCAGGCTGTCTCCGGGTGTGTGTAATGCTGTCTCTGCGTGTGTGGGGAGTGTCTCTGGGTGTTTGTCAGGCTGTCTGGGGGCTGCGTGAGGAGTGTCTCTGGGTGTGTGTCGGGCTGTCTCTGGGTGTGTGGAGAGTGTCTCTGCGGGTGTGTGGGGATTTTGTCTGGGTGTGTGTGTCAGGCTGTCTCTGGGTGTGTGGAGAGTGTCTCTGCGGGTGTGTGGGGATTGTAGGTGGGTGTGTGTCAGGCTATCTTTGGGTGTGTGTCATTCTGTCTCTGCGTGTTTGGGGAGTGTCTATGGGTGTATGTCAGGCTGTATTGGGGTGCGTGGGAATTGTCTCTGGGTGTGTGTCAGGCTGTCTCTGGGTGTGTGGAGTGTTTTTCTGCGTGTTTCTGGGGAGTGTCTCTGGGTGTGTGTCAGGCTGTCTCTGGGTGTGTGGAGAGTGTCTCTGCGGGTGTCTGGGGATTGTATCTGGGTCTGTGTCAGGCTGTCTTGGTTGTGTGGGGAGTGTCTCTGGGTGTGTGTCAGGCTGTCTTGGTTGTGTGGCGGTGTCTCTGGGTGTGTGTCAGTCTGTCTTGGTTGTGTGGGGGTGTCTCTGGGTGTGTCTCAGGCTGTCTCGGACTGTGTCAGGAGTGTCTCTGGGTGTGTGTCAGTCTGTCTCGGGGTGTGTGGGTAGTGCCTCTGGGTGTTTATCAGTCTGTCTTTGTTGTGTGGGGGTGTCTCTGGGTGTATGTCAGGCTGCCTCGGGGTGTGTGGGGAGTGTCTCTGGGTGTGTGTCAGGCTGTCTCTGGGTGTGTGGAGTGTTTCTCTGCGTGTTTCTAGGGAGTGTCTCTGGGTGTCTGTCAGGCTGTCTCTGGGTGTGTGGAGAGTGTCTCTGCGGGTGTCTGGGGATTGTATCTGGGTGTGTGTCAGGCTGTCGCCGGGTGTGTGTAATGCTGTCTCTGTGTTTGTGGGGAGTGTCTCTGGGTGTGTGTCAGGCTGTCTTTGGGTGTGTGGAGTGTTTCTCTGCGTGTTTCTGGGGAGTGTCTCTAGGTGTGTGTCAGTCTGTCTCTGGGTGTGTGGAGAGTGTCTCTGCGGGTGTGTGGGGATTGTATCTGGGTGTGTGTCAGGCTGTCCCTGGGTGTGTGTCATGCTCTCTCTGCATGTGTGGGGAGTGTCTCTGGGTCTGTGTCAGGCTGTCTCGGGGTGAGTGGGGAGTGTCTCTGGGTGTGTGTCAGGCTGTCTCCGGGTGTGTGTAATGCTGTCTCTGCGTGTGTGGGGAGTGTCTCTGGGTGTTTGTCAGGCTGTCTGGGGGCTGCGTGAGGAGTGTCTCTGGGTGTGTGGAGAGTGTCTCTGCGGGTGTGTGGGGATTTTGTCTGGGTGTGTGTGTCAGGCTGTCTCTGGGTGTGTGGAGAGTGTCTCTGCGGGTGTGTGGGGATTGTAGGTGGGTGTGTGTCAGGCTATCTTTGGGTGTGTGTCATTCTGTCTCTGCGTGTTTGGGGAGTGTCTATGGGTGTGTGTCAGGCTGTCTTGTGGTGCGTGGGAAGTGTCTCTGGGTGTGTGTCAGGCTGTCGCTGGGTGTGTGGGGTGTGTCTCTGGGTGTCTGTCAGGCATGTCTCGGGGTGCATGGGGAGTGTCTCTGGTTGTGAGTCAGGCTGTCTCTGGGTGTGTGGGGAGCGTCTCTGGGTGTGTGTCAGGCTGTCTCTGTGTGTGTGGAGAGTGTCTCTGCGTGTGTGTCAGGCTGTCTGTGGGTGTGTGGGGCGTGTCTCTGGGCGTGTGTCAGCCTATCTCAGTGTGGTGTGTCAGGCTGTCTCTGGGTGTGTGGGGAGTGTCTCTGGGCGTGTCAGGCCGTCTCTGGGTGTCTGGGTACTGTCTCTGGGTGTGTGTCAGTCTGTCTTGGTTGTGTGGGGAGTGTCTCTGGGTGTGTGTCAGCCTGTCTCAGTGTGGTGTGTCAGGCTGTCTCTGGGTGTGTGGGGAGTGTCTTTGGGCCTGTCAGGCTGTCTCTGGATGTGTGGGTACTGTCTGTGGGTGTGTGTCAGTCTGTCTTGGTTGTGTGGGGAGTGTCTCTGGGTGTGTGTCAGGCTGTCTCCGGGTGTGTGTAATGCTGTCTCTGCCTGTGTGGCAAGTGTCTCTGGGTGTTTGTCAGTCTGTCTTGGTGTGCGTGAGGAGTGTCTCTGGGTGTGTGTCAGGAGGTCTCTGGGGGTGTGGAGAGTGTCTCTGCGGGTGTGTGGGGATTGTATTTGGGTGTGTGTCAGGCTGTCTCTGGGTGTGTGTCATGCTCTCTCTGCATGTGTGAGGAGTGTCTCTGGGTGTGTGTCAGGCTGTCTCTGTGTGTGTCTAATGCTGTCTCTGCATGTGTGGGAAGTGTCTCTGGTTGTGCGGGGAGTGTCTCTGGGTGTGTGTCAGGCTGTCTCTGGGTGTGTGGAGAGTGTCTCTGCGGGTGTGTGGGCAGCGTCTCTGGGTGTGTGTCAGGCTGTCTCTGGGTATGCGTTATGCTGTCTCAGTGTGTTTTGGAGGTGTCTCTGGGTATGTGTCAGGCTGTCCCGGGGTGCGTGGGCTGTGTCTCTGGGTTTCTGTCAGGCTGTCTCAGGGTGGTGTGTCAGGCTGTCTCTGGGTGTGTGGGGAGTGTCTCTGGGCGTGCAGGCTGTCTCTGGGTGTGTGGGTACTGTCTCTGGGTGTGTGTCAGTCTGTCTTGGTTGTGTAGGGAGTGTCTCTGGGTGTGTGTCAGGCTGTCGCCGGGTGTGTGTAATGCTGTCTCTGTGTTTGTGGGGAGTGTCTCTGGGTGTGTGTCAGGCTGTCTCTGGGTGTGTGGAGCGTTTCGCTGCGTGTTTCTGGGGAGTGTCTCTGGGTGTGTGTCAGTCTGTCTCTGGGTGTGTGGAGAGTGTCTCTGCGGGTGTGTGGGGATTGTATCTGGGTGTGTGTCAGGCTGTCCCTGGGTGTGTGTCATGCTCTCTCTGCATGTGTGGGGAGTGTCTCTGGGTGTGTGTCAGGCTGTCTCCGGGTGTGTGTAATGCTGTCTCTGCGTGTGGGGGGAGTGTCTCTGGGTGTTTGTCATGCTGTCTGGGGGCTGCGTGAGGAGTGTCTCTGGGTGTGTGTCAGGCTGTCTCTGGGTGTGTGGAGAGTGTCTCTGCGGATGTGTGGGGATTTTGTCTGGGTGTGTGTGTCAGGCTGCCTCTGGGTGTGTGGAGAGTGTCTCTGCGGGTGTGTGGGGATTGTAGGTGGGTGTGTGTCAGGCTATCTTTGGGTGTGTGTCATTCTGTCTCTGCGTGTTTGGGGAGTGTCTATGGGTGTGTGTCAGGCTGTCTTGTGGTGCGTGGGAAGTGTCTCTGGGTGTGTGTCAGGCTGTCGCTGGGTGTGTGGGGAGTGTCTCTGGGTGTGCGTCAGGCATGTCTCGGGGTGCATGGGGAGTGTCTCTGGGTGTGTGTCAGTCTGTCTTGGTTGTGTGGGGAGTGTCTCTCGGTGTGTGTCAGGCTGTCTCTGGGTGTGTGGAGTGTTTATCTGAGTGTTTGTGGGGAGTGTCTCTGGGTGTCTGTCCGGCTGTCTCTGGGTGTGTGGAGACTGTCTCTGCGGGTGTGTGGGGATTGTATCTGGGTGTGTGTCAGGCTGTCTTGGTTGTGTTGGGAGTGTCTCTGGGTGTGTGTCAGGCTGTCTCGTGGTGTGTGGGTAGTGTCTCTGGGTGTGTCAGTCTGTCTTGGTTGTGTGGCGGTGTCTCTGGGTGTGTGTCAGTCTGTCTTGGTTGTGTGGGGGTGTCTCTGGGTGTGTGTCAGTCTGTCTCTGGGTGTGTGGAGAGTGTCTCTGCGGGTGTGTGGGGATTGTATCTGGGTGTGTGTCAGGCTGTCTGAGGGTGTGTGTCATGCTCTCTCTGCATGTGTGGGGAGTGTCTCTGGGTCTGTGTCAGGCTGTCTCGGGGTGCGTGGGGAGTGTCTCTGGGTGTGTGTCAGGCTGTCTCCGGGTGTGTGTAATGCTGTCTCTGCGTGTGTGGGGAGTGTCTCTGGGTGTTTGTCAGGCTGTCTGGGGGCTGCGTGAGGAGTGTCTCTGGGTGTGTGTCAGGCTGTCTCTGGGTGTGTGGAGAGTGTCTCTGCGGGTGTGTGGGGATTTTGTCTGGGTGTGTGTGTCAGGCTGTCTCTGGGTGTGTGGAGAGTGTCTCTGCGGGTGTGTGGGGATTGTAGGTGGGTGTGTGTCAGGCTATCTTTGGGTGTGTGTCATTCTGTCTCTGCGTGTTTGGGGAGTGTCTATGGGTGTATGTCAGGCTGTATTGGGGTGCGTGGGAATTGTCTCTGGGTGTGTGTCAGGCTGTCTCTGGGTGTGTGGAGTGTTTTCTGCGTGTTTCTGGGGAGTGTCTCTGGGTGTGTGTCAGGCTGTCTCTGGGTGTGTGGAGAGTGTCTCTGCGGGTGTCTGGGGATTGTATCTGGGTCTGTGTCAGGCTGTCTTGGTTGTGTGGGGAGTGTCTCTGGGTGTGTGTCAGGCTGTCTCGTGGTGTGTGGGTAGTGTCTCTGGGTGTGTGTCAGTCTGTCTTGGTTGTGTGGCGGTGTCTCTGGGTGTGTGTCAGTCTGTCTTGGTTGTGTGGGGGTGTCTCTGGGTGTGTCTCAGGCTGTCTCGGAGTGTGTCAGGAGTGTCTCTGGGTGTGTGTCAGTCTGTCTCGGGGTGTGTGGGTAGTGCCTCTGGGTGTTTATCAGTCTGTCTTTGTTGTGTGGGGGTGTCTCTGGGTGTATGTCAGGCTGCCTCGGGGTGTGTGGGGAGTGTCTCTGGGTGTGTGTCAGGCTGTCTCTGGGTGTGTGGAGTGTTTCTCTGCGTGTTTCTAGGGAGTGTCTCTGGGTGTCTGTCAGGCTGTCTCTGGGTGTGTGGAGAGTGTCTCTGCGGGTGTCTGGGGATTGTATCTGGGTGTGTGTCAGGCTGTCGCCGGGTGTGTGTAATGCTGTCTCTGTGTTTGTGGGGAGTGTCTCTGGGTGTGTGTCAGGCTGTCTTTGGGTGTGTGGAGTGTTTCTCTGCGTGTTTCTGGGGAGTGTCTCTAGGTGTGTGTCAGTCTGTCTCTGGGTGTGTGGAGAGTGTCTCTGCGGGTGTGTGGGGATTGTATCTGGGTGTGTGTCAGGCTGTCCCTGGGTGTGTGTCATGCTCTCTCTGCATGTGTGGGGAGTGTCTCTGGGTCTGTGTCAGGCTGTCTCGGGGTGAGTGGGGAGTGTCTCTGGGTGTGTGTCAGGCTGTCTCCGGGTGTGTGTAATGCTGTCTCTGCGTGTGTGGGGAGTGTCTCTGGGTGTTTGTCAGGCTGTCTGGGGGCTGCGTGAGGAGTGTCTCTGGGTGTGTGGAGAGTGTCTCTGCGGGTGTGTGGGGATTTTGTCTGGGTGTGTGTGTCAGGCTGTCTCTGGGTGTGTGGAGAGTGTCTCTGCGGGTGTGTGGGGATTGTAGGTGGGTGTGTGTCAGGCTATCTTTGGGTGTGTGTCATTCTGTCTCTGCGTGTTTGGGGAGTGTCTATGGGTGTGTGTCAGGCTGTCTTGTGGTGCGTGGGAAGTGTCTCTGGGTGTGTGTCAGGCTGTCGCTGGGTGTGTGGGGTGTGTCTCTGGGTGTCTGTCAGGCATGTCTCGGGTGCATGGGGAGTGTCTCTGGTTGTGAGTCAGGCTGTCTCTGGGTGTGTGGGGAGCGTCTCTGGGTGTGTGTCAGGCTGTCTCTGTGTGTGTGGAGAGTGTCTCTGCGTGTGTGTCAGGCTGTCTGTGGGTGTGTGGGGCGTGTCTCTGGGCGTGTGTCAGCCTATCTCAGTGTGGTGTGTCAGGCTGTCTCTGGGTGTGTGGGGAGTGTCTCTGGGCGTGTCAGGCCGTCTCTGGGTGTCTGGGTACTGTCTCTGGGTGTGTGTCAGTCTGTCTTGGTTGTGTGGGGAGTGTCTCTGGGTGTGTGTCAGCCTGTCTCAGTGTGGTGTGTCAGGCTGTCTCTGGGTGTGTGGGGAGTGTCTTTGGGCCTGTCAGGCTGTCTCTGGATGTGTGGGTACTGTCTGTGGGTGTGTGTCAGTCTGTCTTGGTTGTGTGGGGAGTGTCTCTGGGTGTGTGTCAGGCTGTCTCCGGGTGTGTGTAATGCTGTCTCTGCCTGTGTGGCAAGTGTCTCTGGGTGTTTGTCAGTCTGTCTCGGTGTGCGTGAGGAGTGTCTCTGGGTGTGTGTCAGGAGGTCTCTGGGGGTGTGGAGAGTGTCTCTGCGGGTGTGTGGGGATTGTATGTGGGTGTGTGTCAGGCTGTCTTTGGGTGTGTGTCCTGCTGTCTCTGCGTGTGTGGGAGTGTCTATGGGTGTGTGTCAGGCTGTCTTGGGGTGCGTGGGAAGTGTCTCTGGGTGTGTGTCAGGCTGTCTTTGGGTGTGCGGGGAGTGTCTCTGGGTGTGTGTCAGGCTGTCTCGGGGTGCATGGGGAGTATCTCTGGTTGTGTGTCAGGCTGTCTCTGGGTGTGTGGGGAGTGTCTCTGGTGTGTGTCACGCTGTCTCTGGGTGCGTGGGGAGCGTCTCTGGGTGTGTGTCAGGCTGTCTCGGGGTGCATGGGGAGTATCTCTGGTTGTGTGTCAGGCTGTCTCTGGGTGTGTGGGGAGTGTCTCTGGTGTGTGTCACGCTGTCTCTGGGTGCGTGGGGAGCGTCTCTGGGTGTGTGTCAGGCTGTCATTGGGTGTGTGGGGAGTGTCTCTGGTGTGTGTCATGTTTTCTCTGGGTGCGTGGGGAGCATCTCTGGGTGTGTGTCAGGCTCTCTCTTTGTGTGTCAGGAGTGTCTGTGTGTGTGTGTCAGGCTGTCTCTGGGTGTGTGGAGAGTGTCTATGCGGGTGTGCGGATTGTATCTGGGTTTGTGTCAGGCTGTCTCTGGGTGTGTGTCATGCTCTCTCTGCATGTGTGGGAGTGTCTCTGGGTCTGTGTCAGGCTGTCTCCTGGTGTGTGCAATGCTGTCTCTGCGTGTGTGAGGAGTGTCTCTGGGTGTTTGTCAGGCTGTCTCGGGGTGTGTGGAGAGTGTCTCTGCGGGTCTGTGGCTAGTGTCTCTGGGTGTGTGTCAGTCTGTCTTGGTTGTGTGGGGAGTGTCTCTGGGGGTGTGTGGGTAGTGTCTCTGGGTGTGTGTCAGGCTGTCTCTGGGGGTGTGTCATGCTCTCTCTGCATGTGTGAGGAGTGTCTCTGTGTGTGTTTCAGGCTGTCTCTGAGTGTGTCTAATGCTGTCTCTGCATGTGTGGGGAGTGTCTCTGGGTGTGTTCAGGTTGTCTCTGGTTGTGTGGGGAGTGTCTCTGGGTGTGTGTCAGGCTGTCTCTGTGTGTGTGGAGAGTGTCTCTGCGGGTGTGTGGGCAGTGTTTCTGGGTGTGTGTCAGGCTATCTCTGGGTATGTGTCATGCTGTCTCAGTGTGTGTTGGAGGTGTCCCTGGGTGTGTGTCAGGCTATCCCGGGGTGTGTGGGCTGTGTCTCTGGGTTTGTGTCAGGCTGTCTCAGGGTGGTGTGTCAGGCTGTCTGTGGGTGTGTGGGGCATGTCTCTGGGTGTGTGTCAGCCTGTCTCAGGGTGGTGTGTCAGGCTGTCTCTGGGTGTGTGGGGAGTGTCTCTGGGTGTGTCAGGCTGTCTCTGGGTGTGTGGGTACTGTCTCTGGGTGTGTGGGGAGTGTCCCTGGGTGTGTGTCAGGCTGTCTCTGGGTGTGTTGAGTGTTTCTCTGCGTGTTTGTGGGGAGTGTCTCTGGGTGTGTGTCCGTCTGTCTCTGGGTGTGTGGAGAGTGTCTCTGCTGGTGTCTGGGGATTGTATCTGGGTGTGTGTCAGGCTGTCTCTGGGTGTGTGTCATGCTCTCTCTGCATGTGTGAGGAGTGTCTCTGGGTGTGTTTCAGGCTGTCTCGCGGTGCGTGGGGAGTGTCTCTGGGTGTGTGTCAGGCTGTCTCTGGGTGTGTCCAATGCTGTCTCTGCATGTGTGGAAAGTGTCTCTGGGTGTGTTCAGGTTGTCTCTGGTTGTGTGGGGAGTGTCTCTGGGTGTGTGTCAGGTTGTCTCTGTGTGTGTGGAGAGTGTCTCTGCGTGTGTGTCAGGCTGTCTCTGGGTGTGTGGAGAGTGTCTCTGCGGGTGTGTCGGCAGCGTCTCTGGGTGTGTGTCAGGCTGTCTCTGGGTATGTGTCATGCTGTCTCAGTGTGTTTTGGAGGTGTCTCAGGGTGTGTGTCAGGCTGTCCCGGGGTGCGTGGGCTGTGTCTCTGGGTTTGTGTCAGGCTGTCTCAGGGTGGTGTGTCAGGCTGTCTGTGGGTGTGTGGGGCGTGTCTCTGGGTGTGTGTCAGCCTATCTCAGTGTGGTGTGTCAGGCTGTCTCTGGGTGTGTGGGGAGTGTCTCTGGGCGTGTCAGGCCGTCTCTGGGTGTCTGGGTACTGTCTCTGGGTGTGTGTCAGTCTGTCTTGGTTGTGTGGGGAGTGTCTCTGGGTGTGTGTCAGCCTGTCTCAGTGTGGTGTGTCAGGCTGTCTCTGGGTGTGTGGGGAGTGTCTCTGGGCCTGTCAGGCTGTCTCTGGGTGTGTGGGTACTGTCTCTGGGTGTGTGTCAGTCTGTCTTGGTTGTGTGGGGAGTGTCTCTGGGTGTGTGACAGGCTGTCTCCGGGTGTGTGTAATGCTGTCTCTGCCTGTGTGGCAAGTGTCTCTGGGTGTTTGTCAGGCTGTCTCGGTGTGCGTGAGGAGTGTCTCTGGGTGTGTGTCAGGCTGTCTCGGGGTGTGTGGGTAGTGTCTCTGGGTGTGTGTCAGTCTGTCTTGGTTGTGTGGGGGTGTCTCTGGGTGTGTGTCAGGCTGTCTCGGGGTGTGTGGGGAGTGTCTCTGGGTGTGTGTCAGGCTGTCTCGGAGTGTGTGGGGAGTGTCTCTGGGTGTGTGTCAGGCTGTCTCGAGGTGTGTGGGTAGTGTCTCTGGGTGTGTGTCAGTCTGTCTTGGTTGTGTGGGGGTGTCTCTGGGTGTGTGTCAGGCTGTCTCGGGGTGTGTGGGGAGTGTCTCTGGGTGTGTGTCAGGCTGTCTCTGGGTGTGTAGGGAGTGTCTCCGGGTGTGTGTCACGCTGTCTCTGGGTGCGTGGGGAGCGTCTCTGGGTGTGTGTCAGGCTGTCTCTGGGTGTGTGGAGAGTCTCTCTGCGTGTGTGTGGGGAGTGTCTCTGAGTGTGTGTTAGGCTGTCTCTGGGTGTGTGGAGAGTATCTCTGCGGGTGTGTGGGTACTGTCTGTGGGTGTGTGTCAGTCTGTCTTGGTTGTGTGGGGAGTGTCTCTGGGTGTGTGTCAGGCTGTCTCTGGATATGTAGAGTGTTTCTCCGCGTGTTTGTGGGGAGTCTCTCTGGGTGTGTGTCAGGCTGTCTCTTGGTGTGTGTCATGCTCTCTCTGCATGTGTTAGGAGTGTCTCTGGGTGTGTGTCAGGCTGTCTCGCGGTGCGTGGGAAGTGTCTCTGGGTGTGTGTCAGGCTGTCTCTGGGTGTGTGGAGTGTTTCTCCGCGTGTTTGTGGGGAGTGTTTCTGGGTGTGTGTCAGGCTGTCTCTTGGTGTGTGTCATGCTCTCTCTGCATGTGTTAGGAGTGTCTCTGGGTGTGCGTCAGGCTGTCTCGCGGTGCGTGGGAAGTGTCTCTGGGTGTGTGTCAGGCTGTCTCTGTGTGTGTGGAGAGTGTCTCTGCGTGTGTGTCAGGCTGTCTCTGGGTGTGTGGAGAGTGTCTCTGCGGGTGTGTCGGCAGCGTCTCTGGGTGTGTGTCAGGCTGTCTCTGGGTATGTGTCATGCTGTCTCAGTGTGTTTTGGAGGTGTCTCAGGGTGTGTGTCAGGCTGTCCCGGGGTGCGTGGGCTGTGTCTCTGGGTTTGTGTCAGGCTGTCTCAGGGTGGTGTGTCAGGCTGTCTGTGGGTGTGTGGGGCGTGTCTCTGGGTGTGTGTCAGCCTATCTCAGTGTGGTGTGTTAGGCTGTCTCTGGGTGTGTGGGGAGTGTCTCTGGGCGTGTCAGGCCGTCTCTGGGTGTCTGGGTACTGTCTCTGGGTGTGTGTCAGTCTGTCTTGGTTGTGTGGGGAATGTCTCTGGGTGTGTGTCAGCCTGTCTCAGTGTGGTGTGTCAGGCTGTCTCTGGGTGTGTGGGGAGTGTCTCTGGGCCTGTCAGGCTGTCTCTGGGTCTGTGGGTACTGTCTCTGGGTGTGTGTCAGTCTGTCGTGGTTGTGTGGGGAGTGTCTCTGGGTGTGTGTCAGGCTGTCTCCGGGTGTGTGTAATGCTGTCTCTGCCTGTGTGGCAAGTGTCTCTGGGTGTTTGTCAGGCTGTCTCGGTGTGCGTGAGGAGTGTCTCTGGGTGTGTGTCAGGAGGTCTCTGGGGGTGTGGAGAGTGTCTCTGCGGGTGTGTGGGGATTGTATGTGGGTGTGTGTCAGGCTGTCTTTGGGTGTGTGTCCTGCTGTCTCTGTGTGTGTGGGGAGTGTCTATGGGTGTGTGTCAGGCTGTCTTGGGGTGCGTGGGAAGTATCTCTGGGTGTGTGTCAGGCTGTCTCTGGGTGTGTGGGGAGTGTCTCTGGGTGTGTGTCAGGCTGTCTCGGGGTGCATGGGGAGTATCTCTGGATGTGAGTCAGGCTGTCTCTGGGTGTGTGGGGAGTGTCTCTGGGTGTGTGTCACGCTGTCTCTGGGTGCGTGGGGAGCGTCTCTGGGTGTGTGTCAGGCTCTCTCTTTCTGTGTGGGGAGTGTTTCTGGGTGTGTCAGGCTGTCTCTGGGTGTGTGGGGAGTGTCTCTGTGTGTGTGTCAGGCTGTCTCTGGGTGTGTGGAGAGTGTCTATGCGGGTGTGGGGATTGTATCTGGGTGTGTGTCAGGCTGTCTCTGGGTGTGTGGAGAGTGTCTATGCATGTGTGGGTAGTGTCTCTGGGTCTGTGTCAGGCTGTCTCGGGGTGCGTGGGGAGTGTCTCTGGGTGTGTGTCAGGCTGTCTCCTGGTGTGTGCAATGCTGTCTCTGCGTGTGTGGGGAGTGTCTCTGGGTGTGTGTCAGGCTGTCTCTGGGTGTGTCTAATGCTGTCTCTGCATGTGTGGGGAGTGTCTCTGGGTGTGTTCAGGTTGTCTCTGGTTGTGTGTGGAGTGTCTCTGGGTGTGTGTCAGGCTGTCTCTATGTGTGTGGAGAGTGTCTCTGCGTATGTGTGAGGAGTGTCTCTGGGTTTGTGTCAGGCTGTCTCTGGGTGTGTGGAGAGTGTCTCTGCGGGTGTGTGGGCAATGTTTCTGGGTGTGTGTCAGGCTGTCTCTGGGTATGTGCCATGCTGTCTCAGTGTGTGTTGGAGGTGTCTCTGGGTGTGTATCAGGTTGTCCCGGGGTGCGTGGGCTGTGTCTCTGGGTTTGTGTCAAGCTGTCTCAGGGTTGTGTGTCAGGCTGTCTGTGGGTGTGTGGGGCGTGTCTCTGGGTGTGTGTCAGCCTGTCTCAGGGTGGTGTGTCAGGCTGTCTCTGGGTGTGTGGGGAGTGTTTCTGGGTGTGTGTCAGGCTGTCTCGCGGTGCGTGGGAAGTGTCTCTGGGTGTGTGTCAGGCTGTCTCTTGGTGTGTGTCATGCTCTCTCTGCATGTGTTAGGAGTGTCTCTGGGTGTGTGTCAGGCTGTCTCGCGGTGCGTGGGAAGTGTCTCTGGGTGTGTGTCAGGCTGTCTCTGGGTGTGTGGAGAGTGTCTCTGCGTCTGTGTGAGGAGTGTCTCTGCGTGTGTGTCAGGCTGTCTCTGGGTGTGTGGAGAGTATCTCCGCGGGTGTGAGGGTACTGTCTGTGGGTGTGTGTCAGTCTGTCTTGGTTGTGTGGGGAGTTTCTCTGGGTGTGTGTCAGGCTGTTTCTTGGTGTGTGTCATGCTCTCTCTGCATGTGTTAGGAGTGTCTCTGGGTGTGTGTCAGGCTGTCTCGCGGTGCGTGTGGAGTGTCTCTGGGTGTGTGTCAGGCTGTCTCTATGTGTGTGGAGAGTGTCTCTGCGTATGTGTGAGGAGTGTCTCTGGGTTTGTGTCAGGCTGTCTCTGGGTATGTGTCATGCTGTCTCAGTGTGTGTTGGAGGTGTCTCAGGGTTTGTGTCAGGCTGTCTCTGGGTGTGTGGGGAGTGTCTCTGTGTGTGTGTCAGGCTGTCTCTGGGTGTGTGGAGAGTGTCTATGCGGGTGTGGGGATTGTATCTGGGTGTGTGTCAGGCTGTCTCTGGGTGTGTGTCATGCTCTCAATGCATGTGTGGGTAGTGTCTCTGGGTCTGTGTCAGGCTGTCTCGGGGTGCATGGGAAGTGTCTCTGGGTGTGTGGGGAGTGTCTCTGGGTGTGTGTCAGGCTGTCTTGGGGTGCATGGGAAGTGTCTCTGGGTGTGTGGAGAGTGTCTCTGCGTGTGTGTGGGAAGTGTCTCTGGGTGTGTGTCAGGCTGTCTCTGGGTGTGTGGAGAGTCTCTCTGCGTGTGTGTTGGGAGTGTCTCTGAGTGTGTGTCAGGCTGTCCCTGGGTGTGTGGAGAGTGTCTCTGCGGGTGTGTGGGGATTGTATCTGGGTGTGTGTCAGTCTGTCTTGGTTGTCTGGGCAATGTCTCTGGGTGTGTGTCAGGCTGTCTCGGAGTGTGTGGGTAGTGTCTCTGGGTGTGTGTCAGTCTGTCTTGGTTGTGTGGGGGTGTCTCTGGGTGTGTGTCAGGCTGTCTCGGGGTGTGTGGGGAGTGTCTCTGGGTGTGTGTCAGGCTGTCTCTGGGTGTGTAGGGAGTGTCTCCGGGTGTGTGTCACGCTGTCTCTGGGTGCGTGGGGAGCGTCTCTGGGTGTGTGTCAGGCTGTCTCTGGGTGTGTGGAGAGTGTCTATGCGGGTGTGGGGATTGTATCTGGGTGTGTGTCAGGCTGTCTCTGGGTGTGTGTCATGCTCTCTATGCATGTGTGGGTAGTGTCTCTGGGTCTGTGTCAGGCTGTCTCGGGGTGCGTGGGGAGTGTCTCTGGGTGTGTGTCAGGCTGTCTCCTGGTGTGTGCAATGCTGTCTCTGCGTGTGTGGGGAGTGTCTCTGGGTGTGTGTCAGGCTGTCTCTGGGTGTGTCTAATGCTGTCTCTGCATGTGTGGGGAGTGTCTCTGGGTGTGTTCAGGTTGTCTCTGGTTGTGTGTGGAGTGTCTCTGGGTGTGTGTCAGGCTGTCTCTATGTGTGTGGAGAGTGTCTCTGCGTATGTGTGAGGAGTGTCTCTGGGTTTGTGTCAGGCTGTCTCTGGGTGTGTGGAGAGTGTCTCTGCGGGTGTGTGGGCAGTGTCTCTGGGTGTGTGTCAGGCTCTCTCTTTCTGTGTGGGGAGTGTTTCTGGGTATGTCAGGCTGTCTCTAGCTGTGTGGGGAGTGTCTCTGTGTGTGTGTCAGGCTGTCTCTGGGTGTGTGGAGAGTGTTTATGCGTGTGTGGGGAGTGTCTCTGGGTTTGTGTCAGGCTGTCTCTGGGTGTGTGGAGAGTGTCTCTGCGTCTGTGTGAGGAGTGTCTCTGCATGTGTGTCAGGCTGTCTCTGGGTGTGTGGAGAGTATCTCCGCGGGTGTGAGGGTACTGTCTGTGGGTGTGTGTCAGTCTGTCTTAGTTGTGTGGGGAGTGTCTCTGGGTGTGTGTCAGGCTGTCTCGCGGTGCGTGGCAAGTGTCTCTGGGTGTGTGTTAGGCTGTCTCTGGGTGTGTCTAATGCTGCCACTGCATGTGTGGGGAGTGTCTCTGGGTGTGTTCAGGTTGTCTCTGGTTGTGTGGGGAGTGTCTCTGGGTGTGTGTCAGGCTGTCTCTGTGTGTGTGGAGAGGGTCTCTGCCTGTGTGTGAGGAGTGTCTCTGCGTGTGTGTCAGGCTGTCTCTGGGTGTGTGGAGAGTGTCTCTGCGGGTGTGTCGGCAGCGTCTCTGGGTGTGTGTCAGGCTGTCTCTGGGTATGTGTCATGCTGTCTCAGTGTGTGTTGGAGGTGTCTCAGGGTGTGTGTCAGGCTGTCCCGGGGTGTGTGGGCTGTGTCTCTGGGTTTGTGTCAGGCTGTCTCATGGTGGTGTGTCAGGCTGTCTGTGGGTGTGTGGGGCGTGTCTCTGGGTGTGTGTCAGCCTGTCTCAGGGTGGTGTGTCAGGCTGTCTCTGGGTGTGTGGGGAGTGTCTCTGGGTGTGTCAGGCTGTCTCTGGGTGTGTGGGTACTGTCTCTGGGTGTGTGGGGAGTGTCTCTGGGTGTGTGTCAGGCTGTCTCTGGGTGTGTGGAGAGGGTCTCTGTGCGTGTGTGGGGATTTTGTCTGGGTGTGTGTGTCAGGCTGTCTCTGGGTTTGTGGAGAGTGTCTCTGTGGGTGTGTGGGGATTGTATGTGGGTGTGTGTCAGGCTGTCTTTGGGTGTGTGTCGTGCTGTCTCTACGTGTGTGGGGAGTGTCTATGGCTGTGTGTCAGGCAGTCTTGGGGTGCGTGGGAAGTGTGTCTGTGTGTGTGTCAGGCTGTCTTGGGGTGCATGGGAAGTGTCTCTGGGTGTGTGGGGAGTGTCTCTGGGTGTGTGTCAGGCTGTCTTGGGGTGCATGGGAAGTGTCTCTGGGTGTGTGGAGAGTGTCTCTGCGTGTGTGTTGGGAGTGTCTCTGAGTGTGTGTCAGGCTGTCCCTGGGTGTGTGGAGAGTGTCTCTGCGGGTGTGTGGGGATTGTATCTGGGTGTGTGTCAGTCTGTCTTGGTTGTCTGGGCAATGTCTCTGGGTGTGTGTCAGGCTGTCTCGGAGTGTGTGGGGAGTGTCTCTGGGTGTGTGTCAGGCTGTCTCGGGGTGTGTGGGTAGTGTCTCTGGGTGTGTGTCAGTCTGTCTTGGTTGTGTGGGGGTGTCTCTGGGTGTGTGTCAGGCTGTCTCGGGGTGTGTGGGGAGTGTCTCTGGGTGTGTGTCAGGCTGTCTCTGGGTGTGTAGGGAGTGTCTCCGGGTGTGTGTCACGCTGTCTCTGGGTGCGTGGGGAGCGTCTCTGGGTGTGTGTCAGGCTGTCTCTGGGTGTGTGGAGAGTATCTCTGCGGGTGTGTGGGTACTGTCTGTGGGTGTGTGTCAGTCTGTCTTGGTTGTGTGAGGAGTGTCTCTGGGTGTGTGTCAGGCTGTCTCTGGATGTGTGGAGTGTTTCTCCGCGTGTTTGTGGGGAGTCTCTCTGGGTGTGTGTCAGGCTGTCTCTTGGTGTGTGTCATGCTCTCTCTGCATGTGTTAGGAGTGTCTCTGGGTGTGTGTCAGGCTGTCTCGCGGTGCGTGGGAAGTGTCTCTGGGTGTGTGTCAGGCTGTCTCTGGGTGTGTCTAATGCTGCCACTGCATGTGTGGGGAGTATCTCTGGGTGTGTTCAGGTTGTCTCTGGTTGTGTGGTGAGTGTCTCTGGGTGTGTGTCAGGCTGTCTCTGTGTGTGTGGAGAGGGTGTCTGCGTGTGTGTGAGGAGTGTATCTGCGTGTGTGTCAGGCTGTCTCTGGGTGTGTGGAGAGTATCTCTGCGGGTGTGTGGGTACTGTCTGTGGGTGTGTGTCAGTCTGTCTTGGTTGTGTGGGGAGTGTCTCTGGGTGTGTGTCAGGCTGTCTCTGGGTGTGTGGAGTGTTTCTCCGCGTGTTTGTGGGGAGTGTTTCTGGGTGTGTGTCAGGCTGTCTCTTGGTGTGTGTCATGCTCTCTCTGCATGTGTTAGGAGTGTCTCTGGGTGTGTGTCAGGCTGTCTCGCGGTGCGTGGGAAGTGTCTCTGGGTGTGTGTCAGGCTGTCTCTGTGTGTGTGGAGAGTGTCTCTGCGTGTGTGTCAGGCTGTCTCTGGGTGTGTGGAGTGTTTCTCTGCGTGTTTGTGGGGAGTGTCTCTGGGTGTGTGTCAGGCTGTCTCTGGGTGTGTGGAGAGTGTCTCTGCTGGTTTCTGGGGATTGTATCTGGGTGTGTCTCAGGCTATCTCTGGGTGTGTGTCATGCTCTCTCTGCATGTGTCAGGAGTGTCTCTGGGTGTGTTTCAGGCTGTATCGCGGTGCGTGGGGAGTGTCTCTGGTTGTGTGTCAGGCTGTCTCTGGGTGTGTGTCATGCTGTCTCTGCGTGTGTGGGGAGTGTCTATGGGTCTGTGTTAGGCTGTCTCTGGGTGTGTGGAGTGTTTCTCCGCGTGTTTGTGGGGTGTGTCTCTGGGTGTGTGTCAGGCTGTCTCTGGGTGTGTGGAGAGTGTCTCTGCGGGTGTCTGCGGATTGTATCTGGGTGTGTGTCATGCTCTCTCTGCATGTGTGAGGAGTATCTCTGGGTGTGTGTCAGGCTGTCTCGCGGTGTGTCTAATGCTGTCTCTGTATGTGTGGGGAGTGTCTCTGGGTGTGTGTCAGCCTGTCTCAGTGTGGTGTGCCAGTCTGTCTTGGTTGTGTGGGGAGTATCTCTGGGTGTGTGTCAGGCTGTCTCGGGGTGCATGGGGAGTATCTCTGGTTGTGAGTCAGGCTGTCTCTGGGTGTGTGGGGAGTGTCTCTGCGGGTGTGGGGATTGTATTTGGGTGTGTGTCAGGCTGTCTCTGGGTGTGTGTCATGCTCTTTCTGCATGTGTGGGGAGTGTCTCTGGGTGTGTGTCAGGCTGTCTCCTGGTGTGTGCAATGCTGTCTCTGCGTGTGTGGGGAGTGTCTCTGGGTGTTTGTCAGGGTGTCTTGGGGTGTGTGGAGACTGTCTCTGCGGGTGTGTGGGTAGTGTCACTGGGTGTGTGTCAGTCTGTCCTGGTTGTGTGGGGAGTGTCTCTGGGTGTGTGTCAGGCTGTCTCTGGGTGTGTGGAGTGTTTCTCTGCGTGTTTGTGGGGAGTGTCTCTGGGTGTGTGTCAGGCTGTCTCTGGGTGTGTGGAGAGTGTCTCTGCTGGTGTCTGGGGCTTGTATCTGGGTGTGTCTCAGGCTGTTTCTGTGTGTGTGTCTTGCTCTCTCTGCATGTGTGAGGAGTGTCTCTGGGTGTGTTTCAGGCTGTATCGCGGTGCGTGGGGAGTGTCTCTGGTTGTGTGTCAGGCTGTCTCTGGGTGTGTCTAATGCTTTCTCTGCATGTGTGGGGAGTGTCTCTGGGTGTGTTCAGGTTGTCTCTGGTTGTATGGGGAGTGTCTCTGGGTGTGTGTCAGGCTGTCTCTGTGTGTGTGGAGAGGGTCTCTGCGTATGTGTGAGGAGTGTCTCTGGGTTTGTGTCAAGCTGTCTCTGGGTGTGTGGAGAGTGTCTCTGCGGGTGTGTGGGCAGTGTCTCTGGGTGTGTGTCAGGCTGTCTCTGAGTATGTGTCATGCTGTCTCAGTGTGCGTTGGAGGTGTCTCTGGGTGTGTGTCAAGCTGTCCCGGGGTGCGTGGGCTGTGTCTCTGAGTATGTGTCAGGCTGTCTCAGGGTGGTGTGTCAGGCTGTCTCTGGGTGTGTGGGTACTGTCTCTGGGTGTGTGTCAGTCTGTCTTGGTTGTGTGGGGAGTGTCTCTGGGTGTGTGTCAGGCTGTCTCTGGGTGTGTGGGGAGTGTCTCTGGGTGTGCGTCAGGCTGTCTCGGGGTGCATGGGGAGTATCTCTGGTTGTGAGTCAGGCTGTCTCTGGGTGTGTGGGGAGTGTCTCTGGTTGTGTGTCACGCTGTCTCTGGGTGCGTGGGGAGCGTCTCTGGGTGTGTGTCAGGCTGTCTCTGGGTGTGTGGAGAGTGTCTCTGTGTGTGTGTCAGGCTGTCTCTGGGTGTGTGGAGAGTGTCTATGCGGGTGTGGGGATTGTATCTGGGTGTGTGTCAGGCTGTCTCTGGGTGTGTGTCATGCTCTCTATGCATGTGTGGGTAGTGTCTCTGGGTCTGTGTCAGGCTGTCTCGGGGTGCGTGGGGAGTGTCTCTGGGTGTGTGTCAGGCTGTCTCCTGGTGTGTGCAATGCTGTCTCTGCGTGTGTGGGGAGTGTCTCTGGGTGTGTGTCAGGCTGTCTCTGGGTGTGTCTAATGCTGTCTTTGCATGTGTGGGGAGTGTCTCTGGGTGTGTTCAGGTTGTCTCTGGTTGTGTGTGGAGTGTCTCTGGGTGTGTGTCAGGCTGTCTCTATGTGTGTGGAGAGTGTCTCTGCGTATGTGTGAGGAGTGTCTCTGGGTTTGTGTCAGGCTGTCTCTGGGTGTGTGGAGAGTGTCTCTGCGGGTGTGTGGGCAGTGTCTCTGGGTGTGTGTCAGGCTCTCTCTTTCTGTGTGGGGAGTGTTTCTGGGTATGTCAGGCTGTCTCTAGCTGTGTGGGGAGTGTCTCTGTGTGTGTGTCAGGCTGTCTCTGGGTGTGTGGAGAGTGTTTATGCGTGTGTGGGGAGTGTCTCTGGGTTTGTGTCAGGCTGTCTCTGGGTGTGTGGAGAGTGTCTCTGCGTCTGTGTGAGGAGTGTCTCTGCATGTGTGTCAGGCTGTCTCTGGGTGTGTGGAGAGTATCTCCGCGGGTGTGAGGGTACTGTCTGTGGGTGTGTGTCAGTCTGTCTTAGTTGTGTGGGGAGTGTCTCTGGGTGTGTGTCAGGCTGTCTCTTGGTGTGTGTCATGTTCTCTCTGCATGTGTTAGGAGTGTCTCTGGGTGTGTGTCAGGCTGTCTCGCGGTGCGTGGGAAGTGTCTCTGGGTGTGTGTTAGGCTGTCTCTGGGTGTGTCTAATGCTGCCACTGCATGTGTGGGGAGTGTCTCTGGGTGTGTTCAGGTTGTCTCTGGTTGTGTGGGGAGTGTCTCTGGGTGTGTGTCAGGCTGTCTCTGTGTGTGTGGAGAGGGTCTCTGCCTGTGTGTGAGGAGTGTCTCTGCGTGTGTGTCAGGCTGTCTCTGGGTGTGTGGAGAGTGTCTCTGCGGGTGTGTCGGCAGCGTCTCTGGGTGTGTGTCAGGCTGTCTCTGGGTATGTGTCATGCTGTCTCAGTGTGTGTTGGAGGTGTCTCAGGGTGTGTGTCAGGCTGTCTCGGGCTGCGTGTGGAGTGTCTCTGGGTGTGTGTCAGGCTGTCTCTATGTGTGTGGAGAGTGTCTCTGCGTATGTGTGAGGAGTGTCTCTGGGTTTGTGTCAGGCTGTCTCTGGGTGTGTGGAGAGTGTCTCTGCGTCTGTGTGAGGAGTGTCTCTGCGTGTGTGTCAGGCTGTCTCTGGGTGTGTGGAGAGTATCTCCGCGGGTGTGAGGGTACTGTCTGTGGGTGTGTGTCAGTCTGTCTTGGTTGTGTGGGGAGTTTCTCTGGGTTTGTGTCAGGCTGTCTCTTGGTGTGTGTCATGCTCTCTCTGCATGTGTTAGGAGTGTCTCTTGGTGTGTGTCAGGCTGTCTCTATGTGTGTGGAGAGTGTCTCTGCGTATGTGTGAGGAGTGTCTCTGGGTTTGTGTCAGGCTGTCTCTGGGTGTGTGGAGAGTGTCTCTGCGGGTGTGTGGGCAGTGTCTCTGGGTGTGTGTCAGGCTGTCTCTGGGTATGTGTCATGCTGTCTCAGTGTGTGTTGGAGGTGTCTCTGGGTGTGTATCAGGCTGTCCCGGGGTGCGTGGGCTGTGTCTCTGGGTTTGTGTCAGGCTGTCTCAGGGTGGTGTGTCAGGCTGTCTGTGGGTGTGTGGGGCATGTCTCTGGGTGTGTGTCAGCCTGTCTCAGGGTGGTGTGTCAGGCTGTCTCTGGGTGTGTGGGGAGTGTCTCTGGGTGTGTCAGGCTGTCTCGCGGTGCGTGGGAAGTGTCTCTGGGTGTGTATCAGGCTGTCTCTGGGTGTGTCTAATGCTGCCACTGCATGTGTGGGGAGTGTCTCTGGGTGTGTTCAGGTTGTCTCTGGTTGTGTGGGGAGTGTCTCTGGGTGTGTGTCAGGCTGTCTCTGTGTGTGTGGAGAGGATCTCTGCGTCTGTGTGAGGAGTGTCTCTGCGTGTGTGTCAGGCTGTCTCTGGGTGTGTGGAGAGTATCTCTGCGGGTGTGTGGTTAATGTCTGTGGGTGTGTGTCAGTCTGTCTTGGTTGTGTGGGGAGTGTCTCTGGGTGTGTGTCAGGCTGTCTCTTGGTGTGTGTCATGCTCTCTCTGCATGTGTTAGGAGTGTCTCTGGGTGTGTGTCAGGCTGTCTCGCGGTGCGTGGGAAGTGTCTCTGGGTGTGTGTCAGGCTGTCTCTGGGTGTGTCTAATGCTGCCACTGCATGTGTGGGGAGTGTCTCTGGGTGTGTTCAGGTTGTCTCTGGTTGTGTGGGTGTGTCTCTGGGTGTGTGTCAGGCTGTCTCTGTGTGTGTGGAGAGGGTCTCTGCGTGTGTGTGAGGAGTGTCTCTGCGTGTGTGTCAGGCTGTCTCTGGGTGTGTGGAGAGTGTCTCTGCGGGTGTGTCGGCAGCGTCTCTGGGTGTGTGTCGGGCTGTCTCTGGGTATGTGTCATGCTGTCTCAGTGTGTGTTGGAGGTGTCTCAGGGTGTGTGTCAGGCTGTCCCGGGGTGCGTGGGCTGTGTCTCTGGGTTTGTGTCAGGCTGTCTCAGGGTGGTGTGTCAGGCTGTCTGTGGGTGTGTGGGGCGTGTCTCTGGGTGTGTGTCAGCCTGTCTCAGGGTGGTGTGTCAGGCTGTCTCTGGGTGTGTGGGGAGTGTCTCTGGGTGTGTCAGGCTGTCTCTGGGTGTGTGGGTACTGTCTCTGGGTGTGTGGGGAGTGTCTCTGGGTGTGTGTCAGGCTGTCTCTGGGTGTGTGGAGAGGGTCTCTGTGCGTGTGTGGGGATTTTGTCTGGGTGTGTGTGTCAGGCTGTCTCTGGGTTTGTGGAGAGTGTCTCTGTGGGTGTGTGGGGATTGTATGTGGGTGTGTGTCAGGCTGTCTTTGGGTGTGTGTCGTGCTGTCTCTACGTGTGTGGGGAGTGTCTATGGCTGTGTGTCAGGCAGTCTTGGGGTGCGTGGGAAGTGTGTCTGTGTGTGTGTCAGGCTGTCTTGGGGTGCATGGGAAGTGTCTCTGGGTGTGTGGGGAGTGTCTCTGGGTGTGTGTCAGGCTGTCTTGGGGTGCATGGGAAGTGTCTCTGGGTGTGTGGAGAGTGTCTCTGCGTGTGTGTGGGAAGTGTCTCTGGGTGTGTGTCAGGCTGTCCCTGGGTGTGTGGAGAGTGTCTCTGCGGGTGTGTGGGGATTGTATCTGGGTGTGTGTCAGTCTGTCTTGGTTGTCTGGGCAATGTCTCTGGGTGTGTGTCAGGCTGTCTTGGAGTGTGTGGGTAGTGTCTCTGGGTGTGTGTCAGTCTGTCTTGGTTGTGTGGGGGTGTCTCTGGGTGTGTGTCAGGCCGTCTCGGGGTGTGTGGGGAGTGTCTCTGGGTGTGTGTCAGGCTGTCTCTGGGTGTGTAGGGAGTGTCTCCGGGTGTGTGTCACGCTGTCTCTGGGTGCGTGGGGAGCGTCTCTGGGTGTGTGTCAGGCTGTCTCTGGGTGTGTGGAGAGTGTCTATGCGGGTGTGGGGATTGTATCTGGGTGTGTGTCAGGCTGTCTCTGGGTGTGTGTCATGCTCTCTATGCATGTGTGGGTAGTGTCTCTGGGTCTGTGTCAGGCTGTCTCGGGTTGCGTGGGGAGTGTCTCTGGGTGTGTGTCAGGCTGTCTCCTGGTGTGTGCAATGCTGTCTCTGCGTGTGTGGGGAGTGTCTCTGGGTGTGTGTCAGGCTGTCTCTGGGTGTGTCTAATGCTGTCTCTGCATGTGTGGGGAGTGTCTCTGGGTGTGTTCAGGTTGTCTCTGGTTGTGTGTGGAGTGTCTCTGTGTGTGTGTCAGGCTGTCTCTGGGTGTGTGGAGAGTGTTTATGCGTGTGTGGGGAGTGTCTCTGGGTTTGTGTCAGGCTGTCTCTGGGTGTGTGGAGAGTGTCTCTGCGTCTGTGTGAGGAGTGTCTCTGCATGTGTGTCAGGCTGTCTCTGGGTGTGTGGAGAGTATCTCCGCGGGTGTGAGGGTACTGTCTGTGGGTGTGTGTCAGTCTGTCTTAGTTGTGTGGGGAGTGTCTCTGGGTGTGTGTCAGGCTGTCTCGCGGTGCGTGGCAAGTGTCTCTGGGTGTGTGTTAGGCTGTCTCTGGGTGTGTCTAATGCTGCCACTGCATGTGTGGGGAGTGTCTCTGGGTGTGTTCAGGTTGTCTCTGGTTGTGTGGGGAGTGTCTCTGGGTGTGTGTCAGGCTGTCTCTGTGTGTGTGGAGAGGGTCTCTGCCTGTGTGTGAGGAGTGTCTCTGCGTGTGTGTCAGGCTGTCTCTGGGTGTGTGGAGAGTGTCTCTGCGGGTGTGTCGGCAGCGTCTCTGGGTGTGTGTCAGGCTGTCTCTGGGTATGTGTCATGCTGTCTCAGTGTGTGTTGGAGGTGTCTCAGGGTGTGTGTCAGGCTGTCCCGGGGTGTGTGGGCTGTGTCTCTGGGTTTGTGTCAGGCTGTCTCATGGTGGTGTGTCAGGCTGTCTGTGGGTGTGTGGGGCGTGTCTCTGGGTGTGTGTCAGCCTGTCTCAGGGTGGTGTGTCAGGCTGTCTCTGGGTGTGTGGGGAGTGTCTCTGGGTGTGTCAGGCTGTCTCTGGGTGTGTGGGTACTGTCTCTGGGTGTGTGGGGAGTGTCTCTGGGTGTGTGTCAGGCTGTCTCTGGGTGTGTGGAGAGGGTCTCTGTGCGTGTGTGGGGATTTTGTCTGGGTGTGTGTGTCAGGCTGTCTCTGGGTTTGTGGAGAGTGTCTCTGTGGGTGTGTGGGGATTGTATGTGGGTGTGTGTCAGGCTGTCTTTGGGTGTGTGTCGTGCTGTCTCTACGTGTGTGGGGAGTGTCTATGGCTGTGTGTCAGGCAGTCTTGGGGTGCGTGGGAAGTGTGTCTGTGTGTGTGTCAGGCTGTCTTGGGGTGCATGGGAAGTGTCTCTGGGTGTGTGGGGAGTGTCTCTGGGTGTGTGTCAGGCTGTCTTGGGGTGCATGGGAAGTGTCTCTGGGTGTGTGGAGAGTGTCTCTGCGTGTGTGTTGGGAGTGTCTCTGAGTGTGTGTCAGGCTGTCCCGGGGTGCGTGGGCTGTGTCTCTGGGTTTGTGTCAGGCTGTCTCAGGGTGGTGTGTCAGGCTGTCTGTGGGTGTGTGGGGCATGTCTCTGGGTGTGTGTCAGCCTGTCTCAGGGTGGTGTGTCAGGCTGTCTCTGGGTGTGTGGGGAGTGTCTCTGGGTGTGTCAGGCTGTCTCGCGGTGCGTGGGAAGTGTCTCTGGGTGTGTATCAGGCTGTCTCTGGGTGTGTCTAATGCTGCCACTGCATGTGTGGGGAGTGTCTCTGGGTGTGTTCAGGTTGTCTCTGGTTGTGTGGGGAGTGTCTCTGGGTGTGTGTCAGGCTGTCTCTGTGTGTGTGGAGAGGATCTCTGCGTCTGTGTGAGGAGTGTCTCTGCGTGTGTGTCAGGCTGTCTCTGGGTGTGTGGAGAGTATCTCTGCGGGTGTGTGGTTAATGTCTGTGGGTGTGTGTCAGTCTGTCTTGGTTGTGTGGGGAGTGTCTCTGGGTGTGTGTCAGGCTGTCTCTTGGTGTGTGTCATGCTCTCTCTGCATGTGTTAGGAGTGTCTCTGGGTGTGTGTCAGGCTGTCTCGCGGTGCGTGGGAAGTGTCTCTGGGTGTGTGTCAGGCTGTCTCTGGGTGTGTCTAATGCTGCCACTGCATGTGTGGGGAGTGTCTCTGGGTGTGTTCAGGTTGTCTCTGGTTGTGTGAGTGTGTCTCTGGGTGTGTGTCAGGCTGTCTCTGTGTGTGTGGAGAGGGTCTCTGCGTGTGTGTGAGGAGTGTCTCTGCGTGTGTGTCAGGCTGTCTCTGGGTGTGTGGAGAGTGTCTCTGCGGGTGTGTCGGCAGCGTCTCTGGGTGTGTGTCGGGCTGTCTCTGGGTATGTGTCATGCTGTCTCAGTGTGTGTTGGAGGTGTCTCAGGGTGTGTGTCAGGCTGTCCCGGGGTGCGTGGGCTGTGTCTCTGGGTTTGTGTCAGGCTGTCTCAGGGTGGTGTGTCAGGCTGTCTGTGGGTGTGTGGGGCGTGTCTCTGGGTGTGTGTCAGCCTGTCTCAGGGTGGTGTGTCAGGCTGTCTCTGGGTGTGTGGGGAGTGTCTCTGGGTGTGTCAGGCTGTCTCTGGGTGTGTGGGTACTGTCTCTGGGTGTGTGGGGAGTGTCTCTGGGTGTGTGTCAGGCTGTCTCTGGGTGTGTGGAGAGGGTCTCTGTGCGTGTGTGGGGATTTTGTCTGGGTGTGTGTGTCAGGCTGTCTCTGGGTTTGTGGAGAGTGTCTCTTTGGGTGTGTGGGGATTGTATGTGGGTGTGTGTCAGGCTGTCTTTGGGTGTGTGTCGTGCTGTCTCTACGTGTGTGGGGAGTGTCTATGGCTGTGTGTCAGGCAGTCTTGGGGTGCGTGGGAAGTGTGTCTGTGTGTGTGTCAGGCTGTCTTGGGGTGCATGGGAAGTGTCTCTGGGTGTGTGGGGAGTGTCTCTGGGTGTGTGTCAGGCTGTCTTGGGGTGCATGGGAAGTGTCTCTGGGTGTGTGGAGAGTGTCTCTGCGTGTGTGTGGGAAGTGTCTCTGGGTGTGTGTCAGGCTGTCCCTGGGTGTGTGGAGAGTGTCTCTGCGGGTGTGTGGGGATTGTATCTGGGTGTGTGTCAGTCTGTCTTGGTTGTCTGGGCAATGTCTCTGGGTGTGTGTCAGGCTGTCTCGGAGTGTGTGGGTAGTGTCCCTGGGTGTGTGTCAGTCTGTCTTGGTTGTGTGGGGGTGTCTCTGGGTGTGTGTCAGGCTGTCTCGGGGTGTGTGGGGAGTGTCTCTGGGTGTGTGTCAGGCTGTCTCTGGGTGTGTAGGGAGTGTCTCCGGGTGTGTGTCACGCTGTCTCTGGGTGCGTGGGGAGCGTCTCTGGGTGTGTGTCAGGCTGTCTCTGGGTGTGTGGAGAGTGTCTATGCGGGTGTGGGGATTGTATCTGGGTGTGTGTCAGGCTGTCTCTGGGTGTGTGTCATGCTCTCTATGCATGTGTGGGTAGTGTCTCTGGGTCTGTGTCAGGCTGTCTCGGGGTGCGTGGGGAGTGTCTCTGGGTGTGTGTCAGGCTGTCTCCTGGTGTGTGCAATGCTGTCTCTGCGTGTGTGGGGAGTGTCTCTGGGTGTGTGTCAGGCTGTCTCTGGGTGTGTCTAATGCTGTCTCTGCATGTGTGGGGAGTGTCTCTGGGTGTGTTCAGGTTGTCTCTGGTTGTGTGTGGAGTGTCTCTGGGTGTGTGTCAGGCTGTCTCTATGTGTGTGGAGAGTGTCTCTGCGTATGTGTGAGGAGTGTCTCTGGGTTTGTGTCAGGCTGTCTCTGGGTGTGTGGAGAGTGTCTCTGCGGGTGTGTGGGCAGTGTCTCTGGGTGTGTGTCAGGCTCTCTCTTTCTGTGTGGGGAGTGTTTCTGGGTATGTCAGGCTGTCTCTAGCTGTGTGGGGAGTGTCTCTGTGTGTGTGTCAGGCTGTCTCTGGGTGTGTGGAGAGTGTTTATGCGTGTGTGGGGAGTGTCTCTGGGTTTGTGTCAGGCTGTCTCTGGGTGTGTGGAGAGTGTCTCTGCGTCTGTGTGAGGAGTGTCTCTGCATGTGTGTCAGGCTGTCTCTGGGTGTGTGGAGAGTATCTCCGCGGGTGTGAGGGTACTGTCTGTGGGTGTGTGTCAGTCTGTCTTAGTTGTGTGGGGAGTGTCTCTGGGTGTGTGTCAGGCTGTCTCGCGGTGCGTGGGAAGTGTCTCTGGGTGTGTGTTAGGCTGTCTCTGGGTGTGTCTAATGCTGCCACTGCATGTGTGGGGAGTGTCTCTGGGTGTGTTCAGGTTGTCTCTGGTTGTGTGGGGAGTGTCTCTGGGTGTGTGTCAGGCTGTCTCTGTGTGTGTGGAGAGGGTCTCTGCCTGTGTGTGAGGAGTGTCTCTGCGTGTGTGTCAGGCTGTCTCTGGGTGTGTGGGGCGTGTCTCTGGGTGTGTGTCAGCCTGTCTCAGGGTGGTGTGTCAGGCTGTCTCTGGGTGTGTGGGGAGTGTCTCTGGGTGTGTCAGGCTGTCTCTGGGTGTGTGGGTACTGTCTCTGGGTGTGTGGGGAGTGTCTCTGGGTGTGTGTCAGGCTGTCTCTGGGTGTGTGGAGAGGGTCTCTGTGCGTGTGTGGGGATTTTGTCTGGGTGTGTGTGTCAGGCTGTCTCTGGGTTTGTGGAGAGTGTCTCTGTGGGTGTGTGGGGATTGTATGTGGGTGTGTGTCAGGCTGTCTTTGGGTGTGTGTCGTGCTGTCTCTACGTGTGTGGGGAGTGTCTATGGCTGTGTGTCAGGCAGTCTTGGGGTGCGTGGGAAGTGTGTCTGTGTGTGTGTCAGGCTGTCTTGGGGTGCATGGGAAGTGTCTCTGGGTGTGTGGGGAGTGTCTCTGGGTGTGTGTCAGGCTGTCTTGGGGTGCATGGGAAGTGTCTCTGGGTGTGTGGAGAGTGTCTCTGCGTGTGTGTTGGGAGTGTCTCTGAGTGTGTGTCAGGCTGTCCCTGGGTGTGTGGAGAGTGTCTCTGCGGGTGTGTGGGGATTGTATCTGGGTGTGTGTCAGTCTGTCTTGGTTGTCTGGGCAATGTCTCTGGGTGTGTGTCAGGCTGTCTCGGAGTGTGTGGGGAGTGTCTCTGGGTGTGTGTCAGGCTGTCTCGGGGTGTGTGGGTAGTGTCTCTGGGTGTGTGTCAGTCTGTCTTGGTTGTGTGGGGGTGTCTCTGGGTGTGTGTCAGGCTGTCTCGGGGTGTGTGGGGAGTGTCTCTGGGTGTGTGTCAGGCTGTCTCTGGGTGTGTAGGGAGTGTCTCCGGGTGTGTGTCACGCTGTCTCTGGGTGCGTGGGGAGCGTCTCTGGGTGTGTGTCAGGCTGTCTCTGGGTGTGTGGAGAGTATCTCTGTGGGTGTGCGGGTACTGTTTGTGGGTGTGTGTCAGTCTGTCTTGGTTGTGTGAGGAGTGTCTCTGGGTGTGTGTCAGGCTGTCTCTGGATGTGTGGAGTGTTTCTCCGCGTGTTTGTGGGGAGTCTCTCTGGGTGTGTGTCAGGCTGTCTCTTGGTGTGTGTCATGCTCTCTCTGCATGTGTTAGGAGTGTCTCTGGGTGTGTGTCAGGCTGTCTCGCGGTGCGTGGGAAGTGTCTCTGGGTGTGTGTCAGGCTGTCTCTGGGTGTGTCTAATGCTGCCACTGCATGTGTGGGGAGTATCTCTGGGTGTGTTCAGGTTGTCTCTGGTTGTGTGGTGAGTGTCTCTGGGTGTGTGTCAGGCTGTCTCTGTGTGTGTGGAGAGGGTGTCTGCGTGTGTGTGAGGAGTGTATCTGCGTGTGTGTCAGGCTGTCTCTGGGTGTGTGGAGTGTTTCTCCGCGTGTTTGTGGGGAGTGTTTCTGGGTGTATGTCAGGCTCTCTCTTGGTGTGTGTCATGCTCTCTCTGCATGTGTTAGGAGTGTCTCTGGGTGTGTGTCAGGCTGTCTCGCGGTGCGTGGGAAGTGTCTCTGGGTGTGTGTCAGGCTGTCTCTGTGTGTGTGGAGAGTGTCTCTGCGTGTGTGTCAGGCCGTCTCTGGGTGTCTGGGTACTGTCTCTGGGTGTGTGTCAGTCTGTCTTGGTTGTGTGGGGAGTGTCTCTGGGTGTGTGTCAGGCTGTCTCCGGGTGTGTGTAATGCTGTCTCTGCCTGTGTGGCAAGTGTCTCTGGGTGTTTGTCAGGCTGTCTCGGTGTGCGTGAGGAGTGTCTCTGGGTGTGTGTCAGGAGGTCTCTGGGGGTGTGGAGAGTGTCTCTGCGGGTGTGTGGGGATTGTATGTGGGTGTGTGTCAGGCTGTCTTTGGGTGTGTGTCCTGCTGTCTCTGTGTGTGTGGGGAGTGTCTATGGGTGTGTGTCAGGCTGTCTTGGGGTCCGTGGGAAGTATCTCTGGGTGTGTGTCAGGCTGTCTCTGGGTGTGTGGGGAGTGTCTCTGGGTGTGTGTCAGGCTGTCTCGGGGTGCATGGGGAGTATCTCTGGATGTGTGTCAGGCTCTCTCTTTCTGTGTGGGGAGTGTTTCTGGGTGTGTCAGGCTGTCTCTGGGTGTGTGGGGAGTGTCTCTGTGTGTGTGTCAGGCTGTCTCTGGGTGTGTGGAGAGTGTCTATGCGGGTGTGGGGATTGTATCTGGGTGTGTGTCAGGCTGTCTCTGGGTGTGTGTCATGCTCTCTCTGCATGTGTGGGCAGTGTCTCTGGGTCTGTGTCAGGCTGTCTCGAGGTGCGTGGGGAGTGTCTCTGGGTGTGTGTCAGGCTATCTCCTGGTGTGTGCAATGCTGTCTCTGCGTGTGTGGGGAGTGTCTCTGGGTGTGTGTCAGGCTGTCCCGGGGTGCGTGGGCTGTGTCTCTGGGTTTGTGTCAGGCTGTCTCAGGGTGGTGTGTCAGGCTGTCTGTGGGTGTGTGGGGCGTGTCTCTGGGTGTGTGTCAGCCTGTCTCAGGGTGGTGTGTCAGGCTGTCTCTGGGTGTGTGGGGAGTGTCTCTGGGTGTGTCAGGCTGTCTCGCGGTGCGTGGGAAGTGTCTCTGGGTGTGTATCAGGCTGTCTCTGGGTGTGTCTAATGCTGCCACTGCATGTGTGGGGAGTTTCTCTGGGTGTGTTCAGGTTGTCTCTGGTTGTGTGGGGAGTGTCTCTGGGTGTGTGTCAGGCTGTCTCTGTGTGTGTGGAGAGGATCTCTGCGTCTGTGTGAGGAGTGTCTCTGGGTGTGTGTCAGGCTGTCTCTGGGTGTGTGGAGAGTCTCTCTGCGTGTGTGTGGGGAGTGTCTCTGAGTGTGTGTTAGGCTGTCTCTGGGTGTGTGGAGAGTATCTCTGCGGGTGTGTGGGTACTGTCTGTGGGTGTGTGTCAGTCTGTCTTGGTTGTGTGAGGAGTGTCTCTGGGTGTGTGTCAGGCTGTCTCTGGATGTGTGGAGTGTTTCTCCGCGTGTTTGTGGGGTGTGTCTCTGGGTGTGTGTCAGGCTGTCTCTGGGTGTGTGGAGAGTGTCTCTGCGGGTGTCTGCGGATTGTATCTGGGTGTGTGTCATGCTCTCTCTGCATGTGTTAGGAGTGTCTCTGGGTGTGTGTCAGGCTGTCTCGCGGTGCGTGGGAAGTGTCTCTGGGTGTGTGTCAGGCTGTCTCTGGGTGTGTCTAATGCTGCCACTGCATGTGTGGGGAGTATCTCTGGGTGTGTTCAGGTTGTCTCTGGGTGTGTGGGGAGTGTCTCTGTGTGTGTGTCAGGCTGTCTCTGGGTGTGTGGGGAGTGTCTCTGGGTGTGTGTCAGGCTGTCTCGGGGTGCATGGGGAGTATCTCTGGATGTGTGTCAGGCTCTCTCTTTCTGTGTGGGGAGTGTTTCTGGGTGTGTCAGGCTGTCTCTGGGTGTGTGGGGAGTGTCTCTGTGTGTGTGTCAGGCTGTCTCTGGGTGTGTGGGGAGTGTCTCTGCGGGTGTGAGGATTGTATCTGGGTGTGCGTCAGGCTGTCTCTGGGTGTGTGTCATGCTCTCTCTGCATGTGTGGGGACTGTCTCTGGGTGTGCGTCAGGCTGTCTCCTGGTGTGTGCAATGCTGTCTCTGCTTGTGTGGGGAGTGTCTCTGGGTGTCTGTCAGGTTGTCTTGGGGTGTGTGGAGAGTGTCTCTGCGGGTGTGTGGGTAGTGTCTCTGGGCGTGTGTCAGTCTGCCTTGGTTGTGTGGAGAGTGTCTCTGGGTGTGTGTCAGGCTGTCTCTGGGTGTGTGGAGTGTTTCTCTGCGTGTTTGTGGGGAGTGTCTCTGGGTGTGTGTCAGGCTGTCTCTGGGTGTGTGGAGAGTGTCTCTGCTGGTTTCTGGGGATTGTATCTGGGTGTGTCTCAGGCTGTCTCTGGGTGTGTGTCATGCTCTCTCTGCATGTGTCAGGAGTGTCTCTGGGTGTGTTTCAGGCTGTATCGCGGTGCGTGGGGAGTGTCTCTGGTTGTGTGTCAGGCTGTCTCTGGGTGTGTGTCATGCTGTCTCTGCGTGTGTGGGGAGTGTCTATGGGTCTGTGTTAGGCTGTCTCTGGGTGTGTGGAGTGTTTCTCCGCGTGTTTGTGGGGTGTGTCTCTGGGTGTGTGTCAGGCTGTCTCTGGGTGTGTGGAGAGTGTCTCTGCGGGTGTCTGCGGATTGTATCTGGGTGTGTGTCATGCTCTCTCTGCATGTGTGAGGAGTATCTCTGGGTGTGTGTCAGGCTGTCTCGCGGTGTGTCTAATGCTGTCTCTGCATGTGTGGGGAGTGTCTCTGGGTGTGTGTCAGCCTGTCTCAGTGTGGTGTGTCAGTCTGTCTTGGTTGTGTGGGGAGTATCTCTGGGTGTGTGTCAGGCTGTCTCGGGGTGCATGGGGAGTATCTCTGGTTGTGAGTCAGGCTGTCTCTGGGTGTGTGGGGAGTGTCTCTGCGGGTGTGGGGATTGTATTTGGGTGTGTGTCAGGCTGTCTCTGGGTGTGTGTCATGCTCTTTCTGCATGTGTGGGGAGTGTCTCTGGGTGTGTGTCAGGCTGTCTCCTGGTGTGTGCAATGCTGTCTCTGCGTGTGTGGGGAGTGTCTCTGGGTGTTTGTCAGGCTGTCTTGGGGTGTGTGGAGAGTGTCTCTGCGGGTGTGTGGGTAGTGTCACTGGGTGTGTGTCAGTCTGTCCTGGTTGTGTGGGGAGTGTCTCTGGGTGTGTGTCAGGCTGTCTCTGGGTGTGTGGAGTGTTTCTCTGCGTGTTTGTGGGGAGTGTCTCTGGGTGTGTGTCAGGCTGTGTCTGGGTGTGTGGAGAGTGTCTCTGCTGGTGTCTGGGGCTTGTATCTGGGTGTGTCTCAGGCTGTCTCTGGGTGTGTGTCATGCTCTCTCTGCATGTGTGAGGAGTGTCTCTGGGTGTGTTTCAGGCTGTATCGCGGTGCGTGGGGAGTGTCTCTGGTTGTGTGTCAGGCTGTCTCTGGGTGTGTCTAATGCTTTCTCTGCATGTGTGGGGAGTGTCTCTGGGTGTGTTCAGGTTGTCTCTGGTTGTATGGGGAGTGTCTCTGGGTGTGTGTCAGGCTGTCTCTGTGTGTGTGGAGAGGGTCTCTGCGTATGTGTGAGGAGTGTCTCTGGGTTTGTGTCAAGCTGTCTCTGGGTGTGTGGAGAGTGTCTCTGCGGGTGTGTGGGCAGTGTCTCTGGGTGTGTGTCAGGCTGTCTCTGAGTATGTGTCATGCTGTCTCAGTGTGCGTTGGAGGTGTCTCTGGGTGTGTGTCAAGCTGTCCCGGGGTGCGTGGGCTGTGTCTCTGAGTATGTGTCAGGCTGTCTCAGGGTGGTGTGTCAGGCTGTCTCTGGGTGTGTGGGTACTGTCTCTGGGTGTGTGTCAGTCTGTCTTGGTTGTGTGGGGAGTGTCTCTGGGTGTGTGTCAGGCTGTCTCTGGGTGTGTGGGGAGTGTCTCTGGGTGTGCATCAGGCTGTCTCGGGGTGCATGGGGAGTATCTCTGGTTGTGAGTCAGGCTGTCTCTGGGTGTGTGGGGAGTGTCTCTGGTTGTGTGTCACGCTGTCTCTGGGTGCGTGGGGAGCGTCTCTGGGTGTGTGTCAGGCTGTCTCTGGGTGTGTGGAGAGTGTCTCTGTGTGTGTGTCAGGCTGTCTCTGGGTGTGTGGAGAGTGTCTATGCGGGTGTGGGGATTGTATCTGGGTGTGTGTCAGGCTGTCTCTGGGTGTGTGTCATGCTCTCTCTGCATGTGTGGGGAGTGTCTCTGGGTCTGTGTCAGGCTGTCTCGGGGTGCGTGGGGAGTGTCTCTGGGCGTGTGTCAGGCTGTCTCTGGGTGTGTCTAATGCTGCCACTGCATGTGTGGGGAGTATCTCTGGGTGTGTTCAGGTTGTCTCTGGTTGTGTGGTGAGTGTCTCTGGGTGTGTGTCAGGCTGTCTCTGTGTGTGTGGAGAGGGTGTCTGCGTGTGTGTGAGGAGTGTATCTGCGTGTGTGTCAGGCTGTCTCTGGGTGTGTGGAGAGTATCTCTGCGGGTGTGTGGGTACTGTCTGTGGGTGTGTGTCAGTCTGTCTTGGTTGTGTGGGGAGTGTCTCTGGGTGTGTGTCAGGCTGTCTCTGGGTGTGTGGAGTGTTTCTCCGCGTGTTTGTGGGGAGTGTTTCTGGGTGTGTGTCAGGCTGTCTCTTGGTGTGTGTCATGCTCTCTCTGCATGTGTTAGGAGTGTCTCTGGGTGTGTGTCAGGCTGTCTCGCGGTGCGTGGGAGGTGTCTCTGGGTGTGTGTCAGGCTGTCTCTGTGTGTGTGGAGAGTGTCTCTGCGTGTGTGTCAGGCTGTCTCTGGGTGTGTGGAGAGTGTCTCTGCGGGTGTGTCGGCAGCGTCTCTGGGTGTGTGTCAGTCTGTCTCTGGGTATGTGTCATGTTGTCTCAGTGTGTTTTGGAGGTGTCTCAGGGTGTGTGTCAGGCTGTCCCGGGGTGCGTGGGCTGTGTCTCTGGGTTTGTGTCAGGCTGTCTGAGGGTGGTGTGTCAGGCTGTCTGTGGGTGTGTGGGGAGTGTCTCTGGGCGTGTCAGGCCGTCTCTGGGTGTCTGGGTACTGTCTCTGGGTGTGTGTCAGTCTGTCTTGGTTGTGTGGGGAGTGTCTCTGGGTGTGTGTCAGCCTGTCTCAGTGTGGTGTGTCAGGCTGTCTCTGGGTGTGTGGGGAGTGTCTCTGGGCCTGTCAGGCTGTCTCTGGGTGTGTGGGTACTGTCTCTGGGTGTGTGTCAGTCTGTCTTGGTTGTGTGGGGAGTGTCTCTGGGTGTGTGTCAGGCTGTCTCCGGGTGTGTGTAATGCTGTCTCTGCCTGTGTGGCAAGTGTCTCTGGGTGTTTGTCAGGCTGTCTCGGTGTGCGTGAGGAGTGTCTCTGGGTGTGTGTCAGGAGGTCTCTGGGGGTGTGGAGAGTGTCTCTGCGGGTGTGTGGGGATTGTATGTGGGTGTGTGTCGGGCTGTCTTTGGGTGTGTGTCCTGCTGTCTCTGTGTGTGTGGGGAGTGTCTATGGGTGTGTGTCAGGCTGTCTTGGGGTCCGTGGGAAGTATCTCTGGGTGTGTGTCAGGCTGTCTCTGGGTGTGTGGGGAGTGTCTCTGGGTGTGTGTCAGGCTGTCTCGGGGTGCATGGGGAGTATCTCTGGATGTGTGTCAGGCTCTCTCTTTCTGTGTGGGGAGTGTTTCTGGGTGTGTCAGGCTGTCTCTGGGTGTGTGGGGAGTGTCTCTGTGTGTGTGTCAGGCTGTCTCTGGGTGTGTGGGGAGTGTCTCTGCGGGTGTGAGGATTGTATCTGGGTGTGCGTCAGGCTGTCTCTGGGTGTGTGTCATGCTCTCTCTGCATGTGTGGGGACTGTCTCTGGGTGTGCGTCAGGCTGTCTCCTGGTGTGTGCAATGCTGTCTCTGCTTGTGTGGGGAGTGTCTCTGGGTGTTTGTCAGGTTGTCTTGGGGTGTGTGGAGAGTGTCTCTGCGGGTGTGTGGGTAGTGTCTCTGGGCGTGTGTCAGTCTGCCTTGGTTGTGTGGGGAGTGTCTCTGGGTGTGTGTCAGGCTGTCTCTGGGTGTGTGGAGTGTTTCTCTGCGTGTTTGTGGGGAGTGTCTCTGGGTGTGTGTCAGGCTGTCTCTGGGTGTGTGGAGAGTGTCTCTGCTGGTTTCTGGGGATTGTATCTGGGTGTGTCTCAGGCTGTCTCTGGGTGTGTGTCATGCTCTCTCTGCATCTGTCAGGAGTGTCTCTGGGTGTGTTTCAGGCTGTATCGCGGTGCGTGGGGAGTGTCTCTGGTTGTGTGTCAGGCTGTCTCTGGGTGTGTGTCATGCTGTCTCTGCGTGTGTGGGGAGTGTCTATGGGTCTGTGTCAGGCTGTCTCTGGGTGTGTGGAGTGTTTCTCCGCGTGTTTGTGGGGTGTGTCTCTGGGTGTGTGTCAGGCTGTCTCTGGGTGTGTGGAGAGTGTCTCTGCGGGTGTCTGCGGATTGTATCTGGGTGTGTGTCATGCTCTCTCTGCATGTGTGAGGAGTATCTCTGGGTGTGTGTCAGGCTGTCTCGCGGTGCGTGGGGAGTGTCTCTGGGTGTGTGTCAGGCTGTCTCTGGGTGTGTCTAATGCTGTCTCTGCATGTGTGGGGAGTGTCTCTGGGTGTGTGTCAGCCTGTCTCAGTGTGGTGTGTCAGTCTGTCTTGGTTGTGTGGGGAGTATCTCTGGGTGTGTGTCAGGCTGTCTCGGGGTGCATGGGGAGTATCTCTGGTTGTGAGTCAGGCTGTCTCTGGGTGTGTGGGGAGTGTCTCTGCGGGTGTGGGGATTGTATTTGGGTGTGTGTCAGGCTGTCTCTGGGTGTGTGTCATGCTCTTTCTGCATGTGTGGGGAGTGTCTCTGGGTGTGTGTCAGGCTGTCTCCTGGTGTGTGCAATGCTGTCTCTGCGTGTGTGGGCAGGGTCTCTGGGTGTTTGTCAGGCTGTCTTGGGGTGTGTGGAGAGTGTCTCTGCGGGTGTGTGGGTAGTGTCACTGGGTGTGTGTCAGTCTGTCTTGGTTGTGTGGGGAGTGTCTCTGGGTGTGTGTCAGGCTGTCTCTGGGTGTGTGGAGTGTTTCTCTGCGTGTTTGTGGGGAGTGTCTCTGGGTGTGTGTCAGGCTGTCTCTGGGTGTGTGGAGAGTGTCTCTGCTGGTGTCTAGGGATTGTATCTGAGTGTGTCTCAGGCTGTCTCTGGGTGTGTGTCATGCTCTCTCTGCATGTGTGAGGAGTGTCTCTGGGTGTGTTTCAGGCTGTATCGCGGTGCGTGGGGAGTGTCTCTGGGTGTGTCTAATGCTTTCTCTGCATGTGTGGGGAGTGTCTCTGGGTGTGTGTCAGGCTGTCTCGCGGTGCGTGGGGAGTGTCTCTGGGTGTGTGTCAGGCTGTCTCTGGGTGTGTCTAATGCTGTCTCTGCATGTGTGGGGAGTGTCTCTGGGTGTGTGTCAGCCTGTCTCAGTGTGGTGTGTCAGTCTGTCTTGGTTGTGTGGGGAGTATCTCTGGGTGTGTCTCAGGCTGTCTCTGGGTGTGTGTCATGCTCTCTCTGCATGTGTGAGGAGTGTCTCTGGGTGTGTTTCAGGCTGTATCGCGGTGCGTGGGGAGTGTCTCTGGTTGTGTGTCAGGCTGTCTCTGGGTGTGTCTAATGCTTTCTCTGCATGTGTGGGGAGTGTCTCTGGGTGTGTTCAGGTTGTCTCTGGTTGTATGGGGAGTGTCTCTGGGTGTGTGTCAGGCTGTCCCGGGGTGCGTGGGCTGTGTCTCTGAGTATGTGTCAGGCTGTCTCAGGGTGGTGTGTCAGGCTGTCTCTGGGTGTGTGGGTACTGTCTCTGGGTGTGTGTCAGTCTGTCTTGGTTGTGTGGGGAGTGTCTCTGGGTGTGTGTCAGGCTGTCTCTGGGTGTGTGGGGAGTGTCTCTGGGTGTGCGTCAGGCTGTCTCGGGGTGCATGGGGAGTATCTCTGGTTGTGAGTCAGGCTGTCTCTGGGTGTGTGGGGAGTGTCTCTGGTTGTGTGTCACGCTGTCTCTGGGTGCGTGGGGAGCGTCTCTGGGTGTGTGTCAGGCTGTCTCTGGGTGTGTGGAGAGTGTCTCTGTGTGTGTGTCAGGCTGTCTCTGGGTGTGTGGAGAGTGTCTATGCGGGTGTGGGGATTGTATCTGGGTGTGTGTCAGGCTGTCTCTGGGTGTGTGTCATGCTCTCTCTGCATGTGTGGGGAGTGTCTCTGGGTCTGTGTCAGGCTGTCTCGGGGTGCGTGGGGAGTGTCTCTGGGCGTGTGTCAGGCTGTCTCCTGGTGCGTGCAATGCTGTCTCTGCGTGTGTGGGGAGTGTCTCTGGGTGTTTGTCAGGCTGTCTCAGGGTGCGTGAGGAGTGTCTCTGGGTGTGTGTCAGGCTGTCTCTGGGTGTGTGGAGAGTGTCTCTGCGGGTGTGTGGGGATTTTCTCTGGGTGTGTGTGTCAGGCTGTCTCTGGGTGTGTGGTGAGTGTCTCTGCGGGTGTGTGGGGATTGTATGTGGGTGTGTGTCAGGCTGTCTTTGGGTGTGTGTCATTCTGTCTCGGCGTGTGTGGGGAGTGTCTATGGGTGTCTTGGAGTGCGTGGGAAGTGTCCCTTGGTGTGTGTCAGGCTGTCTCTGGGTGTGCATCAGGCTATCTCTGGGTGTGTGGGGAGGGTCTCTGGGTGTGTGTCAGGCATGTCTCTGGGTGCATGGGAGTGTCTCTGGGTGTGTGTCACGCTGTCTCTGGGTGCGTCGGGAGCGCCTCTGGGTGTGTGTCTGGCTCTGTCTTTGTGTGTGGGGAGTGTTTCTGGGTGTGTCAGGCTGTCTCTGGGTGTGTGGGGAGTGACTCTGGGTGTGTGGGGAGTGTCTCTGGGTGTGTGTCAGGCTGTCTCTGGGTGTGTGGAGACTGTCTCTGCGTGCGTATGGGGAGTGTCTTTGGGTGTGTGGAGAGTGTCTCTGCGTGTGTGTGGGGAGTGTCTCTGGGTGTGTGTCAGGCTGTCTCTGGGTGTGTGGAGAGTGTCTCTACGGGTGTGTGGGGAGTGTCTCTGAGTGTGTGTCAGGCTGTCTCTGGGTGTGTGGAGAGTGTCTCTGCGGGTGTGTGGGTAGTGTCTCTGGGTGTGTGTCCGGCTGTCTCTGGGTGTGTGGAGAGTGTCTCTGCTGGTGTCTGGGGATTGTATCTGGATGTGTGTCAGGCTGTCTCTGGGTGTGTGTCAGGCTGTCTCGCGGTGCGTGGGGAGTGTCTCTGGGTGTGTGTCAGGCTGTCTCTGAGTGTGTCTAATGCTGTCTCTGCATGTGTGGGGAGTGTCTCTGGGTGTGTTCAGGTTGTCTCTGGTTGTATGGGGAGTGTCTCTGGGTGTGTGTCAGGCTGTCTCTGTGTGTGTGGAGAGGGTCTCTGCGTATGTGTGAGGAGTGTCTCTGGGTTTGTGTCAAGCTGTCTCTGGGTGTGTGGAGAGTGTCTCTGCGGGTGTGTGGGCAGTGTCTCTGGGTGTGTGTCAGGCTGTCTCTGAGTATGTGTCATGCTGTCTCAATGTGCGTTGGAGGTGTCTCTGGGTGTATGTCAAGCTGTCCCGGGGTGCGTGGGCTGTGTCTCTGAGTTTGTGTCAGGCTGTCTCAGGGTGGTGTGTCAGGCTGTCTCTGGGTGTGTGGGTACTGTCTCTGGGTGTGTGTCAGGCTGTCTCGGGGTGCGTTAGGACTATCTCTGGGTGTGTGTCAGGCTGTCTCTGGGTGCGTGGAGAGTGTCTCTGTGGGTGTGTGGGGATTTTGTCTGGGTGTGTGTGTCAGGCTGTCGCTGGGTGTGTGGAGAGTGTCTCTCTGGGTGTGTGGGGATTGTCTGTGGGTGTGTGTCAGGCTGTCTTTGGGTGTGTGTCATGCTGTCTCTGCGTGTGTGGGGAGTGTCTATGGGTCTGTGTCAGGCTGTCTCTGGGTGTGTGGAGTGTTTCTCCGCGTGTTTGTGGGGTGTGTCTCTGGGTGTGTGTCAGGCTGTCTCTGGGTGTGTTGAGAGTGTCTCTGCGGGTGTCTGCGGATTGTATCTGGGTGTGTGTCATGCTCTCTCTGCATGTGTGAGGAGTGTCTCTGGGTGTGTGTCAGGCTGTCTCGCGGTGCGTGGGGAGTGTCTCTGGGTGTGTGTCAGGCTGTCTCTGGGTGTGTCTAATGCTGTCTCTGCATGTGTGGGGAGTGTCTCTGGGTGTGTGTCAGCCTGTCTCAGTGTGGTGTGTCAGTCTGTCTTGGTTGTGTGGGGAGTATCTCTGGGTGTGTGTCAGGCTGTCTAGGGGTGCATGGGGAGTATCTCTGGTTGTGAGTCAGGCTGTCTCTGGGTGTGTGGGGAGTGTCTCTGCGGGTGTGGGGATTGTATCTGGGTGTGTGTCAGGCTGTCTCTGGGTGTGTGTCATGCTCTCTCTGCATGTGTGGGGAGTGTCTCTGGGTGTGTGTCAGGCTGTCTCCTGGTGTGTGCAATGCTGCCTCTGCGTGTGTGGGGAGTGTCTCTGGGTGTTTGTCAGGCTGTCTTGGGGTGTGTGGAGAGTGTCTCTGCGGGTGTGTGGGTAGTGTCTCTGGGTGTGTGTCAGTCTGTCTTGGTTGTGTGGGGAGTGTCTCTGGGTGTGTGTCAGGCTGTCTCTGGGTGTGTGGAGTGTTTCTCTGCGTGTTTGTGGGGAGTGTCTCTGGGTGTGTGTCAGGCTGTCTCTGGGTGTGTGGAGAGTGTCTCTGCTGGTGTCTGGGGATTGTATCTGGGTTTGTCTCAGGCTGTCTCTGGGTGTGTGTCATGCTCTCTCTGCATGTGTGGGGAGTGTCTCTGGGTGTGTTCAGGTTGCCTCTGGTTGTGTGGGGAGTGTCTCTGGGTGTGTGTCAGGCTGTCTCTGTGTGTGTGGAGAGTGTCTCTGCATATGTGTGAGGAGTGTCTCTGTGTTTGTGTCGGGCTGTCTCTGGGTGTGTGGAGAGTGTCTCTGCGGGTGTGTGGGCAGTGTCTCTGGGTGTGTGTCAGGCTGTCTCTGGGTATGTGTCATGCTGTCTCAGTGTGTGTTGCAGGTGTCTCTGGGTGTGTGTCAGGCTGCCCCGGGGTGCGTGGGCTGTGTCTCTGGGTTTGTGTCAGGCTGTCTCAGGGTGGTGCGTCAGGATGTCTGTGGGTGTGTGGGGCGTGTCTCTGGGTGTGTGTCAGCCTGTCTCAGGGTGGTGTGTCAGGCTGTCTCTGGGTGTGTGGGGACTGTCTCTGGGTGTGTCAGGCTGTCTCTGGCTGTGTGGGTACTGTCTCTGGGTGTGTGTCAGGCTGTCTCAGGGTGCGTGAGGAGTGTCTCTGGGTGTGTGTCTGGCTGTCTCTGGGTGTGTGGAGAGTGTCTCTGTGGGTGTGTGAGGATTTTGTCTGGGTGTGTGTGTCAGGCTGTCTCTGGGTGTGTGGAGAGCCTCTCTGCGTGTGTGTGGGGAGTGTCTCTGAGTGTGTGTTAGGCTGTCTCTGGATGTGTGGAGATTGTCTGGGCGGATGTGTGGGTAGTGTCTCTGGGTTTGTGTCAGTCTGTCTTGGTTGTGAGGGGAGTGTCTCTGGGTGTGTGTCAGGCTGTCTCTGGGTGTGTGGAGTGTTTCTCCGCGTGTTTGTGGGGTGTGTCTCTGGGTGTGTGTCAGGCTGTCTCTGGGTGTGTGGAGAGTGTCTCTGCGGGTGTCTGGGGATTGTATCTGGGTGTGTGTCATGCTCTCTCTGCATGTGTGAGGAGTGTCTCTGGGTGTGTGTCAGGCTGTCTCGCGGTGCGTGGGGGGTGTCTCTGGGTGTGTGTCAGGCTGTCTCTGGGTGTGTCTAATGCTGTCACTGCATGTGTGAGGAGTGTCTCTGGGTGTGTTCAGGTTGTCTCTGGTTGTGTGGGGAGTGTCTCTGGGTGTGTGTCAGGCTGTCTCTGTGTGTGTGGAGAGGGTCTCTGCGTGTGTGTGAGGAGTGTCTCTGCGTCTGTGTCAGGCTGTCTCTGGGTGTGTGGAGAGTGTCTCTGCGGGTGTGTCGGCAGCGTCTCTGGGTGTGTGTCAGGCTGTCCCTGGGTATGCGTCATGCTGTCTCAGTGTGTTTTGGAGGTGTCTCAGGGTGTGTGTCAGGCTGTCCTGGGGTGCGTGGGCTGTGTCTCTGGGTTTGTGTCAGGCTGTCTCAGGGTGGTGTGTCAGGCTGTCTGTGGGTGTGTGGGGCCTGTCTCTGGGTGTGTGTCAGCCTGTCTCAGTGTGCTGTGTCAGGCTGTCTCTGGGTGTGTGGGGAGTGTCTCTGGGCGTGTCAGGCCGTCTCTGGGTGTGTGGGTACTGTCTCTGGGTGTGTGTCAGTCTGTCTTGGTTGTGTGGGGAGTGTCTCTGGGTGTGTGTCAGGCTGTCTCTGGGTGTGTGGGGAGTGTCTCTGGGTGTGTGTCAGGCTGTCTCGGGGTGCATGGGGAGAATCTCTGGTTGTGAGTCAGGCTGTCTCTGGGTGTGTGGAGAGTGTCTCTGTGTGTGTGTCAGGCTGTCTCTGGCTGTGTGGAGGGTGTCTATGCGGGTGTGGGGATTGTATCTGAGTGTGTGTCAGGCTGTCTCTGGGTGTGTGTCATGCTCTCTCTGCATGTGTGGGGAGTGTCTCTGGGTCTGTGTCAGGCTGTCTCGGGGTGCGTGGGGAGTGTCTCTGGGCGTGTGTCAGGCTGTCTCCTGGTGCGTGCAATGCTGTCTCTGCGTGTGTGGGGAGTGTCTCTGGGTGTTTGTCAGGCTTTCTCGGGGTGCGTGAGGAGTGTCTCTGGGTGTGTGTCAGGCTGTCTCTGGGTGTGTGGAGAGTGTCTCTGCGGGTGTGTGGGGATTTTCTCTGGGTGTGTGTGTCAGGCTGTCTCTGGGTGTGTGGAGAGTGTCTCTGCGGGTGTGTGGGGATTGTATGTGGGTGTGTGTCAGGCTGTCTTTGGGTGTGTGTCATTCTGTCTCTGCGTGTGTGGGGAGTGTCTATGGGTGTCTTGGGGTGCGTGGGAAGTGTCCCTTGGTGTGTGTCAGGCTGTCTCTGGGTGTGCGTCAGGCTATCTCTGGGTGTGTGGGGAGGGTCTCTGGGTGTGTGTCAGGCATGTCTCTGGGTGCATGGGAGTGTCTCTGGGTGTGTGTCACGCTGTCTCTGGGTGCGTGGGGAGCGTCTCTAGGTGTGTGTCTGGCTCTCTCTTTGTGTGTGGGGAATGTTTCTGGGTGTGTCAGGCTGTCTCTGGGTGTGTGGGGAGTGACTCTGGGTGTGTGGGGAGTGTCTCTGGGTGTGTGTCAGGCTGTCTCTGGGTGTGTGGAGACTGTCTCTGCGTGCGTATGGGGAGTGTCTTTGGGTGTGTGGAGAGTGTCTCTGCGTGTGTGTGGGGAGTGTCTCTGGGTGTGTGTCAGGCTGTCTCTGGGTGTGTGGAGAGTGTCTCTACGGGTGTGTGGGGAGTGTCTCTGAGTGTGTGTCAGGCTGTCTCTGGGTGTGTGGAGAGTGTCTCTGCGGGTGTGTGGGTAGTGTCTCTGGGTGTGTGTCCGGCTGTCTCTGGGTGTGTGGAGAGTGTCTCTGCTGGTGTCTGGGGATTGTATCTGGGTGTGTGTCAGGCTGTCTCTGGGTGTGTGTCTTGCTCTCTCTGCATGTGTGAGGAGTGTCTCTGGGTGTGTGTCAGTCTGTCTCGCGGTGCGTGGGGATTGTCTCTGGGTGTGTGTCAGGCTGTCTCTGGGTGTGTCAAATGCTGTCTCTGCATGTGTGGGGAGTGTCTCTGGGTGTGTTCAGGTTGTCTCTGGTTGTATGGGGAGTGTCTCTGGGTGTGTGTCAGGCTGTCTCTGTGTGTGTGGAGAGGGTCTCTGCGTATGTGTGAGGAGTGTCTCTGGGTTTGTGTCAAGCTGTCTCTGGGTGTGTGGAGAGTGTCTCTGTGGGTGTGTGGGCAGTGTCTCTGGGTGTGTGTCAGGCTGTCTCTGAGTATGTGTCATGCTGTCTCAGTGTGCGTTGGAGGTGTCTCTGGGTGTGTGTCAAGCTGTCCCGGGGTGCGTGGGCTGTGTCTCTCAGTTTGTGTCAGGCTGTCTCAGGGTGGTGTGTCAGGCTGTCTCTGGGTGTGTGGGTACTGTCTCTGGGTGTGTGTCAGGCTGTCTCGGGGTGCGTTAGGACTATCTCTGGGTGTGTGTCAGGCTGTCTCTGGGTGTGTGGAGAGTGTCTCTGTGGGTGTGTGGGGATTTTGTCTGGGTGTGTGTGTCAGGCTGTCGCTGGGTGTGTGGAGAGTGTCTCTCTGGGTGTGTGGGGATTGTCTGTGGGTGTGTGTCAGGCTGTCTTTGGGTGTGTGTCATGCTGTCTCTGCGTGTGTGGGGAGTGTCTATGGGTCTGTGTCAGGCTGTCTCTGGGTGTGTGGAGTGTTTCTCCGCGTGTTTGTGGGGTGTGTCTCTGGGTGTGTGTCAGGCTGTCTCTGGGTGTGTGGAGAGTGTCTCTGCGGGTGTCTGCGGATTGTATCTGGGTGTGTGTCATGCTCTCTCTGCATGTGTGAGGAGTGTCTCTGGGTGTGTGTCAGGCTGTATCGCGGTGCGTGGGGAGTGTCTCTGGGTGTGTGTCAGGCTGTCTCTGGGTGTGTCTAATGCTGTCTCTGCATGTGTGGGGAGTGTCTCTGGGTGTGTGTCAGCCTGTCTCAGTGTGGTGTGTCAGTCTGTCTTGGTTGTGTGGGGAGTATCTCTGGGTGTGTGTCAGGCTGTCTCGGGGTGCATGGGGAGTATCTCTGGTTGTGAGTCAGGCTGTCTCTGGGTGTGTGGGGAGTGTCTCTGCGGGTGTGGGGATTGTATCTGGGTGTGTGTCAGGCTGTCTCTGGGTGTGTGTCATGCTCTCTCTGCATGTGTGGGGAGTGTCTCTGGGTGTGTGTCAGGCTGTCTCCTGGTGTGTGCAATGCTGTCTCTGCGTGTGTGAGGAGTGTCTCTGGGTGTTTGTCAGGCTGTCTTGGGGTGTGTGGAGAGTGTCTCTGCGGGTGTGTGGGTAGTGTCTCTGGTTGTGTGTCAGTCTGTCTTGGTTGTGTGGGGAGTGTCTCTGGGTGTGTGTCAGGCTGTCTCTGGGTGTGTGGAGTGTTTCTCTGCGTGTTTGTGGGGAGTGTCTCTGGGTGTGTGTCAGGCTGTCTCTGGGTGTCTGGAGAGTGTCTCTGCTGGTGTCTGGGGCTTGTATCTGGGTGTGTCTCAGGCTGTCTCTGGGTGTGTGTCATGCTCTCTCTGCATGTGTGAGGAGTGTCTCTGTGTGTGTTTCAGGCTGTATCGCGGTGCGTGGGGAGTGTCTCTGGTTGTGTGTCAGGCTGTCTCTGGGTGTGTTTAATGCTTTCTCTGCATGTGTGGGGAGTGTCTCTGGGTGTGTTCAGGTTGCCTCTGGTTGTGTGGGGAGTGTCTCTGGGTGTGTGTCAGGCTGTCTCTGTGTGTGTGGAGAGTGTCTCTGCATATGTGTGAGGAGTGTCTCTGTGTTTGCGTCGGGCTGTCTCTGGGTGTGTGGAGAGTGTCTCTGCGGGTGTGTGGGCAGTGTCTCTGGGTGTGTGTCAGGCTGTCTCTGGGTATGTGTCATGCTGTCTCAGTGTGTGTTGCAGGTGTCTCTGGGTGTGTGTCAGGCTGCCCCGGGGTGCGTGGGCTGTGTCTCTGGGTTTGTGTCAGGCTGTCTCAGGGTGGTGTGTCAGGATGTCTGTGGGTGTGTGGGGCGTGTCTCTGGGTGTGTGTCAGCCTGTCTCAGGGTGGTGTGTCAGGCTGTCTCTGGGTGTGTGGGGAGTGTCTCTGGGTGTGTTAGGCTGTCTCTGGCTGTGTGGGTACTGTCTCTGGGTGTGTGTCAGGCTGTCTCAGGGTGCGTGAGGAGTGTCTCTGGGTGTGTGTCTGGTTGTCTCTGGGTGTGTGGAGAGTGTCTCTGTGGGTGTGTGGGGATTTTGTCTGGGTGTGTGTGTCAGGCTGTCTCTGGGTCTGTGGAGAGCCTCTCTGCGTGTGTGTGGGGAGTGTCTCTGAGTGTGTGTTAGGCTGTCTCTGGATGTGTGGAGATTGTCTGGGCGGGTGTGTGGGTAGTGTCTCTGGGTTTGTGTCAGTCTGTCTTGGTTGTGAGGGGAGTGTCTCTGGGTGTGTGTCAGGCTGTCTCTGGGTGTGTGGAGTGTTTCTCCGCGTGTTTGTGGGGTGTGTCTCTGGGTGTGTGTCAGGCTGTCTCTGGGTGTGTGGAGAGTGTCTCTGCGGGTGTCTGGGGATTGTATCTGGGTGTGTGTCATGCTCTCTCTGCATGTGTGAGGAGTGTCTCTGGGTGTGTGTCAGACTGTCTCGCGGTGCGTGGGGAGTGTCTCTGGGTGTGTTTCAGGCTGTCTCTGGGTGTGTCTAATGCTGTCACTGCATGTGTGAGGAGTGTCTCTGGGTGTGTTCAGGTTGTCTCTGGTTGTGTGGGGAGTGTCTCTGGGTGTGTGTCAGGCTGTCTCTATGTGTGTGGAGAGTGTCTCTGCGTATGTGTGAGGAGTGTCTCTGGGTTTGTGTCAGGCTGTCTCTGGGTGTGTGGAGAGTGTCTCTGCGGGTGTGTGGGCAGCGTCTCTGGGTGTGTGTCAGGCTGTCTCTGGGTATGCGTCATGCTGTCTCAGTGTGTTTTGGAGGTGTCTCAGGGTGTGTGTCAGGCTGTCCTGGGGTGCGTGGGCTGTGTCTCTGGGTTTGTGTCAGGCTGTCTCAGGGTGGTGTGTCAGGCTGTCTGTGGGTGTGTGGGGCGTGTCTCTGGGTGTGTGTCAGCCTGTCTCAGTGTGCTGTGTCAGGCTGTCTCTGGGTGTGTGGGGAGTGTCTCTGGGCATGTCAGGCCGTCTCTGGGTGTGTGGGTACTGTCTCTGGGTGTGTGTCAGTCTGTCTTGGTTGTGTGGGGAGTGTCTCTGGGTGTGTGTCATGCTGTCTCTGGGTGTGTGGGGAGTGTCTCTGGGTGTGTGTCAGGCTGTCTCGGGGTGCATGTGGAGTATCTCTGGTTGTGAGTCAGGCTGTCTCTGGGTGTGTGGGGAGTGTCTCTGGTTGTGTGTCACGCTGTCCCTGGGTGCGTGGGGAGCGTCTCTGGGTGTGTGTCAGGCTGTCTCTGGGTGTGTGGAGAGTATCTCTGTGTGTGTGTCAGGCTGTCTCTGGGTGTGTGGAGAGTGTCTATGCGGGTGTGGGGATTGTATCTGGGTGTGTGTCAGGCTGTCTCTGGGTGTGTGTCATGCTCTCTCTGCATGTGTGGGGAGTGTCTCTGGGTCTGTGTCAGGCTGTCTCGGGGTGCGTGGGGAGTGTCTCTGGGCGTGTGTCAGGCTGTCTCCTGGTGCGTGCAATGCTGTCTCTGCATGTGTGGGGAGTGTCTCTGGGTGTTTGTCAGGCTGTCTCGGGGTGCGTGAGGAGTGTCTCTGGGTGTGTGTCAGGCTGTCTCTGGGTGTGTGGAGAGTGTCTCTGCAGGTGTGTGGGGATTTTCTCTGGGTGTGTGTGTCAGGCTATCTCTGGGTGTGTGGGGAGGGTCTCTGGGTGTGTGTCAGGCATTTCTCTGGGTGCATGGGAGTGTCTCTGGGTGTGTGTCACGCTGTCTCGGGGTGCGTGGGGAGCGTCTCTGGGTGTGTGTCTACCTCTCTCTTTGTGTGTGGGGAGTGTTTCTGGGGGTGTCAGGCTGTCTCTGGGTGTGTGGGGAGTGACTCTGGGTGTGTGGGGAGTGTCTCTGGGTGTGTGTCAGTCTGTCTCTGGGTGTGTGGAGACTGTCTCTGCGTGCGTATGGGGAGTGTCTTTGGGTGTGTGGAGAGTGTCTCTGCGTGTGTGTGGGGAGTGTCTCTGGGTGTGTGTCAGGCTGTCTCTGGGTGTGTGGAGAGTGTCTCTACGGGTGTGTGGGGAGTGTCTCTGAGTGTGTGTCAGGCTGTCTCTGGGTGTGTGGAGAGTGTCTCTGCGGGTGTGTGGGTAGTGTCTCTGGGTGTGTGTCTGGCTGTCTCTGGGTGTGTGGAGAGTGTCTCTGCTGGTGTCTGGGGATTGTATCTGGGTGTGTGTCAGGCTGTCTCTGGGTGTGTGTCATGCTCTCTCTGCATGTGTGAGGAGTGTCTCTGGGTGTGTCTAATGCTGTCTCTGCATGTGTGGGGAGTGTCTCTGGGTGTGTTCAGGTTGTCTCTGGTTGTATGGGGAGTGTCTCTGGGTGTGTGTCAGGCTGTCTCTGGGTGTGTGGAGAGGGTCTCTGCGGGTGTGTGGGCAGTGTCTCTGGGTGTGTGTCAGGCTGTCTCTGAGTATGTGTCATGCTGTCTCAGTGTGTGTTGGAGGTGTCTCTGGGTGTGTGTCAAGCTGTCCCGGGGTGCGTGGGCTGTGTCTCTGAGTTTGTGTCAGGCTGTCTCAGGATGGTGTGTCAGGCTGTCTCTGGGTGGGTGGGTACTGTCTCTGGGTGTGTGTCAGGCTGTCTCGGGGTGCGTTAGGACTATCTCTGGGTGTGTGTCAGGCTGTCTCTGGGTGTGTGGAGAGTGTCTCTGTGGGTGTGTGGGGATTTTGTCTGGGTGTGTGTGTCAGGCTGTCGCTGGGTGTGTGGAGAGTGTCTCTCTGGGTGTGTGGGGATTGTCTGTGGGTGTGTGTCAGGCTGTCTTTGGGTGTGCGTCATGCTGTCTCTGCGTGTGTGGGGAGTGTCTATGGGTCTGTGTCAGGCTGTCTCTGGGTGTGTGGAGTGTTTCTCCGCGTGTTTGTGGGGTGTGTCTCTGGGTGTGTGTCAGTCTGTCTCTGGGTGTGTGGAGAGTGTCTCTGCGGGTGTCTGGGGATTGTATCTGGGTGTGTGTCATGCTCTCTCTGCATGTGTGAGGAATGTCTCTGGGTGTGTGTCAGGCTGTCTCGCGGTGCGTGGGGAGTGTCTCTGGGTGTGTGTCAGGCTGTCTCTGGGTGTGTCTAATGCTGTCTCTGCATGTGTGGGGAGTGTCTCTGGTTGTGTTCAGGTTGTCTCTGGTTGTGTGGGGAGTGTCTCTGGGTGTGTGTCAGGCTGTCTCTGTGTGTGTGGAGAGGATCTCTGCGTATGTGTGAGGAGTGTCTCTGGGTTTGTGTCAAGCTGTCTCTGGGTGTGTGGAGAGTGTCTCTGCGGGTGTGTGGGCAGTGTCTCTGGGTGTGTGTCAGGGTGTCTCTGAGTATGTGTCATGCTGTCTCAGTGTGTGTTGGAGGTGTCTCTGGGTGTGTGTCAAGCTGTCTCGGGGTGTGTGGGCTGTGTCTCTGAGTTTGTGTCAGGCTGTCTCAGGGTGGTGTGTCAGGCTGTCTCTGGGTGTGTGGGGAGTGTCTCTGGGTGTGTCAGGCTGTCTCTGGGTGTGTGGGTACTGTCTCTGGGTGTGTGTCAGGCTGTCTCAGGGTGCGTTAGGACTGTCTCTGGGTGTGTGTCAGGCTGTCTCTGGGTGTGTGGAGAGTGTCTCTGTGGGTGTGTGGGGATTTTGTCTGGGTGTGTGTGTCAGGCTGTCGCTGGGTGTGTGGAGAGTGTCTCTCTGGGTGTGTGGGGATTGTCTGTGGGTGTGTGTCAGGCTGTCTTTGGGTGTGTGTCATGCTGTCTCTGCGTGTGTGGGGAGTGTCTCTGGGTGTGTGTCAGGCTGTCTCTGGGTGTGTGGAGTGTTTCTCCGCGTGTTTTTGGGGTGTGTCTCTGGGTGTGTGTCAGGCTGTCTCTGGGTGTGTGGAGAGTGTCTCTGCGGGTGTCTGGGGATTGTATCTGGGTGTGTGTCATGCTCTCGCTGCATGTGTGAGGAGTGTCTCTGGGTGTGTGTCAGGCTGTCTCGCGGTGCGTGGGGAGTGTCTCTGGGTGTGTGTCAGGCTGTCTCTGGGTGTGTCTAATGCTGTCACTGCATGTGTGAGGAGTGTCTCTGGGTGTGTTCAGGTTGTCTGTGGTTGTGTGGGGAGTGTCTCTGGGTGTGTGTGTCAGGCTGGTTCTGTGTGTGTGGAGAGGGTCTCTGCGTGTGTGTGAGGAGTGTCTCTGCATGTGTGTCAGGCTGTCTCTGGGTGTGTGGAGAGTGTCTCTGCGGGTGTGTCGGCAGCGTCTCTGGGTGTGTGTCAGGCTGTCCCTGGGTATGAGTCATGCTGTCTCAGTGTGTTTTGGAGGTGTCTCAGGGTGTGTGTCAGGCTGTCCTGGGGTGCGTGGGCTGTGTCTCTGGGTTTGTGTCAGGCTGTCTCAGGGTGGTGTGTCAGGCTGTCTGTGGGTGTGTGGGGCGTGTCTCTGGGTGTGTGTCAGCCTGTCTCAGTGTGCTGTGTCAGGCTGTCTCTGGGTGTGTGGGGAGTGTCTCTGGGCGTGTCAGGCCGTCTCTGGGTGTGTGGGTACTGTCTCTGGGTGTGTGTCAGTCTGTCTTGGTTGTGTGGGGAGTGTCTCTGGGTGTGTGTCAGGCTGTCTCTGGGTGTGTGGAGAGTGTCTCTGTGTGTGTGTTAGGCTGTCTCTGGGTGTGTAGAGAGTGTCTATGCGGGTGTGGGGATTGTATCTGGGTGTGTGTCAGGCTGTCTCTGGGTGTGTGTCATGCTCTCTCTGCATGTGTGGGGAGTGTCTCTGGGTCTGTGTCAGGCTGTCTCGGGGTGCGTGGGAGTGTCTCTGGGCGTGTGTCAGGCTGTCTCCTGGTGCGTGCAATGCTGTCTCTGCGTGTGTGGGGAGTGTCTCTGGGTGTTTGTCAGGCTGTCTCGGGGTGCGTGAGGAGTGTCTCCGGGTGTGTGTCAGGCTGTCTCTGGGTGTGTGGAGAATGTCTCTGTGTGTGTGTCAGGCTGTCTCTGGGTGTGTGGAGAGTGTCTATGCGGGTGTGGGGATTGTATCTGGGTGTGTGTCATCCTCTCTCTGCTTGTGTGGGGAGTGTCTCTGGGTCTGTGTCAGGCTGTCTCGGGGTGCGTGGGGAGTGTCTCTGGGCGTGTTTCAGGCTGTCTCCTGGTGCGTGCAATGCTGTCTCTGCGTGTGTGGGGAGTGTCTCTGGGTGTTTGTCAGGCTGTCTCGGGGTGCGTGAGGAGTGTCTCTGGGTGTGTGTCAGGCTGTCTCTGGGTGTGTGGAGAGTGTCTCTGCGGGTGTGTGGGGATTTTCTCTGGGTGTGTGTGTCAGGCTGTCTCTGGGTGTGTGGAGAGTGTCTCTGCGGGTGTGTGGGCATTGTATGTGGGTGTGTGTCAGGCTGTGTTTGGGTGTGTGTCATTCTGTCTCGGCGTGTGTGGGGAGTGTCTATGGGTGTCTTGGGGTACGTGGGAAGTGTCCCTTGGTGTGTGTCAGGCTGTCTCTGGGTGTGCGTCAGGCTATCTCTGGGTGTGTGGGGAGGGTCTCTGGGTGTGTGTCAGGCATGTCTCTGGGTGCATGGGAGTGTCTCTGGGTGTGTGTCACGCTGTCTCTGGGTGCGTGGGGAGCGTCTCTGGGTGTGTGTCTGGCTCTCTCTTTGTGTGTGGGGAGTGTTTCTGCGTGTGTCAGGCTGTCTCTGGGTGTGTGGGGAGTGACTCTGGGTGTGTGGGGAGTGCCTCTGGGTGTTTGTCAGGCTGTCTCTGGGTGTGTGGAGACTGTCTCTGCGTGCGTATGGAGAGTGTCTTTGGGTGTGTGGAGAGTGTCTCTGCGTGTGTGTGGGAAGTGTCTCTGGGTGTGTGTCAGGCTGTCTCTGGGTGTGTGGAGAGTGTCTCTACGGGTGTGTGGGGAGTGTCTCTGAGTGTGTGTCAGGCTGTCTCTGGGTTTTGTGGAGAGTGTCTCTGCGGGTGTGTGGGTAGTGTCTCTGGGTTTGTGTCCGGCTGTCTCTGGGTGTGTGGAGAGTGTCTCTGCTGGTGTCTGGGGATTGTATCTGGGTGTCTGTCAGGCTGTCTCTGGGTGTGTGTCATGCTCTCTCTGCATGTGTGAGGAGTGTCTCTGGGTGTGTGTCAGGCTGTCTCGCGGTGCGTGGGGAGTGTCTCTGGGTGTGTGTCAGGCTGTCTCTGGGTGTGTCTAATGCTGTCTCTGCATGTGTGGGGAGTGTCTCTGGGTGTGTTCAGGTTGTCTCTGTTTGTGTGGGGAGTGTCTCTGGGTGTGTGTCAGGCTGTCTCTGTGTGTGTGGAGAGGATCTCTGCGTATGTGTGAGGAGTGTCTCTGGGTTTGTGTCAAGCTGTCTCTGGGTGTGTGGAGAGTGTCTCTGCGGGTGTGTGGGCAGTGTCTCTGGGTGTGTGTCAGGCTGTCTCTGAGTATGTGTCATGCTGTCTCAGTGTGTGTTGGAGGTGTCTCTGGGTGTGTGTCAAGCTGTCCCGGGGTGCGTGGGCTGTGTCTCTGAGTTTGTGTCAGGCTGTCTCAGGGTGGTGTGTCAGGCTGTCTCTGGGTGTGTGGGTACTGTCTCTGGGTGTGTGTCAGGCTGTCTCGGGGTGCGTTAGGACTATCTCTGGGTGTGTGTCAGGCTGTCTCTGGGTGTGTGGAGAGTGTCTCTGTGGGTGTGTGGGGATTTTGTCTGGGTGTGTGTGTCAGGCTGTCGCTGGGTGTGTGGAGAGTGTCTCTCTGGGTGTGTGGGGATTGTCTGTGGGTGTGTGTCAGGCTGTCTTTGGGTGTGTGTCATGCTGTCTCTGCGTGTGTGGGGAGTGTCTATGGGTCTGTGTCAGGCTGTCTCTGGGTGTGTGGAGTGTTTCTCCGCGTGTTTGTGGGGTGTGTCTCTGGGTGTGTGTCAGGCTGTCTCTGGGTGTGTGGAGAGTGTCTCTGCGGGTGTCTGGGGATTGTATCTGGGTGTGTGTCATGCTCTCTCTGCATGTGTGAGGAGTGTCTCTGGGTGTGTGTCAGGCTGTCTCGCGGTGCGTGGGGAGTGTCTCTGGGTGTGTGTCAGGCTGTCTCTGGGTGTGTCTAATGCTGTCTCTGCATGTGTGGGGAGTGTCTCTGGGTGTGTTCAGGTTGTCTCTGTTTGTGTGGGGAGTGTCTCTGAGTGTGTGTCAGGCTGTCTCTGTGTGTGTGGAGAGGATCTCTGCGTATGTGTGAGGAGTGTCTCTGGGTTTGTGTCAAGCTGTCTCTGGGTGTGTGGAGAGTGTCTCTGCGGGTGTGTGGGCAGTGTCTCTGGGTGTGTGTCAGGCTGTCTCTGAGTATGTGTCATGCTGTCTCAGTGTGTGTTGGAGGTGTCTCTGGGTGTGTGTCAAGCTGTCCCGGGGTGCGTGGGCTGTGTCTCTGAGTATGTGTCAGGCTGTCTCAGGGTGGTGTGTCAGGCTTTCTCTGGGTGTGTGGGGAGTGTCTCTGGGTGTGTCAGGATGTCTCTGGGTGTGTGGGTACTGTCTCTGGGTGTGTGTCAGGCTGTCTTGGGGTGCGTTAGGACTGTCTCTGGGTGTGTGTCAGGCTGTCTCTGGGTGTGTGGAGAGTGTCTCTGTGGGTGTGTGGGGATTTTGTCTGGGTGTGTGTGTCAGGCTGTCGCTTGGTGTGTGGAGAGTGTCTCTCTGGGTGTGTGGGGATTGTCTGTGGGTGTGTATCAGGCTGTCTTTGGGTGTGTGTCATACTCTCCCTGCGTGTGTGGGGAGTGTCTCTGGGTGTGTGTCAGGCTGCCTCTGGGTGTGTGGAGTGTTTCTCCGCGTGTTTGTGGGGTGAGTCTCTGGGTGTGTGTCAGGCTGTCTCTGGGTGTGTGGAGAGTGTCTCTGCGGGTGTCTGGGGATTGTATCTGGGTGTGTGTCATGCTCTCTCTGCATGTGTGAGGAGTGTCTCTGGGTGTGTGTCAGGCTGTCTCGCGGTGCGTGGGGAGTGTCTCTGGGTGTGTGTCAGGCTGTCTCTGTGTGTGTGGAGAGGATCTCTGCGTGTGTGTGAGGAGTGTCTCTGCGTGTGTGTCAGGCTGTCTCTGGGTGTGTGGAGAGTGTCTCTGCGGGTGTGTCGGCAGCGTCTCTGGGTGTGTGTCAGGCTGTCCCTGGGTATGCGTCATGCTGTCTCAGTGTGTTTTGGAGGTGTCTCAGGGTGTGTGTCAGGCTGTCCTGGGGTGCGTGGGCTGTGTCTCTGGGTTTGTGTCAGGCTGTCTCAGGGTGGTGTGTCAGGCTGTCTCTGGGTGTGTGGGGAGAGTCTCTGGGCGTGTCAGGCCGTCTCTGGGTGTGTGGGTACTGTCTCTGGGTGTGTGTCAGTCTGTCTTGGTTGTGAAGGGAGTGTCTCTGGGTGTCTGTCAGGCTGTCTCTGGGTGTGTGGGGAGTGTCTCTGGGTGTGTGTCAGGCTGTTCGGGGTGCATGGGGAGTACCTCTGGTTGTGAGTCAGGCTGTCTCTGGGTGTGTGGGGAGTGTCTCTGGTTGTGTGTCACGCTGTCTCTGGGTGCGTGGGGAGCATCTCTGGTTGTGTGTCAGGCTGTCTCTGGGTGTGTGGGGAGTGTCTCTGTGTGTGTGTCAGGCTGTCTCTGGGTGTGTGGAGAGTGTCTATGCGGGTGTGGGGATTGTATCTGGGTGTGTGTCAGGCTGTCTCTGGGTGTGTGTCATGCTCTCTCTGCATGTGTGGGGAGTGTCTCTGGGTCTGTGTCAGGCTGTCTCGGGGTGCGTGGGGAGTGTCTCTGGGCGTGTGTCAGGCTGTCTCCTGGTGCGTGCACTGCTGTCTCTGCGTGTGTGGGGAGTGTCTCTGGGTGTTTGTCAGGCTGTCTCGGGGTGCGTGAGGAGGGTCTCTTGGTGTGTGTCAGGCTGTCTCTGGGTGTGTGGAGAGTGTCTCTGCGGGTGTGTGGGGATTGTATGTGGGTGTGTGTCAGGCTGTCTTTGGGTGTGTGTCATTCTGTCTCGGCGTGTGTGGGGAGTGTCTATGGGTGTCTTGGGGTGCGTGGGAAGTGTCTCTTGGTGTGTGTCAGGCTGTCTCTGGGTGTGTGGGGAGGGTCTCTGGGTGTGTGTCAGGCATGTCTCTGGGTGCATGGGAGTGTCTCTGGGTGTGTGTCACGCTGTCTCTGGGTGCGTGGGGAGCGTCTCTGGGTGTGTGTCTGGCTCTCTCTTTGTGTGTGGGGAGTGTTTCTGGGTGTGTCAGGCTGTCTCTGGGTGTGTGGGGAGTGACTCTGGGAGTGTGGGGAGTGTCTCTGGGTGTGTGTCAGGCTGTCTCTGGGTGTGTGGAGACTGTCTCTGCGTGCGTATGGGGAGTGTCTTTGGGTGTGTGGAGAGTGTCTCTGCGTGTGTGTGGGGAGTGTCTCTGGGTGTGTGTCAGGCTGTCTCTGGGTGTGTGGAGAGTGTCTCTACGGGTGTGTGGGGAGTGTCTCTGAGTGTGTGTCAGGCTGTCTCTGGGTGTGTGGAGAGTGTCTCTGCGGGTGTGTGGGTAGTGTCTCTGGGTGTGTGTCCGGCTGTCTCTGGGTGTGTGGAGAGTGTCTCTGCTGGTGTCTGGGGATTGTATCTGGGTGTGTGTCAGGCTGTCTCTGGGTGTGTGTCATGCTCTCTCTGCATGTGTGAGGAGTGTCTCTGGGTGTGTGTCAGGCTTTCTCGCGGTGCGTGGGGAGTGTCTCTGGGTGTGTGTCAGGCTGTCTGTGGGTGTGTCTAATGCTCTCTCTGCATGTGTGGGGAGTGTCTCTGGGTGTGTTCAGGTTGTCTCTGGTTGTGTGGGGAGTGTCTCTGGGTGTGTGTCAGGCTGTCTCTGTGTGTGTGGACAGGGTCTCTGCGTATGTGTGAGGAGTGTCTCTGGGTTTGTGTCAAGCTGTCTCTGGGTGTGTGGAGAGTGTCTCTGCGGGTGTGTGGGCAGTGTCTCTGGGTGTGTGTCAGGCTGTCTCTGAGTATGTGTCATGCTGTCTCAGTGTGTGTTGGAGGTGTCTCTGGGTGTGTGTCAAGCTGTCCCGGGGTGCGTTGGCTGTGTCTCTGAGTTTGTGTCAGGCTGTCTCAGGGTGGTGTGTCAGGCTGTCTCTGGGTGTGTGGGGAGTGTTTCTGGGTGTGTCAGGCTGTCTCTGGGTGTGTGGGTACTGTCTCTGGGTGTGTGTCAGGCTGTCTCGGGGTGCGTTAGGACTGTCTCTGGGTGTGTGTCAGGCTGTCTCTGGGTGTGTGGAGAGTGTCTCTGTGGGTGTGTGGGGATTTTGTCTGGGTGTGTGTGTCAGGCTGTCGCTGGGTGTGTGGAGAGTGTCTCTCAGGGTGTGTGGGGATTGTCTGTGGGTGTGTGTCAGGCTGTCTTTGGGTGTGTGTCATGCTGTCTCTGCGTGTGTGGGGAGTGTCTATGGGTGTGTGTCAGGCTGTCTTGGGGTGCGTGGGAAGTGTCTCTGGGTGTGTGTCAGGCTGTCTCTGGGTGTGTGGAGTGTTTCTCTGCGTGTTTGTGGGGAGTGTCTCTGGGTGTGTGTCCGGCTGTCTCTGGGTGTGTGGAGAGTGTCTCTGCTGCTGTCTGGGGATTGTATCTGGGTGTGTGTCAGGCTGTCTCTGGGTGTGTGTCATGCTCTCTCTGCATGTGTGAGGAGTGTCTCTGGGTGTGTGTCAGGCTGTCTCGCAGTGCGTAGGGAGTGTCTCTGGGTGTGTGTCAGGCTGTCTCTAGGTGTGTCTAATGCTGTCTCTGCATGTGTGGGGAGTGTCTCTGGGTGTGTTCAGGTTGTCTCTGGTTGTGTGGGGAGTGTCTCTGGGTGTGTGTCAGGCTGTCTCTGGGTGTGTGGAGAGTGTCTCTGCGGGTGTCTAGGGATTGTATCTGGGTGTGTGTCATGCTCTCTCTGCATGTGTGAGGAGTGTCTCTGGGTGTGTGTCAGGCTGTCTCGCGGTGCATGGGGAGTGTCTCTGGGTGTGTGTCAGGCTGTCTCTGGGTGTGTCTAATGCTGTCTCTGCATGTGTGGGGAGTGTCTCTGGGTGTGTTCAGGTTGTCTCTGGTTGTGTGGGGAGTGTCTCTGGGTGTGTGTCAGGCTGTCTCTGTGTGTGTGGAGAGGATCTCTGCGTATGTGTGAGGAGTGTCTCTGGGTTTGTGTCAAGCTGTCTCTGGGTGTGTGGAGAGTGTCTCTGCGGGTGTGTGGGCAGTGTCTCTGGGTGTGTGTCAGGCTGTCTCTGAGTATGTGTCATGCTGCCTCAGTGTGTGTTGGAGGTGTCTCTGGGTGTGTGACAAGCTGTCCCGGGGTGCGTGGGCTGTGTCTCTGAGTTTGTGTCAGGCTGTCTCAGGGTGGTGTGTCAGGCTGTCTCTGGGTGTGTGGGGAGTGTCTCTGGGTGTGTCAGGCTGTCTCTGGGTGTGTGGGTACTGTCTCTGGGTGTGTGTCAGGCTGTCTCGGGGTGCGTTAGGACTGTCTCTGGGTGTGTGTCAGGCTGTCTCTGGGTGTGTGGAGAGTGTCTCTGTGGGTGTGTGGGGATTTTGTCTGGGTGTGTGTGTCAGGCTGTCGCTGTGTGTGTGGAGAGTGTCTCTCTGGGTGTGTGGGGATTGTCTGTGGGTGTGTGTCAGGCTGTCTTTGGGTGTGTGTCATGCTGTCTCTGCGTGTGTGGGGAGTGTCTCTGGGTGTGTGTCAGGCTGTCTCTGGGTGTGTGGAGAGTGTCTCTGCGGGTGTGTGGGGATTGTATGTGGGTGTGTGTCAGGCTGTCTTTGGGTGTGTGTCATTCTGTCTCGGCGTGTGTGGGGAGTGTCTATGGGTGTCTTGGGGTGCGTGGGAAGTGTCTCTTGGTGTGTGTCAGGCTGTCTCTGGGTGTGTGGGGAGGGTCTCTGGGTGTGTGTCAGGCATGTCTCTGGGTGCATGGGAGTGTCTCTGGGTGTGTGTCACGCTGTCTCTGGGTGCGTGGGGAGCGTCTCTGGGTGTGTGTCTGGCTCTCTCTTTGTGTGTGGGGAGTGTTTCTGGGTGTGTCAGGCTGTCTCTGGGTGTGTGGGGAGTGACTCTGGGTGTGTGGGGAGTGTCTCTGGGTGTGTGTCAGGCTGTCTCTGGGTGTGTGGAGACTGTCTCTGCGTGCGTATGGGGAGTGTCTTTGGGTGTGTGGAGAGTGTCTCTGCGTGTGTGTGGGGAGTGTCTCTGGGTGTGTGTCAGGCTGTCTCTGGGTGTGTGGAGAGTGTCTCTACGGGTGTGTGGGGAGTGTCTCTGAGTGTGTGTCAGGCTGTCTCTGGGTGTGTGGAGAGTGTCTCTGCTGGTGTCTGGGGATTGTATCTGGGTGTGTGTCAGGCTGTCTCTGGGTGTGTGTCATGCTCTCTCTGCATGTGTGAGGAGTGTCTCTGGGTGTGTGTCAGGCTTTCTCGCGGTGCGTGGGGAGTGTCTCTGGGTGTGTGTCAGGCTGTCTGTGGGTGTGTCTAATGCTTTCTCTGCATGTGTGGGGAGTGTCTCTGGGTGTGTTCAGGTTGTCTCTGGTTGTGTGGGGAGTGTCTCTGGGTGTGTGTCAGGCTGTCTCTGTGTGTGTGGAGAGGGTCTCTGTGTATGTGTGAGGAGTGTCTCTGGGTTTGTGTCAAGCTGTCTCTGGGTGTGTGGAGAGTGTCTCTGCGGGTGTGTGGGCAGTGTCTCTGGGTGTGTGTCAGGCTGTCTCTGAGTATGTGTCATGCTGTCTCAGTGTGTGTTGGAGGTGTCTCTGGGTGTGTGTCAAGCTGTCCCGGGGTGCGTGGGCTGTGTCTCTGAGTTTGTGTCAGGCTGTCTCAGGGTGGTGTGTCAGGCTGTCTCTGGGTGTGTGGGGAGTGTTTCTGGGTGTGTCAGGCTGTCTCTGGGTGTGTGGTTACTGTCTCTGGGTGTGTGTCAGGCTGTCTCGGGGTGCGTTAGGACTGTCTCTGGGTGTGTGTCAGGCTGTCTCTGGGTGTGTGGAGAGTGTCTCTGTGGGTGTGTGGGGATTTTGTCTGGGTGTGTGTGTCAGGCTGTCGCTGGGTGTGTGGAGAGTGTCTCTCTGGGTGTGTGGGGATTGTCTGTGGGTGTGTGTCAGGCTGTCTTTGGGTGTGTGTCATGCTGTCTCTGCGTGTGTGGGGAGTGTCTATGGGTGTGTGTCAGACTGTCTTGGGGTGCGTGGGAAGTGTCTCTGGGTGTGTGTCAGGCTGTCTTGGGGTGCATGGGAAGTGTCCCTGGGTATGTTGTGAGTGTCTCTGGGTGTGTGTCAGGCTGTCTTGGGGTGCATGGGAAGTGTCTCTGGGTGTGTGGAGAGTGTCTCTGCGTGTGTGTGGGAAGTGTCTCTGAGTGTCTGTCAGGCTGTCCCTGGGTGTGTGGAGAGTGTCTCTGCGGGTGTGTGGGGATTGTATCTGGGTGTGTGTCAGTCTGTCTTGGTTGTCTGGGCAGTGTCTCTGGGTGTGTGTCAGGCTGTCTCGGAATGTGTGGGGAGTGTCTCTGGGTGTGTGTCAGGCTGTCTCGGAGTGTGTGGGTAGTGTCTCTGGGTGTGTGTCAGTCTGTCTTGGTTGTGTGGGGGTGTCTCTGGGTGTGTGTCAGGCTGTCTCTGGGTGTGTGGAGAGTGTCTCTACGGGTGTCTGGGGAGTGTCTCTGAGTGTGTGTCAGGCTGTCTCTGGGTGTGTGGAGAGTGTCTCTGCGGGTGTGTGGGTAGTGTCTCTGGGTGTGTGTCAGTCTGTCTTGGTTGTGTGGGGAGTGTCTCTTGGTGTGTGTCAGGCTGTCTCTGGGTGTGTGGAGTGTTTCTCTGCGTGTTTGTGGGGAGTGTCTCTGGGTGTGTGTCCGGCTGTCTCTGGGTGTGTGGAGAGTGTCTCTGCTGCTGTCTGGGGATTGTATCTGGGTGTGTGTCAGGCTGTCTCTGGGTGTGTGTCATGCTCTCTCTGCATGTGTGAGGAGTGTCTCTGGGTGTGTGTCAGGCTGTCTCGCAGTGCGTGGGGAGTGTCTCTGGGTGTGTGTCAGGCTGTCTCTAGGTGTGTCTAATGCTGTCTCTGCATGTGTGGGAAGTGTCTCTAGGTGTGTTCAGGTTGTCTCTGGTTGTGTGGGGAGTGTCTCTGGGTGTGTGTCAGGCTGTCTCTGGGTGTGTGGAGAGTGTCTCTGCGGGTGTCCAGGGATTGTATCTGGGTGTGTGTCATGCTCTCTCTGCATGTGTGAGGAGTGTCTCTGGGTGTGTGTCAGGCTGTCTCGCGGTGCATGGGGAGTGTCTCTGGGTGTGTGTCAGGCTGTCTCTGGGTGTGTCTAATGCTGTCTCTGCATGTGTGGGGAGTGTCTCTGGGTGTGTTCAGGTTGTCTCTGGTTGTGTGGGGAGTGTCTCTGGGTGTGTGTCAGGCTGTCTCTGAGTATGTGTCATGCTGTCTCAGTGTGTGTTGGAGGTGTCTCTGGGTGTGTGTCAAGCTGTCCCGGGGTGCGTGGGCTGTGTCTCTGAGTTTGTGTCAGGCTGTCTCAGGGTGGTGTGTCAGGCTGTCTCTGGGTGTGTGGGGAATGTCTCTGGGTGTGTCAGGCTGTCTCTGGGTGTGTGGGTACTGTCTCTGTGTGTGTGTCAGGCTGTCTCGGGGTGCGTTAGGACTGTCTCTGGGTGTGTGTCAGGCTGTCTCTGGGTGTGCGGAGAGTGTCTCTGTGGGTGTGTGGGGATTTTGTCTGGGTGTGTGTGTCAGGCTGTCGCTGGGTGTGTGGAGAGTGTCTCTCTGGGTGTGTGGGGATTGTCTGTGGGTGTGTGTCAGGCTGTCTTTGGGTGTGTGTCATGCTGTCTCTGCGTGTGTGGGGAGTGTCTATGGGTCTGTGTCAGGCTGTCTCTGGGTGTGTGGAGTGTTTCTCCGCGTGTTTGTGGGGTGTGTCTCTGGGTGTGTGTCAGGCTGTCTCTGGGTGTGTGGAGAGTGTCTCTGCGGGTGTCTGGGGATTGTATCTGGGTGTGTGTCATGCTCTCTCTGCATGTGTGAGGAGTGTCTCTGGGTGTGTGTCAGGCTGTCTCTGGGTGTGTCTAATGCTGTCACTGCATGTGTGAGGAGTGTCTCTGGGTGTGTTCAGATTGTCTGTGGTTGTGTGGGGAGTGTCTCTGGGTGTGTGTCAGGCTGTCTCTGTGTGTGTGGAGAGGGTCTCTGCGTGTGTGTGAGGAGTGTCTCTGCGTGTGTGTCAGGCTGTCTCTGGGTGTGTGGAGAGTGTCTCTGCGGGTGTGTGGGCAGCGTCTCTGGGTGTGTGTCAGGCTGTCCCTGGGTATGCGTCATGCTGTCTCAGTGTGTTTTGGAGGTGTCTCAGGGTGTGTGTCAGGCTGTCCTGGGGTGCGTGGGCTGTGTCTCTGGGTTTGTGTCAGGCTGTCTCAGGGTGGTGTGTCAGGCTGTCTGTGGGTGTGTGGGACGTGTCTCTGGGTGTGTGTCAGCCTGTCTCAGTGTGCTGTGTCAGGCTGTCTCTGGGTGTGTGGGGAGTGTCTCTGGGCGTGTCAGGCCGTCTCTGGGTGTGTGGGTACTGTCTCTGGGTGTGTGTCAGTCTGTCTTGGTTGTGTGGGGAGTGTCTCTGGGTGTGTGTCAGGCTGTCTCTGGGTGTGTGGGGAGTGTCTCTGGGTGTGTGTCAGGCTGTTCGGGGTGCATGGGGAGTATCTCTGGTTGTGAGTCAGGCTGTCTCTGGGTGTGTGGGGAGTGTCTCTGGTTGTGTGTCACGCTGTCTGTGGGTGCGTGGGGATCATCTCTGGGTGTGTGTCAGGCTGTCTCTGGGTGTGTGGAGAGTGTCTCTGTGTGTGTGTCAGGCTGTCTCTGGGTGTGTGGAGAGTGTCTATGCGGGTGTGGGGATTGTATCTGGGTGTGTGTCAGGCTGTGTCTGGGTGTGTGTCATGCTCTCTCTGCATGTGTGGGGAGTGTCTCTGGGTCTGTGTCAGGCTGTCTCGGGGTGCGTGGGGAGTGTCTCTGGGCGTGTGTCAGGCTGTCTCCTGGTGCGTGCAATGCTGTCTCTGCGTGTGTGGGGAGTGTCTCTGGGTGTTTGTCAGGCTGTCTCGGGGTGCGTGAGGAGGGTCTCTTGGTGTGTGTCAGGCTGTCTCTGGGTGTGTGTCAGTCTGTCTTGGTTGTCTGGGCAGTGTCTCTGGGTGTGTGTCAGGCTGTCTCGGAATGTGTGGGGAGTGTCTCTGGGTGTGTGTCAGGCTGTCTCGGAGTGTGTGGGGAGTGTCTCTGGGTGTGTGTCAGGCTGTCTCTGGGTGTGTCTAATGCTGTCACTGCATGTGTGAGGAGTGTCTCTGGGTGTGTTCAGGTTGTCTGTGGTTGTGTGGGGAGTGTCTCTGGGTGTGTGTCAGGCTGTCTCTGTGTGTGTGGAGAGGGTCTCTGCGTGTGTGTGAGGAGTGTCTCTGCATGTGTGTCAGGCTGTCTCTGGGTGTGTGGAGAGTGTCTCTGCGGGTGTGTCGGCAGCGTCTCTGGGTGTGTGTCAGGCTGTCCCTAGGTATGCGTCATGCTGTCTCAGTGTGTTTTGGAGGTGTCTCAGGGTGTGTGTCAGGCTGTCCTGGGGTGCGTGGGCTGTGTCTCTGGGTTTGTGTCAGGCTGTCTCAGGATGGTGTGTTAGGCTGTCTGTGGGTGTGTGGGACGTGTCTCTGGGTGTGTGTCAGCCTGTCTCAGTGTGCTGTGTCAGGCTGTCTCTGGGTGTGTGGGGAGTGTCTCTGGGCGTGTCAGGCCGTCTCTGGGTGTGTGGGTACTGTCTCTGGGTGTGTGTCAGTCTGTCTTGGTTGTGTGGGGAGTGTCTCTGGGTGTCTGTCAGGCTGTCTCTGGGTGTGTGGGGAGTGTCTCTGGGTGTGTGTCAGGCTGTTCGGGGTGCATGGGGAGTATCTCTGGTTGTGAGTCAGGCTGTCTCTGGGTGTGTGGAGAGTGTCTCTGGTTGTGTGTCACGCTGTCTGTGGGTGCGTGGGGATCATCTCTGGGTGTGTGTCAGGCTGTCTCTGGGTGTGTGGAGAGTGTCTCTGTGTGTGTGTCAGGCTGTCTCTGGGTGTGTGGAGAGTGTCTATGCGGGTGTGGGGATTGTATCTGGGTGTGTGTCAGGCTGTGTCTGGGTGTGTGTCATGCTCTCTCTGCATGTGTGGGGAGTGTCTCTGGGTCTGTGTCAGGCTGTCTCGGGGTGCGTGGGGAGTGTCTCTGGGCGTGTGTCAGGCTGTCTCCTGGTGCGTGCAATGCTGTCTCTGCGTGTGTGGGGAGTGTCTCTGGGTGTGTGTCAGTCCGTCTTGGTTGTCTGGGCAGTGTCTCTGGGTGTGTGTCAGGCTGTCTCGGAATGTGTGGGGAGTGTCTCTGGGTGTTTGTCAGGCTGTCTCGGAGTGTGTGGGTAGTGTCTCTGGGTGTGTGTCAGTCTGTCTTGGTTGTGTGGGGGTGTCTCTGGGTGTGTGTCAGGCTGTCTCTGGGTGTGTGGAGAGTGTCTCTACGGGTGTCTGGGGAGTGTCTCTGAGTGTGTGTCAGGCTGTCTCTGGGTGTGTGGAGAGTGTCTCTGCGGGTGTGTGGGTAGTGTCTCTGGGTGTGTGTCAGTCTGTCTTGGTTGTGTGGGGAGTGTCTCTGGGTGTGTGTCAGGCTGTCTCTGGGCGTGTGGAGTGTTTCTCGGCGTGTTTGTGGGGAGTGTCTCTGGGTGTGTGTCCGGCTGTCTCTGGGTGTGTGGAGAGTGTCTCTGCTGCTGTCTGGGGATTGTATCTGGGTGTGTGTCAGGCTGTCTCTGGGTGTGTGTCATGCTCTCTCTGCATGTGTGAGGAGTGTCTCTGGGTGTGTGTCAGGCTGTCTCGCGGTGCGTGGGGAGTGTCTCTGGGTGTGTGTCAGGCTGTCTCTAGGTGTGTCTAATGCTGTCTCTGCATGTGTGGGGAGTGTCTCTGGGTGTGTTCATGTTGTCTCTGGTTGTGTGGGGAGTGTCTCTGGGTGTGTGTCAGGCTGTCTCTGTGTGTGTGGAGAGTGTCTCTGCGTATGTGTGAGGAGTGTCTCCGGGTTTGTGTCAGGCTGTCTCTGGGTGTGTGGAGAGTGTCTCTGCGGGTGTGTTGGCAGTGTCTGTGGGTGTGTGTCAGGCTGTCTCTGGGTATGTGTCATGTTGTCTCAGTGTGTGTTGGAGGTGTCTCTGGGTGTGTGTCAGGCTGTCTCAGGGTGGTGTGTCAGGCTGTCTCTGGGTGTCTGGGGAGTGTCTCTGGGTGTGTCAGGCTGTCTCTGGGTGTGTGGGTACTGTCTCTGGGTGTGTGTCAGGCTGTCTCGGGGTGCGTGAGGAGTGTCTCTGGGTGTGTGTCAGGCTGTCTCTGGGTGTGTGGAGAGTGTCTCTGTGGGTGTGTGGGGATTTTGTCTGGGTGTGTGTGTCAGGCTGTCGCTGGGTGTGTGGAGAGTGTCTCTGTGGGTGTGTGGGGATTGTATGTGGGTGTGTGTCAGGCTGTCTTTGGGTGTGTGTCATGCTGTCTCTGCGTGTGTGGGGAGTGTCTATGGGTGTGTGTCAGGCTGTCTTGGGGTGCGTGGGAAGTGTCTCTGGGTGTGTGTCAGGCTGTCTTGGGGTGCATGGGAAGTGTCTCTGGGTGGGTGGGGAGTGTCTCTGGGTGTGTGTCAGGCTGTCTTGGGGTGCATGGGAAGTGTCTCTGGGTGTGTGGAGAGTGTCTCTGCGTGTGTGTGGGAAGTGTCTCTGAGTCTGTGTCAGGCTGTCCCTGCGTGTCTGGGGAGTGTCTCTGCGGGTGTGTGGGGATTGTATCTGGGTGTGTGTCAGTCTGTCTTGGTTGTCTGGGCAGTGTCTCTGGGTGTGTGTCAGGCTGTCTCGGAGTGTGTGGGCAGTGTCTCTGGGTGTGTGTCAGGCTGTCTCGGAGTGTGTGGGTAGTGTCTCTGGGTGTGTGTCGGTCTGTCTTGGTTGTGTCGGGGTGTCTCTGGGTGTGTGTCAGGCTGTCTCGGGGTGTGTGGGGAGTGTCTCTGGGTGTGTGTCAGGCTGTCTCTGGGTGTGTAGGGAGTGTCTCTGGGTGTATGTCAGACTCTCTGTGTGTGGGGAGTGTTTCTGGGTGTGGGTCAGGCTGTCTCTGGGTGTGTGGAGACTGTCTCTGCGTGCGTATGGGGGTGTCTCTGGGTGTGTGGAGAGTGTCTCTGCGTGTGTGTGGGGAGTGTCTCTGAGTGTGTGTTAGGCTGTCTCTGGGTGTGTGGAGAGTGTCTGTGCGGGGTGTGTGGGTAGTGTCCCTGGGTTTGTTTCAGTCTGTCTTGGTTGTGTGGGGAGTGTCTCGGGGTGTGTGTCAGGCTGTCTCTGGGTGTGTGGAGTATTTCTCCGCGTGTTTGTGGGGAGTGTCTCTGGGTGTGTGTCAGGCTGTCTCTGGGTGTGTGGAGAGTATCTCTGCGGGTGTCTGGGGATTGTATCTGGGTGTGTGTCAGGCTGTCTCTGGGTGTGTGTCATGCTCTCTCTGCATGTGTGAGGAGTGTCTCTGGGTGTGTGTCAGGCTGTCTCGCGGTGCGTGGGGAGTGTCTCTGGGTGTGTGTCAGGCTGTCTTGGGGTGCGTGGGAAGTGTCTCTGGGTGTGTGTCAGGCTGTCTTTGGGTGTGTGGTGTGTTTCTCCGCGTGTTTGTGAAGAGTGTCTCTGGGTGTGTGTCAGGCAGTCTCTGGGTGTGTGGAGAGTGTCTCTGCGGGTGTCTGGGGATTGTATCTGGGTGTGTGTCAGGCTGTCTCTGGGTGTGTCTAATACTGTCACTGCATGTGTGGGGAGTGTCTCTGGGTGTGGTCAGGTTGTCTCTGGTTGTGTGGGGAGTGTCTCTGGGTGTGTGTCAGGCTGTCTGTGTGTGTGTGGAGAGGGTCTCTACGTGTGTGTGAGGAGTGTCTCTGCGTCTGTGTCAGGCTGTTTCTGGGTGTGTGGAGAGTGTCTCTGCGGGTGTGTCGGCACCGTCTCTGGGTGTGTGCCAGGCTGTCTCTGGGTATGTGTCATGCTGTCTCAGTGTGTTTTGGAGGTGTCTCAGGGTGGTGTGTCAGGCTGTCTGTGGGTGTGTGGGGCATGTCTCTGGGTGTGTGTCAGCCTGTCTCAGTGTGGTGTGTCAGGCTGTCACTGGGTGAGTGGGGAGTGTCTCTGGGCGTGTCAGGCTGTCTCGGGGTGCGTGGGGAGTGTCTCTGGGTGTGTGTCAGGCTGTCTCCTGGTGTGTGCAATGCTGTTTCTGCGCGTGTGGGGAGTGTCTCTGGGTGTTTGTCAGGCTGTCTCGGGGTGCGTGATGAGTGTCTCTGGGTGTGTGTCAGGCTGTCTCTCGGTGTGTGGAGAGTGTCTCTGCAGTTGTGTGGGGATTTTCTCTGGGTGTGTGTGTCAGGCTGTCTCTGGGTGTGTGGAGAGTGTCTGTGCGGGTGTGTGGGGATTGTATGTGGGTGTCTGTCAGGCTGTCGTTGGGTGTGTGTCATTCTGTCTCGGCGTGTGTGGGGAGTGTCTATGGGTGTGTGTCAGGCTGTCTTGGGGTGCGTGGGAAGTGTCTCTTGGTGTGTGTCAGGCTGTCTCTGGGTGTGTGTCAGGCATGTCTCTGGGTGCATGGGGAGTGTCTCTGGGTGTGTGTCACGCTGTCTCTGGGTGCACAGGGAGCGTCTCTGGGTGTGTGTCTGGCTCTCTGTGTGTGAGGAGTGTTTCTGGGTGTGTCAGGCTGTCTCTGGGTGTGTGGGGAGTGACTCTGGGTGTGTGGGAGTGTCTCTGGCTGTGTGTCAGGCTGTCTCTGGGTGTGTGGAGACTGTCTCTGCGCGCGTATGGGGAGTGTCTTTGGGTGTGTGGAGAGTGTCTCTGCGGGTGTGTGGGCAGTGTCTCTGGCTGTGTGTCAGGCTGTCTCTGAGTATGTGTCATGCTGTCTCAGTGTGTGTTGGAGGTGTCTCTGGGTGTGTGTCAAGCTGTCCCGGGGTGCGTGGGCTGTGTCTCTGAGTTTGTGTCAGGCTGTCTCAGGGTGGTGTGTCAGGCTGTCTCTGGGTGTGTGGGGAGTGTCTCTGGGTGTGTCAGGCTGTCTCTGGGTGTGTGGGTACTGTCTCTGGGTGTGTGTCAGGCTGTCTCGGGGTGCGTTAGGACTGTCTCTGGGTGTGTGTCAGGCTGTCACTGGGTGTGTGGAGAGTGTCTCTGTGGGTGTGTGGGGATTTTGTCTGGGTGTGTGTGTCAGGCTGTCGCTGGGTGTGTGGAGAGTGTCTCTCTGGGTGTGTGGGGATTGTCTGTGGGTGTGTGTCAGGCTGTCTTTGGGTGTGTGTCATGCTGTCTCTGCGTGTGTGGGGAGTGTCTCTGGGTGTGTGTCAGGCTGTCTCTGGGTTTGTGGAGTGTTTCTCCGCGTGTTTGTGGGGTGTGTCTCTGGGTGTGTGTCAGGCTGTCTCTGGGTGTGTGGAGAGTGTCTCTGCGGGTGTCTGGGGATTGTATCTGGGTGTGTGTCATGCTCTCTCTGCATGTGTGAGGAGTGTCTCTGGGTGTGTGTCAGGCTGTCTCGCGGTGCGTGGGGAGTGTCTCTGGGTGTGTGTCAGGCTGTCTCTGGGTGTGTCTAATGCTGTCACTGCATGTGTGAGGAGTGTCTCTGGGTGTGTTCAGGTTGTCTGTGGTTGTGTGGGGAGTGTCTCTGGGTGTGTGTCAGGCTGTCTCTGTGTGTGTGGAGAGGGTCTCTGCTTGTGTGTGAGGAGTGTCTCTGCGTGTGTGTCAGGCTGTCTCTGGGTGTGTGGAGAGTGTCTCTGCGGGTGTGTCGGCAGCGTCTCTGGGTGTGTGTCAGGCTGTCCCTGGGTATGCGTCATGCTGTCTCAGGGTGTGTGTCAGGCTGTCCTGGGGTGCGTGGGCTGTGTCTCTGGGTTTGTGTCAGGCTGTCTCAGGGTGGTGTGTCAGGCTGTCTGTGGGTGTGTGGGGTGTGTCTCTGGGTGTGTGTCAGCCTGTCTCAGTGTGCTGTGTCAGGCTGTCTCTGGGTGTGTGGGGAGTGTCTCTGGGTGTGTCAGGCTGTCTTGGGGGGGTGGGTACTGTCTCTGGGTGTGTGTCAGGCTGTCTCGGGGTGCGTTAGGACTGTCTCTGGGTGTGTGTCAGGCTGTCACTGGGTGTGTGGAGAGTGTCTCTGTGGGTGTGTGGGGATTTTGTCTGGGTGTGTGTGTCAGGCTGTCGCTGGGTGTGTGGAGAGTGTCTCTCTGGGTGTGTGGGGATTGTCTGTGGGTGTGTGTCAGGCTGTCTTTGGGTGTGTGTCATGCTGTCTCTGCGTGTGTGTGAGGAGTGTCTGCGTGTGTGTCAGGCTGTCTCTGGGTGTGTGGAGAGTGTCTCTGCGGGTGTGTCGGCAGCGTCTCTGGGTGTGTGTCAGGCTGTCCCTGGGTATGCGTCAAGCTGTCTCAGGGTGTGTGTCAGGCTGTCCTGGGGTGCGTGGGCTGTGTCTCTGGGTTTGTGTCAGGCTGTCTCAGGGTGGTGTGTCAGGCTGTCTGTGGGTGTGTGGGGCGTGTCTCTGGGTGTGTGTCAGCCTGTCTCAGTGTGCTGTGTCAGGCTGTCTCTGGGTGTGTGGGGAGTGTCTCTGGGCGTGTCAGGCCGTCTCTGGGTGTGTGGGTACTGTCTCTGGGTGTGTGTCAGTCTGTCTTGGTTGTGTGGGGAGTGTCTCTGGGTGTGTGTCAGGCTGTCTCTGAGTATGTGTCATGCTGTCTCAGTGTGTGTTGGAGGTGTCTCTGGGTGTGTGTCAAGCTGTCCCGGGGTGCGTGGGCTGTGTCTCTGAGTTTGTGTCAGGCTGTCTCAGGGTGGTGTGTCAGGCTGTCTCTGGGTGTGTGGGTACTGTCTCTGGGTGTGTGTCAGGCTGTCTCGGGGTGCGTTAGGACTATCTCTGGGTGTGTGTCAGGCTGTCTCTGGGTGTGTGGAGAGTGTCTCTGTGGGTGTGTGGGGATTTTGTCTGGGTGTGTGTGTCAGGCTGTCGCTGGGTGTGTGGAGAGTGTCTCTCTGGGTGTGTGGGGATTGTCTGTGGGTGTGTGTCAGGCTGTCTTTGGGTGTGTGTCATGCTGTCTCTGCGTGTGTGGGGAGTGTCTCTGGGTGTGTGTCAGGCTGTCTCTGGGTGTGTGGAGTGTTTCTCCGCGTGTTTGTGGGGTGTGTCTCTGGGTGTGTGTCAGGCTGTCTCTGGGTGTGTGGAGAGTGTCTCTGCGGGTGTCTGGGGATTGTATCTGGGTGTGTGTCATGCTCTCTCTGCATGTGTGAGGAGTGTCTCTGGGTGTGTGTCAGGCTGTCTCGCGGTGCGTGGGGAGTGTCTCTGGGTGTGTGTCAGGCTGTCTCTGGGTGTGTCTAATGCTGTCACTGCATGTGTGAGGAGTGTCTCTGGGTGTGTTCAGGTTGTCTGTGGTTGTGTGGGGAGTGTCTCTGGGTGTGTGTCAGGCTGTCTCTGTGTGTGTGGAGAGGGTCTCTGCTTGTGTGTGAGGAGTGTCTCTGCGTGTGTGTCAGGCTGTCTCTGGGTGTGTGGAGAGTGTCTCTGCGGGTGTGTCGGCAGCGTCTCTGGGTGTGTGTCAGGCTGTCCCTGGGTATGCGTCATGCTGTCTCAGGGTGTGTGTCAGGCTGTCCTGGGGTGCGTGGGCTGTGTCTCTGGGTTTGTGTCAGGCTGTCTCAGGGTGGTGTGTCAGGCTGTCTGTGGGTGTGTGGGGTGTGTCTCTGGGTGTGTGTCAGCCTGTCTCAGTGTGCTGTGTCAGGCTGTCTCTGGGTGTGTGGGGAGTGTCTCTGGGTGTGTCAGGCTGTCTTGGGGGGGTGGGTACTGTCTCTGGGTGTGTGTCAGGCTGTCTCGGGGTGCGTTAGGACTGTCTCTGGGTGTGTGTCAGGCTGTCACTGGGTGTGTGGAGAGTGTCTCTGTGGGTGTGTGGGGATTTTGTCTGGGTGTGTGTGTCAGGCTGTCGCTGGGTGTGTGGAGAGTGTCTCTCTGGGTGTGTGGGGATTGTCTGTGGGTGTGTGTCAGGCTGTCTTTGGGTGTGTGTCATGCTGTCTCTGCGTGTGTGTGAGGAGTGTCTGCGTGTGTGTCAGGCTGTCTCTGGGTGTGTGGAGAGTGTCTCTGCGGGTGTGTCGGCAGCGTCTCTGGGTGTGTGTCAGGCTGTCCCTGGGTATGAGTCATGCTGTCTCAGTGTGTTTTGGAGGTGTCTCAGGGTGTGTGTCAGGCTGTCCTGGGGTGCGTGGGCTGTGTCTCTGGGTTTGTGTCAGGCTGTCTCAGGGTGGTGTGTCAGGCTGTCTGTGGGTGTGTGGGGCGTGTCTCTGGGTGTGTGTCAGCCTGTCTCAGTGTGCTGTGTCAGGCTGTCTCTGGGTGTGTGGGGAGTGTCTCTGGGCGTGTCAGGCCGTCTCTGGGTGTGTGGGTACTGTCTCTGGGTGTGTGTCAGTCTGTCTTGGTTGTGTGGGGAGTGTCTCTGGGTGTGTGTCAGGCTGTCTCTGGGTGTGTGGGTACTGTCTCTGGGTGTGTGTCAGTCTGTCTTGGTTGTGTGGGGAGTGTCTCTGGGTGTGTGTCAGGCTGTCTCTGGGTGTCTGGGGAGTGTCTCTGGGTGTGTGTCAGGCTGTTCGGGGTGCATGGGGAGTATCTCTGGTTGTGAGTCAGGCTGTCTCTGGGTGTGTGGAGAGTGTCTCTATGGGTGTGTGGGGAGTGTCTCTGAGTGTGTGTCAGGCTGTCTCTGGGTGTGTGGAGAGTGTCTCTGCGGGTGTGTGGGTAGTGTCTCTGGGTGTGTGTCAGTCTGTCTTGGTTGTGTGGGGAGTGTCTCTGGGTTTGTGTCAGGCTGTCTCTGGGTGTGTGGAGTGTTTCTCTGCGTGTTTGTGGGGAGTGTCTCTGGGTGTGTGTCCGCCTGTCTCTGGGTGTGTGGAGAGTGTCTCTGCTGCTGTCTGGGGATTGTATCTGGGTGTGTGTCAGGCTGTCTCTGGGTGTGTGTCATGCTCTCTCTGCATGTGTGAGGAGTGTCTCTGGGTGTGTTCAGGTTGTCTCTGGTTATGTGGGGAGTGTCTCTGGGTGTGTGTCAGGCGGTCTCTGTGTGTGTGGAGAGTGTCTCTGCATATGTGTGAGGAGTGTCTCTGGGTTTGTGTCAGGCTGTCTCTGGGTGTATGGAGAGTGTCTCTGCGGGTGTGTGGGCAGTGTCTCTGGGTGTGTGTCAGGCTGTCTCTGGGTATATGTCATGCTGTCTCAGTGTGTGTTGGAGGTGTCTCTGGGTGTGTGTCAGGCTGTCCCGGGGTGGTGTGTCAGGCTGTCTGTGGGTGTGCGGGGCGTGTCTCTCGGTGTGTGTCAGCCTGTCTCAGGGTGGTGTGTCAGGCTGTCTCTGGGTGTGTGGGGAGTGTCTCTGGGTGTGTCAAGCTGTCTCTGGCTGTGTGGGTACTGTCTCTGGGTGTGTGTCAGGCTGTCTCGGGGTGCGTGAGGAGTGTCTCTGGGTGTGTGTCAGGCTGTCTCTGGGTGTGTGGAGAGTGTCTCTGTGCGTATGTGGGGATTTTGTCTGGGTGTCTGTGTCAGGCTGTCGCTGGGTGTGTGGAGAGTGTCTCTGTGGGTGTGTGGGGATTGTATGTGGGTGTGTGTCAGGCTGTCTTTGGGTTTGTGTCATGCTGTCTCTGCGTGTGTGGGGAGTGTCTATGGGTGTGTGTCCGGCTGTCTTGGGGTGCGTGGGAAGTGTCTCTGGGTGTGTGTCAGTCTGTCTTGGGGTGCATGGGAAGTGTCTCTGGGTGTGTGGGGAGTGTCTCTCAGTGTGTGTCAGGCTGTCTTGGGGTGCATGGGAAGTGTGTCTGGGTGTGTGGAGAGTGTCTCTGCGTGTGTGTGGGAAGTGTCTCTGGGTGTGTGTCAGGCTGTCTCTGGGTGTGTGGAGAGTCTCTCTGCGTGTGTGTGGGGAGTGTCTCTGAGTGTGTGTCAGGCTGTCCCTGGGTGTGTGGAGAGTGTCTCTGCGGGTGTGTGGGGATTGTATCTGGGTGTGTGTCAGTCTGTCTTGGTTGTCTGGGCAGTGTCTCTGGGTATGTGTCAGGCTGTCTCGGAGTGTGTGGGGAGTGTCTCTGGGTGTGTGTCAGGCTGTCTCGGGGTGTGTGGGTAGTGTCTCTGGGTGTGTGTCAGTCTGTCTTGGTTGTGTGGGGGTGTCTCTGGGTGTGTGGAGTGTTTCTCTGCGTGTTTGTGGGAAGTGTCTCTGAGTGTGTGTCAGGCTGTCCCTGGGTGTGTGGAGAGTGTCTCTGCGGGTGTGTGGGGATTGTATCTGGGTGTGTGTCAGTCTGTCTTGGTTGTCTGGGCAGTGTCTCTGGGTGTGTGTCAGGCTGTCTCGGAGTGTGTGGGGAGTGTCTCTGGGTGTGTGTCAGGCTGTCTCGGGGTGTGTGGGGCGTGTCTCTGGGTGTGTGTCAGCCTGTCTCAGGGTGGTGTGTCAGGCTGTCTCTGGGTGTGTGGGGAGTGTCTCTGGGTGTGTCAGGCTGTCTCTGGCTGTGTGGGTACTGTCTCTGGGTGTGTGTCAGGCTGTCTCGGGGTGTGTGAGGAGTGTCTCTGGGTGTGTGTCAGGCTGTCTCTGGGTGTGTGGAGAGTGTCTCTGTGCGTATGTGTGGATTTTGTCTGGGTGTGTGTGTCAGGCTGTCGCTGGGTGTGTGGAGAGTGTCTCTGTGGGTGTGTGGGGATTGTATGTGGGTGTGTGTCAGGCTGTCTTTGGGTGTGTGTCATGCTCTCTCTGCGTGTGTGGGGAGTGTCTATGGGTGTGAGTCAGGCTGTCTCTGGGTGTGTGGAGAGTGTCTCTGCGGGTGTCTGAGGATTGTATCTGGGTGTGTGTCAGGCTGTCTCTGGCTGTGTGTCATGCTCTCTCTGCATGTGTGAGGAGTGTCTCTGGGTGTGTGTCAGGCTGTCTCGTGGTGCGTGGGGAGTGTCTCTGGGTGTGTGTCAGGCTGTCTCTGGGTGTGTCTAATGCTGTCTCTGCATGTGTGGGGAGTGTCTCTGGGTGTGTTCAGGCTGTCTCTGGGTGTGTGGGGAGTGTCTCTGGGTGTGTGTCAGGCTGTCTGTGTGTGTGTGAAGAGTGTCTCTGCGTGTGTGTGGGGAGTGTCTCTGGGTGTGTGTCAGGCTGTCTCTGGGTGTGTGGAGAGTCTCTCTGCGGGTGTGTGGGCAGTGTCTCTGGGTGTGTGTCAGGCTGTCTCTGGGTATGTGTCATGCTGTCTCAGTGTGTGTTGGTGGTGTCTCTGGGTGTGTGTCAGGCTGTCCCGGGGTGCGTGGGCTGTGTCTCTGGGTTTGTGTCAGGCTGTCTCAGGGTGGTGTGTCAGGCTGTCTGTGGGTGTGTGGGGCGTGTCTCTGGGTGTGTGTCAGGCTGACTCAGTGTGGTGTGTCAGGCTGTCTCTGGGTGTGTGGGGCGTGTCTCTGGGTGTGTGTCAGCCTGTCTCAGGGTGGTGTGTCAGGCTGTCTCTGGGTGTGTGGGGAGTGTCTCTGGGTGTGTCAGGCTGTCTCTGGCTGTGTGGGTACTGTCTCTGGGTGTGTGTCAGGCTGTCTCGGGGTGCGTGAGGAGTGTCTCTGGGTGTGTGTCAGGCTGTCTCTGGGTGTGTGGAGAGTGTCTCTGTGCGTATGTGGGGATTTTGTCTGGGTGTGTGTGTCAGGCTGTCGCTGGGTGTGTGGAGAGTGTCTCTGTGGGTGTGTGGGGATTGTATGTGGGTGTGTGTCAGGCTGTCTTTGGGTGTGTGTCATGCTGTCTCTGCGTGTGTGGGGAGTGTCTATGGGTGTGTGTCAGGCTGTCTCTGGGTGTGTGGAGAGTGTCTCTGCGGGTGTCTGAGGATTGTATCTGGGTGTGTGTCAGGCTGTCTCTGGCTGTGTGTCATGCTCTCTCTGCATGTGTGAGGAGTGTCTCTGGGTGTGTGTCAGGCTGTCTCGTGGTGCGTGGGGAGTGTCTCTGGGTGTGTGTCAGGCTGTCTCTGGGTGTGTCTAATGCTGTCTCTGCATGTGTGGGGAGTGTCTCTGGGTGTGTTCAGGCTGTCTCTGGGTGTGTGGGGAGTGTCTCTGGGTGTGTGTCAGGCTGTCTGTGTGTGTGTGGAGAGTGTCTCTGCGTGTGTGTGGGGAGTGTCTCTGGGTGTGTGTCAGGCTGTCTCTGGGTGTGTGGAGAGTCTCTCTGCGGGTGTGTGGGCAGTGTCTCTGGGTGTGTGTCAGGCTGTCTCTGGGTATGTGTCATGCTGTCTCAGTGTGTGTTGGTGGTGTCTCTGGGTGTGTGTCAGGCTGTCCCGGGGTGCGTGGGCTGTGTCTCTGGGTTTGTGTCAGGCTGTCTCAGGGTGGTGTGTCAGGCTGTCTGTGGGTGTGTGGGGCGTGTCTCTGGGTGTGTGTCAGGCTGACTCAGTGTGGTGTGTCAGGCTGTCTCTGGGTGTGTGGGGAGTGTCTCTGGGTGTGTCAGGCTGTCTCTGGGTGTGTGAGTACGGTCTCTGGGTGTGTGTCAGTCTGTCTTGGTTGTGTGGGGAGTGTCTCTGGGAGTGTGTCAGGCTGTCTCGGGGTGTGTGGGGAGTGTCTCTGGGTGTGTGTCAGGCTGTCTCTGGGTGTGTGGAGAGTGTCCCTGCGTGTGTGTAAGGAGTGTCTCTGGGTGTGTGTCAGGCTGTCTCTGGGTGTGTGGAGAGTGTCTCTGCGGGTGTGTGGGGATTGTATCTGTGTGTGTGTCAGACTGTCTCTGGGTGTGTCTCATGCTCTTCCTGCATGTGTGGGGAGTGTCTCTGGGTGTGTGTCAGGCTGTCTCGGGGTGCGTGGGGAGTGTCTCTGGGTGTGTGTCAGGCTGTCTCCGGGTGTGTGTAATGCTGTCTCTGCGTGTGTGTGGAGTGTCTCTGGGTGTTTGTCAGGCTGTCTCGGGGTGTGTGGAGAGTGTCTCTGCGGGTGTGTTGGGATTTTGTCTGGGTGTGTGTGTCAGGCTGTCTCTGGGTGTGTGGAGAGTGTCTCTGCGGGTGTGTGGTGATTGTATGTGAGTGTGTGTCAGGCTGTTTTTGGGTGTGTGTCATGCTGTCTCTGCGTGTGTGGGGAGTGTCTATGGGTGTGTGTCAGGCTGTCTTGGGGTGCGTGGGGAGTGTCTCTACGTGTGTGTCAGGCTGTCTCTAGGTGTGTGGGGTGTGTTTCTGGGTGTGTCAGGCAGTCTCTGGGTGTGTGGGGAGTGTGTCTGGGTGTGTGTCATGCTGTTTCGTGGTGCCTGAGGGGCGTCTGTGGGTGTGTGTCACGCTCTCTCTTTGTGTGTAGGGAGTGTTTATGGGTTTGTCAGTCTGTCTCTGGGTGTGTGGGGAGTGTCTCTGGGTGTGTGTCAGGCTGTCTCTGGGTCTGTGGAGAGTTTCTCTGCGGGTGTGTGGGGATTGTATCTGGGTCTGTGTCAGGCTGTCTCTGGGTGTGTGTCAGGCTGTCTCTGGGTGTGTGGGGAGTGTATCTGGGTGTGTGTCAGGCTGTCTCGTGGTGCGTTGGGAGCGTCTCTGGGTGTGTGTCAGGCTCTTTCTTTGTGTGTGGGGAGTGTTTCTGGGTGTGTCAGGCTGTCTCTGGGTATGTTGGGAGTGTCTCTGGGTGTGTGTCAGGTTGTCTCAGGGTGTGTGGCGAGTGTCTCTGGGTGTGTGTCAGGCTGTCACTGGGTGTGTGGGTAGTGTCTTTGGGTGTGTGTCAGGCTGTCTCTGGTTGTGTGGGGAGTGTCTCTGGGTGTGTGTCAGGTTGTCTTTGGGTGTGTGGGGAGTGTCTCTGGGTGTGTGTCAGGCTGTCACTGGGTGTGTGGGGAGTGTCTCTGGGGGTGTGTCAGGCTTTCTCTGGATGTGTGGGGAGTTTCTCTGGGTGGTGTGTCAGGCTATCTCTCAGTGTGTGGGAAGTGTCTCTGGGTTTGTGTCAGGCTGTTTCGGCGTGTGTGGGGAGTGTCTCTGGGTGTGTGTCAGGCTGTCTCTGGGTGTGTGGGGAGTGTCTCGGAGTGTGTAGAAGTGTTTTTGTTGTGAGTTGTGTGTATGTCCGATTGTGTGGTGACCGTTTTCTGAGCTTAGTGCATTACCCCACAGTGGTGTACAGCCACCTTGTGCCAGCTCTCACTGTGACCCACCTCGTCCAGTCACTACACCACTCTTCCCTCTCTGCTCAAGTTGCAGAGGAAGAGACACCCTGGACTAAGTTCTGCTGACACCCGACATGACACTATCTACCATGTGGGGAGAAGTCTCCTTCCCATCACACATCTCTCCTTCTTGGGCAGATTAACCCATTCAGTTCCTGTCCTGCTCCGATAACCTGCACACCACTCTCCATTCGCTGCTCTCTGTGGGAGCTGAGGTCATCCCCGATCACACTGGGCAACGGGATAACATGGGACCTGGTGATCTCCTCCTATTTTATTATATCGTTCTGTCATCTCTACACATCCACATCTCAATAAGATTTTGGTAACATACGTTTGTGAGGGGGGTTATATTGTGGAGTATTAAATTTTGTAATAATATTCAATGAAGGTCTGAACAATTCCAAGTGACATCTAAACTCTTCGTGAGCTCACAGCACGGAAAGTGTCTGTACAAGTTAAACTCTAGGTTTCTTAAATGTTTGCTAGTAGCTGCTGGCTTCTTTTTGGCCTCAGGACCAAAGAGCTTATCTGTCTGTGCGTGTCTCTCTGTACTTGTGGATTGAACCCCTGTTTATTAAGCCACCTCTCACTCAGCTCTTAGGACTTCACCTACACCGAGGGATCGCAATCATTGACCCAGGGTGATTTCGCGATTCAAAATTCGGAGTTCCCCTGACAACACTGGCAATCATGTGATCAATGGCGGTGTGACGCAGCTCACAGTGGCCACTCCGGTGGTGATGTCTATTATTTGTCAAGTAGGGTGCCGTGCACAATCCTGATTTCATGGAGACCGACGTGAGAACACGGAGGAACATCTGGTGAAACTTCTGAAATGCCTGCTTCGCTGCTGCTGCTACTGTATGGTCCAGAATCTCTGGAGGAGAAGGCCCCGAGTCCTCGGCTTTGCTTGTTGCTCGGCAGCCGGGGCGGGTTCGAAGCGCTCAGCAGAGGATGGTGCTCGGAGAGGCTGTGTCGGAGGGGCTGGTCGGAGGCTCAAAGTTTCGGATGGACTCAGAGTCTGCTGTGGTCGGGTGCTTCTAGTGGTGCAGCGTCGGTGAGTTGGCGGCGCTTGGAGGTTCATGGCAGGGTGAATTTCTCCCTTCTACCATCTGCGTGAGATGATGAGTCTATCGGGACTTGGAGACTCTCTTTTCCCGTGCCCATGGTCTGCTCTTTATCAAATTATGGTATTGCTTTGCACTGTTGTAACTATATGTTATAATTATGTGGTTTTGTCAGTTTTGGTCTTGGTTTGTCCTGTGTTTCTTGTGATATCATTCTGGAGGAACGTTGTATCATTTTTTAATGCATGCATTTCTAAGTGACAATAAACGGAAATTGAACTGAACTGAACTGAATCTAGTCCCCTGACGACAGTCTTTGTGGAAATATCTGTAACTTACTCCACAATATTTAGAGTGGTTTATTTGTGCTTCCTATTCCATGATAATAAATTAGGCTGAAGTTACTTTGCTGTGTGTGTACAATTATTACCACATCTCCTGGACACTCGCTTGGTTTGGGTCTGTTGGGTCTGATAAACCCAGAACATTACAGGCTGGAGCCCTCATGTGGCTGCAAGGTTGGACCTCAGTGATAGATCATAGCATCTAGTGCTGCATCACCTCTACTTGAACCCTCGACCCCTTCATTGCACTTTTAGAGGGGTACAGGTCTGAATCCTATCGCACTAGTCTGAGCTGAGGGCAGAGAGCTGTGCACTTCTGTATAGTAGTTCAGAGGACTTTCACATCACTAACATTGCAAACGAGGAAACCTCCGATATTTTAAGCTCTAGTGAAAGTATGCTAATGTCTCAGTAAAAGCAATTCCCACATCCAGTGAAGCAGGCTAGTGAACCTTTGCCAAACATCTATGTTCTTCATTTAACAAGTGGACCAAATTCTGCTCTGCAATTCACATCTCCTTCGACCAACGCCTTAAATAATTATCCAGGAAGTCTTTACACTTATAATTCAAAAAGTGTTCAGTTTCATAATTGCTTGTGTAACTGCATTGTGAGACTTGCTATAAAAAAAAGCACCCAGTTCTGTTAAATACCAATATCATCCCGTCTTACACAATTTAAAAGATATTATTCCAATCAACGGTTATTATTCCTATTTTGACATTTCTCCAGAGAACGTTCCCTCTGCTGCATTGCTAACCTAACCTGTCTAATGCCCTGCCACCTTTTCACAAACCACTCAGCTCCCTTTTCGTTGAAGCAGTTTACATTTAATATCGTAACTATTTTTCATCCAGGCACTGTGCTGTAAAAGACCGATGTTGAGGATCAGCATCCGAGTGCCTTGCAGCTATATAAAACCTGATTAAACCTCTCCAATGAGTCCTGATGAAGGGTCTCAGCTCAAAACTTCGTCTGTTCATTTCCCTCCATAGATGCTGCCTGACCTGCTGAGCTCCTCCAGCATCCTGTGTGTGTTGCTCAAGATTTCCTGCGTCTGCAGAATCTCTTACGTCTTATAGAAAGTTGAATATTTTCCACCGGAGCATCCAAGCCTGAGGGACAATGTCACAGAAATGTGTAAAACTATGAGGTATGCACCGTAGAGAGCATTCGATCTACCTGCATCACTGTCTGGTATGGGGGGTGGGGGAGGGGGCTACTGCACAAGGTCAAAATAAGCAGCAGAGAGCTGCAAACTTAGTCAGCTCCATCATGGGCACGAGCCTCCATAGAATCCAGGACATCTTCAAAAGGCAATGCCTCAAAAAGGCAGCATCCATCATTAAGGACCCCCAACACCTAGGACGTGCCCTTTTCTCACTGCTACCATGAGGGAGGGGGTACAGGAGCCTGAAGGCACACACTCAGTGATTCAGGAACAGCTTCTTCCCCTCTGCCATCCGATTTCTGAATGGACATTAAACCCATTAACATGACCTCACTATTGTTTAAATACTTACTTCTTTTAAATACTTACTAAATTAATTTAATTATTTAATATACATATATATACTTCCTGTGATTTACACTTTTTTCTCGATTATTATGTATTGCATTGTACTGCTGCAGCAAAGACAGCAAATTTCATGACATATGCTGGTGATATTAAAGCTCTCAGTCTGATAAGCATTTTGTGCAATTTAAATGCAAAGTGCTGCACTGTAATCATGTACAGCCAGGTGAGATGAAATCGAATTGGCATCGTGTTCAGCAGAGGCATTGTGGGCCGAAGGACCTGTTCCAGTCCTATACTTTTCTACATTTTATGTTTTACAAAAGTTGAACTTAGAGGAGAAATTAAAAGCATAATTATCCAGAGTTACGTTTGCCAGATAGGATTCATTGGCATCTGTTCAGTCACTTCTAGTTGTCCATGAATCGACAGAAAGCCAGCACCCTAATCTATATCCCTGGCACAAGCTAAACACAGCTGCCGCTCCTCTGGTATCACCAGTCTTAGCAATTCTTAATTCATAATTTAAAAAATTAACCCAGTGCCAAGGGCATAATTCTCAAAGTGATATTTTACTGGAGGCTCATTATTAAAAATCCAAATACACAAACAGTTTGCTCCTGCAAGTTATAACCCCAAAAGCCCCAGGCACATTTATTGAATAATATTTCTGTTTTGTAAATATACTCCCAATTACATTATGGTTTTCTAGGGACTCGGTTAATGGTTTCAATATTTTTCCAATTGCTGATATCAAATGAGCTGTTCTGTGGTCCATTACTGACCTCTGCCCATTATCTGCCATGAGGTCTCTGTTCCAGCTGGAATTACTGGTGGGTGTCGGGAGGGAAGTGACAGCAAACTCTTTAAAACTGAGCGTGGATTCAGATCTGCAGGCAGTTTCATTGACTCTGCACGGCCCAAATGTGAATCATCCAATCAAAACTCAAGCAAACAGTCCAGCTTAAAAAAATTAAACCACAAAATGCATTCCAAACACAAAGATTTATGATACATTTCATCAATTTTTCATCATTTTAGAGCAAGATTTTTGTGATTTTGTTAAAAGGGCTTGAGTCACTAAATGGAAGATTAGATATTGGAATCTCCTGTGCCATGATCCCACAGGTTTGTCCAGTGAACTTGTTTTATTTACTTAATAATCACTAATCAATCCTCCACAGCAGATGACAGCACTGCTGTCCTAGTTCAGAATACCAATGGAGTTCATTTTCAGCAGCTGTCAGCTTCTGCAAATTTGTGGCAAAATCCAGAGTTGATTCCAAACATCTAATTAGATAATTTGTGTACTCTTTATTAGGTAACTTGAAAAGGATTCTGAAATCACGCCACCATGACCTTTATTCTTCATTTATTTACACATCAAAACTTCATGGATGTATTCAGTAAATCACTGCACAATGCTCAACGTGTGAGAGCAACTTACTCTTGAACCTTCTGTCTTCTGATTTCAGCTCTTCACATTACCTCAAAGAGTGCAGCACCCCTTCACCAACAGCCCCTTCCTGTTGAACATGACATATCTCCACACAGCTTGTATGGCTTGTGAGGCCAACCAGGGAACCATAGATGGCTGACAGGGTGGGTGGTGAACTCATCACACGGGGCTCCTGTGTGCGTGTGAGGCACTGACTAGAGGTTCTCAATGTCATCCTGACTGCTCCTGATGACTTTGAGCGACTGTGCCCAACGACGGTCAGGACTCAGCACAGAAGCGCATTTCGTTAGGAAGTCTCTGAGCAGAGTCTTCAACATTTACCTCCTTCCACCTGCCACTCTGTGTCTGTGACAGAGTGTTTGGGGACAGTCATGCTAGTGATGGGACTGTCCAGCAGAGGTGACTCTCATTAGGTTCTCAGTGCTGGGGAGCATTGGCCTGGGATGGGCCATAGTCATTGACTTTGTCTTTCTAATGAACTTGGAAGATTTTGCAGAAGGAGCATTGGTGATATTTTACTAGTGCCCTGAGGAGATGGCCATAGATAGTCTAGGTTTCAGAAACATTCAGTAGGCCAGATAACTGGGTGTGACCACCTGGATTATCTGCTCAAGTCGGATTTGAACCCTTCCCCTTCAATAAGGAGGTGCTTTGGGGAAAATAGAGGTAAGTATGCATGCAATGAGATGAGAGGTTGATGCAGATCCTGCTCATACCCAAACAACTGGATCACAGCGTTTCTGCCTGACCATTAGGTACAAAGCCATTCCCCCGACAGATTTTTATTCCCATAAATAATGAGTGAAACAAGGAAATGGAGCAAAGAATAGGATTTAATAATGTGACATTGGTAAAGAGTGAAAGCTGCTGCCATTTCAATCATTTATACAGATAGCATCCAGGCCACAGACACTGAGAACGATGTATACTTTATCTCACAATCTCTCATAGAAACATAGAAAACCGACAGCATAATACAGGCCCTTCGGCCCACAAAGCTGTGCCAAACATGTCCCTACCTTAGAACTACCTAGGCTTTAACTATAGTCCTCTATTTTTCTAAGCTCCATGCAGCCATCCAGGAGTTTCTTAAAAGACCCTATCGTTTCCGCTTCTACCACTGTCGCCAGCAGCCCATTCCACACACTCACCGCTCTCTGTGTAAAAAACTTATCCCTGACATCCCCTCTGTACCTACTTTCAAGCACCTTAAAACTATGCCTCTCATGCTAGCCATTTCAGCCCTGGGGAAAAGCCTCTGACTATCCACACGATCAATGCCTCTCATCATCATGTACACCTCTATCAGGTCACCTCTCATCCTCCGTCGCTCTAAGGAGAAAGGCTGAGTTCACTCAACCTATTCTCATAAGGCATGCTCCCCAATCCAGGCAACATCCTTGTAAATCTCCTCTGCACCCTTTCTATGGCTTCCACATCCTTCCTGTAGTGAGGCGACCAGAACTGAGCACAGTACTCCAAATGGGGTCTGACCAGGGTCCTATATAGCTGCAACATTACCTCTCGGCTCTTGAACTTAATCCCATGATTGATGAAGGCCAATGCATCATATGCCACCTTAACCACAGAGTCAACCTGCGCAGCAGCTTTGAGTGTCTTATGGACTCAGACCCCAAGATCCCTCTGATCCTCCACACTGCCAAGAGTCTTACAATTAATACTATATTCTGCCATCATTTTGACCTACCAAAATGAACCACCTCACACTTATCTGGGTTGAACTCCATCTGCCATTTCTCAGCCCAGTTTTGCATCCTATCAATGTCCCACTCTAACTTCTGACAGCCCTCCACACTATCCACAACACCTCCAACCTTTGTGTCATAAGCAAATTTACTATCTCTCCACTTCCTCATCCAGGTCATTTATAAAAGTCACAAAGAGTAGGGGTCCCAGAACAGATCCCTGAGGCACACCACAAGTCACCGGCCTCCATGCAGAATATGACCCGTCTACAACAACTTTTTGCCTTCTCTGGTCAAGCCAATTCTGGATCCCCAAAGCAATGTCCCCTTGGATCCTATGCCTCCTTATTTTCTCAATAAGCCTCACATGGGGTACCTTATCAAATGCCTTGTTAAAATCCATATACACTTTATCTATGGCTCTACCTTCATCAATGTGTTTAGTCACATACTCAAAAAAATTCAGTCAGGCTCGTAAGGCACAACCTGCCTTTGACAAAGCCATGCTGACTATTCCTGATCATATTATCCCTCTCCAAATGTTCATAAATCCTGCCTCGCAGGATCTTCTCCATCAACTTAACCAACCACTCCACCCTCCTTCGACTTCTTTAAGGAACCCCTTAAATTCGGTTTCAGCTCAAGTTATTGCCACCTATATTAACATTTCCTGTGGACTGGTGTGAATTTTTATCCAATAGCTCACATGAAATGCTTAGCAATATATTATTACGGTAAAGTTCCTACTTAAATACAAACTTCTGGATCATAATCTTTAGCAGAAGTCACTGTTAACTTCAGGCAATTAAACTTCAGTTATTGATCATACTGTTGTATAAATTATTCACAATCTCTGTCTCATTCTGCAAAAAGTTAAAATTCTCCACTGACACACAGAATGCTACAAGACTCCGTCCCGCCAGTCCTGTACTCCAGGACTTCTCTTAATCTCAAAGATAAACTTAATTCATAAAATCGTTAGACAAGAAATACAATACAAACAATAAATGTTCTGAGTTAACTTCATAACGTCATCAAATTAATGCATTCTCGGTAGAAAGCACCATTGCCATATTCTCTCCTCAAACAGGACACTCTCCCAGTCTTTATGGGGCTGTTAGACAGGACCAAGCCCCTCAGTGTCCAGTGGCAGCAGGACATCAGACTACAGTCCTTCCCCACAAAGTCTTTGCACTGGCTGCACTGAGATTCCGTACATCCCTCGGCATGTACTGCAGCAGCCTGGAATGTTCCTTTATGATATTTTATTCTAGAGTCACATACATCTTAGAACATCACAGAAGCACAGAAGCAGATCCTTCAGCCCATCTAGTCTGCATTGAACTGTTTAACCCCCCTTTTCCTATCGAACTGCACCCAGACCATAGCCCTCCATACCCCCGCCATCCATGTACCTATCCAAACTTCTCCTAAACATTGAAATCGAGCTTGTATGCACCACTTGGCTGGCAGCTTGTTCCACACTCTCAGAACCCCCTGAGCAAAGTTTCCCCTCATTTTCCCCTTAAACTTTACACCTTTCACCCTTAACCTCTAGATGTAGTCCCACCCAACCTCAGTGGAAAATACCTGCTTGCATTTACATTACCTATACCCCTTACAATTTTGTATATCTCTATAAAATCTCCCTTCAATCTTCTACGTTCCAAGGAATAAAGACCTAACCTATTCAATCTCGTCTTATAACTCAGGTATTCCACTCCCAGCAACTCTTGTAAATTATCTCTGTACTCTTTCAAATTTATATACAGCTTTCCTGTAGGTAGATGACCCAAACTGCACACCAATGTCTTATGCAACTTCAACATAACATCATTCTTCTATACTCAGTACCTTGATTTATGGAAGCTCAGGTGCCAAGAGCTGTCCTCACAACCCTATCTACCTGTGCTGCCGCTTTCAATGAATTATGGACTTGAATTCCCAGATCCTTTTGTTCCGCTGCACTCCTCAGTGCCCTACCGTTCATTGTGTAAGTCCTACCCTGGTTGGTCCTACTCTAGTGCAACACCTTGCAGTTGTCTCCATTAAATTCTATCTGCCATGTTTTAGCCTATTCTTCCAGCTGGGCCAGATTTTACTGCAAACTCTGATAGTCTTCCTCCATGCAATCTGCAAATCTGCTGATCCAGTTACCCATATTATCAGCCGGATCATTGATACAGATGACAAACAACTGTCCTAGCACTGATCCCTGCAACACTCCACTAGTCACAGGCCTCCAGTCAGAGAAGTAACCATCTACTACCACTCTCTGGCTTCTCCCACAAAGTCAATGTCTAAACCAATTTATTACCTCAAATTGAGTGCTGAGCAACTCAACCTTCTTGACCAACTTCCCATGAGGGACCTTGTCAAAAGACCAAGTAGAGAACATCCACTGCCTTGCCTTCATCAACTCACCTGGTAACTTCCTCGGAAAACTCAGTCACGACCTACAATGCACAAACACATGCTAACTATCCCTAATCAGTCCATGTCTATCCAACTGCTCATATATCCAGTCTCTTAGAATACCTTCCAATAACTTTCCCACTACTGATGTCAGACTCTGCGGCTATAGTTTCTTGATTTATTTGTAGAGCCTTGATAGAACAATGGAACAACATTAACTATCCTCCAATCCTCTGGTTCCTCGCCTGTCACTAAGGATGATTTAAATATCTCTGTTACAGCCCCTGCAATTTCTGCAATTGCCTCCCACAGGATCCAAGAGACGACTGGAAGACCAACAAGTTTTGGGCACACCAAAGGATATCTTTCATTGAGTTGATGATCCTCCAGCAGTACATGATGTCTATGTCAGTGTGTGTCCCTAAGAACAACCCATAAATCAGAGAGTTCTCAATTATAAAGAAGATCAGGATTAGTCTTGACAAGGACCATTGCTGGTGGCTTTGGATTAGTGAAAGAGCATAGAGATTTCTTTACTCTGCAGCGAACCCATGCTGTCCCTGTATCTGTGAGTTCCTTCTCCCGGTATGTCTGGAGAATTTGAAACCTTTGGCTTCTTCACTTTCCCCAGGGCAGCTGCGAGAAAGGATAGATAAATGAGATTGTACAGATGTTAATGGATTTTATAAATGCTTCAGCACTTGCAAAAATGTGAAATCAGATTTCTGCTCCTTTGGGAGTTTACCAAGCAGTGTGACAAATGTTTTCTTTCCTACAGGTATGGAGTAAAGCAATAACTCTGCATTCTCTTCACCACTCCCACCGTGGGCTGGAAAGCACAGGCTTGCTCAAGCCAATTGTCTATCTCAATATTTTCACGTACAGAACATTGATTTATCCATCAGGAGTCTGAAATACATTACGTAAGTTTTGGGCTTAAGGGGACAATATCTTCTTCTTCTTGGACCCTGAGCTCCCAGTGGAGCAGAGGCCATTGATGACTTCCCATCTCCATTGTCCAAAGTCGATGGTACGCTTGGAGTTCATCAATGTTACTGTAACCTATTGAATCCACTGTACAGGGGATTGGCCCGTACACCTTCACCAGAGCCCTGTTGGCAGGCCTTACCCACTTCCACCTCTCACAACAGGGATGTAGGGTTGGACTTTGAAAGAGAAGGGAGATTTTTACTCCATTTATAACTTGTGTCATTGATATCCCCTTTTCCAAATAGGGTTTATTCTGTGATTACATCATCATATCATTAAAATACTACAATATTTCTCTGTGCCCTGTTAGTGGTACCGGGACAGTGTCTAATCTGTACCCTGGCAGTGGGTGACATGACAATGTGGAGGGAGTGGCCCTTATTCTGGATGCATGTGGTCTATTTAATGCTGATTCTAGGTGTGAGATTGAACCTACTTTACTCCTCGGAATGACACTGCATACTGATGAAAACGATCATGAATAATAAGACATTGTGTCAGGAACAACCATTCTTTATTTGAATTAATTTTATAGTCATTGTGTTCTGTGATGTTCTGTATTCAATGAACTTTCCACATCTGCTCATTCACACAGACTGAGCAGGCAGTTAGTTTTCCTAGAACAGTCTGTCTATCATCTTGGCTAATCCTTGTCCCATTGAGAAACATCTGTCACATTAATCTGTGTGGGAGCTCCAGCCGTCTTTGGTATTGCTCACATTTCATGTCCTGCCACAACATGTCAATGATTAAACTAAATCCTTTCAGTCCAGACTCACGTCCGATAGCTTAGTACACATTATATCCTATTCCTGCCTCATGGGAGAGTACATCTTTAAGTGGAAGGGAGAGACAGGTTTCAAATGATCCATTCAGCACACCAGGACTTCTCAGTGTACAACCATTAGTGAAGTACTTCCTAAAGTTTCCTCATAATAATGTACGAAAACTATCTGCCAACATTTGCGCATCTGAGTCCTGAAGACGCCCATGTGATAATAAAAGGCAATTTGAATTAATATTATTGAGTAAGTGGGAAAGTGCCTCAGCTATCACCTGGAGAACTTCAGCATCCATACAGAGGCATTAGAGAGAGAGGTCCAGCAAAGCAGCAGTTCTTTGTGGTGGTGTCAGTCATGATCAGGAGTCCATGCCACAGGAGAAAGGGAAACCACAATCTCCACACTCTAAGGGAGAACACAAACCCGGCTCTTGTAGGTCATGAGTTCTCGAGGCATTGAGTCGTATAGCACAGAAGCAGAACCTTTTCCCCATTATGTTCATGCTAACCATCAAGTACCTGTCTACACTAATCACATTTACCACCACTTGTTCCATCGTCTTCTGTGCCTCGTGTTGGAGGTCTTTACCACCACACCCTCAGGCAGTTCACGCCAGACTATTATAATGTACATAGACAGCACAAAGACCTACTGAGGCATAAGTCTTGAAGCGTATTAACTCATTTTGAAGGGACGGCAGTATTGAATGCCGATCTATAGTCAATGAAAGTTGTTATCATATCTGCTTCCACCACCTTCTCAGCCAACACATTCCAAACTTCTACCACTCTCTATGTAAAGACAAAAATTTTGCCTCACTCATCTGTAAACTCCCCCCAACCTTTCATCTTAAACTTAGTATTTGACAATTCCACCTTAGTAAAGACTCTGACTACCTATCCTATCTAACCTCTCGTTCCAATTTTAGTATATGTGCTGCCGAAGCCAGCACTTACCTACCCTCTCATAATTTTAGTATCCCTATCAAGTCACCCCTTGGCCTCTGATGCTCCAGAGAAAGCAATCCAACTTTGTCCAACCTCTCTTTTCGGCTAATACTCTCTTATCTCGGCAACTTCCTTTCTGTAATGGGGTAAACAGAACTTCATACATTACTCCAAATGGCCTAACCAAAGTTTTATACAGCCACAGCATGACGCTTTCAATTTTATTTATAATGAATGTCCCAAATAATGAAGGCAAATAGCTTCAAGCACTTCAGCTGGAACAGCTACAAAGAGAGACGCTAAACTTCAGCAGACCTGGGCAGGAGAGTTGGGGAAACTCCATCTGGAGAACTTCTGCTCTTCACTGTCCAGGAAGGCAGCAAGACTGGGTGCTGGGGCTGGGAGTTGTATTGCATCCAGCCGCCATCTCGGTCACCACAAGCGCCAGCACTGTGACGATCACGTTGCACTCCAGTCCTGGGTACAAGAGCAACTTTTGTCCACCCACCAGACTCCAGACTCCAGACTGACCCTCACTATGTCCCAAGGCTGATAAGGGGCAACCATCTCTCCCACTACCCTTGTTGTAAGTCTAACCCTCTCAAGAACACCCCAATAACCTCTGCGCCAACTCTGCAGCCCCAATTAACAGGCAGACACTTTTCAACGTAAGCTATAATGAACAGTTCCAAGCCAACCCACCTCCAGCACCAGTTGACGAATGTGTAATGGCCTGGGGGAAAGGCTAGGTGTTACAAACCATACAAAGCCATGCTACCACTTACCTTCAGCTGGACCTTTCCATGACCTTCCCATATCACGTCTCTGGGAGCTGGGGAGGAGGGAGCCATACAAGTCCCTAGCCAAGGTTCTGGTTAGAAGACATCACAGGATTAGAGAATCTTAGAATAGTTGCATAGAATGAGGCACATGCACTGAAGACATTGAGCAGATGGGTGTAACATCTGCAAGGAAAAGGTCCTCTACCAGCTTGTACCAAATATCATTCCTCATATCTCAGAAGCCACCTTTCAATGAAGGCAGGCGTCAAAGGCAATGTTTGTTACCATCTTTGATGTCTTTGGTCACTTGAAGATATGGATATTCAAGAATTAGGATCTCAGACCTGGCACAAAACCCATGGTCTACTACGCAATAGTGATCTCCGAACTGGGGCACTAGTTTCACATATTCTGCCACATCATTCCCATGTTTCTCAGCAACCTCCCAAAGCAACACACACAAATTACTGGAGGAACTCAGCCGGTCAGGCAGTATCTATGAAAGTGAATAGACAGTTGATGTTTCGGACCAAGACCCTTCATCAGGACTGGAAAAAAGATGAGAAGTCAGATTAAGAAGGTGGAGGGAGAGAAGGAAGAAGTACAAGATGGTAGGTAATAGGTGAAACCGGGAGAGGGGGAGGGGGTGTGAAGTGAAGAGCTGGGAAGATGATTGGTGAAAGAGGTGGATGAAGAGATGATAGGAGAGGGTAAAAGGGCATGGAAGAAAGGGAAGGGCAAGGAGCACCAGAGGGAGGTGATGGGCAGGGAAGGAGATAGAGTGAGAAAGGGAAACAGGAATGGAGATGACTTAGTCAGTCTGGTTATATGTGTGGAGACTGAAACAAACTTAAAATTTCAGGTTAATGGCCCTTCGTAGGAATTTCCAGGTCTGAGAACAGAATTCATCTGACCAAAACTCCTTGTGCAGAATCAACATCTAGTTTGTCAGTGTTTGATGTTCAGGTAATCCTGGTGGGATCCTTCATGATGCTAAACTCAGTGGAGGAAGAAAGCAGTGCCCCATTTCAGCAATATAGAGTCCTTCACATTCTAGCAGCTGTGTCAGCCCGCAGCACAATATGTACTGTAGTGTAATCGTATACTGTATCCCTGCAATTGCACACCACAATCAAACAACAAGTGCCAGGGAACTGAATTTTCAAACCTTGTTCTTGCACTGTTGCATTCAATTGGAACTCAATTCAATTGGAATAAAGCCAACTCAAGTAATTACCTGCATAGGGTCTCTGTTCATAGAGCAATAGAAGACAAAGACTATTTGTCAGTCAGTCTTTTTCTCAAACTGCTTTCTGTTATGTTTTGTAACTCCAGAAACTAAATGAAAAAAAAACACTGGAGTCAGTTTTCCTTCCTTTTTTATTTAATGGGGTGGTGTCATGACGTATGCCATTCATGTACTTCTTGCATATACAGACATCCCACCTCTCCTGGAAGTTCCGGGAGTCTCCCATATATTGATAGTGGCTCCCTGATGCCCACAAATTATATACAATATCCCGGAAATCGATATTTTTGGGAGCGAGCAAGCGAGAGAGCGTGAGAGAGAGAGAGCAAGAGAGAGCGAGCGTGAGGGAGAGAGAGAGCCCGTGATAGCAGCGTGTTCCAAAAAAAGAAAATATAAAACGTACGTCACCCCAGACTACCCTAAAGTGTACCCCTACCTAATAGGGGTCGAAAATAATGACAGTGTTGCTCGCTGCACTGTTTGCAGCAGTGACATTTCCATTGCCCATGGTGGGTTAAGACTGTAAAAGACATGTTGAGGTGAGTTTAACAGGTGTCATTCATTCATTAGCTTAACTAACGTTATTTAAACTAGCTGGCTAGCTGCTAAGGAGCTACTCTATTGCAGACATCCCACCTCTCCCGGAAGTCTCCCGCAAATTGATGGTGCTACCTCTCTGAATTGAGCTTTTGCAGGGTGGGATGTCTGCATATAACTCATAATGAATTATGTAAACAAAGAATGAATACTTAATCAAACTATATATTTACAATAATACTTTATGCTCCTCCCTGCTTGTCCATAAACAACTCAATATAGAATGCATCTCAGCTCAAGTATGTAAAGTATTGCTTTCTAGTCATTATATATATAGTTATAATAGTTTCTGGAAGCTATTAACAATACATGGAGGATTCCACCCAAATTCCAACATTGAGCAACTGTACACCCATCAGAATAAAGGAGGTCGGGGTCTTGGAAGCGTTGAGGCCCCAGTCCTGGAAGAAACATGAAACATCTATGAGCATGTCAGGAAGACGGCCCCTAAGGACAACCTGCTAAGAGAATACCTCAAACAATAGGCAGTGGATTTCGAAATGGAAGTGGGTGAAGCAGAGCCAGAGGACCAGAGGCCTTGGCAGGACAAGTCACTCCACGGGATGCACCATCACCAGATATCAGAAATGGCTGACACAAAGTCCTACCTATGGCTGGAAATGGCAGGGCTGAGGGACAGCACAGAGGCACTGCTCATGGCTGCACAAGAACAGGTGCTGGTCACAAGAGCAACAGAAGCAGGAGGCTATCACTAGAAAAGATCCAAGGTGCAGACTGCGCAAGGAATCCGCTGAAAGCATATTGGCTTCAATTCTGAAACCAGTTCTGTCCTTAGTATTTCCAAGCACTCACTTTTGATCACCTCTGTATTAACCTCTGCTTGTCCAGGAGTGAAAAATCAAACCTCCTGTGTTTGAAGAGCCCTCAATTTGTCTCACCAGTTTATCCTGCATATTCATTCTGAGTGTGAGTTGGGGAGATGCAAGAGCGAGGGCAGGGGACAACCCAGGAACGCCATTGCTAGTGAGTTATTGTTTGTGGAGTGTGCTGCATTGTGATACGCAAGGAGGAAATTGGCAAGCTTCTGTTTCAGAGTCGGTGTAATGCATTCTGCTGGTATTGCTTGCAGTGTGTTCTCTACACTCATCTTTCTGCCAAGTCATTTGTACCTTGGTAGTACAGTGCAGATGTAATATGTCTTCTTCCATTCATTTTCAGGATTGACCCTTCCACAAATTATGGTCCATTGTTACTAAAAGTTCTGGAACACCACTCCTCGCGAAGAGCCTTCTGAATGCATCAACAATGTGCGAGGCCGTAGTGGAGGCTACTGGGAACACTTCTGGCCACCTTGTAGCTGCATCCACTATGACCAAGAAATTTGTTCCCATGAGTGGTCTGCCAGGGTAATGCAGGCCATTCCCAGGGATGGAGAGGCGCTGCTCTTGGCATCTTCTGGATGTGTTGGCATCCCAAACAGTGTATAGCAAGTTATTCAATCTGCTGACCCATTTCAGGCCACCAAGCCAACACTTTCAGTTTTCACCATGCCTAGATGACTGGCATGTAGCTCCTCCAAAACTTTAGCTCTCAGCTTAGGTGGTACAACAACTCACAATTCCTACATGAGTCAACCCCTGTCCGGGGAAGTTCACCTGGCACAGACAACAATGGAGGAACTGGAATTTCTGCTGCACATTCCAGCCATTTTTGATGGCCATGTAGACCTGAGACAGTGTGAGGTCTTTTCTCCTTTCCCTTTGGATTATCTCAGGCAGAGTGGGGACACTTTCATTCTGCATTTGGGAGAGTACGTCCTCTTTTGGGAGAACATGCCCTCTGTTGAAAATTTTTCAGATATTTTCTTTTCCAAGGATAAAGGGGACAATCCATCATCATTTCAATGATTTGTTGTCCTTTTGAATTTGATCTTGTAACTGTGTCCCCCAAGAAACAGAGCCTGTCTTTACACTTTCTCTCTCTCTCACTATCCATCCCATAGGATGATGATGGTTCTTTTCAGTTAGGAAGGAACAGCATGTGCATGAATGGATTTTAGGTGAATAGGGGGTTGCACAGGTCCAGACCCACCCTCTCGACATCCCTTCCTGGATCCAATGGCATGGAGGGGTCCAAGACGGTTGGGGGAGTTCTGTTGCAGTGAATAGCCAGACCAAGCTTCGATGCAAGGGATGCATCACGACACGTTTGCTAGAAGGCTGTTGACCCTACGAGAGGGTTCATTTGCCCTTTGACAGGTCTTGTTTATCATCCTGCAAGGTGTCTAGCCACCCTGCTCCCTCCTCACAAGGCAAGCCTGGTGGGGGAGCCGGTTTAGTCGCCGACCACCCGACCATGCGACAGGTGGTACTGGGTTACATGGTACCAGTAGCACTCAGACGAGTGACCTGACCTTACATTAGTTCTGCTGCAGTTACTGTAACACCCGTCTGTGGATTGAAAATGGACACTAGCGATTGAGGGTAATCTCCCTCCATCACAAATACTGGTTGAAATGTTTTATGCCCAAACCAGACTCAAACCCTCCCTGTCAATCTATGCATAATTTTCCTCTGCGGCAGTCAGGGGACGTGATGAAAAGGCAATGGGGCATTCACTTCCATCACTCAGAACGTGACATGACTGCACCTATACCATAAGGTGAGGCATCACAGGCAAGCTTCACTGGACCTTGTGGATCATAATGTGAGAGCACAGTGCTTGACATCACCATTTCCCTTGTCTTCCGGAAAGCTATTTCACACTGCTTTGTCCACTGCCATTTCTTCCCGATCTGTAGAGATGAGTTCAAGGGGTGGAGTACAGCTGGGTTTGGCAGGAACCTGTTACAGTTACATAGAACATAGAATAGTACAGCACAGTACAGGCCCTTCAGCCCACAATGTTGTGCCGACCCTCAAACCCTGCCCCCACCTTAAATTCCTCCATATACCTGTCTAGTATTCTCATAAACTTCACTAGTGTACCTGCCTCCGCCACTGACTCAGGCAGTGCATTCCACGCACCAACCACTCTCTGAGTAAAGAAACCTTCCTCTAATATCCCCCTTGAACTTCCCACCCCTTACCTTAAAGCCATGTCCCCTTGTATTGAGCAGTGGTGCCCTGGGGAAGAGGCACTGGCTATCCACTCTATCTATTCCTCTTATTATCTTGTACACCTCTATCATGTCTCCTCTCATCCTCCTTCTCTCCAAAGAGTAAAGCCCTAGCTCCCTTAATCTCTGATCATAATGCATACTCTCTAAACTGGGCAACATCCTGGTAAATCTCCTCTGTACCCTTTCCAATGCTTCCACATCCTTCCTATAGTGAGGTGACCAGAACTGGACACAGTACTCCAAGTGTGGCCTAACCAGAGTTTTATAGAGCTGCATCATTACATCACGACTCTTAAACTCTGTCCCTCGACTTATGAAAGCTAACACCCCATAAGCTTTCTTAACTACCCTATCCACCTGTGAGGCAACTTTCAGAAATCTGTGGACACGTACCCCCAGATCCCTCTGCTCCTCCACACTACCAAGTATCCTGCCATTTACTTTGTATTCTGCCTTGGAGTTTGTCCTTCCAAAGTGTAGCACCTCACACTTCTCCGGGTTGAACTCCAGTTATTGACAAATCCTAAAAAGGACCACAACTGTGGCGTGCCCTTTTGAATTTGGGACATCCACTGCTTCTTGAATGATCTCAGAACACTTGTGTAATTCTTGTGCATCAATGGTGTGACCACAATAAGTGATATTTGGTTTAAAGAATTCATACTTCTGTTGTGTTCTGAGCCCATAATCTTCTAACATTTTTAACACAGTCTTAAGATTTTTGTCACACTCACTGGAAACAAGTATGTCATTCAGGTACATGGACAGCCTTGCAGCACATGGCCCATCACTTTCTGACAGGGTGAGGGTGCAGATGCTACTTCAGAAATAAGATTATCACAATGATAAAGTGTTTTGGGAGTGTTTATTTTGAGAAACATATTGGACTCTGCTTCCCTTGTCATCTGTAAGTAAGCTGCAGCTAACTCTACATTGCTGAAGTGTTTCACTCCAGAAATGTTTGCAAAAATATCCTCTATCACGGGCAAAGGGCATTGATCTACTTTCAGAACTGGGTTAATGATGGCCTTAAAATCCCCACAGAACCTGAGAACCCATCCTTCTTGGCTACTGGAACCACTGGTAAAATGAAAAAAGCTGATTCTGGCTGGTTTGGTGTGAGCAGTCCAACTTCTAAGCAAACTGTACAATTTTCCACTCATTGCATTCAGTAACACTGGCACTCAACTTTCATTGGTGATTTCATTTGCTTCAAAATACTGCTCAATTCATTCAGTGTACACTATCCAGTTATCTGTTGTGTAATCAAATGCACCTATCTTTCTGATGTAAACAGCTGACATTTTGGGCCGAGACACTTATTCAGGACTGAAGAGGAAGGGGGAAGATGCGAGAATATAAAGATAGGGAGAGGGGAAGGAGGACTAGCTGGAAGTTGATAGGTGAAGCCAGGTGCATGGGAAAGGCAAAGGGCTGGAGAGGAAGGAATCTGATAGGAGAGGAAAGTGGACCACGGGAGAAAGGGAAGAAGAAGGAGTACCAGGGGGAGGTGATAGGTAGATGAGGAGAAGTGGTAAGAGGCCAGAGTGGGGAATAAAAGAAGATGAAAGGGGGAGAGAAAAATTACCAGAAGGAGAAATCAGTGTTCATGCCATTAGGCTGGTGCTACCAAGATGGAACCTGAGCTTTTGCTCCTCTACCCAGAGAGTGGACGAGTTGTGGCACAAGAGGATGCCATGGACCAACATGTCAGATGGGAATACATAGAACAGAGAACAGTTCTCAACACAACAGGGACAGGCCCTTCTCTCACAATGAGCCAAACTTTCTCAAAGTTAAATCAAAAACACCAAAAATCTAATCCCTTCTACCTACACAATGTCCATATCCCTTCACCTTCCTCACATCAATGTGCTATCTAAACGTCTCTTAAAAGCTTCTAATGTATTTGCCTGTACCACCATACCAGTCAGTGCATTCCAGGCATCCTTCACTCTCTGAGTGAAAAGCTTAGCCTTCACAACCACTTTGAACCTACCCCTCTCACCTTCAATGCATGCGCTCTGGTATTAAACATTTCTACCCTGAGAAACAAATACTCCCTATCTACTCTATCTATGCCTCTCATAATTTTATAAACCTCTATCAGATCTTCCCTTGGCCTCCACTACTCCAAAGAACACAATCCAAGTTTATTCAGCCTCTCGTGATAGCAGATGCCTTCTAAACTAGGCAGCATCCTGGTAAACCGCTTCTGCATCCTCTCTAAAGCCTCAACATCCTTCCTATAGTGAGGCAACCAGAGCAATACCCCCAGATGTGGCCTAACCAGAGTTTTATAAAGTTGCAACATAACCTCTCGACTTTTGAACTCAACACCTCGACAAATAAAAACAAGCATTCCAAAAGACTTCTTAACTACCCTATCGACCTGCATAGCCTTTTTCAAGGAGCTATGAACTTAGATCCTAAGATCTCTCTTCTGAAGAACATTGTTAAGCAACTTTCACTTAACGGTGTACTGTCTCCTTGCATTTGTCTGACCAAAGTGAAACACCTCACATTTCTTTGGGTATAACTCCATTTGTCATTTCTCTGCCCATATCTGCAACTGATCTATATCATGCTATACTCTTTGCCACTCTTCAACACTATCCACAACTCCACCAATCTTGGTATTATCCACAAACTTACAAACCCACCCATCTACATTTTCATCCAGGTCATTTACATACATGACAATCAGCAGAGGTCCCAGCACAGACCCCAGCAAAACTCCACTAATTACAGACCTTTAGCTTGAATAAATCCCTTGAACCACTACCCTCTCCCTTCTGAGCACAACTGAGTTCTGAATCCAAACAGCCAAATCACCGTGGACCTTATGCATCTTAATCCTCTGTATTAGCCTCCCATGGGGGACTTTGTCAAACGACTTACCAAAATCCATGCAGACCTACTGTCATCAACCTCTCTTGTCACCTTGTCAAAAAACTCAATTGGTAAGACACGACCTACCACACACAAAGTCATGCTGGCTCTGCCTGATTAGGCCCTGGGTTTCCAAATGCTCATATATCCTATCCCAAAGAATTTTCTACAGTAATTTCCTTACCACTGACGTGAGAATCACTGGTCTATAGTTGCCACGATTTTCCCCTTTTCCCTTCTTAATGTCATCGAGGTAAAACATTAGCCACTCGCCAGTCCTCCAGGATCTCACCTGTGCCTAGAGAGGTCAAGAGCCCTGCAATCTCGTCTCTTGCCTCCTTCAGTAACTTAGGATAAACCTCATCAGGCCCTGTGGACTTATCCACCTGAAAAGTCATTAGGAGGCCCAACACTTTTCCCTCCTTGGCCTCTAAATTCCCACTCATATTTATGCACACAGCATGGGGATAAGCTGTGTGGTCTGGAGGAACACCAACACCTGTGAGCTTCACTCTAAGTTTAAACACTATCCTGACAAAATCTTTTGCTGGTTTTATGCCGATCAAAGAATTAGAATTTTATCACTAATTGTCAGAGACAATCTTTTCACCACCTTGTAAGTTTGAGGAATTACTAATTAAGTAATCAGGAGCAGTTTTGGGCTTCACTTTCACAGTCTCACTTTCAACAGTGAAAAATAACCTCTACATCCATACCTACCTCTTATAGTGTGCATGTTACTGCTGTAGTGACCACAACCAGGACTGGTTTACTGCTGTAGTGATCACAACCAGGACTGGTTTACTGCTGTAGTGACCACAACCAGGACTAGTTTACTGCTGTAGTGATCACAACCAGGACTGGTTTACTGCTGTAGTGACCACAACCAGGACTGGTTTACTGCTGTAGTGACCACAACCAGGACTGGTTTACTGCTGTAGTGACCACAACCAGGACTAGTTTACTGCTGTAGTGACCACAACCAGGACTAGTTTACTGCTGTAGTGATCACAACCAGGACAGGTTTACTGCTGTAGTGATCACAACCAACCAGGACTGGTTACCAGAGGCTTGGACTATTGATCTATTCCATTCGTCACAAATTACCATGGAAACTGAGAATGTAAATTTGTTTAATTTATTGGGATTTACTCTATCAGGTAGGTGAGGTTTCAGATAGGAATTGGCTAGGACTGCGGAGAAAAAGAGGGCAATGGAATAAAGCTGATGGGATTTCTCCATGAGGAGCTAATTGGAATCAATGGGCCAAATAGTCTCATTCCATGTGTAACAATTAGGTAATTCTGGGATTCTACAAGTGCAGCTATGATCTGCTTGCTCTTCAATTCTCTGAACTTCCATGGGAAGCCTTCCCTGGTTTGCTGTGGCATTCACCTGCATATGATAACAAATTTGCAGTGGCCAATTAACCCAGCAGCCCACACACCATTGCGATGTAGGAGGTAATCCATTTAAAGGTTAAAGATTGGCTTCATTTGTCACACATCCATTGAAACATACAGTGAAATGCATTCTTTGCATCAAAACCAAATCAGTGTTGGGTTGTACTGGAGGCAGCCTGCAAGTGTGGCCGCGCATCTACTGCAAACAACTCATTGATCCCAAATGTACCTACGTCTTTGCAATGTTGGAGGAAACCAGAGCACCTGGAGGAATCCAACACAGTCATAGGAGAATGGACTAACTCCTTATAAACAGCAGTGGGAATTGAACACCGGTATTAAAGCCAGTGGGAATCGAATGCCGGTATTAGAGCCAGTGGGAATCGAACAACGGTATTACAGCCAGTGGGAATCAAATGTTGGTATTAGAGCCAGTGGGAGTCAAACACCGGTATTGGAGCCAGTGGGAATCGAACGCCGGTATTAGAGACAGTGGGAATCAAATTTCAGTATTAGAGCCAGTGGGAATCACGCGCCGGTATTAGAGCCAGTGGGAATGAAACAGCGGTATTAGAGCCAGTGGGAATCGAACGCTGGTATTAGAGCCAGTGGGAATCGAACACCGGTATTAGAGCCAGTGGGAATCGAACACCGGTATTAGAGCCAGTGGGAATCGAACACCGGTATTAGAGCCAGTGGGAATCACACGCTGGTATTAGAGCCAGTGGGAATAAAACGCCGGTATTAGAGCCAGTGGGAATGAAACAGTGGTATTAGAGCCAGTGGGAATTGAATGCCGGTATTAGAGTCAGTGGGAATCGAATGCGGTATTAGAGCCAGTGGGAATCGAACGCCGGTGGGAGTCACATGCCAGTATTAGAGTCATTGGGAATCACACGCCGGTATTAGATCCAGTGGGAATCGAACGCCGGTATTAGAGCCAGTGGGAAGCACATGCCGGTATTAGAGCCAGTGGGAATGAAACGCCGGTATTAGATCCAGTGGGAATCGAACGCCGGTATTAGAGCCAGTGGGAAGCACATGCCGGTATTAGAGCCAGTGGGAATGAAACGCCGGTATTAGATCCAGTGGGAATCGAACGCCGGTATTAGAGCCAGTGGGAAGCACATGCCGGTATTAGAGCCAGTGGGAATGAAACGCCGGTATTAGATTCAGTGGGAATCGAACGCCGGTATTAGAGCCAGTGGGAATGAAACGCGGTATTAGATTCAGTGGGAATCACATGCCGGTGTTAGAGCCAGTGGAAATCTAACACTGGTATTAGAGCCAGTGGCAATCAAACGCCGGTATTAGAGCTGGTGGGAGTCACACGCCAGTATTAGAGGCAATGGGAATCACATGCCGGTATTAGAGCCAGTGGGAATCACACGCCGGTATTAGAGCCGGTGGGAATTGAACGCTGGTATTAGAGCCAGTGGGAAGCACATGCCGGTATTAGAGCCAGTGGGAATCGAACGCCGGTATTAGAGCCAGTGGGAATCGAACGCCTGTATTAGAGCCAGTGGGAATGAAACGCCGGTATTAGATTCAGTGGGAATCGAACGCCGGTATTAGAGCATTGGGAGTCACACGCCGGTGTTAGAGCCAGTGGAAATCTAACACTGGTATTAGAGCCAGTGGCAATCAAATGCCGGTATTAGAGCTGGTGGGAGTCACACGCCGGTATTAGAGGCAGTGGGAATGAAACACCGGTATTAGAGCCGGTGGGAATTGAATGCTGGTATTAGATCCAATTGGAGTCACACGCTAGTATTAGATCCAGTGGGAATCACACGCCCGTATTAGATCCAGTGGGAATCGAACACTGGTATTAGAGCCAGTGGGAATCGAACGCCGGTATTAGAGCCAGTGGGAATCGCACGCTGGTATTAGAGCCAGTGGGAATGAAACAGCGGTATTAGAGCCAGTGGGAATTGAACACTGGTATTAGAGCCAGTGGGAATCGAACACTGGTATTAGAGCCAGTGTCAATCACACACTGGTATTAGAGCCAGTGGGAATCACACGCCAGTATTAGAGTCAGTGGGAATCGAACGCCGGTATTAGAGCCAGTGGGAATCACACGCCGGTATTAGATCCAGTGGGAATCAAACACTGGTATTAGAGCCAGTGGAAATCACATGCCGGTTTTAGAGCCAGTAGGAATCGAACGCTGGTATTAGAGCCAGTGGGAATCACATACCGGTATTAGAGCCAATGGGAATCGAACGCCGGTATTAGAGCCAGTGGGAATCGAACGCCTGTATTAGAGCCAGTGGGAATCACATACCGGTATTAGAGCCAGTGGGAATCACACGCCGGTATTAGAGCCAGTGGGAATCGAACGCCTGTATTAGAGCCAGTGGGAATCACATACCGGTATTAGAGCCAGTGGGAATCGAACGCCGGTATTAGAGCCAGTGGGAATCACACGCTGGTATTAGAGCCAGTGGGAATCGAACGCCGGTATTAGAGCCAGTGGGAGTCACACGCTGGTATTAGAGCCAGTGGGAATCGAGCGCCGGTATTAGAGCCAGTGGGAATAGAACACTGGTATTAGAGCCAGTGGGAATCACACGCCAGTATTAGAGCCAGTGGGAATCACACGGTGGTATTAGAGCCAGTGGGAATCACACGCTGGTATTAGAGCCAGTGGGAATGAAACACTGGTATTAGAGCCAGTGGGAATCACACGGCGGTATTAGAGCCAGTGGGAATCGAACGCCGGTATTAGAGCCAGTGGAATCAAACAACGGCATTAGAGCCAGTGAGAGTCACACGCCGGTATTAAAGCCAGTGGGAATCACACGCCGGTATTAAAGCCAGTGGGAATCACACGCTGGTATTAGAGACAGTGGGAATGAAACACTGGTATTGGAGCCAGTGGGAATTGAACACTGGTATTAGAGCCAGTGGAATCAAACAATGGCATTAGAGCCAGTGAGAGTCACACACCGGTATTAGAGCCAGTGGGAATCACACGCCGGTATTAGATCCAGTGGGAATGAAACACTGGTATTAGAGCCAGTGGGAATTGAACGCCGGTATTAGATCCAATGGGAATCACACGCTGGTATTAGAGCCAGTGGGAATCACACGCTGGTATTAGAGCCAGTGGGAGTCACACGCTGGTATTAGAGCCAGTGGGAATCGAGCGCCGGTATTAGAGCCAGTGGGAATAGAACACTGGTATTAGAGCCAGTGGGAATCACACGCCAGTATTAGAGCCAGTGGGAATCACACGGTGGTATTAGAGCCAGTGGGAATCACACGCTGGTATTAGAGCCAGTGGGAATGAAACACTGGTATTAGAGCCAGTGGGAATCACACGGCGGTATTAGAGCCAGTGGGAATCACACGGCGGTATTAGAGCCAGTGGGAATCGAATGCGGTATTAGAGCCAGTGGGAATCGAACGCCGGTATTAGAGCCAGTGGAATCAAACAACGGCATTAGAGCCAGTGAGAGTCACACGCCGGTATTAAAGCCAGTGGGAATCACACGCCGGTATTAAAGCCAGTGGGAATCACACGCTGGTATTAGAGACAGTGGGAATGAAACACTGGTATTAGAGCCAGTGGGAATTGAACACTGGTATTAGAGCCAGTGGAATCAAACAATGGCATTAGAGCCAGTGAGAGTCACACACCGGTATTAGAGCCAGTGGGAATCACACGCCGGTATTAGATCCAGTGGGAATGAAACACTGGTATTAGAGCCAGTGGGAATTGAACGCCGGTATTAGATCCAATGGGAATCACACGCTGGTATTAGAGCCAGTGGGAATCACACGCTGGTATTAGAGCCAGTGGGAATCACACGCTGGTATTAGAGCCAGTGGGAATGAAACACTGGTATTAGAGCCAGTGGGAATTGAACGCCGGTATTAGATCCAATGGGAATCACAGGCCGGTATTAGAGCCAGTGGGAATGAAACAGCGGTATTAGAGCCAGTGGGAATCACACGTCAGTATTAGCGCCAGTGGGAATCGAATGCCAGTATTAGAGCCAGTGGGAAAGCATTGTGCTAACCACTACATCACGGCGTTGCATTAGGCCACCCCATGGAAACCCAGGTGACAGGGATAACATGCAAGCTGTACACAGATAGTCTCCAAGGCCAGGAGTGAGCCTTTTGTTTCTGGAACTATAAAGCAGAGGCTAAACCCAAGATGCCACATTGCAATCCAACTGTGCACCAGCCCTGTACTCCTATCAACTTTGTCATTTTTGTGTCACCTTATCACCTTTGTCGAAACGGTGACTCATAACTTACGACAGTATTTAATCAGACAATGGTCCCGGTCTCAATCAGTACTGAAATATTTAGCTTTATGGAGCATTTCAGTGGTTTCTCATTCCACCTTGTATGCTTCATTAATACAACAGATATTGCCAGCCTGCTAATAGGGAGAAAAATAAAAAAATTAGATTTCCCCTCAAATGCAAATTGATAAAAGTGACATAATCCTGCTATGTCCATTGAAGGCTTATTACAGGAGGCTGCAATGCGGAAGGCAGTATTGCTGTTGGAATTAGCTGAAGGCTGATGCTGAATGCAACATCACAGGATCCTATAACGCTGGAGGCAGAGACAGTGAAGGTAACAGGATTCCCTAAGGGTTAATTTGCAGGTTAAGTCAGTGGTGAGGAAGGCAAATACGATATTAGCATTCATTTCAAGAGGACTGGAATATAAAAGCAAGGATGTAATGTTGAGACTTTGCAAAGCACTGGTGAGACCTGTGAGCAGCTTTGGGCCCCTTATCTTAGAAAGGATGAAACTGGGGAGGTTTCAAAAGAGGTTCATGAAAACTGACTCTCACAGCTATCTGGACTATTCCTTTTCTCACCCTGTCTCTTGCAAAAACGCCATCCCCTTCTCGCAATTCCTCTGTCTCCACCGCATCTGCTCTCAGGATGAGGCTTTTCATTCTAGGACGAGGTAGATGTCTTCCTTTTTTAAAGAAAGGGGCTTCCCTTCCTCCACTATCAACTCTGCTCTTAAACGCATCTCCCCCATTTCACGTACATCTGCTCTCACTCCATCCTCTTGCCACCCCACTAGGAATAGGGTTCCCCTGGTCCTCACCTACCACCCCACCAGCCTCCGAGTCCAACATATTATTCTCCGTAACTTCCGCCACCTCCAACGGGATCCCACCACTAAGCACATCTTTCCCTCCCCCCCCCTCTGCATTCCACAGGGATCGCTCCCTACACAACTCCCTTGTCCATTCGTCCCCCCCATCCCTCCCCACTGACCTCCCTCCTGGCACTTATCCGTGTAAGCGGAACAAGTGCTACACATGCCCTTACACTTCCTCCCTTACCACCATTCATGGCCCCAAACAGTCCTTCCAGGTGAGGCAACACTTCACCTGTGAGTCAACTGGGGTGATATACTGCGTCCGGTACTCCCGATGTGGCCTTTTATATATTGGCGAGACCCGACGCAGACTGGGAGACCGCTTTGCTGAACATCTACGCTCTGTCCGCCAGAGAAAGCAGGATCTCCCAGTGGCCACACATTTTAATTCCACATCCCATTCCCATTCTGACATGTCCATCCACGGCCTCCTCTACTGTAAAGATGAAGCCACACTCAGGTTGGAGGAACAACACCTTATATTCCGTCTGGGTAGCCTCCAACCTGATGGCATGAACATCGACTTCTCTAACTTCCGCTAAGGCCCCACCTCCCCCTCGTACCCCATCTGTTACTCATTTTTATGCACACATTCTTTCTCTCACTCTCCTTTTTCTCCCTCTGTCCCTCTGAATATACCTCTTGTCCATCCTCTGGGTCCCCCCCCCACTGTCTTTCTTCCCGGACCTCCTGTCCCATGATCCTCTCGTATCCCCTTTTGCCAATCACCTGTCCAGCTCGTGGCTCTATCCCTCCCCCTCCTGTCTTCTCCTATCATTTTGGATCTCCCCCTCCCCCTCCAACTTTCAAATCCCTTACTCACTCTTCCTTCAGTTAGTCCTGACGAAGAGTCTCAGCCTGAAACGTCGACTGCACCTCTTCCTACAGATGCTGCCTGGCCTGCTGCGTTCACCAGCAACTTTGATGTGTGTTTCATGAAAATTATTCCAGGATTGAACGGCTTGTCACATGAAAAGCATTTGATGGCTCTGTATTTACTAGAATTTGGAAGAATGAAGGGTGTCCTCATTCAAACCTATCAAATGATGAAAGGCCTTGATAGAGTGGATGTGGAGAGCATGCTTCCTATGCTGGGAGGGTCTAAGACCAGAGGACACAGCCTCAAAATCGAAGGGCATCCTTTTTGAATGGAGAAGAGGAGGAATTACTTTGGCCAGAGATTGGAGAATCTGTGGAATTCATCACCACAGACAGCTGTGGAGGCCAAGTCTTTATGTATATTTAAGGTAGAGGTTGATAGATTCTTGATGGGTCAGGGCATGAAGGGTTCTGGGGGTAAGGCAGGAGATTAGGGCTGAGAGAAAAAATGGATAAGCCTTGATGAGAGGGTGGAGCAGACTCGATGGACCAAATGGCCTCATTCTGCTCCTATATCTTATGGTGTTATGGTCTAAGGCAATTTTGCAAGAGGCAGCAATGCTGAAGATATTAATGTTGCACCTTCATTAGCAATGTGTGAAATTTGGTTGTGTATTTAAAATTCAATACTGCCAGCCTACCCAGCTTTAGGCTGAAAATTACAGATACTTAGTTGAGAAAATTATGCCTATAAATTTAATTGTTTGAGAATCTGTGCAGAATTATGTAGCACACCAGTAAATGCATGAAGAATAAGAAAATGAGTTGAGTGCATATGAGTTATAAACTTAAACCTGGCTCAACGCAGACGTGATGGGGCTATAAACATACTTGCACACACTGAGCCCGGTTAAATGGTTTGCTGTCTCTATCCCTCTGGTTTTTTCCAAGTTTCATTCAGCTAAAACAGAAATTAACATCTCCCCTCAGGTCATTAGCCATGCTAGATCAGATCTTCACGTTGTCCAATGAAAACCTTCATTTCAAATTGTACAGATGTCAGACTTCATTGGAATATTTTTTTTAAGGTTTAGCCCTTAAAAGCACATTATTCTTTAGTTTGTGCAGAAGTATCAGCAGGTCCCATTCCCTGAGTGGGGTGCAAAGGTCGAGGTGGTTCAATTGTTCAGTGGCCTTGTTTTAAACATCTCAGTGCTTGCAATGCTCATTGTCGAAATGCAGGTGGGATCGAACCCTTGAACTCTGGGAGAGTCTATAAGAAATCCTGCCTTTGCTTTTGATTATCTCTGCATTAATTTGTAGGTTTGGAAAAGGCATCAAACCAGGTTCACCAAGGTCCAGTAGCAAACATACATCTGTATCTACTCCCACTCACTGGGAATACACCACATCTTCTAAAGGAGCCAAGGAAGGTTTAACGATGACACATTGAATGAGGCTTTGAAGAGACAGCTGTCCATCTAGAGATGATTTAATCGACCAAGAGGTTTTTAATGGCTTTTGGTTTTAATGCAGCATTGGGTATCTGAATCATATAATTTATTTGGACATCAGGGTTGGACAGGAAATAACCAGGTTCCTACCCAAAGCACCAAAGTAATAACTGGAGTTTTTGGATAACAAAATTTAGAGAGCAGGGAAGACAAAAATATGTAAGGCATGTGACGTCTTGGTGTAATGTGGGGATCAAGCAAAGGAACAAAAATTGGAAGAAAGTGGTTGGGGATGTTGTTCATTAGCAGTTATTAAATCCAGTTCATAAATAATATTCTTTTGGCAACAGTTATATACTTGCTTTTACAAAAGGCAGTGAAAATGTGAGATTGAAGGAAATCAAGCTACTTAGATCAGTGGGTGGTGGGACAGGCACACCCCGAAATCTGTATCAAGGCATAATGGGTGAACGTTAGGTGATAATGGGTGAATATTAGGTGCTCTGATGAGTGGCAAATCCTGTCACTGAACTGTTTCCACAACCTGTGGACTCACCCTTAAGGACTTTGCATCTCATGTTCTCAATATTAATCCTTAATTATTTATTTATTTGTTTGTTTGTTTGTTTGTTTATTGTGTTTGCACAGTTTGTTGTCTTTTGCCCACTGGTTGTTTTCCTGTCGGGTGTGGTCTTTCATTGATTCTATTGTGTTTCTTGGATTTACTGTGTATGCCCACAAGAAAATTAATATCTGTTGAGTTCGCAATAAAACCACATATTAAACACAAATTTAAAAGAAAGAACTCAATTAGAACAGAAAGAAATCCATTTATGTGCAAAGTGATCCTAGTGTTTCTAAGCTATTTACTAGGGTTGAGGTGGTCAAGAACCAAGTGGTTGAAGGGAGGTAACTGTTCTTGAATCTGGTTGTGTGGCACCTCAGGGTTCCATACTTCTTGCCCAATAGCAGCTGTGAAAAATGGCCTGGCCCAGACACTGGGGATCTTTGATGATGTATGTTGTCTTCCTGAGGCAGCGCCCCCTGGTGGTGGGACGAGGTGTTCCTGTGGTCTATTGGGCAAAGTCCACCACTCATGGCAGCTTCTTACATTCCTGCCATCAGTGGTGAGGACCACAAGTGTGAGATCAAGGGAGGCAGGGGAGCGTTTGCAAGACTGCCTTGAATTAGCAGACTGGACCATATTCAGGGATGCATCTGTGGATCTGAATGAATATGTCACAATTATTAACAACCTCGAGAACCAGAAGGCCTGAATGAACCAGGAGATTCACAGTATTCTGAGGGCTCGATCGGAGATGCCCATGACTGCTGATCCAGAATCCTACAAGAAGTGTAAGTGCGAACTACAAGACTATCATAGGAATGAAAAGGCAATTCCGTGTGCTGTGAGAGTCACAACAGCTATGGCAGGGTCTGCACCTCCTGATGAGCTCAACACCTTTTATGCTCACTTTGAAAAGCAGAATAATACCACACCAGTGCAAACCCATGTGGTGTTCAGTGATGCTGTAATCTCTGTCTCAGAGGCTAACGTCAGGACATCCTTCAAGAGGGTGATTACTTGCAAGGTGTCAAGCCACAGTAGTGTACCTGGCTGGCTCCTGAAGACTTGTGCTGGCTAACCTAACCGGCTGGAACATTCAGTCTTCAATTTCGATCTGCTGTGAGCTGAGCTTGCCACCTGTTTCAAAAGGGCATCTATCAGACCAGGGCCCAGGTGGAGCAGGGAGAGCTGCCTCCTACCACTCATATCCAATGTGACAGAGAACTTTGCAAGGTTGGTATAGCTAGGATTAACCGCTGCCTGTAATAGTCCGGTCCGTGAAGTCTGCATTCCGGTTCACAGTCCGGTCTGTGGACTCAGGACTCCAGGTTTTCCAGCTGTCCTTTGTTTTGGTTGGGTTAATCATAGGCACCTGATTCCCATCTTGGGGCTTGGAATATAAGTAGCCTTGGGGTCAAGTGTGGGCTGCTGGTTTGTCTTGTCAAGATCCCCTGGGAGCAACCTGCTGGTGGAGGGCTAGAGTGGCCACTTGCTATCTTTAGGCTGTGTTGGAGAACCATCGCTTCATGGAGCCTTGCTGTCGATAGTCGGAGCTGTCTTTGTGGTATGGATTTGGCTGTTTCCCGGGCCAGCTGAGTGGCCGTCAGCCACTCTGAGCTAGGTACTGATCGGCTGTTTCCGTAGCCAGCCGAGGTTGTTGGCCATAACTGTGACTTGGAGCAACCCCGATGCAGAGATGGACCTGTCTGTCATTCTTCGGTGTTTGTCCCCTCTTGTCCTTGCCTCTGTGGGATAAGTCCGACCGTTCTGCCGTTACCTGATGGATGGACCTGTCCCACCTTGGTGTGGAGATAAAGTTGAGTCCCGGCTTGTCTAAGGATAGGTCCCAGCTCTATGTCTATGTACTGTCCAGTCTCATGTTAGTGTCGTGTTAAAGATGAGTCCTGGCTTTTTGAAGGATAAGTCCTGGCTCTATGTTGATGTACAGTTCCCAGTCTGTCTCCGAGCTCCAGCCTCCGAGTTATCAGCCTCAAGTCTCAAGACCCCAGCCCCCGAGTCCCCAGTGTCAAGCTTCAAGACCCACCCCAGCCCCCAGCCTCCAGCGTCAAGCCATGTCATGTCCTTGCCTAGTTCTGGGGTCTGAGACTGAGGCAAGACCAGGTTCTGGGTCCTTGTCCAGTCTCTGGCTTGGAGTCCAAGCCCAGGCTCCTAGTGCATATTTCTTTGTCCAGGTTCCCCGTTTCACGTCCATGTCCTAGCCCAGGTCCTGCATCCTAGTCCTGTTCCAAGTACTTCAGTGTCTCTGTCTTGCATTTTGGTCCATTCCCAACGCACCCCTTTTGTGACACTGCCTGAGCAGGACCTGGACGTGACACGATTTGCTTACTGCCACAACAGGTTTACAGCGAAGACATACTCACTGGTTCTCCACATTGCCTTGGAGCACCTGGACAGGAGGGAAATATATACCAGGCTGCTGTCTATTAATTTCACTGAATACCATCATCCCCTCAGCATTAATTACCAAGCTTCTAAACCTGGGCCTATGAACCTCCCTCTACAACTGGCTCTTTGACTTCCTTATCCGGGAACTACAGTCAGTGAGCCTCAGTGACACCATCTCCTCATCGACAGGCACACCTCCAAGATGTGTGCTTAGCCCACTGCCCTCCTGCCTCTACACTCATGGCTGTCTGGCCCAGCACACCGTGTATAAACTCGCCAATGACACTACTGTTGTTGGTGGAATCTCCGAAGGCGATGACAGGAGTGAGGTAAATCGGCTGGTTGAGCAGTGTCACAACTACCTTGCACTCAGCATCAGCAAGACCAAGGAATTGACTGGGAATCCAGAAAGGGAAATTCAGGAAAACACACACCAGTCCTCACTGAAGGGTTACCAGTGGAAAGGGTGAGAAGGTTCAAGGCCTTGGGTGGCCAGTGTCTTGGAGAAGCTATCCTGGTCACAACACATTGATGCGACCACAATAAAGAAATGTCATTGACTCCGCTTCATCAGGAGCCCGGTAAGATTTGCTATGTCACCAAGGATCCTTGCAAATCTCAGTAAGTGGACAGTGGAGAGCATTCTGACTGGTGTATCACAGCCTGGTACGGAGCCTCCAGTGCACAGAGTTGCATGAGGCTGCAGAAGGTTGTAAAGTTGGCCCTTTCAATCAGGGCTGCAGCCTCCCCGCCATCAAGGGCATTTTCAGGGGCAATGCCTCAAGAGGCTGCACACATCACTAAGGTCCTTCACTGTCCAGTGCATCCCCTCTTCTCCTTACTATCATATGGGTGGAGTACAGGAGCGGGAACTGCCACGTTCAGTGATTTACGAACCGCTTCTTCCTCTTTGCCACTCGATTGCTGAACCCATAAACATCATGATTAATTTCTTTTGCACTATTTCTTTATTTTTTAATTTATAATAATGTAATGTCTTTGCACTGTAGAGTTACTCCAAAAAGCAAATTTTGTGACATACAAGTCGGAGATTATAAATCTGATTCTGAGCTCTTTAGGTTTGCTGACATTGAGGGAGGTGGCATGTCACCTCTCAGCCAGGTGTCCTGTCTCACTCTGGTAAACTGACTGACTGCCACCTGTAATGCATCCAACAACAGCTGTGTCACTGGCAGATTCGAAGATGGCATTGAGCTGAGTTTAGCCACACAATCGTGCGTTCGTAGCGTGTCAAGTAGGGGGCTAAGCTTGGGATCTTAAATTGCACTTGTGCTGAGGATCGGCAAGGAGGAAGGGTTATCCTGTTTGTCTTGTTCACCATCCCATTCACTCCTCGCTGTGTGAATGTCTCAGCAGCCACAGAAACAGCACCTCTTTCAAGCACAGTGCAAGGTCTTCGAGCAAGGCTGTCAGGCTTGCATTTCACAGTTAAGTTACAGCCTCATACCCCCTGCTAATCCAAGCACTCAATTAAAAGCATACGTTGCACTGGGTGTGGGTAGAAATCATTGTATTAAGGAAGCAGAACAAATCCCCAGGCTGAAATTTACAGCTTATTGCCAATCAGAGACTTCAGATGCAATTAGTAAAGGATACAGAATGTAGGATTTCTGAATTTGGAGCAGGACTTCCTTCAACTGACAGCAAAACAACACTTGGACTGTGGGTAGTTATAGAACATACCACAAAACATCCTCAAGATAAATAACTACATGTTGAATTTTGGAAGAGTTTCTGACTTCAGGGTGTAACATCTTGATATTTAGTGGTCTTTAACGTGGGTGGAGAGCTTGTAGCTTTCTCTACAATATGGAATGATTTTTTTTCATCTTCATCAACAATTGAAACATTAAATAATTAAAACCTACACTGAAAAATGAAAATACCTTGCGATTGTAAAGTAATGTGTAGGATTTGGGAACACTCCCAAGGTTTAAAGATGAGGCATCTTAGCAATTCATTCAGCAGTGATATATAATGGGTCCCATTTTATGTTGGAAGTTGTTCAGTTCCTTTCATTATACTGGAGATGTTTTTGATCCCCATTAGCTATTTTACATTTTTTATTATTCTGTAATCCCTGAAATTACCTTTTCTAATTAGAATTATTCACATGTGAATTGCTTAAACTGCATATTAATACCTTTCAAGAGACATTTTCCAGAAGCTCACACAGAATTATAACTTCAACAGTGCTTTATTTGCTTGCTGTTGTTAAGTATCAGAGTAACTCTCCGATAGTTAAGCACTAAGAACATTAAAACAATATCTTTTTGCCATCTCTATCAATAAGTATACCTCCAGTGTCTCTGTCAAATTATCATATTATTTGCTTTCCCTGTCTGCATGTTTAAAATGTTTTATTCCTGCCATGTTATGTGTTTGTTGTTATTACATCAATTCTGCTGCTTATATTTGAGAGTGTTAAGTAACAGCCTATATTTAGCATTAATATCCATTTTTTTTTTACCCAAATCATTGGAACAATGCAGAATTGGCTCCCTAGGATTTGTTTGCAATCTCTGCAACACCTTATAATTTTAAGAACTTCTTCAGAAACTTATCAAAAACTTTACTGAGGCTTTTTCAGCTTCAATTAGGAAATATCCTGCCACGCATGTACAGTTTGATTTTGATGCTTTTAGTTCATGCTTTCCTGAAAATTCTTGAAAATAGAGCTGCGTTCTCACGGCACCATAGACCTGGGTTCATTTCTGACTCAGGTGCATCTGTGTGGAGTCTGCACGTTCTGCTTGTGACTGTGTGGGTTTCCTCCCAGCGCTCTGGTTTCTTCCCACTTTCCAAAGACACACTGGTTGGCATGGTAATCGGCTGTGCCAGTGAGTGGTAGAATTGGGAGGAAATTGATGTAAATGTAGGATTAATGTTGTTCTGGTGTAAACGGGTGGTTAATGGTTGGCACGGACTCAGTAGGCTTAACTGTCTGTTTCTGTGCTCAAGTTTAAAATCTTGTCTACAGCAGATACAATCACACACGAGCTCCCCAGTCTGCCTTCGATCATCTTGACAATCAAAGAACATACATCAGGCTGCTGTTTATTCATAACAGCCCCGTGCCCAACACCATCATCCCATCACTATTAATCATCAACCTCCAAAATCGGGGTCTCTGTACCTCCCTCTACAAACAGATCCTTGACTTTCTTATCAGGGGACCATAGTCTGTGCAGATCAGTAACAACATCTCCCCCTCACTGACAATCAGCGTCCTCTAACTGCTGTGGTCCGAGGTTTTCACCTGTTTCAACAGGATGCATGTTCAGATCACTATCTCGCAGGCTGAGTGGTGTCACAGCGACAACCCCGCATTCAACGTCAGCTAAACCATGCTCACTGGTGAGCAGGCAGCTTCAGGTTCCTGGATGTCAACACATCAGGTGTACTCTGAGCCCAACACACATGGAGGAGGCATGCCAGTGGCTGTACTCAGGAGTTTGAGGAGATTCAGGATGTCGCCAACGACTCTTATCAAATCTCTATAGAAGTATGGTGGAAAGTACTCGTACCTGTTGATCACGGTCTGGAATGAAGGCTCTAATGCCCAGGACCACAAGACACTGCAGAGAGTTATACTCTCAGCCAGCTCTGTCACAGGCACAATCCTACCACCATCTAGAAGAGGAGGTGCCTGAAAGCAGCATCCACCACTGAGTACCCTCACAATCTTGGACATGACCCCCTTCTCTTACCATCGGGAGGAGGTACAGGATCCTGAAAACCCACGCTCAATGGCTCAGAAACTGCTTCTTCCCCTCGGTCACCAGATTTCTGAATGGTCCGTGAACCCACATGTGACAAAGTAAGGGACTTCACAGCATATACAGTAAGTCAATTATAACAAATCTGATTCTGCATTGAGAGATTGCACTTAAACACAGTGTCATCTGCTTTGCTTCCAAGAACTTGCACGTCTTTTTTAACATTTCACTTAAGGTAATTGAATCTTTCCTTGATCTGGGGTAACAGACTTGGCATTGCCTTCTTCAATCCTTGGCAAACATGGCTGCTTTCCATGACCTGGACCACGGCCTTGAGTGGTGCGTGGAAAACTTAGTGCTCAGTCTCTCTTGGATACTCAAAAATTGCTTCAAGGAACAGGTTCTTTTCCCTACCACTTCCTGAAGTTACAGGTCACACCCTCCCTCAAAGTTCAAAGTACTTTTATTATCAAAGTATACATAGAAACATAGAAAACCTACAGCACAATACAGGCCCTTCGACTCACAAAGCTGTGCTGAACATGTCCTTACCTTAGAACTGTCTAGGCTTACCCATAGCCCTCTATTTTTCTGAGCTCCATGTAGCCATCCAGGAGTCTCTTAAAAGACCCTATCATTTCCGCCTCCACTGCCACCGCCGGCAGCCTATTCCACGCACTCACCACTCTCTGCGTAAAAAAACTTACCCCTGACATCTCTTATGTACCTACTTCCAAGCACTGTAAAACTATGCCATCTCGTGCTAGCCATTTCAGCCCTGGGAAAAAGCCTCTGACTATCCACACGATCAATGCCTGTCATCATACACCTCTATCAGGTCACCTCTCATCCTCCGTTGCTCCAAGTAGAAAAGCCGAGTTCACTGAACCTATTCTCATAAGACATGCTCCCCAATCCAGGCAACATCCTTGTAAATCTCCTCCGCACACTTTTCTATGGTTTCCACGCCCTTCCTGTAGTGAGGCAACCAGAAATGAATACAGTACTCCAAGTGGGGTCTGACCAGGATCCTACGTAGCTGCAACATTACCTCTCAGCTGTTAAACTCAATCCCATGATTGATGAAGGCCAATGCACCATCTGCTTTCTTAACCACAGGGTCAACCTGCTCAGCAGCTTTGAGTGTCCTATGGACTCAGACCCCAAGATCCCTCTGATCCTTCACACTGCCAAGAGTCTTATCACTAATGTGACATCATATTTGACCTACCAAAATAAACCACTTCACACTTATCTGGGCTGAACTCCATCTGCCACTTCTAAGCCCAGTCTTGCACCCTATCAATGTCCTGCTGTAACCTCTGACAGCCCTCCACACTATCCATAACACCCCAAACCTTTGAGTCATCAGCAAATTTACTAACCCATCCCTCCACTTCCTCATCCAGGTCATTTATAAAAATCACGGAGAGTAGGGTTCCCAGAGCAGATCCCTGAGGCATACCACTGGTCACCGACCTCCATGCAGAATATGACCAGTCTACAACCACTCTTTTCTTCCTGTGGGCAAGCCAGTTCTGGATCCACAAAGCAATGTCCCCTTGGATCCCATGCCTCCTTACTTTCTCATTAATCCTTGCATGGGTTACCTTATCAAATGCCTTGCTGAAATCTATATACACTTCTTCTACTCCTCTACCCTCATCAAAAATCACATCCTCAAAAAATTCAAACAGGTTCATAAGGCATGACCTGCCCTTGACAAATCCATGCTGACTATTCCTAATCATATTATGCTTCTCCAAATGTTTGGAAATCTTGCCTCTCAGGATCTTTTCCATCAATTTACCAACCACTGAGGTGAGACTCACTGATCTATAATTTCCTGGGCTATCTCTACTCCCTTTCTTCAATAAGGGAACAACATCCGCAACCCTCCAATCCTCTGGAACCTCTCCTATCCCCATTGATGATGCAAAGATCATTGCCAGAGGCTCAGCAATCTCCTCCCTTGCTTCCCACAGTAGCCTAGGGTACATCCTATCTGGTCCCGGTGACTTATCCAACTTGATGCTTTCCAAAAGCTCCAGCATTTCCTCTCTCTTAATATCTACCTGCTCAAGATTTTCAGTCTGTTGCAAGTCATCCCTACAATCGCCAAGATCCTTTTCCATAGTGAATACTGAAGCAAAGTATTCATTAAATACCTCTGCTATCTCCTCTGGTTCCATACACACTTTTCCACTGTCACACTTGATTGGCCTATTCTCTCATGTCTTATCATCTTGCTCTTCACGCAGTTGTAGAATGCCTTGAAGTTTTCCTTAATCCTGTCCGCCAAGGCCTTCTCATGGCCCCTTTTGGCTCTCCTAATTTCATTCTTAAGCTCCTTCCTGCTGGCCTTATAATCTTCTAGATCTCTATCATTACCCAGTTTTTTGAATCTTTTGTAAGCTCTTCTTTGCTTCTTGACTAGATTTATAACAGCCTTTGTATACCATAGTTCCTGTACCCTAACATCCTTTCCCTGTCTCATTGGATGTACCTACTCAGAACCCCACGCAAATATACCCTGAACATTTGCCACATTTCTTCCATCGGTTTCCCTGAGAACATCTGTTTCCAATTTATGCTTCCAAGTTCCTGCCTGATAGCCTCATATCTCCCCTTACTCTAATTAAACACTTCCCTAACTTGTTTGTTCCTATCCCTCACCAATGCTATGGTAAAGGAGATAGAACTGTGATCACTATCTCCAAAATGCTCTGCCACTGAGAGATCTGACACCTGACCAGGTTCATTTCCCAATACCAGATCAAGGACATTCCCTCCTCTTGTAGGCTTATCTACATATTGTGTCAAGAAACTTTCTTGAACATACCTAACAAACTCTACCCCATCTAAACCCCTTGCTCTAGGGAGATGCCAATCGATATTTGGGAATATAAATTATACAACCTTGAGATTCATCTCTTTACAGGCAGTTACAAAACAAAGAAACCCCAAAAGAACGCATTAAAAAAAAGATTGTCAAACACCTAATATGCAGAGAAAAAAAGTCATGCAAGCAGTAAGAGTAGGCAAATAGCATTCATAACTGAAGTTTTATGAAAGACACCAAGACAGGCATCCCTGCCGCCGGTGCAGAGCACAGTACCAGTCTCAGTGCTGAGCTGCAAAATCATCATGGAGCAGTCAGCCGAACCGAACAGAACTGAGCCCTCCCATTGCCTCGAGTCCCAACACCTTGGCACTTAAATCGTCCAAGCGTCAGGTCGTCCCTTGTTCTTGGACAGCCCTAGGGCCTGGAACCTGGCTGCCTGTTCGGCCCATACCCGACCTTTCCAGTTCAGCCTGGTGTTTCAATCAGTCAGACATCAGGACTTCCCTCGCTCCCATCGTGCCTCTGTCTCCTCCCACTTCCGCTCCCCTTGCCTCACTTCTGCCTGCCTCTCTATTGTTAGCGGTGATGGCTATCAATAAAGTGTTATTTATAAGGTGTCTTGTAGTTTCTATTTGGCTGCCATTCAGTAGTCGCTGGGCATCACCAGCACCACCTTGAACTGGTGTTGGGAGTACTCAAGCAGCAGGAGCTACTATTAAAGGCCAAGTAAGTGTGTGTTGGTTCAAGTGAGAGTGTGCTGGGCCAGGTGAGTATGTAACAGGTTGGGTGGGCAAGTGCTGGTGCAAGTGAGCGTGTGTTGCGTAGGGTAAGCATGTGTTGCATTGGGTAAGAGTGTGTTGGTTCAAGTGAGCGTGTGTTGCGTAGGGTAAGCATGTGTTGCATTGGGTAAGAGTGTGTTGGTTCAAGTGAGCGTGTGTTGCGTAGGGTAAGCATGTGTTGCATTGGGTAAGAGTGTGTTGGTTCAAGTGAGCATGTGTTGCATTGGGTGAGTGCGTGTTGAGTCAGGTAAGTGTGTGTAAGGCTACATAAATCCTAAACTGCAAGGTGCAATTTAACATAAAGAAGATTGAGTTTGTTCAGGCAGAGCAGGGATCAGAATATATTTAACAGTTAAAACCCTTTGTAAGTTTAATTCAAGTGTGGGTTGCAATTTCCATTTACAGCACAGCTGCGGACACATCAGATGTCTGGGATCTAGATTCAGAATCAGAAAACAAAAGGGAAAGCAAAGCAAAAGTAATTTCAATATAGGCATCACAGCGGAATATTGAGACATGATCCCTGCTGTGGATTACTATAATCATACAGAAAAAGGCTGAGGAATGTCAATGAAGTCTGCTGTAGCAGAAGCCATTTATTAAATTAACATCTTCTCGCTCTTCCTGATGGTCCCTGCCTTCGAGGAGGCGCTGGTATACCTACCGTACAACCAGTCACCTGGTGTAGCTGAGTGCAGTGCAGCTCCAGGTGAGGAGTCAGATAAATTGTTTTAGGAGTCTCATACAGACCCGGGTAAGGATACCAGGTTTTCTCCACAGAAGGAGAAACAGGACCCTGCAAAAGCTGGAAACTGGAGCCTAAAGTCAAGCTGCTTGGAAAATCTCAGTGGGGGAAACAGCATCTGTGGAGGGAAAGGAATTGTTGATGTTTCAGGCCAAGACCCTGCACCGGGACTGGTCATTCTGAAACACCAAAGTGAAGATTTCCTTTCCCTCCTGAGATGCTGCTGGACCTACTCAGTCTCCCCAGCTGTCTGTTTCACTCTCCACTGAGGTTCATTTTGACCTGCAGTATCACTAGCCATGCAGACTTTAGATTTAGTTTCCACCCTCATTCGTCCCTGCACATTTCATATCCTCTAAACGTTCGTCAGTGCAAACAACCTATATTCTATCAACTCTGGCCTCGTGTTCAACCATAATTAACAGTATTGGTGGCTGCACCCTGATGTCACAGAATTCCCTTTTGAAACCTTTCTATCCCTCTGCCTCTTTCCCTTTTTAGGTTGTTGTCTCTTTAAATCACCTCTGAGGGCAAGCTCGTGATCACTTTCCAAACATCCCCCAATGTGCAACAGCAAAAAGTTTTGTTGAATCACACATTTATGAAACAAATTATGAGTTCACCTACATTAACAGCGTGTTGTAAATGTTGGTGATTAATAATTAGTGAGCTAATGGGTTCTCACAAGAATCCACCAACAGCAAGTTAATACTTGCCCCCAGTGCATTCCTAAAACTGAATGAATATCGCCTGAGTCATTAATCCCACCTCCCTATAACAATTCCAGTGATAGATGCCAGTTCACTGAATCCCAAACCAAAGATGCCTCCATGGTGAATTTTCAACCAAGTTCCACCAACTCAAACAAAGCCTGGTTCCACGTAAATACTGAATTTGTTTCATGACCTCTTGGACATGTGTTCTATATTGGGTCTATATTCAATTATAGATCTTAAGAGGACCCACCAAGAGACTTGCACTTAGAACATAGAACATAGAAATCTACAGCTCATTACAGGCCCTTTGGCCTGAAATGTTGTGCCGAACCTACTCAAGAAACTGTCTAGAATTTCCCTAGCACATAGCCCTCTATTTTTCTAAGCATCATGTGCCTACCTAAGGACCTCTTAAAAGATCCTATTGTATCCATGCACCCACCAATCTCTGTGAGAAAAACACACCCCTGACATCCCCTCTGTACCTACTTCCAAGCACCCTAAAACTATGCCCCCTCATGATAACAAATCCTGGGTAAGAGCCTCCGACTATCCACATGATCAATGCCCCTCATCATCTTGTACAGCTTTATCAGGACACCTCTCATGCTCCATCACTCCAAGGAGAAAGGGCCAAGTACACTCAACTTATTCTTATAGGGTATGCTCTCCAATCCAGGGAATATCCTTGTAAATCTCCTCCGCACTCTCACTATAGTATCCACAATCTTCCCGTAATAAGGTGACCAGAACTGAACGCAGTACTCCAAGTGGGGTCAGACCAAGGTCTTATGTAGCTGTAACATTACCTCACGGCTCTTGAACTCAATCCCACGGTTGATGAAGGCCAGTACACTATACGCCTTTTTAACAACACTGTCAACCTGTGAAGCAGCTATGAGCGTCCTATCGATACAGACCCCAAGATCTCTCAGATCCTCCACACTGTCAAGAGTGTTACTATTTATATTATATTCTGTCTTCAAATTGGACCTATCAAAATGAACCACTTCACACTTACCTGGGTTGAAGTCCATCTGTCATTTCTCAGCCCTGATCTGCATCCTATCAATGTTTCTCTGAAACCTCTGACAGCCCTCCACACTATCCACAACATCCCCAATTTCTGTGTCATCAGAAAATTTACTAACCCATCCTTCTACTTCTTCATCTAGGCCATTTATAAAAAATCACAAAGTGGAGGGATCCCAGAACAGATCCCTATGGAACACCACTGGTCACCGACCTCCATGCAGAATATGAACCATCAACAACCACTCTTTGCCTTCTGTGGTCAAGCCAGTTCTGGATCCACAAAGCAAGGTCTCCTTAGATCCCATGCCTCGTTACTTTCTGAAGGAGTCTTGTGTGGGGAACCTTATCAAATGCCTTACTGAAATCCATATACACTACATCCACTGCTCTACCTTCATCAATGTGTTTTGTTGCATCCTCAAAGAATTCAATCAGACTTGTAAGGCACGACCTGCCCTTGCCAAAGCCATGCTAACTATTCCTAATCAGATTATGTCTCTCCAAATGCTTTAAATGCAATGCAAGTAAAATCAGCAGCTTGGTTTATTGAAAACTTGGGCTTTGCATTAGAAGATTAGCAAACCTTCAAATGCCATCTCTGAGTTATACTTGTAAGTTTGACTAGTGTGTAACTGGCAGTGGGAGGGTGGTTGCGGGGGGGGAGAGTGTTCTTTGTAAATGTGCAAAACTGGTTGGCAATAGCTGGCAGTCCAGTGGAACCCAGGAGATGAGCTTGTTCGACATCTGATCCATGACTTGCCGTATCAAGCTGTCAGTGCTGGGCTGGAATCAGCAGGGTAGGGTGGAGCTGGCACTCAACGTTTGCAGAAATAGTTAATGTCATTACAAACTTGCTGCACGCTTGAGTGCTTGGCGGAGGGTGCAGATGCATTTTTGCTGGTGGGGCGAGTGATTGTCACTTTGCTGCTGCTTGTGCATGAGAGGGGAGAGCTGGGGGGGCTTTGAGGTTCTAACATTTAACTGTCATTCATTCTTTGGGGCACTTCTCTGTTTTCGTGGATGCTTGTGAATGATGATGTGGAGGCCAGAGCAGGTTATATTTAAGAAAGAGATAGAGAAATTTCCAGGCACAAAGGATATGGGGAAAGAAATGGTGTTGAGAAGGAGGATTGTATTTTAGGTTCCAAATGCTACATGTTAATCTTTGCTTTAATGTTTCTGTTTCCTTGTTAAAGCATCGTTCCAGAGAAGTTTTGGCTGTTGAGTTAGACTGGAGAAATTGAGAGCATTCCTCTCGGAGCAGAGGAGGCTGAGGAGAGATTTGATGGAGGAAAATGAGGTCACCTTGGGCTTGACAAGATCAGGGGTATCAGTAGAGTGAAGTTGTTCCAATTAGTCAGCTCAGAGCATAAGAGGGATGCTGGGAAAATTGTTTCATGCAGTAGTTGTAATCCTGATCCCAACACCTGGAAAGGACCCGGTGATGGAGAGAGTATATAGGGTTTTCACAGTAAATTAGTTTGGTACAAGCAGGAGGGTTGCTTGATCAGCCAAACAGCTTTTCACAACGATGTAATATTTCTAGAATCATCCCACACTAATCCCATTTTTTTCATTCTCCCCACATTCCAATCAATTTCCCCTCCACCACACCCCGAAGATTCTACCACTTACCTGCACACCAGGAGAAATGTACAGTGGCTCATGAACCCGTCAAACCGCATGTCTGGAGGAACGTGGGAAGAAACCGAAGCACTTGGTAACACACATGGTCGCAGGAAAGACGTGCAAAGTTCTCATGGACAGTACAGTATCCGAGGTCAGGATTGAACCCGCGTCTCCAGCAGTTCTACCCGTTGCACCACTCTGCCACTCTCTATATGGGTGCGACTGTTATGAGGTTAAGTTTGCAATGCGGTGGGGAAAATAAACCATTTGCTCTCTTTGGGATCAGGGAATGTCTTACCACCTCTCCCTGGCACGCTGCTTTGTATTTATCCCCAGAATGTAAGATCCTCTCTATGGGAATTTGCTGTGTACAGACTGACAGCCACCCTTCCTATCTTACAATATTTCATCGGCTGTTAATATCCCGTGGCTGTGCCTGATCGAGATAAATACAAGTCTTATCCTCAGTTTGGTTGTGTTGTTCTTGTTGAACTGTGATCAGCTGGAGGAGGAGAATTCATTGAAACATGCCTGGCGCTGAAGAGGTTATATCTCTCTCAGTCCCTCCCTCTCTCCTCTTCCCTCGGCGTGTAGCTCTATTCTGACTTTCTCGCTCTCTCTAACAGCACTGGCTGACCTGCGGAGTACATTCAGCAAGTGCCTAAACAAGCTGGGAACAGCGGCTCCTTCCCGCCCCCTCGCTCGCACTCTGCGCCGAGGTACGGGGTCCGGACAGGCGGCGGGAGCGACTGGACAGGACTCCATGCCTGGACCGAAGGATCGGCCAAGGGGAAGGCATGAAGCGATTGGGTATAAGGGTTCTGAGCACCACAGTTTTCCTCTACTTGTTGGAAGCAAACGGTGGCCTCAGGTAAGTGTTCAGGACCTTGGACAGCGGAAAAGGAGGAATTTGAACTGTTCCATATAAAGTTTAATCAAAAATACTCAACCATTGATTTAGCTTCAGATAATGCTGGGTTACTATGTCAACCAATATTCTTAAAAACAAAGCGACGCGTAACCATTCTATTCCAGTATTACTGCAGTTGATTTATTCTGGACTGTGGGGCGCTAAGCGTGGGTGAAGTCTCCTATCTCAGCATGCTCAGCAGAAGAAAGTTATTTGGTCCCAGACCAGTGCCTAGGAGCAGCTCTCTCTGGCCTCTGCCTGCCCCCATTAAGCCCCCTTATTGTGGCTTGATGAGAAATATATAATCTCCAAATAGCCACACTAGACAGAGGTTTTACATTCTGCAGCCCAAGTACACGTTTAAATGTTCATAGAGTAGTCCAATGCTCATTATATACCATGGTCGTATATGAAGGAATATTCCCCAAAATATTATGCAATATGTGAATAGCAGAAGTAGACAAAAAAAACCAAGTGTATCATATAACTGTGCTATACTGCATATAGGAGACTAGGGATAATGCAAATGCAAAATTTGTGCACTATGAACGAGCCACAGCATTGCTGTGGAAGATTATCCAGCAGCCAGTCATCTCCCAAAATACTAGAGGATGGGCAATAGCATGCTGAAAGACAAATGATTTTGGGAACAGTTTGAAGGTGAGGCTAAGAGGCAGAAAGTTTAGAGGGGCAGATGGTGGGAACAGCCATCCAGAGGCAGAGCACTAAAATCTAGGGATGTGTGAGAGCCCAGAACAGTGTCAAGGTGACAGAACATTGTAAGATGATGGTGTAATACACAGGGAGTGGAGAGTCTGCAAAGAATTTGCAAATTTGAAAATGGAGTTTCTGTAGTGACAATGCTGGCATCACCTTGAAGTACTTCACTGGCTTTGGTAGTGCGCGTAGCTGGATGGCGTTAGGAAGACCACAAACATATTCAGTGTCATATACCTGTAATGAAGAAGTTACATGTATAAAAAATAAAGGCATCCATTAGTCTTGCGAGACCATGGATCTGTGCCTGGAGAGTCTTCACTCTCCAGGGCACAGGCCTGGGCAAGGTTGTATGGAAGACCAGCAGTTGCCCATGCTGCAAGTCTCCCCTCTCCACACCACCGATGTTGTTCAAGGGAAGGGCATTAGGACCCATACAGCTTGGCACCAGTGTCGTCGCAGAGCAATGTGTGATTAAGTGCCTTGCTCAAGGACACAACACTTTCCCTTGGCTGGGGCTCAAACTCACGACCTTCAGGTAGCTAGTCCAATGCCTTAACCACTTGGCCACGTGCTCACAAGTTACATATAATCTCAAGATTATAGTTCCACCAAGCCATAGAACTGCACATGCAGATCCACTAACAGTGACACCACGTTCTGTCATGCACACACATGCATAAATGCACAAATGCCCAATCACACAAAAGCTTCAGCTATACACGTATGTATGCACAAAACATATAGATACACAAGGGTGCATCCATGCACACAATTATAATCTGCACACACACCAAGGCACAATGCATATATAAACGCGCATGCATACAGACATGCGTACTTATGTGTGCATGCATATATGCACATACACAGTGACACAATGCATACAGACATGTGGTTATACTCATACAGATATGCACATTCACACACATGCACACAAACATGCACATCTAAAGACAGACAAGTCAACATATAAGCACACATGTATATTGTCATAGGTATAAACACACATGCTCAGACACCCACATATGCTGCTCTGCTGTCATTCCTGCCAACATCTCCTTCCAATTTACTTTCGCCAACTCCTCTCTCATACCATAGTAATTTTCTTTACTCAATTGAAATACTGCAATATCAGACTTTCTCTCTATCAAATTTCAAGTTGAACACAATCATATTGTGATCACTGGTTCATAAGGGTTCTTTTTCCTTAAGTTCCCTAATCACCTCTGGTACATTACATAACACTCAATCCAGTATAGCTGATCCCGTATTAGACTCAATGACAAACTGCTCTAAAAAGCCATCTCGTAGGCATTCAACAAACTCACTTTCTTGAGATCCATTACCAACCTAATTTTCCCAATCGACCTGCATGTTAAAATCTCCCTTGACTATCATAACATTGCCCTGCTGACACGCCTTTTCTATTTCCTGTTGTAACCTGTGGTCTACCTCCCAGCCACTGTTTGGAGGCCTGTCTATAACTGCCATCAACGTCCTTTTACCCTTGCAGTTTCTTAACTCAACCCACGAGGATTCAACATCTTCTGATCCTATGTCGCATCTTTCTACTGATTTGATGCCATTCTTTACCAGCAGAACCACACCACCCCCTCTGCCTACTATCCCTCTGCATCCCTCCAATACAATCTGTAACCATGGACATTCAGCTCCCAACTACAACCATCCTTCAGCCATGATTCAGTAATGGCCACAACATCATACCTGATAATCTATGATAGTGCAACAAGATTATCCACCTTATTTCTTATACTCCGTGCATTGAGATATAACACTTTGAGTGCTGTATTTGCTACCCTTTTTGATTCTGCATCTCTAATGCACTGATACTCACCCTGCTGGTTTTAATTTTGTCCTATCATCTGCCTGCCCTTCCCGACAGCTTGACTGCATGCCATCTTTACTTTTTTACCATCTGTCCTATCCTGAGTCCCTTCACTCTGGTTCCCAACCCCCGCCAAATTAGTTTAAACGCTCCCCAACCGCTCTAACAAACCTGCCCGCGAGAATATTGGTCCCCCTTCGGTTTCAGCTGCAACCCAACCCTTTTGTACAGGTCATATCTCCCCCTGAAGAGAACACAATGATCCAAGAACCTGAAGCCCTGCCCCAAGCACCAGCTTCTCAGCCACGCATTTATCTGCCAAATTATCCTGTTTCTACCCTCACTGGCATGCTGAATAGTTGAAAAGAAGTAGCTGTTTTGAATCTGCTGTTGTGGGTCTATATGTTTAGTTTTCCCTGAGGTACACCCACCACTGATGTTAATTCAGTGCTGTTAATTCCCAAGTTTTCCCAAATACATTTCCCAATATCTCTCAGGTCACCTGATCTCAACCATGTCCCATTAGGACTAACTGTGGCCTTTTGTATCCACTGGATTACTATGGCCCGTTGTCCCATGTGGTTCATGCCAATTCCATGAGTCCTGGCCCATTCTAATTCCTGTTCCTTACTTCCATCAACTCCCCTCACATTCTCCCACTCAGCTACATATGACAACCAGTTAACCCACTAATCAGTATTTCTTTGGGATGAAGGAGGAAACCGGTGCACTTGTCAGGGAGGGGAACCTGCAGTCACAGGGAGAAAGTGCAAATTCCACACAGTCCCCATCAGAAGTCGGCATTGATCCTGGGTCTCTGGCAATGTAAGACGGCAGTTCTGCCTGCTGCATTACACTGAGCCTGAGAGAGAGGTAGCCCGTGTTAGCCGCTGTGTCGTTTTCATTGCTACTCCTACCATGAATAACATATACCACTGCATTGTCTTCCCATCCAACAGAAGCTCTGACTGCTCGATTCCTCTCCAAGGGACGGGGAAGGGGCCGAAGTCAAGAAGAGAAAGCTTCGTAACCAAGCATTCAGTCCTCATCTCCCTTTCCATTTCACAGGCCAGCACCATCAACAGAAGCTGAGAGAAATCACCCCACCTCTACACCACTGTCTCCATCTGACTTCCTTGACAAGCTCATGGGGAAGACCTCAGGCTACGATGCACGCATCCGTCCAAATTTCAAAGGTAGACTTCTGTGTCCTCCTAGACTGGGATTTTCTTTTTCCAGCTCCTGTTGTGCTCTGGGGTTCCTCACACCCTGGCTTTCCTCCTGCAGCTCTGCTCCTCCTGCCTCCGAGTCTCCAGAGAAGGCCATTCAGCCCATCCTTGAACTGCTGAGCACGGTGACAAGGATGGCCTCTTGTGGGTCTTCACTGAGCCTTGGGAACCCAGGGACAGACCTTCCCATGTTAGGAATGGCTCCATTCAGGTGCTGGGGGATCCAGGCGAAATATTTACGTGTTATTGGTCACTTTCATCAATGGGGAGCTGAAGAAGGCAGAGGTTCCAGCATTGCACCTGGTCACAGATGAGGGGCAGTCCCTCCAGTGAGAGAGGAGGAGGAGGCAGGTAAGTACTTGCCCTCGTAATACAGAACTCAAGAACAGGAGGAACTTGGACCAGGAGCAGACCATCAACTCCTCAAGCCTGCCCCATCCTTCAGTATGACCGTGCTCACCTATGGAGGCAGAAGGGGAGTTGATTGGGATTTGGAAGGCTGTACAAAGAATAGGAATCTGCTTCAATAAGGATTCCAGGGAAGGATAGTGTGATCCTACTCATAAAACCTGGCTATTCCTGAGTTCATCACACAAACATTGGAAAGTGACTCCTCAGTCCCTGAGGTCAGTTCCAGGCTGAGGTGAGAAGGCTTTTGCAGAGGAGATGAGGGCCAGGGACGGACAAATGATGGTACAGTATGGTCTAATGAAAGGATGGGTCAGGTTTGAGAGGCCAAGAGGTCTCCAGCTTTCTCACGGAATCAGAACAATTACAAGATCATGAGGACATGGGTGATGGTCAGTGAGGAGTGCCATTCTACCCAACCCTCCAGTGCTGGTCACTTCAGGCAGTGAGCTTGCCACAGTCTGGTTGAAAGTGTTCTCCTGGGTGTTATTTAGGAAGCCTGCATCCTCTGTGCCTTTGACCCAGGTAAAGTCCGGGTCAAAGTCTAAGTCGGGTTTATTGTCATATGCACAGGTGTGGTCACGTCACAATCACACAGCATCAGAGAAGCAGCATTCATAAGAAAAACACAAATTAAATATAAATTATACACATTTTTTACAAGAACACAATTTGGAAGGAAGTCTATTTTAGTGCAAAGTGATTCAAGTGATTCAACCCAATCAATGTAACTGCACAGGTTATTTAGTATGTCTGAATAGTTCTTACATTTTTATCCTTTTCCTTGGGTCATTCAAAGTTCAAAGTAAGTTTATTACCAAAGTACATATATCACCATATAGAATTCCGAGATTCATTTTCTTGTGGACATTCACAGTAGATACAAGAAACACAATAGAATCAATGAAAGACTGCCCACAACAGGATAGACAAACATTCAATGTGTAATGAGCTCTTTGTGCTTGTGTGGGGAACCGGAAAGTGTTGGGCTCTGATGTTTTCAGAACTCCTGAATTGGTTAACTGTTGTTTAATGAGAGTCGTTTAGAGTTCCTTGTGTTTTTTTTTTCTCAAGCAACTCTCTCTTTGTAATGCCGTCTCCTGTTGCTTTCTGGTTAAACTTGTTGGGTTTATTTTAATAGACTTGGGGGTTCCATGTTACTTGTACTATTCAAGTGGACACCCAATTGGTGGTAATCTAGGGGTCCTAGTTTTGAGAATGCGGTGTCACTCAGCTGAGCCACCAATATCCTGTTGGAATTCTTATGAATAAACTTAGCTCACCGTCTCTACATCGGAGTTTGTCTTTTCCCTGCACTTGGGTTCTGACATTACCGGTGCACAATGTGCAAAAGAATCAAATTGTGCAAAAAAAAACAATAATAAATAAATATCGAGAACATGAGATGAAGAGTCCTTGAAAGTGAGCCCATAGATTGTGGGAACAGTGTAGAGATGGGGTGAGTGAAGTTGAGTGAAATTATCCCCTCTGATTCAAGAGCCTGATGGTTGAGTGGTAATAACTGTTCCTGAACCTGGTGGTGTGAGTCTCTGTACCTTCCTGATGGTAGCAGCAGCATGGCCTGGGTGGTGAGGGTCTTTGATGACGGATGCTCTGTGTAGATGTGCTCAATGGTGGGGAGTGCTTTACCCGTGACGGACTGGGTCACAGTCACTACTTTCTGTAGGATTTTCCATTCAAGGGCATTGCTGTTTCCATACCAGTGTATGATGCAACCAGACAATACATTCTCCACCACACATCTGTAGAAGATTGTCAAAGTTTTAGGTGACGTGCCAAATCTTTCGTGGGAGATTCTTCGCAAGCTTCTAAAGAAGCAGATGCGCTGCCATGCTTTCTTTGTCGTGGCACTCACATGCTGGGCTCAGGACAGGACCTCTGAAACGCTGACACAGAGGAATTTAAAGTTGCTGATCCACCCCACCTCTGATTTTACCCTACCGCCCCCCAATAAAAACTGGCTCATGGTCCTTTAGTTTCCTCCTCCTGCACTCAATAATCAGCTCCTCGGTCTTGCTGACATTGAGTGAGAGGTGGTTGCTGTGGCATCATTCAATCTCCCTCCTATGTGCCAATTTGTCACCATCTTTGATCCAGCCCACGACAGCAGCCTTGTAATACTTGCAAAGCGTAACTGCTCCTGATTTGTTCTTTATTTCAACCCAGAGTCTCAGTTGTTTATCCCTCTGACTGAGATTCTATATTTAACCAATAATGCCACACACCCCAGCCTTTATTGTCCCCACACCTCCTTGAGCTTAACTAAGAACATAACCAGAAACATTAAGCTTCCAGATCCTGCCCTCCTTTAACTATTGATTTCATTTGTCCATCTGTGCCCTCATCTACCCAATTCAACAAAATGTAACCATTCATGTTTATAACAGCAAACGCAGACTGATACTTTCTTGTCAAATTTATAACCAACCTTTTCACTGGTTTTCAAACGCTCCACTAAAATTTCTACCTTCCATTTCCAATACTGACGTTCTCCCATCTGAATTTTTGCCCAGCTTTTCACCCTCCTGCTGAGTGGGTTAAATCCTCCCCAAAAGCAGTTGACAGCCTGCCCACCAGATTCGTCTTGGTCCTGTCTGAGGACCTGCTCGGAACTGATGCCAATCCTCCGTGATGCACCTAACAGGTTAAATGTGACTTATTCCTTCCTTCCGGGACGGGTTCAAGGGAGATAACAGCTCCTCCTGTTCAGCTGTAACAGCCTCAAATGGCTGAATGCCCTCCTCTATTCCCAAGTCCTCAATGCAAGTCAGAGAAGGTGACCCAGCTCCTCCTCTTCTGATGCACCTCCCCGTGGAGTCTAAGGAAAGTGTTCTGGCTAATAGAGACTGACCACTTCACTTCACGGAAGGACTTCCTCATGGTGGTGACCCAGACACAACAGCCTTCGGTCACACCTTCCCTGACATTCCCCCAAAGGAAGCAGGCAGGTTGGAGAAGACTGACCCATTCGTAACTCCTCACATCATGAAAGAGTCCATACCTGCTGTAAACAGACCCAGGCTGACAAGGGGCCAATAACACCAGAGCCACAACAATGCCATACAACAATTATTTCTGACAAAAGGACCTAGCCACTTTTCTCTGGCATTATCACCCAGCAAGTGTGAGGGCCGAAAGCTACTCTGCCTGCAAGACTCAACGGGCTGAATGGCCTTGTCTACAGTGGATCAAAGAATACTGACTGGGCCTCTGTTCCTTCCACAGTTAATTATTTATCCTTACTAAATATTCCAGAAAACAGAAACTAGAACAACGATGTTGGCTTTGGTGGATGTTAGTGAGAGATTTGCTTATAAAGCCAGTAAACGCAGATGAATCAAAGATTAAATCAATTGAGTTGGAGAAGGGAAATGGGCTTTCATGGACAGATGATATGCTGTGGAGACATTACTGTGTTACTGGACAGGTGGTGTGTTCTGGACTGTTCCTATAATGCTGATATTTTCTGGAGCAATGAGTGGGTGGAAGGAATTGTGTGATTTGAGGGAAATGCACAGAGTTAACTAACCCATTTTTCTGTTGAAATCGCCAGCTGTGCCTAACTACCACTGGCATCATCTTCAGATTTTTCTAACTCACTTCATCCTTTGTTGCCAAGGGCAACACGTGGGCAGGTTAGTCTTGGAGAGTGGCCAGCCATCCTTGACGTCTCAGGCCTCTGACGTGGGCACCAGATGTCGAAGCTAGCCCACCAAATGTGAATGTTGTAAAGGACTTCATGTGTTCCAGGAAGAGCAGGTCCTGAAACAACACAGTAGATCCATTTAGCCGGCCGTTTGCTTTGGTCTGCCAGGGCCACAGTACCACAACCACAACAGTGGAGGTAGAGACTGCACGTCCTGCATTGACCACAGAACCCACAGAGCAGAAGGGGAAGTAGTTCACCCTCCATTCTCAGGGGCTTCCTGTGGAGAGAAGGAGTACCCCCTCACTGGGACAACTCAATTGGCAATAAAAGCAGAAAATGCTGAAAAGACTGAGCAGGTCAGGCAGCATTGGAGAAAAATTAAATAGTTGATGTTTCTATTCTCTGGCCCTGCTTCATTTGATCTGATGAAGGGTTGGGAACCCGAAACATTAACTGTTTCTCTCGCTACAGATGCTGCCTGCCCTGCTGAGTCTTTCCAGCATTTTCAGACTTGCAGTCCCTGCTGTCTTACTGGATTGACTTCAGATGGTACTTTATTAATTTGACAAGGGAGCCTCATCTCCCTACTGTGGAGACACCAAGTAAAGATCTGTTCAGAACTCACTTCCTCAGCCATTAAACCAATAGTTAAATTTAAACTTGAGATTGACTGACAGAATCAGGGCTTTTGGCTCACTGAGTTCGTGACAACCACCGAATACCTGTCCTAAAGTAATCACATCTGAAGTAACCAAGGAATATGGGGAAATGGTGGGTGGGAGGCTGAATAAAACCAGACGTGATATTAATCGTGGAACGTTCTCAAAGGATTAAGTTATGGTGCTGTATTTGTGAGTAGGTCACTGAGGGGATTGAGGGGAGTCTGGTGCTTTGATAGTTCAGTAGTTGAATTGGTAAACTGGAAGTTCATCAGTTCAAAGGAATGGTTACGATGTGGATATTGAATTCCAGCTGAAGTAAGAGATGGTGTAAATGTTTGCATTTCAGACTGGAAGGAAGCGCGAAATGGTGCTCTCCTGGAAATTTTATAAGAACCATAGATCTGTTCATGTGCATGAATGATGTGGATTTAGGTATAATGAGGATAATAAGCACACACATTCCAAAACTTAGCAAACAGTGAGGAAAGCTGTAACAGGCATTAGAGCCCATGAATCAATCAGAAATACCAGCATGCTCTCAGTAAAAGATATTTCACACAGAGAAGTATAAAACTGTGTCGTGGGAGGAAGAACAGGAAGAGGCAAAGTAAGCTGATTGATTACAAGCTGCTATAAGACACCCGGGGCGTACAGGAACACATTCGCTAAGTGGCAGAATAAGTTAGTACTGTTAAGAGCCTCTTGAGATGGAGCAGAAATTTAGGATCCTACTGACCTTCACAAGCCATGATTTGGCCTTGGCTGTAGTATAGTGTTCAGTGGATGTTGTTTACGTGGACTTTAGCAAGGCATTTGACAAGTCTCGCATGGGAGGCTGGTCAAGAAGGTTCAGTCGCTCGGCATTCAGGATGAGGTAGTAAATTGGATTAGACATTGACTTTGTGAGAGTGGTAGTAGATGGTTGTCTATTCTGACAGGAGGCTGTTACCTCACATGCCATAGGATCGGGGCAGGGTCCATTCTAGTTTGTAATCTCTATCAATGATCTGGATGATAATGGGGTTAACTGGATCAGCAAATTTGCAGATGACACCAAGATTGGGGATGTAGTGGACAGTGAGGAGGGCCATCATGGTTTGTAGGGGGATCTGGATCAGCTGGAAAAATGGGTTGAAAAATGGCTGATGGAATTTAATGCAGACAAGTACAAGGTTTTGCACTTCAGCAGGACCAACCAGGGTAGGTCTTACGCAGTGAATGGTAGGGCACTGAGGAGTGTGGTTGAACAAAGGGATGTGGGAATACAGGTCCATAATTTGTTGAAAGTGGTGTCACAGGTAGACAGGGCTGTAAAGAAAGCTTTTGGCACATTGGCCTTCATAAACCAATGTACTGAGTACAAGAGATGGGATATTATGTTGAACTTGTTTAAGACATTGGTGAGGCCTGATTTGGAGTAGTGTGTGCAGTTTTGGACACCTACCTGCAGGAAAGGGGTAAGCAATGTTTAAAGAGTACAGGCAAAATTTACACATACGTTGCCAGGTCTGGTCTGTGTTGTAAGGAAAGATTGAAAAGGTTTGGATTGCATACTTTAGAATGTAGAAGATTGATATAGATTGGATACAAGTATACAAATGTATGAGGGTTATAGATAGAAACATGGAAATCTACAACACATTACAAGCCCTTTGGCTCACAATGCTGTGCCAACCATATGACCTACTCTAGAAGTTGCCTAGATTTTCCCTACCGCAGAGCCCTCTATTTTTCTAAGCTCCATTTACCTGTCTAAGAGACTCTTAAAAGACCCCATTGTATCCGCATCCACCACCTTCGCCGGCAGTGCATTCCAAGCACCCACCACTCTCTGTGTGAAAAATCTACCTCTGACATCCCCCTTGTACCTACTTCCAAGCACCTTAAAACTATGCGCCCTCATGTTAGCCATTTCAGCCCTGGGAAAACGCCTAAGGCTATCCACACGATCAATGCCCCTCATCATCTTATACACCTCTATCAGCTCACCTCTCATCCTCCGTCACTCCAAGGAGAAAAGGCCGAGTTCACTCAACCTATTCTAACAAGGCATGCTCCCCAATCCAGTCAACATCCTTGTAAATCTGCTCTGCACTCTCTCTATAGTATCCACATCCTTCCTGTAATAAGATGACCAGAACTGAGGTCTAACTAAGGTCTTATGTAGCTGTAACATTACCTCACGGCTCTTGAATTCAATCCTATGGTTGATGAAGGCCAACACACTATACGCCTTCTTAACAACACTGTCAATCTGCGCAGCAGCTTTGAGTGTCCTATCGATATGGACCCCAAGATCTCTCAGATTCTCTACACTGCTGAGAGTCTTACCATTAATATTATATTCTGTCTTCAAATTTGACCTACCAAAATGAATCATCTCACACTTGTCTGGGTTGAACTCTATCTGCCACTTCTCAGCCCAGTTCTTCATCCTATCGATGTCCCACTGTAACCTCTGACAACCCTCCGGACTATCCATAACATCCCCAATTTTTGTGTCATCAGCTAACTTACTAACCCCTCCCTCCACTTCCTCACCCAGGGTCATTTATAAAAATCACTCAAAGAGGAGGGCTCCCAGAACAGATCCCTGTGGAACACCACTGGTCACCGACCTCCATGCAGCAGGGGTCCCCAACCTCTTTTGCACCGCGGACCGGTTTAATATTGACAACATTCTTGTGGACTGGCAGACCGGTGTTGCGGGGGGGGGGGGGGGGGAGTGTTACTCACGACCGGAATATAGGTGATAAGTCAACTAAGTCACTTATAAGTGGCTAATACACTCAACTTCATGTCTAAAAGGGTTTATCTAACAACTTTAATATTAAACACACATCGCATATTTTCCCTGCATGAGTATATAAAACCTTTGCGACACACCAATATCGCTGAATCAGTGGGAGCCCTGGGCTTGTTTCCCTGCAACAAGACGGTCCCATCGAGGGGTGATGGAAGACAGCGATACTCGAAGGGGGTTCCTTGTGTCCAGTCTATTCCGCAATTTAGTTTTCATTGCATTCATTGCAGAAAAGCCCGCTTCACAGAGATATGATGTTGGAAATGGAAGCAACGTTTTCAGTGCTTTCGTGGCTATCTCAGGATATTCAGCCTTGACTTTGATCCAGAATGCCAGCAGAGACGTTATGTCAAATATACTTTTCAGCCCGTCGTCATTTGCAAGCTCAAGGAGTTGATCTTCTTCCCGCGCTGACATGGATGACGCGCGGGTAATGACCTCGCGTGCGTTCAATCTCAACAGTGGGCGTGACAGGGAATGAGGAAAGGTGCAGCTGACTCATATCGTTTCATATCACCAAATCATATCGTCTCCTCGCAGCCTGGTAGCACATGCTTTGCAGCCCGGTGGTTGTGGACCACTGCCTTGCAGAGTATGAACCATCCACAACCACCTTCTGTGGTCAAGCCAATTCTGGATCTACAAAGCAAGGTCTCCCTGGATCCCATGCCTCCTTACTTTCTGAATGAGCCTCGCATGGAGAACCTTATCAAATGCCTTACTGAAATCCACATAGACTACATCCACTGTTCTGCCTTCATCAATGTGTTTTGTTACATCCCTAAAGATAGAGTAAATGCAAACAGGCTTTTTCCACTGAGGTTGGGTGGGACTGCAACCAGAGGTCATAGGTTAAGGGTGAAAGGTGAGAAGTTTAAGGGCAACATGAGGGGAAGCTTCTTCACTCAGAGGGTCATGAGAGAGTGGAATGGACTGCCAGCGTAAGTGGTGCATGTAAGCTTAATTTCAACATATAAGAGAAGTTTGGGTAGTAGCGGGATGGGGGGCTGTGGTTCTGGTGCAGGGTGATGGGAGTAGGCAGTTTAACTGGTCTCACGGTGGACCTGATGGGCTGGAACGCAACTTTCTGTGCTGTACACCAGTGGTCCACAACCACCGGACCGCAAAGCATGTGCTACCGGGCCGCAAGGAGGCTATATGATTTGGCGATATGAAACGATATGAGTCAGCTGCACCGTTCCTCATTCCCTGTCACGCCCACAGTTGGAACTTGAACACATGCGAGGTCATTACGCACACGAGGTCATTACGCACACAAGGTCATTACCCACATGTCATCCATGTCAGCGCGGGAAGAAGATCAACTCCTTGAGCTTGCAGATGACGACGGGCTGAAAAGTATGTTTGACATAACATCGCTGCCGGCATTCCGGATCAAAGTCAAGGCTGAATATCCTGAGATTGCCACGAAAGCACTGAAAACGTTGCTTCCATTTCCAACATCATATCTCTGTGAAGCGGGCTTTTCTGCAATGAATGCAACGAAAACTAAATTGCGGAATAGACTGGACACAAGGAACCCCCTTCGAGTATCGCTGTCTCCCATCACCCCTCGATAGGACCGTCTTGTTGCAGGAAAACAAGCCCAGGGCTCCCACTGATTCAGCGATATTGGTGTGTTGCAATGATCTTATATGTTCGTATAGGGAAAATATGTGCTGTGTGTTTAATATTAAATTCGTTAGATAAACCCTTTTAGAGATGAAATTGAGTGTATTGGCCATTTATAAGTGACTTATACAAACAGTTGACTTATCACCTATATTCCAGTCCTGATTAACACCCACCCCCCAGCTGGCTGGTCCGCAAGAATATTGTCAATATTAAACCGGTCCGCGGTGTAAAAGAGGTTGGGGACCCCTGCTGTACACTTCTCAATGACCCCATGACTCCAGGGCACCACATTTTGCGAAGGTTTGGAGCGAGTGCCGTCAGTTGTCCCTGAGTGTTTCCAGGATTTATTGGAGGAAAGGGATGATGAAGTGCTGCTTAACTGTTTAACGAAGTAGGAGCATAGAGATTAAACAGTAAAGCAGCAGCGTGGACACAGAGCTAGCAGCACTGGTGCACAGTCGTTTACTTAGAGAAACCGGAGAGATGGGAGAAGGCCGAGTGAAGAAATCAACATGATGTGGAATTCTGTTAGAGTTTGCCAGGACAGACTGCTTCCACTGGCAGGGATGTCATCAGCAGTGCAAACTAGTTCAAAAGTCATTCAGACAACATGGAGAATTTACCAAATGGATCTTACTGAGGTCTAAAATGCACGTCTAAAGGAAAGATTGAAAGTTGATTGCCAACAGGATTTAAAAGGATTATGGGAGAAACATTTACTTGACTAACAGAAAGACCAGAGAGCTGAATTAATTAGAAAGTTCTTTTGAAGCTCTCTTCCCCCACCTCCCCAGCTCTCTCTCTCTCCACCTCCCGTCTGCTTCTCACCATCTCTCTTTACCTTTGCCCCACTCTCTAGCCATGTATCTCATTTTATTTCTCTCTCTCATTCTCATAATTACTGTTTTCCAGGTCCACCTGTGAACGTCACCTGCAATATTTTTATCAACAGCTTTAGCTCTGTGACTGAGACGACCATGGTAAGCACTGACCCGTCAACTCCCCAAAGACACCCAAGATACCAGGGGCAATTTACAGTGGCCAAACGACCCCGCAACCCAAATGACTTTGGGATGCAGGAGGCATCCAGAGCACTTGGGGGAAACCACAGTCACAGGAAAAATGTGTAAACTCCTCGTAGACAACATCGGAGGTCAGGATTGAACCTCAGTCTCTGGTGTTCTGAGGCAATGTGTCAACCCACTGCCCACAATGCCACCAATTTCCTTGGGCAATAACTGCTGTCCTTGCCGTAATCCCAACATCCTGTGAAAGGGACTAAATGAATGGAGCAGCAATGGTGAAAGTCTTCAATCTGTAACGTTTGATACCATGTCTAATTGCGTCCCACAGGACTATAGGCTTAATGTGTTCCTGCGGCAACAGTGGAACGACCCCCGTCTTGCATACAGTGAGTATCCTGATGACTCCCTTGACATTGATCCTTCAATGTTGGACTCCATCTGGAAGCCTGACCTGTTCTTTGCCAATGAGAAAGGAGCCAGCTTCCACGAGGTGACGACAGACAACAAGTTATTGCGCATTTTTAAGAATGGCAATGTCTTGTACAGCATCAGGTGAGAGCCGTTGTTTTGTACAGATGTTGATTAAACATGGGATGGTGGAGCAAAGCCGAAAACGTTCTCCTTACAGCAGAAAGTGATAATAAAATTTCTGCAGAATGTCTAAACAGGTGGAGTTTTGATGGAATAAAGAGTGGGAGGAGTGTTACCTTTTATCTGCTCTGTGTCTGAGATGGTCACAGTAATGTCAAGAGAACTTTCCTCTGATCGTAACTGCTGTGGGAGAGTGTGGTAGGATGGCACAGGGGAACTTTACTCTGGAATAATCACTGCCCTGGAATGGTTTGATCGAGTGGTACATCTAATGCACTGTACCTAAGTTGCAAGCGTATGATGGGATAGTGGAGAAAGAATATACTGTTTACTAAGTCTGTGTTGCATTCTTGGAAGTGCTATCCTAACATTAAACTCGTGCTTGCCCTCTTGCTCAAGTGGACACTAATGCTTGGAGCAATGCTGGTGCCTTGTTCAACTTGGGCTGTGGCTTAGTCAGGTCTTTTCTCTCACGGATTTGCCAATACCTGTTGAATATATCTGTGTGGTGATGGATTGTCTCATAGTAATCCTGGCACGTCATGTATGAACCATATGGCAAAGTTCCCAAAAAATGCAAAATAGAATTGCAAACCTCTAATAGATCAGGCCAATTTAGGCCTGCTTTAAAACTGGTTTTGATCTGTGATGGGTATCATCTGTTCCCACAACCATGACTATGCTACTTAAAGTGCAGTGGTCATTTATTCTTAGAGTAGGAGACCAATACTGAGTGCCATGTGCAGGAGACAGAGAGATTAATGTTCGGTGTTTAAACAATCTGACTCTCTGATACCAATTCACCTTCTTTATAGAACAGAACGTAGAAGAGTACAGCACAGAAAAAGACTCTTCAACCCATGATGTTGCGTCAAAATAATTAAGCTAATGATACCTAATCCCTTCTGCCTACTCAAGATCATCTCCCTTTATTCTCTGCATGAACCTGTCTAAGAGCCTTTTAATGCCAATGGCTTCACCATCAACCTTAGCAGTACCCACCACTCTCTGTGCGAAAAATTTCTCCTTTGAACTTTGCCCCTCTCAACTTAAATGCATGCCTTTTATTTTTAGACGTTTTGCTCCTAGGATAAAAATACCAGCTGTCTACTCTCTGTCGCTCATAACTTTATAAACTTCTGTCAAGTTTCCCCTCACTCTCCACCTTTCCACCATGGTTTATCCAAGCTCTCCTCAAAGCAGGTGCTACCTAATCCAGGCAACATGCTGGTGAGCACGTTCAACATTGGAACCCAACTCCATAATCAGCTATTTCAAGGCTGGCTTACGTGTGGCGATTTCATTCTGAATCAACCAAGTCTCCCTTTCAGTCACTTAAATCAGGCTAATACAGTGCAGAGGGGAGGTTCTGCCAGGAGTGCTACCTACTAGGGCAGGACGGTAGCCCAGTAGTTGGGCTAGTGGACATGTGTTCAAGTCCTATCGTAGTAGCTGAAGAATTTAAATTGAGTTAAGCATTTTGTATTAGGTCATGTATAATGATGATCACAAAACTAATGGAGTGTGGAAACGTGGATTGGGTTCAAGGAAAGGAATCTGCTGTCCTGACCCAGTCTAACTAGATATGGGTGAACCCAGACTCTGATGTGGGCTAGTAAACTCCTCAGTCAGGGTAATTAGAGATGGCTAATAAATGCTGGAGATGGTCGGATGAATAGTATAAAAGCTCAGATCCCTCAGTCTTGGACTCAGTCTTGGGAATAGTCCCCAACTCTGGGACTTGCTCCCTGCTAGACCATTACCAAGAACACATTAGACTAACCAGTCAGACGCTATTCCTTCTGTCACTGCAGGCTCACCTTAGTTCTCTCATGCCCCATGGATCTGAAGAATTTCCCCATGGATGTTCAGACATGTGCCATGCAACTGGAGAGCTGTGAGTAAATGGACCACATGTTTAACTCAGTGTTTTAACTGATCTCAGTCGCCCCCTCACTGCACTTTGTCCTACCACCTCGAGACATTCCGTGTCTGTTGTTTTTAGCATCTCATTCTGCCTCTCTGCAGTTGGCTACACAATGAACGATTTGATATTCCAGTGGCTGGAGGAGGAGTCTGTTCAAGTTGCTGAGGGTTTAACGCTCCCACAATTCATCCTGAATGACGAGAAAGACCTCGGTTACTGCACCAAGTCCTACAACACAGGTGAGGGGGCTGCTGACACTCACTGGTGGAGTTTAGCAGGGCAAGAACAACTTGTGACATCATAGTAGGCCATTCAGCCCATTGTTCCTGGGCTGGTAACCCTAATCCAATTTCCCACATGAGGCTTCTCAGTTTTTCAGTAGACTGAGGATTTCCTCCTGTGTTAACCTTTTAGGCAGAGAGTTCCAAACACTTCTAGGGGATAACCTTTCCTCATTCCCCTCTTAATCCTTCCACAAATGCTCTCAATCTATTCCCTGGTTGCCAAGACCTTCCTATTTATTGTATGATTTACATATGATTTTTTTGTATTCTATCTCTGAGCAGCAGTGAACTATCTAATTGGTCTATCAGAGTTCTCTTTGGGAACTAGTTGACTTGATCAGCATTTCTGATCTGGCTGTTGTTCATGGTTGCACTTAATAAAAAAAAATCCCACCCGTCATCACTTTACACACCTCAGTAGAACCTCCTTTCGGCCCTATTTCCTGACCTCTCCATCTTTTCCTCAGAGTTACTATCTTTCCCAGCCTGGCACAGTCCATCTTCAGTGCAGCCACACTTTTCCCTTAATGTAGTGACCAGAAAACTGTACACAGTGCCCAAGACGTGATGAATTTCTGGCTTTTCCATTTGATAGATGATTAGGTCTGGCTGACTAATGACCGAAGTGTTCTATATACCTCAAGGCATGAATGTTGTCTAAGAGTCGAGCTGGATATTTTTTGTTTTAAAAAATAAACTTTTTTCATAACAATATATTAAGTAAGATACAATACACCCAGTAAATCTTTACCATCATTGCATTATCAAGTCGTCAGATCATCACATCATGCACAGACCAAAGTGACCTCCCAACAGAAGACTTCAAGTGTGCGCAGGGCTGTTACGTGGGTGGCTTCTCTCATTTGGCTGTGCTCTGTTCCATCTCAACAGCCAGCCAAAAGGACCACAGTATTGAACATCCTACCCTTAGTAAAGGTGGGAATGGGGGGCTGGCTCACTCAGACCACCTCAAGGCCTTTCATTGAGGGAATCACTGGTTAAGAGGTTCCTGCAAGAGTAACTGCACCCTGAGCTCAGAAACCAGAATGAGTTCTGTTTGAATCCCATCCCCCAGCCACGAGTTTCCACGCCACCAACTCCAGCCTCACCATCACCACTACCCCAACGACAACCACCATCAACCCCAGCACCAGCAAATTGACCCACATAACTCGCTACCAGCTGGCCCGCCACTACCACCCTCAATACTCATTATTGCCTCCACCTCTGCTCCTCACTCCTTCCACCAATGTCACCATCCTCACTCACACCCCAGCTTCCTGATCACCCCCCCAACCCTACTCCCTACCCCGCCATGACCCCCAGCGCCTCTGCGCACCAGGATGAAAGGGATGCAGAGGGAACGTCCCCCCCGGCTCCATATCCAGGTGAAAAGGAGCTCGACAGTGAGAGACTTGGGAGCTCCTCATTAGCAAGAGGCCACTCGACCCTTCTAGCCTGATACCCCCGAAACATGGCAGATCTGTGGTGATGCTCTCATTGCTGATCTTGGTTTCCCAGGTGGACGGTTTCTGGGGGCTGGAGTCTTGGCCAATCCCATGGCCCGGGATGTTAACAATTGCCCACATGGAGAGCAAGATCAGCAGGTGGAGCTGTGTGTGGTGTGAGCTGTAATCTCTCGCTGTTCCCCTTTGTCTGACACAGGCAAGTTTACCTGCATTGAAGTGAAGTTCCACTTGGAGAGGCAAATGGGTTACTACCTCATCCAGATGTACATTCCCAGCCTGCTCATCGTCATCCTATCCTGGGTGTCTTTCTGGATTAATATGGATGCTGTTCCGGCCCGGGTCGGACTGGGCATTACCACTGTCCTCACCATGACGACGCAGAGCTCAGGCTCCAGGGCCTCACTACCAAAGGTCAGCTCATCTCTGCTGAGATCAAACATACCAGTTATCGTAGTCACAGAATCACACAGCAAGGCACAGCCCATCTCATCCATGACAGTCCTTTGGCCCATCTACTTTCATCCTATTTGCCTGCATTAGGAACATATCTTTCTGTTGTTGCCCATTTAGGTGCCCGTATGAATTCTACTTATCCGGGCCAGGTGGAACTTAATGCAGGCAAGAGTGAGGTGTTGCACTTGGCAAAGACCAACCAGAGTAGGACTTACACAGTAAGCAGTAGGGCACTGAGGAGTGGTAAATAAAATTATCGAAGTTATAGATAGGGGAAAATGCAAGCAGGCTTTTCTCCACTGAGGTTGGATGAGACTACAACTTGAGGTCATGGGTTATGGGTGAAAGGTGAATTATTTATGGGGAACTTGAAGGGGAGTTTCTTCGTGGGAGCTAGTGTGGGCAAATGGGATCAGTATAGGTGGACACAAAAGTCAGCATGGACACCTGACAGGCCTGTTTCTGTGCTGTAGGGCTCTCTTACTCCACAAGTACATTCACTGGTTCCAATAGATCTCCTGTTTGCCCAATCCAATGATTATTTTAGGTTGTTAATTTTGAATATTCATCTTACTCCAAAGTCTCTAGCTGCTCTATCTACACAAGTCCTTGGAACGAGTCAGAGGATGCCTTCCAGACTACTAAAGGGTTTGGTAGGGTAGAAAATGTAACAGAGATACAAAACAGAGAGCGGCAAGTATCCTCATGCATCTCAGGGTTGAGAGGATAGACACTGCAATATGTGATTTAGCAGAAGGTGATCCAATGGTCCAATCCCACACTAACTCCAAACTCGTTTACAATACAAGCTGGGGAGAGGCAGAGCTTTTACAATTTGCCTCTATCCCCTCAGACTACGGAAGGAAGAAAAATAACCAGAGTTTCTGGTTCACCATCCTGCAGGTGATTAGAATATGAAGAATGGGCTATCGATTGACTGGAAAAGCAGCCCCACATCTCCCTTGCCTCAACCCATACACAACCACCGAGCTGCAGATCAGTGAAAATCCTTGCTGCACTAAGCACTTACTGCTTCCTTTGCCTTTCCCTGTGGTTCATTCAACCAGCTTGACCGGAGGTAATCATCATCTTTCACCCAACAGGTCTCCTACGTCAAAGCCATTGACATTTGGATGGCCGTGTGTCTCCTGTACGTTTTTGCTGCTTTACTTGAATACGCCGCAGTCAATTTTGTATCTCGACAGCACAAGGACTTCATAAGGCTACGGAAGAAGGAGCAATCGCAAGTGGCTGTGAGTCTCAATCTTCCATCTAAATCTGTTTTTACCTTTCTCGGGGTCACTCTACTGTCCAACCCTCAGCACCTACTCTCTTATAGTGAATTCAATAGGTCAATAAACCCAGCGTGTGAATGCCGATGGTAACAAGGTGAACAGTTACTTTCTGATAGACAAGTAGGAAAGCTGTGTACCACCAAGACAGAAAGATCCTTACAACAGCAAAAGGATTTAGGGGCACAAACTAAACAGATTATCATAGAGTCATACAGTTGTACAACTTGAAAACAGGTCCTTTGACCCAATATACCTTGCCAAACTACCATAATCCCAGCTTCCCTCTTTAGGAAAGCACCCTTCAATGCCTTGACTATTCAAATAACTCTTAAAGGTGATTGCATTTGAGTCCATCACCTCTTCTGGCAGTTCATTCCATATATCAACCACTCTGTGTAAGAAACTTGCCCTCCAGATCTGCTTTAAGCTTCCTTCCCCTCATCTAAACCTATGACCTTTTGGTTTTGATACCACAAACAAGGAAAAAAGTAGTTCTGACAATCTACCTGTCTATGCCTCTCATAACTTTACCTATCTCTATAAGGTCATCCCACAACCTCCTGCACTCCAGGGAAAACAAGCACAGCTTGTCCAATCACTTCCCATAGACAATGTCTTCCAATCCAGACAATATCCTGGAGAATATCCATCCGAGGGTCGTCAATTCTCTTATCAGTTAATTTTAAAAAGTAAACAAAGGCCTGTTATTAATTTCAGGAGGAATTAATTGAACAGTAATAGAAATGTGTTAAATTTACTCAGAACATTGGCATGACCACACCTTGTGTATGTGATACAAAACCCAATATATCAGAGCTAGCAATTGAAAATAAAAATAGTAAAAGCTGAAAACACTCAACAAGTCAATCAGGAAGTGCGGAGAGAGAAACAGCATTAATGTTTCAGGTCAACAACCTGGTCTGAGCGATGGTTGTCAATCTGAAACAGTAACTCTATTTTTTGAACAATACAGGGAATAAACTAAGTTAAGATTTTTATTTGCAGACTGAACAAATAAAACTCAGCAGTTATGATTTATGAGCAAATCTATTATTAGCTATCATTAATAATTAGTACATCTAATAACTACTTCTGCTACTTATTGCTAAAATCAGCCAATTGAGCAATCAATAATTGGTTAACAATCAGTCATATTAAGCAATCAATGAGTGATCAATAACAAGCAATAAATGAGTGATCTATAAATAATTTTTGTTTGGTCAATGTGTGATCAATAGTGGGCAATCAAGAAGTGTTGGGCAAGTGATCAATAGGGGGTCAATGACAATCAATGGTTTCAATGAACATCAATGGTTTCAATGAACAGACAATTGGGATCAATGGCTGATCAATAAGAGGCAATGAATAAACAATCAATGAGTAATTAATGGTTGATCAATAATTGATCAATGTTTTTTATGAATTGACAATCAATAATGGGCAATTAATGAGCAGATGCAGCAACCTTGGGTGAAAGGCACAGGGAGTTAATCACAAACTGGTGTATCTGTGAGACTGACAAAGCAACATAACTTGTCAGGTTCTGGTGATGAACTGCAGTGAAGTGAGTTCTTCAATTGTACCACAAGATAATGGTGACATTATGAGTGCATCAGCACGTGTCAGGTACTGTACATGCCATAATTCTTCTCGTCAAATTCAAACCCACATCATATAAACTTCTCCCCAAGAGCTGTCTGTAAACGTCCTCCCATGGTGAAGTGAGTGAAGAGCTCAGGCCCACAAAGTACCCATACCCATCTCCTATTTTTTTTATAGTTAAGTTAGTAGGCTTGTATTCCGTACAGGACAACCCTGCTTTGCCTGGAGATGTGCCATTGCTGGTTGTAATGAGGGATGTCCAACCACTCTCCCTAATCCTCATCTCCTTTGCTTTTCTTTTCACTGGGCCTTGTGCACGACGGGTTGGTTAACCAGGCAGAAAGAGGAGACTCGCTAAGGCCTGAAGATGATCCAAAGAGCCGGGAAGCAATATTCGAGACAGCAAACCAATTCTGCAGCCTGGGCTTCAAGGTAATTTTGTGTTGTGCCTGTGACCTGTACAAAGGCAGATATGCTCTCCTTTCCACAACCGATTGAACATATGGTCTGGGCATATCTGGATGGATGGAGAACATCCTGGAAAGTGTTAGATTATGGTGCACAAAGACTATGTGGTTTCCTGAACAGGCTTACTATCAACGTGGGGTTATAGTGGACATGTGGTTGGTGGGTGGAGATTAGAGAAGGTCTGGGTGAGGGCTGAAAATGGTGTGGGAGGCTGGATGTGTTGCGGAAGGGCGTGGTGAGGTAGGTTAGTACTGGAGGAGGATGGATTGAGGTTTGGGATGCGGGTGGGGGGTGAGTGTTTTGTGAGTATGTGGGATTGTGAGTGGATGAGGGTGCGGGTGGGTTGGTAGAGTATAGGTGGGTTGAGATTGGAGGGGTGTGGGGGTGTGGGGATGTGGGTCGGGATTGGGGGTTGGGGGTGTAGGGATGTGGGTGGGGATGGGGGTGTGGGTGAGTTCTGCTGGAGGAATGTCGATGGGTTGCAATGGTGTAGGGTTGGACAGGGTGGGGGTGTGTGGTGATTGGGTGTAGAGTGGCCTGTAGAGGTGTTGGGGACTGGCATATGACAGGTCTGGGTGTGGGATGGGTTGGGATGGGTGGAACGCAGGAGACAAGGAAAGGGAGCATAAAGAAATCAGAGGGAGTGTCAAAGGAAAAGAGAAAACTGAAAAGGAGAGAGATTAGACAGGAAGGAGGATTGATATAGAGGAGAGAAGCAGAGAGGTACCTAGAGGAAGACAGAGTGAGTGATGGAGAGAACAAGACAAAAGCTGAACTTCCACTGGGAAGAGAGGACCAAGTTGTAATTGGGATTGAAGGACAAATAAAACACAAGTGAGGGAAATTTTGAAATAAAATCAGAAAATCTGGAAGAAGTCAGCAGATCAAACGGTATGTGAGGAGAGAAACAGAGATAACGTTTCAGTTCAAAGATTCTTCATCAGAACAGTGAAACGCAGTTCATTTACTGTAAGTTTTTCCTAAAGTAACCAGCCACGACAAAAATAATGATATAAAATAACTTCTCACTATTAGCATCCTATGGAAAATGAGGCAAACTAATTCTTTACAAATGCATGTAAACACAGTCAACAGTTAGAGTTATGGTGCAAGACTACAACATCACTGGAGTGCGATTCAACAGGAAACTTCACAACTAAAGGCTTTGAATCCTCTCATCACTATGGGAAAGAACACCTTGACCCCCTTCACTCACATGAGCTGCTTGTCACATTGGGACATCCCAGCCTGATCTGCATTTCCAGCCCACCAGGGAGTGGCCCTTCTCCCTCCATCTCCAGTGGCTCTGCAAGCATGTCCTCTGTGGCCCCCTGGCCCAGGATCTCACTTCTATTAAGGTCATGTTTTGGTTTACCAGCTGCCCTGAAGTGGGCATCTAGATGGTGCTCAACATAGACAGACAGAAAGAGAGAGAGGACATTGCCTAACACAGCGAGGGCAAGAGGTAGAGAAGGAGAAAGAGAGAGGGTAAGAGGACTAGAGAGGGGGAGTTGACGATACCCAACATGGAGAAAGAGGGTAAGGGAAGGACAGAGGAAATGAAGTTGGGAAAGAGAGGACCATGCCTAACTTACAAAGAAAGAGTGAACACCAGTATTGACGACTTAGAGAGGATAAGAGGGCAGAAGTGAGAGACCTAGAGGACTCTGAAAATAATTGTCCTGTTGTAGAGAGAAGTATGCTTGGGCTGAAAGACTTGCAGGGAGAGGTCTACATGAGCATGTGTGTTCGCTCACCACTGATTGCAGGGGTGTGCTGTCTGTCATCTCCTGACGGATATCCTTGCTTTGTTCTGAAATGGCAGGTTGCAGAAGTGCAGGAGGGAAACCGCTTCTTCTTCCGGGGCTATGGCCTGGGGCACTGTGTGCCTGTGAGAGATGGAACAGAGCTGGAGGCAACAAGCCTATTTCAATCTGCACAGCGCCCACCGAGGGACACAGAGTCCATCCGACAGAGATTCGTGGACAGGGCAAAGAGGATTGACAAAATCTCCCGAGCTGTTTTCCCAGTCACATTCCTGATTTTTAACATTTTTTATTGGTTGACATACAAGATCATCCGGCAACGGGATATTCATGAGGTTTAAATCTCCAGGGTGTCTACTATTCCATGCTCCATAACCGCATCACACACACCTTCACTTACTCTCTTACACACTCTCACACTCACACACACACTCGGAGGTGGCCCCATGAGCAGAGGACGGGTGGTAGATTCAGTAACTCCATCACTATCTGTTGATCAGCTTCCCCATCTCTGATATATCATCTCTTCAACCATGGCTACAATCTTCTCATTTCCATTTTTAATCTTTGTCAAACAACTTGACACTTTGTGTTAAATGTGAAGTGTAAGTTCAACTTATTGCATCCCTTTAATAAATCCATGAAATGGTTATTTATGATAAACTGTACCATCAATTAATTACTTGCACATGGAAAATTATAGAATCAATTAATGACTCTCAAGGACAGGTACAAACACAGTAATAGATTTAGCTAAACATAACTGTATTCAGTACCAATCTTTTCTTAAATTACAAACTCTACCTTGTGCCTTGGTTTTCAGATGACATTGTATCCTTTCTCTCAGTGAATCCCTTTACGCTGTCTTTCTCTGCTAGAGTTTTGTGAGGTCACACTGTCATCTCTTCAGCCTCTTCCTCTCACCCTGTACTTCCAGTGCTCACAGTTCTGCTGTGACTGCTTCCAGCTCACCTGTCATGTCCCAGCTATGCCAATATCAGGGAAACCATGGCCACTGTAAGTTCTCCACAGGAAACAGTGGAGCTTCAGGCCCACATGTCTTCCACAACGCAGCCCTCCCTGAAGGCACACGTTCAATCCGCAGTTGATTCAAGCCATTCCGTAACTTTGTTAAAAACAAGCACCTCCTAGACACTGAGCTCCTTTACAGGACGCCCTCAGACCCCTCCTCTACAACGGGATTAAACTTGTCAAACCCAGCTGATGTTACCTCCTATCGCCCTGTGCTGAGACATCCCCATTCCAGCTTCCAGTGGAGCGACACTGGATACTCCAAACTGACCATGAGCTCTTCCTCTGCTGTTTGAGATTGTCAGTGCTCCCATTGCACAGCTGTCCAAGTGATCTCCTGGACCTGCACTGCTCGGTGCAGTTCCTCCCTCCCTCTGGAATATCTCTCCCACCCGCCGGAACATCTCTCCCACCCGCCGGAACATCTCTCCCACCCTCTGGAACATCTCTCCCTGGTCTGCTGTAACATCTCTCCCTCCCACCGGAACATCTCTCCTACCCTCTGGAACATCTCTCCCTCCCACTGGAACATCTCTCCCTCCCACTGGAACATCTCTCCCTCCCGCCGGATCATCTCTCCCTCCCGCCGGAACATCTCTCCCTCCCGCCGGAACATCTCTCCCTCCCGCCGGAACATCTCTCCCGCCCTCTGGAACATCTCTCCCTGGTCTGCTGTAACATCTCTCCCTCCCGCCGGAGCATCTCTCCCTCCCGCCGGAACATCTCTCCCTCCCGCCGGAACATCTCTCCCTCCCTCCGGAACATCTCTCCCACCCACCGGAACATCTCTCCCACACGCCCGAACATCTCTCCCACACGCCCGAACATCTCTCCCACACGCCCGAACATCTCTCCCACCCGCCGGAACATCTCTCCCTCCCGCCGGAACATCTCTCCCTCCCGCCGGAACATCTCTCCCTCCCGCCGGATCATCTCTCCCTCCCGCCGGATCATCTCTCCCTCCCGCCGGAACATCTCTCCCTCCCGCCGGAACATCGCTCCCTGGTCTGCTGGAGCATCTCTCCCACCCTTGAACATCTATCCCTGGTCTGCTGGAACACCTCCCCCTGGTCTGCTAGAGCACCTCTCCCACCCTCGAACATCTCTCCCTGGTCCACTGGAACATCTCTCCCTCCCCCTGGAGCATCTCTCCCTCCCTCGAACATCTCTCCCTGGTCTGCTGGAACATCTCTCCCTCCCTCGAACATCTCTTCCTGGTCCGCTGGAGCATCTCTCCCACCCTCTGGAGCATCTCTCCCACCCTCTGGAGCATCTCTCCCTCCTGCCGGAACATCTCTCCCTCCCTCTGGAGAGTCTCTCCCTCCCGCCGGAACATCTCTCCCTCCCGCCGGAACATCTCTCCCTCCCGCCGGAACATCTCTCCCTCCCGCCGGAACATCTCTCCCTCCCGCCGGAACATCTCTCCCTCCCGCCGGAACATCTCTCCCACCTGCCGGAACATCTCTCCCTCCCACCAGAACATCTCTCCCTGGTCTGCTGGAACATCTCTCCCTCCGTCGAACATCTTGCCCTGGTCCGCTGTAACATCTCTCCCTAGTCTGCTGGAACATCTCTCCCTCCCTCGAACATCTCTCCCTGGTCCGCTGGAACATCTCTCCCTCCCCCTGGAGCATCTCTCCCTCCCTCTAGTACATCTCTCTCTCCCTCGAACATCTCTCCCTGGTCTGCTGGAACATCTCTCCCTCCCTCGAACATCTCTCCCTGGTCCGCTGTAACATCTCTCCCTCCCTCTGGAGCATCTCTCCCACCCTTGAACATCTATCCCTGGTCTGCTGGAACATCTCTCCCTCCCTCGAACATCTCTCCCTGGTCTGCTGGAACATCTCTCCCTCCCTCAAACATCTCTCCCTGGTCCACTGGAACATCTCTCCCTCCCTCGAACATCTCTCCCTGGTCCGCTGGAACATCTCTCCCTCCCCCTGGAGCATCTCTCCCTCCCTCGAACATCTCTCCCTCCCTCTAGAACATCTCTCCCTCCCTTGAGCATCTCTCCCTGGTCTGCAGGAGCATCTCGCCCTCCCTCTGGAGCATCTCTCCCTGGTCCGCTGGTGCGTGGTGCCATGACCTCTCCACTAATGGAAGGTCTCTAACAACTGCCTGGCTCCATTGGCACGCATCATTCACCAGCCTGCAGTGAATGGTCATGAGCCCTCAAACATCCAGCAGTCAGTACTGCCAGCCCTGGTTTTTGAAGAGTGTGTTTGATACTCAAGGAAGGCCAGCCTTTGCCAGCATTGCCCACCATCCCATTCTCCGCTACTTGGTCTCCCCATAGCCCTCCACTCTTTCTCACACACTCCTCTCAATCTCCTTACCATGCACTCTCTGTGCATCTCCTCAACTTCTGTTGGGAAAAACTCACCTTTAACTTTACTGAATTAGCCACTAGCACAGTGTGTCTACAAGGTCAGAGGCTGGAATCCTGCTTCTAACTCCTAACACCCCTAAGCCCTTGCACCATCTACAAGTCAGGAGTGTAATCGAACACTCTCCAATCACCTAGACAAGCCACCAGGCTAAGCACGGCTCCAGCGCCATATTTGAGTTTGCTGGAGACACCAGTGCTGTTGGCCGAATCAAAGGTGGTGATGAATTGGCATTCAGGTGGGAGACTGAAAATCTGGTCGAATGCTGCGGTAAGAACAACCTCTCACTCAACATCAGCAAAACAAAAGAGCTGATTATTGACCACAGGAAAACGAAACCGGAGGCCCATAAGCCAGTCCTCATTCGGAGGTCAGAGACAGTGAGGGCTGGTAACTTTAACTTTCTTGGTGTTGTCATTATCAGAGGATCTATCCTGAGACCAGCACGTAAGTGGCATCACAAAAAGGTACAACCGTGCCTCTACGTTCTTAGACATTTGCACAGACTCAGCATGTCAAATGTCTATAGACGGCCAGTGAAAAATATCCTGACTGCTTGCATCATGGCCTAGTATGAAAGCACCAATGCCCAAGAACAGAAAATCCTACTTAAAGTGGTGAACACAGCCCAGTCTGTCCCTACCATGGGCACATCTACAAGGAGCACTGCCACAAGAAAGCAGCGTCCGTCATCAGGGGATTCCACCATCCAGGCCATGCTCTCTTCTTGTTGCTGCCCTTCAGGGGGAGCTCAAGTCCAGGTTCTTTCAGAAGTGAGCCAGACACCGGATTGCATAGAGGGTTTAAAAGAAGCAAGTGGGAGCAGTCAACAATTTTTCTGAGTCACAGTCCAGCGGAGGCACTGGATTGTGTAGAGGGAGAGAGAGTTTAAGAGAAGCAAGCAGGGGTGGTCGGCACTTTTTGTGTGCCATGGTCCCAAGGAGACATCAGATTGTGTAGAGGGAAAGAAAATTTAAAGGCAGCAAGGTTGGCATTTTTTTGCACACTACAGTCCTGAGGAGTCATTGGATTGTGTATAATTAGTCACTTGGCAAGCACCAAAGAAAGAAAGTTAGGTTTAAGTGGAGCAGCCACTGTGGGAGCGGGCCAGTGTTGGAGTGCAGAGTTGAGGCTTTGGTTCTCAAGGCTTCAGCAAGGAGAGGCGTTGGATGTAGTTAGAATTTTGTTTGTTATTTATTATTTCTTTCTTTTTTATTGCACACTTAGAGCAGTGGGGATGCCAGGCAGGCTCCTCATGGGATGTGGGAAGGGAGGGAGACCTCTATCACTGACGACTACACATACAAGAAGTGCTGCAGCTTCTAACAGACTGTGTTATGGAGCTGGAGCTGGAGCTGGATGAACTCCAGATTATTTAGGAGATTAGGGGTTGATAGACAGGACATACAGGGAAATAGTTACAGTCAAGATGTAGGACGCAGATAACAGTGTGACCATCAGGAGGGGGAAAGGAGATAGGCAGTCAGTGCAGAGTACCCCTACAGCCATTCCCCTTAACAACAGCTTTGGGTACTGTTGGATGAAGTGGGGGGAGGTGTGAAATGATCTAACAGAGGAAAGCCAGGAAAGCCACAGTGATCAGGTCTCTGACTCTGTGACTCGGAAGGGAAGGGGGGTGGGGTTGTGGAGGAGAAGAGGCACTCTGTGGTGATAGGAGATTTGTTAGTTAGGGAAACGGACAGGAATGAGATTCCCAGATGGTTTGTTGCCTCCTGGGTGCCAGGGTCAGGGACATCTCGGATCGAGTCACCCTTAAGTGGGAGGGTGAACAACTAGAGGTGTGGTCTACGTTGGTACCAATGTCAAGGGCAGGATGGGTGACGAGGTTCTGCAAAGTGAGTTCATGGAGTTGGGTACTAAGTTAAAGGGTAGAACCTCCAGGGTTGTGATCTCAGGATTGCTACCCATGACACGAGCTAGTGAGGCCAGGAGTAGGTAGGTCATACAGTTTAACACATAGCAAAGGAGTTGGAGTAGGAGGGAGAGCGTCAGACCATTGGTTTCTCTTCCAGGGAAGGTGGGATCTGTACAGAAGGGACAGCTTGCATCTAAACTGGAAGGGGGCTAATATCATGGTGGCAAGGTTTGCTAGTACTGCCGGGGGTGGGGGTTAAACGAGAGTTCAAGGGGGATGGGAACCAGGGAACCAGAGCACCAGAACAAACAGTGGTGTGATACAATGGGTGGCAGTGTGAAATATGAGGAGGATGTTATGAGAATGCAGGGTGACTTGGACAGGTTGGGTGAGTGGGCAGACGCATGGCAGATGCAGTTTAATGTGGATAAATGTGAGGTGGCAAGAATTTGGTGGCAAGAACAGGAAGGCAGATTACTATCTGAATGATGTCAAGTAAGGAAAAGGGGAAGTACAACAAGATCTAGGTGTCCATGTTCATCAGTCACTGAAAGTAAGTGTGCAGGTACAGCAGGCAGTGAAGAAAGCTAATGGCATGCTGGCCTTCATAACAAGGGGAATTGAGTATAGGAGCAAATAGGTCCTCCTGCAGTTGTACAGGGCCCTGGTGAGACCACACCTGAAATATTGTGTACAGTTTTGGTCTCCAAATTTGAGGAAGGACATTCTAGCTATGGAGAGAGTACAGCGTAGGTTCACGAGGTTAATCCCCAGGATCGCGGGACTGTCATATGTTGAAAGATTGGAGCAACTGGGGTTGTGTACACTGGAATTTAGAAGGATGAGAGGGGATCTGATTGAAACATATAAGATTATTAAGGGATTGGACACGCTAGAGGCAGGAAACATGTTCGCGATGTTGGGGGAGTCAGAACCAGAGGCCACAGTTTAAGAATAAGGGGTAGAAAATTTAGAACCATATAATAATTACAGTGCGGAAACAGGCCATCTCGGCCCTTCTAGTCCGTGCTGAACTCTTACTCTTACCTAGTCCCACCGACCTGCACTCAACCCATAACCCTCCATTCTTTTCCTGTCCATATAGCTGTCCAACTTAACTTTAAATGACAACATCGAACCTACCTCAACCACTTCTGCTGGGAGCTCATTCCGCACAGCTACCACTCTCTGAGTAAAGAAGTTCCCCCTCATGTTACCCCTAAACTTTTGTCCTTTAACTCTCAACTCATGTCCTCTTGTTCGAATCTCCCCCACTCTCAATGGAAAGAGCCTATCCACGTCAACTCTATCAATCCCCCTCATAATTTTAAACACCTCTATCAAGTCCCCCCTCAACCTTCTACCCTCCAAAGAATAAAGACCTAATCTGTTCAACCTTTCTCTGTAACTTAGGAGATGAATCCCAGACAACATTTTAGTAAACCTCCTCTGTACTCTCTCAATTTTATTGACATCTCTCCTATAATTCGGTGACCAGAACTGTACACAACACTCCAAATTTGGCCTTACCAATGCCCTATACAGTTTCAACATCACATCCCAACTACTATACTCAATGCTCTGATTAATAAAGGCCAGCATACCAAAAGCTTTCTTCACCACCCTATCCACATGAGATTCCACCTTCAGGGAACTATGCACCATTATTCCTAGATCTCTCTGTTCTACAGCATTCTTCAATGCCCTACCATTTACCATGTAAGTCCTATTTAGATTAGTCCTACCAAAATGTAGCACCTCACATTTTTCAGCATTAAACTCCATCTGCCATCTTTCAGCCCACTCTTCTAACTGGCCTAATTCTCTCTGCAAGCTTTGAAAACCTACTTCATTATCCACAACACCACCTGTCTTAGTATCATCTGCATACTTACTAATCCAATTTACCACCCCATCATCCAGATCATTAATGTATATGACAAACAACATTGGAACCAGTACAGATCCCTGAGGTACACCACTAGTCACCGGCCTCCAATCTGACACAAAGTTATCCACCACTACTCTCTGGCATCTCCCATCTAGCCACTGCTGAATCCATTTTACTACTTCGATATTAATGCCTAATGATTGAACCTTCCTAACTAACCTTCCATGTGGAACCTTGTCAAAGGCCTTACTGAAGTCCATATAGACAACATCCACCGCTTTATCCTCGTCAACTTTCTTAGTAACCTCATCAAAAAATTCAATAAGATTTGTCAAACATGACCTTCCACGCACAAATCCATATTGACTGTTCCTAATCAGACCCTGTCTATCCAGATAATTATATATACCATCTCTAAGAATACTTTCCATCAATTTACCCACCACTGACGTCAAACTCACAGGCCGATAATTGCTAGGTTTACTCTTAGAACCCTTTTTAAACAATGGAACCACATGAGCAATACGCCAGTCCTCTGGCACCATCCCCGTTTCTAATGACATTTGAAATATTTCTGTCAGAGCCCCTGCTATTTCCACACTAACTTCTCTCAAGGTCCTAGGGAATATCTTGTCTGGACGCAGAGACTTATCCACTTTTACATTCCTTAAAAGCACCAGTGCTTCCTCGTCTTTAATCGTCATACTTTCCATAACTACCCTTCCTGTTTCCTTAAGATGGAGTTGAGGAAAAACTTCTTCACACAAAGGGTTGTGGTTCGGTGGAATGCTCTGCCTCAGAAAGCAGTGGAGGCCAATTCTCTGGATTCTTTCAAAAAAGAGTTAGATAGAGCTCTTGAAGATAGCAGGGTGAAGGGATATGAGGAGAAGGCAGGAAAAGGGTACTGATTGTGGATGATCAGCCATGATCACAGTGAATGGTGGTGCTGGCTCGAAGGGCTGAATGGCCTACTCCTGCACCTATTGTCTATTGTAATTGTGGCAAAAGATGTTGCTCAGCCTACATACAAAGTCAGGAAACAAAAAGCTGAGCATGCTGGGACTAATATTCTGAGCTGCGTATATTGCAAGGAGTATCGCAGGAAAGGTGGATGAGCTTAGGGCATGGATTAGCTTGTGCAGTTGTGACATTGCAGCCATTATTGAGACTTGATTGCAGATGAGGCAGGACTGGCAGCACAATTTTGCAGGGTTGATTTAGGCATGATAGAGCGGAAGGGATTAAAGGGCGGGGAGGGCAGCATTACTGGTCAGGGAAAATGTCACGGCAATGCTCAGTCAAGGCAGACTGGAGAGCTTGTCTAGTGAGGCTTCATGTGTAGAACTGAGGAGTAAGAAAGGGGTGATCACATTAATTGGATTATATTACAGACCACACAACAATCCGCAGGATTTAGAGGAGCAAATTTATGGACAGATCACAAGCTGTTGCAAGAAACACAAGGCTGTGATAGTAGGTGATTTTAACTTTCCACATATTGCGTTGGACACTGATAATGTGAAAGGGCTGGATGAGAAAGAGTTTGTCAAATGTGTTCAGGAAAGTTTCCTTTATCAGTGCATAGAAGTTTCAATGAGAGAGCGTGTGATACTGGATCTCCTATTCAGGAAAGAGGCAGGGCAGGTGACAGACGTTTGTGTAGGGGAACACTTTGCATCTAGTGATCACAATGCCATTAAGTTCAAGGTAATTATGCAAAGGATAGGTCTGGTCCTCAGGTTGAGATTTTAAGTTGCAGAAAGGCCAGATTTGATGGTATCAGAAATGATCTGGCAAGTGTTGATTGGGACGGCTTGCTTTCTGACAAAGGTGCACTTGGTGAGTGGAATTTTGAGACTATAGAGTTTTTATGTTCCTATCAGAATAAAAGGCAAGGATAACTGGTTTAGAGAACTTTGGTTTTCAAGAGATATTGAGACCTTGGTTAAGAAAAAGAAAGAGGTGCATAGCAGGTATAGGCAAGTAGGAACAAATGAGGTGCTTATGGAGTATAAGAAATACAAGAGAATACATAAGAAGGAAATTAAGAGGGTTAAAAGAACACATGAAGTTGCTATAGCAGACAAGGTGAATGAGATTCCTAAAGAAATCTACAGATATCTTAGAGCAAAAGGATTCCAAAGGACAAAATTGTTCCTCTGGAAGGTGACGGTGCTGAAAGAGATGGGGGAGATCTTAAATATATTTTTTGCATCTGTATTTACTCGGGAGATGGGCACAGAGTCTGAAGATGTGAAGCAATCCCTGTGGGAGGCTGGTACAGAAGTTGTAGGGACACCAGCAGAGGTATTTAAAACATCCTTAGCCACAGGTGAGGTGTCAAAGGATTGGAGGATAGGTTATGTTGTTCCGTTGTTTAAGAAAGGCTCTAAGAGTAAGCCAGGAAATTATAGGCTGGTGAGATTGACATCAGTAGTGGAAAGTTATTGGAAGGGATTCTAAGAGATCAGATATGTAAGTCTTCGGATAGACGGGGACTAATTAGGGATAGTCAACATGGCTTTTTGTGTGGTAAGTCACGTCTAACCAATTTTATAGCATTTTTCAAGGAAGTTACCATGAAGGTTGATCGAGGCAAGGCAGTGGATGTTGTCTACATGGACTTTAGCAAAGCTTTTGACAAGGTCCTGCATGGGAAGTTAATCAATAATGTTTAGTCACTCGGAGAGAGCAAATTGAATTAGGCGTTGGCTTCGTGGAAGAAGCCAGAGAGTGGTTGCCTCTCTGACTGGAGGCCTGTGACCAGTGGTATGCCACAGGAATCAGTGCTGGGTCCATTGCTGTTTGTCATCTGTATCAGTGATCTGGAGGATGGATCATTAACTGGACCAGCAAATCTGCGTATGATACCAAGATTGGGGATGTAGAGAACAGCAAAGAAGACTATCAAAGCTTGCAGCAGAATCTGGACCAGCTGGAAGATGACAAAGAACTTAACGCAGTCAAGTTTGAGGTGTTGGAACAACTAGGGTGGGTCTCACACAGTGAGCAGTTGGGCACTGAGGAGTGCGGTGGAACAGAGGCATCTGGCAATACAGATCCATGATTCCTTGAAAGTGGTGTCACAGATAGAGAAGGTGGTAACCCTTTACAAAGCAATGTATTGAGTTGGAATGTTACGTTGAAGTTTTATTAACGTTAGCAAGGCCTAATGTGGAGTATTGTGTCCGGTTTAGGTCACCTACCTACAGGAAAGATGCAAAGAATATTGAAAGAGTGCAGAGAAGATTTACAATGATGTTGCCAGGACTTGACTACCCGAGTTCTAGGGAAAGTAGGTTTGCACTTGGTTCCTAGAATGGAGAAGATGGAGGGCAGGTTGATCGAGGTACAGTATACAAATGTATAGGGGGTACAGACAGGGTAAATGCAAGCAGGCTTTTTCTACTGAGGTTGAGTGGGACTACAACTAGAGGTCATGGGTTAAGGGTGAAAGATGAAATGTTTAAGGGCAACATAAAGGGGAATTTTTTCACTCAGAGGGTGGTGAGATTGCAAAATGAGCTGCCATCACAAGTGGTGGGTCTGGGATTGATTTCAACATTGAAAAGAAGTTTGGGATAAGTATATGGCTGGGAAGGGTATGGCGGTGTGGGTGCAGGTCGACGGGAGGAGGCCGATTAATGGTTCAGCACAGACTTGATGGGCTGAAGAGCCTGTTTCTGTGCTGTTGTGTTCTACGACAATGACTCTTCATCCATTAGGCTCTTGATCAACGTGAATAACTTCACTCACCTTAACTCTGAACTGATCCCACACCCTGTGGACTCACTTTCAAGGACTCTACAACTCGTGTTCTCAGTATTGTTTTAATATTTGTTTGTGTGAACAGTTTGTCTTCTTTTGCACATTGGTTGTTTGTCAGTCACTGATTCTATTGAATTTCTCTGTTCTACTGTGAATGCCTGCAAGAAAATGATTCTCAAGGTAGTATACGGTGACATATACATACTCAGATAATAAACTTACTTTCAACCTTCAACCCTGAGTGCAGCTTCAACAACACTCAAGAAGCCTAACACCATACAAGACATAGCAGCCCATATGAGAGAGACTCCATTCGTAACCATTCATTTATTCTGCAAATGACACACAGTCGCAGCAGTGTATACTTTGAGTGGTGAGTGCGTGGAATGGGCTGCTGGCGGCAGTGGTGGAGGCGGAAACAACAGGGACTTTTAAGAGACTCCTGGATGGATACATGGAGCTTAGAAAAATGGAGGGCTATGGGTAAGCCTAGGTAATTTCTAAGGTAAGGACATGTTCGGCACAGCTTTGTGGACCGAAGGGCCTGTATTGTGCTGTAGGTTTTCAATGTTTCTATCTACAGAAAACGCAACTGCTGCTAGACAGCACCTTCCAAATCCACCATCTCTACCAGTATACACCTTTTTTCTTCTCAGAAGGTGTTAAATCTCTGGAATTTTCTGCACTTGAGTTTCACTGGAGACCCAATCATCAGATATATTTAAGGTAGAGATGGATCAATATTTGAAAGATTGAGCAATTGAGGATTACAGGGAACTGCCGCAGAAGAGAAGTTGAAGCCACACTAAAGATCATACATAATCATATTGAATGGTGGGGCAGGCTTAAGGGGCCAAGTTCTCCTGGTGTCCTGGTGAAATGATGCCCGACTGACACACACTACATATCCTGCAGGTGGATCAGTGTAACAAATAGAGGGAAATATCAGAATCAGGGTCAGGTTTATCATCACTGAGATCAGTCATGAAATTCATTGCTTTGTGGCAGCAGTACAATTCAGTCATAAATAATTACTCTAAGTTACATAAAATAAAAATAGATAAATAGTGGAGAAGAGGAATAGTGAGGCAGTGTTCATAGGTTCATGGACCATTCAGAAATTTGGTGGCAGGAGGAGAAGAGACTGTTCCTAAAACGCTAAGTGGGAGTCTCCAGATCCCCTGTAGCATTTCCCTGATGGTGGCATTGAGAAGAGCACATGTTCCGACCTCTGTAGCATTTCCCTGATGGTAGTATTGAGAAGAGCACACGTTCTGGATAATGAGTCCTTAATAATGGACACTGCCTCTTGAGGCACCACATTTTGATGCTGCCCTCGATGACAGGCATGCTTGTGCCCGTGATGGAGCGGGATAGGTCTACAGCTCTCCGAAGCCTCTACGATCCTGTGCATTGGCACATCCATACCAGACAGTCACACTCTCCTGTCAAAATGTTTGGAGATAACCCAAATGCGGAGAGAGACACTGAAGCGGGTCGACAGTTCACTGACTTTAATGAGAACTGCTGCAGAATTTTAAGGGAAAGGAAAACAATGAGCGCTGGCCAACAGGGCCTTTTACAAAAACTCTCAAGCTGAAAGTTCAAGGGCAACACCGCAGCTGAGAGCAATATCTAAATATTAAACGAACACCACTCCTCTCCAGCGTCAGATGAAGTTGTTGCCCTGTTTCCCGGACAAGGACATGGGTAAGCAGAAAGTGTGGTGTTGCTGCGCTTTATGTCAAGTTTCAACAAGACTACAAGGAAAGGAAGGGGGTTAAATACCATCATAATGAAACAGTGATTAGCTGGAACCTGATGCACAGCCTGCCTGCAGGGGTGGGTAGACCCCGCAGCAAGTCTATGGTTGTGACACTCTTCAAGGTGCGGCTGCAGAGTCTTTGGTAACGTACCAAATCTCCTCAAGCTCTTGATGGTATAGCCACTGGTGTGCCTTCATCATGATTGCATCAATATGGTGAGCTGGGATAGATCCCCTGATATCGTTCCCCTTTCCCACCATAGAATCCTTAATGAGTTTCGATGTGTGCATCTCCTTCCTGAAGTCCACAATCAGTTCCCTGGTCTCGCTAATGTTGAGTGCAAGGTCGTTGCTATGATGCCCACTCAACCAGCTGATATAGTTCACTCCTTTCTGCCTCTTCGACGCCATCTGAAATTCTGCCAACAGCAGTGGTGTCGTCAGTAGATTTACAGGTGGCCTTTGAGCTATGCCTAGTCACACAGTCATGAGTGCAGAGAGGGTAGACCCTGTGGGCTAAGCTCAAATCCTTCAGGTGCTCCTGTGTCGATTGCCCGCGAGGTGGTGATGACATCACAAATCTGTACTGACTGTGGTCTCCCAATGACGAGGTTAAGAATCAGATTGCAGACGGAGATACAGAGGCCTAGGTTTTGAATCTTGTTGCTTGGTACTGAGAAGATGATAGCGTTGAATGCCAAGCTGTAATTGATAAACAGCAGCTGTGATGTTGGTAACACTGTGTTCCCAGTGGTCCAAAGCCCAGTAGAGAACCAGTGACATTGCATCCACTGGAGATGTGCCGTGGTGTTAAACAAATTGCTGCAAATTTTTCACCTATAAAAGTTGGTGAGGATCAACAGGACATGCCAAGTTGAATTAGCTTTCTGAGGAAGTGGAGGTGCTTGAGTGTGTTCTTGTCATGTGTGGTTGGACAAGGACAAGCTAACTGTGATGTTACACCTAGAAACTTGTCACCTCCAATTGTTTGGCTCCTCTGAAGTCCACTAATTCAACGTTCCCCTATTTATAGCAGTTTTCCATCAGGAAATTGAGAAGTGTTTTGGGGACAGGAATCTCATTTTGAAACCGAGCTGCCTGATATAAAAATCGTGCTGCTGCTTCTATCATTCCAAAATTTCTCAATATAATAAGACTGTTATTTCCCCAGGTATACGGTGCTGCCTGTCAAAGTGAATGCAGCTGCCAAAATCGATCCAAAATCAAAACAAAACTATTGTCTGCAACCCCAGACAGAGTTATTATACTTGCATGACATGCCCGTAACTCCAAAGAGTTAAATTTCCTACTCCGATCCTTTATTGGAAATTAGCAGATATACAATTAAGCATCAGTAAGTGTTATCCACAGTCCCAAGCTACAAACTTCAACAGAATAAGCATGATTATGTAATTTATCTCCTTTTCTTTTACCACGCCTCTCCCACCCCCACACTCATGGTCAAAGAACGCTGAGGCTGTCTACAAGAAGAGTCAGAGCCGTCTCTATTTCCTGAGGAGACTGAGGTCCTTTAACATCTGCCGGATGATGCTGAGGATGTTCTGCGAGTCTGTGGTGGCCAGTGCTATCATGTTTGCTGTTGTGTGTTGGGGCAGCAGGCTGAGGGTAGCAGACACCAACAGAATCAACAAACTCAGTCATAGGCCAGTGATGTTGTGCGGATGGAACTGGACTCTCTCACGGTGGTGTCTGAAAAGAGGATGCTGTCTAAGTTGCATGCCATCTTGGACAATGTCTCTCATCCACTACATAATGTACTGGGCGGGCCCAGGAGTACATTCAGCTAGAGACTCATTCCACCGAGATGCAGCACAGAGCGTCATAGGAAGTCATTCCTGCCTGTGGCCATCAAACTTTACAACTCCTCCCTTGGAGGGTCAGACACCCTGAGCCAATAGGCTGGTCCTGGACTTATTTCATAATTTACTGGCATAATTTACATATTACTATTTATGGTTTTATTATTATTTATTATTTATGGTGCAACTGTAACGAAAACCAATTTCCCCCGGGATCAATAAAGTATGACTATAACTATGGCTAATATTATGACTAGTTACCATAACACATAATAAACACCCCACCTCAGGGTACATGGCTCCTACAGGAATATAAACTGCAACAAACTCAGGGTGATCTGACAACCTTCTGCAGAAAGAGTGATCCAGATTGCATCTGGAACACCCTCGCTCAGTCAGACAGTGGTACCCCAAGAGGCATTTTTCCTCTGCATCGTCCATAGAGTCACAGAGGGCAGCACAGTGGTTAGAGCAACTGTGAACTATGCCTTAGTATAAGTTAATGTCAGAAGAAATCAGAGATGAGCTTATGGCATGTTGTGTGCATGACTGAGAGAGATGCAGCAAATGGGATTACTTGATTTCATGACTCAAATACGTCTCAGGGCTAGAGGCAAATAAGAGGGAGAAGATAGTATTGATGGGATTGCTCGCATGAAAGCTGATATGGACCCAGTGTACCAAGTGGCCTTCCTCTAAGTCATTTTTAGATCACGACACTTGCATCACCCTGCTGATGATTGGATCGACTGACTGACAAAAAATTACCCAGAGGGATTTTGTCCCAACTTCATGGATGGGCACATCTCCTCAATCTGTTTTCCTTGTGTTTTTCAGGAACTGTGCAAGACCAGTGCTACTGCCCTCGAGTTGATCAGCCTGCCATTTCACAGTCCACCATCTTGGTGGATCTAGAGCCACCTGCTGTCCTGACTTGTGATGTGCGGCAGAGTTCCTCTCCTGAAGGACTTCAGTCAACCTGTAGTCACCCTTACTGACAATAGATCTTATTTTTAAAAACGTGGGTTATTACCTGGCGATCTGCCCAGTGCAAAAATAAATGCAGCACTTCAGATCGTTAGTCCATGCCTCTGCTTTAGTAGTTTGGTAATTAAAGTTTCTTTTCAAAAACAAGTTTTATTCCTAGCAATGTAATCGCTGTATATCCTTCTTTACATTTATGGGTCTTCAAACCAATACGTACTCCTACAATTGCAACATCACTCACAGGGGTTCTTGGAGCAATACCTCCTGCCAGTGTTTGAAGGGTTGTTACACAAGATCCAGCCTCCTCACTGTCCAGTGGTGACAGTTCTTCCCCATGGGGCTTTAGCAGCGTCTGCTCAGCATGTGCTCCTTCATCCTGGACTGACCTGTTGGCAGCCTTCACTTGCATTAGGTCGAAGCAGATGAGATAATAACACTGTCCATAGTCATGACGAGTACTTTATAACCCCTGCCCAACTCTCTCCATCCTATAACATCATACAATCACTTGCCAGTGGGGCTTTAGCTTTGGATGAGGAGAGACTGCTGGCATTTGTTGGGGCCATCTATCACTTTTCCCTGCTCCTCTCTTTGTGACCCCAGATGCTTTAGATTTAGATGGTGACGTTGGTGTCTACACCCTCTCCACCAATGCCATCCCCTAGTTGTCCTTTCCTTCCACCGCATGGCATCGGTCACCACAGCCAGGTACACAGCCCATGGAGCAAGGGAAGTCAAGGGTAATTGTCCGTCTGCACGCTCTGTTTGGTCCAGTATTCAGGATACACCAGCTTCCTTGCTGTAAGTTCGAGCCCAGATTTGGATCTCAGCAACCGCTCAAACATTGTACAAGTCCACAGAGGGTGAAAAGCATCAGATAGGCAGGTAAAGCTGTGTGCTGAGGTGTTCCTGGGCAAATGGACTTGCTGTCAATAGTAGAGTGAATACATCACCAAGACAGAGGAAGTATCAGGCGTGTACATGGAAAACTGAAAAAATAATCATTCTTTCTCCTAGGTATGTTAAGTATGCTTTAGCAATTTGAATAAATGTTTTCTGCTCTAACTTGCATCAGCCACAGCACGCTCTATGTTCCCTTGGTACACATAATGCTCATCAGCTGCTGAATTCATACTGAGTCAATGTGGTACTAAATTAGTTTATGTAATTACTAGAAACTTATACATAGCGCCAAAGTGACACAGCTCATAAAGACACTTCCTCACAGCTCTGGGTACCCAGATTCGATCCTAATCTCCAGAAGCACTGTCCATGTGGAGTTTGCATGATCTCCCTCTGCCTGTGTGGGTTTCCAAGAATCATGGGTTGATTGTTAATTGGTTGCTGTAAACTGTCCTTTGTGTGTGGGAGAGTAGTAGGATCTGGGGAGTAGGTAGCCGTGGGGGGAGTAAAATAAGATTAGTGTCAATGAATGGTTGATGGTCAGCATGGACTTGATGGGCTGAAGGGCCAGTTTCCATGCTGTATCTCCCTGTGGTTCCGTGATTCGACAAATGTAAGTAAAGGCAAGGCTCTGGTGGACTGTTTCTCCAACGAATGAGGTATTAAACAACCACCAGGATGGTGAAGCAGCACCTCTGGGTCCAGAACCTCTCGCCAACGGATTGATATGTTCTTGGAGGAACTGGCTGTGAGTCTATGCGTCCGCTGGAAGCTGAAGACAGCCTGCTTTGAGGTTGGAGGACCACGTATGTGCGTGGGTGATCATGACGGGAGGGAGGAACAGGGCTAGTTTTGCTATTGTTGCCTTAACACTTGCACCCTGTGTTGTTCTGCCAAGCATTGTGGGCATGGAGTGCTGGCACCGGAATGTGTGGCAACACTTGTGGGTTGCCCTCACACACCCTTGTGTGTTGGTTGTTAACCCAATCACATTTCACTATGTGTTACAATGGACATGATAAATAAATCTGAATCTGAATCATAAACACTGTCGGTCTCCAGACACTCTCCCCCATCAATTAGCTCCAGATAATTACTAATTAATAAAAGGAAGGAAATTAAAGCAGTCTGTTTCTTAATGGCCCTCTAGCTCCTTTCTCTGTCTTCAGTCTGGATGGTGCTCAAGAGATAAATCTTTCCATCATGAAGGCTCCAGAAAGGTCCTACAGGTTTGCACTACTTCCAGGAGTTCAAATGTGCCCAGGATTTAGAATAAAGACACTTTTCAAGGTATGAGGAGGCAGGTGTTCAAAATTATGCAGATGTGTTAATACTAGACAGGACAGGTGGGCGTAGTGGTTAGCATAACGCTTTACAGTACAGGGGACCTGGGTTCAATTCCCGCCACTGCCTGTAAGAAGTTTGTGTGCATTCTCCCCTGGTCTGTGTGGATTTCCTCCAGGTGCTCTGGTTTCCTCCCACAGTCCAAAGGTGCACTGGTTTATTAGTCACTGTAAACTGCTCTGTGATTAAGCTAGGATTAAATTTGGGGATTTCTGAGCAGCATGGCTCAAAGGGCCAGAGAAACCTATTCTGCACTGTATCTCAATGAATATGGTAAATAAATTGTGTTTGTTGAGCTGTGGAGACCAGCCTCATATTCTCAGGGGTAAGAGGGTCAGTCAGGGTTCAATTATTCACTGTCCCACTTTCAGCCAGTGGATAACTTGATCAGGACACGGCAGTTTCTCATATCTTGAATAGGTATGTGGTGCAAGAAACAGGGGTTTAGAGCAGAGGTGATTAAATGACAGAGGTGGGTAAATAATGTCACATGGTCAAGGAACAGAGTGGTTTCTCCTATTTCAAAGCTCTGTGGGTGGACCCTCTACTCCTGTGGATTTAGTACTGAGATGGGGTCTCTGATATTAAATCATTGAAACCTATTGGTACAATTGGTGATTTAAGGACTGAGATAGATTTCCAGCACAGTTAGGCACCACAGGTGTTCTGGTACAGTTGAAGATCTGGGGCTAGGATAGAGTCTGAAACAATTGGAGATCTGGGGCTAAGATGTTGGGACAACAGATCCACCAGTACCTCTCCTGGTACTCACTGAGTCTGTTGAGCAATGGCTGTGGTTGTGGCTTTGTTTGTGGGCATGTCCCAGGGTTGAAATAAAATGCCCATGCACAGTAGACTATCTTACAAGTAAATGGACCAATGAAGTCAGACATTCACTTCCATAGTTAATCAGCAGTTTAATCACATTGTTCCCAGAACCCTGACCACCTTCCCACCTTCACTTTCATCACCCTGACACCTCCTTCAGCTGCCTGGGTCCTACTTCATGTATAACTCTTCCTAAATTTCTGCTTCTCCACGAACAAGAAACGAACATCTTTGGCCAAGATTGTTGCCACATGGAGCTCCCATGAGAGCTTGTTCTGACATCAAGGCAGCCATGTAACATTTTTGTATTTTTTCTTTTGTTCTATGGTTTCTGCGGTAGATTTCCAAGGCCAGCCGGAGGAAATGGGTAGGGTAGGGTGCACGTACGGGGGCACATTATAATTACAAGACCCTTCTCTCCTCAGCTAGTCTGAGTTCACACAACTGATGAAGTAGCCTCACCCCCAGTCTGAGAGCAAGAGGAGATGGAGAGGGACGAGAAAAGAGTTGGGGCTGGTGGGGGAGAGGTGGAACTGGGAATGGAACGAAAGCAAAGCAATGGATGATGTCTGCTCCAAAGAAATGCTGACCCATGGCTGAAGGAGTTTGGTTTGGTTTGTATTTCTTGGAGTGTGGAAATATGAAGAGTGAACAAATTTAAAGATATAAGACCCTGAGAGGTTAATGGTGAGATGTTTTCGCTAGTTGGAGAGTCACAAGTCACAAAACTGGGCAATATAGGGGGCAACCCTTAAAATCGCCATGTGTATTAATTTCTTCCAGCAGAGGCTGGTGAATCTTTGGAGTACGCTGTTTTAGAAGGTTTTGCCTGGATCACTGGTGGTATTTAAAGAGGAGAGGGATATATTTCTGAAATGCTGGGGGATTGAGGGTGATGGGACAGAGGAGAATGTGATACATCAGCATATCAGCCAGGACCACATTGAATGGAGGGGGGGCCTGAGAGGCTAAGTGTCCTATTCCTGCCCCTATTTGCATTGGTTCCTGTGTTTCAATAGAACAGTGAGCACCCATTCGTAAAATCTCAACTGTTTTGCTTGAGGACCATGTCCATTGTGTAGGCAAATGTAATAGCCCTAGATCTGTTGTTGGGAAGCCACAGGCAGCTTTCCAGAGTCTTCACAGATCCAAAGAAGTCCACTGGTAATTGTGAACAGACTGATCAATGTACGATCACTGTGTCAACCCGCTTGCCAACTCATTTCCCTTCCTTCAGTACTCTGAATGATGGCTGTAATTGAAATGGATACACTGACAAACATGGGAGCAAAAGCAGCGTAGGGCTTAGTAAACAGGGTCATGGAGAGCTGGTCTCGGCTGGATTGCTGACTTCCTACCGTCTGATGTTCTCTAAATTGTATTTCTATAGAGACCAGCGACTCATTAAAGCATATTAATGTTGGCCAGTGGTTTATTGTTGGAGAATTTATAATTATTGCAGTCCCTCTGTTGCAGATTGAATTTTCTGTCAAACACCCAGCCTGATCTTCCTGGAATTGCTCCTCATTTGACCTTCCTACTCGCGTCCCACCAAGCGATGAGCTCTCAAAAGCAACTGCAAGCTCTCACGTTCTTCACCATGACTGCCTGGGAGCAGGAATAGGCCATTCGGCCTATCAGCCCTGCTCACCATTCAATGACGTCTGTACCTCATCCGTGCCTGTTCCATTGCTTCTCAGGCAGTCCCTCAGTTAGGACGACCTGTCTCCTCAGAGCAGAAAATTCCCACATGTGGAATCCTTTAACATATCGTGGAATATGCAGCCCAGCTGCAAGAGTTCAGCCCCGTGGTCAGCCAGCTGACACTCACACCTGGACAGGACCACTTGCTTATCCCACTCACCCTGAAATGTCCCCAACATCAGCCCAGACTCCCCCACTCCCAGTAACACCAATTCCCCAATAGCACTCAACAGCACCAGTACAACATCAGAGCTGGAAGTGATGTGCATTCCTCTCTCTGTCACAATGGCGGGGCATAGGGAGCAAGGGTGGACCCAAATGCAAGACACATCTTGTGAAGTTACTTAGATTTAGTTTATTGTTCGATATCAGGAGAGCTAGGCAGGAGCAGGAGTAGTGAACTGGACAAGGACTGATAACTACGACTAGGCTGGGACCAAGGGTCTGGGCTTCGACTCGGAATCGGCTCCCAGAACTAGAGGAGACATGAGGAGGCTAGGGTATGGACTCCGAGCCCGAGACTGGGCAAGGACTCAGTACCTGGGTCTTGCCTCGGGCTTGGACCCCAGAACCAGGCATGGACATGACATGGGCTAGGGAGAGGAGGAACATGGGAACACAGAGCCTCAGTCTCGGGAAAGCAGGTACATGGAAACATGGACACATACCCAGAACACAGAGTCGGGACCCCTCCTTGAGTACAGGACATAGGGCCGGGACTCACACACAGAACACAGAGTTGGGACCCCTCCTTGAGTACAGGACATAGGGCTGGGACTCACACGCAGAACAGAGAGCCGGGACCCCTCCTTGGGTACAGGACATAGGGCCGGGACTCATGACCACCCGCGGGGCAACAGCAAGATGGCCTGACTTACCCCACGGAGGCGAGGACAGGACAAGACAAGACCAACACGAATGAACACCAGACAGTACCTATCTAGCTCTGGTGATGGAACTAGACCGAAGTGCAGGCGGGGGCTGCAGACGAGGGCTAGAGGCGAGAGGGGCAGAGAAGGGATTCAGACACGGGGGTAGGACAGGAACCACAGACCGCCAGGGACAGGACTTGACTTGGTGCTAGAATGCCGCCAGGACCAGGACTTGACTTGGTGCTAGAATGCTGCCAGGACCAGGACTTGACTTGGTGCTAGAATGTCACCAGGGCCAGGACTTGACTCGATGTTTGAATGCCGCCGGAGCCAGGACTTGACTTGGAGCCTCCGGGTAGTGGCGAGCTCTCGACTCGGCCCGGGAACAGTAGACAGCGGTTCTTGATTCCCTCCAGCGGGTTAACTGACGGACCCACCCCTCAGTGAGGAAACTTTGCAGGCTCGCTTTGGCGAGGTGACTGGGCAGCGTTGCTCCGGTGAGGAGAGGCGAATTACTGGCACTCAGCAGAGACTAGGCTTGCTCCGGCCAGATGACATCGGCACACCATACCTTAGATGACTTTGCAGACGCTCCCACCCCGAACGGCTGAAAGCCGGAGACTATAAACTACCGGTTCAGCCAAGTGTTAATTGCCTCTAATCACCAAAGTCGAGGGACACGGGAAAACAGGGAATCAACAGTCCGGATCGTAACATAAATCAGGTAAATTTAAAGGGACCCCGATCCGGACCATGACACTCTCTTCCCTACGTTAGCATGGCCACAGGGTTTAGGAGGTGCTGAGGAGATACTGATACAGCCTTGATGAATTGTTATGTTGTATCTAGACCATGTTAGGTGAAGCACCACTACCCAGGTAGATAACTTTGAAGGGACTGATGGGTTGCCTGACAGGTGACCACATTGTCATGGTGGTCATCGGTACCGGGTAGGAATGTTTACCCCTATGGTGACTCTAAAGTGAATGAAAACTGAGGAGGTGGGTTTGGACAGGATAATGGACAAAGTATCTCACAGCACAGTTCTTCAATCAAAGATTCAAGAACAAAAGGAAAGTGGTACTTCACATTGTGGGACAGAGAAAATACTGCTTTGTTACTAATATTGACTTGAATGTGAGAAATTGTTCCAAAGATTATTCGATCTGCAGTGCTGAGTGGATATTGTGGGATTGAATTGATACTGGGGTTTGTGTTAATATTGGAGAAATTTGATAAATCTCCGGGAGTGAATTAGTACTGGCGGATGAGGTTAATCATAGGGGATTATATTAATACTGGGGGCAGTGTATTCACACTGGAGGATTTTGTTCATTTTAAGGAATTGTGTTAATAGTAGTAGGTTGTGTTTATACTGGGAGATTAGATTGACACTGGGGAACTGGGTTGGTACTGAGGCATTGTCTTAACACTGAGGAATTGGATTAAAAGTTGGGGACTGGGGGTGTTGTAATGGTTGATGATATTGGAGAGCCACTGGGTCAATTCAATAATGTTTGGACAAGGTACTGGTGTTTGGGGATGTCCTTTGACAGCATGCCAAACATCACTGTGCGGGATTATCTCGTATTTATCATAGTGCTATTTATCAAACGCTGCAAGCTGGCTGTCACTGCTCCTGCAGTGGAATGGAGGTTATGTTTGCAACTGGTTGGTGTTTAAAGTATCAGAACATTTCATGATACTTGCCTGAGTTATTTAATTACAATTTATGTTTGTCCTGCTTATTAAGTAGATTTCAGAACTTGATGTAACATTGCATTAATGATAGTCTAATTCTCACCTTTGACTGTGTAAACAGTCTCATCTCAGAAGGAATTACATTGGACCCTTAATGTTTAACTAATTTAATTAAATTTAAATTTTGAATTTAAACTAATGCGTATCTAGAGTCACAGCTAGAAACAGGCCCTTCGTCCCACTTTGAGAACACGTCGACCATCGACACATTGAGATGTTTGAGCAGTTCATAGAGCAAAAATATCTAGAAGACTAAAAGAGAAATGTTCTCGATTTTTAAACAAAAACAAATGTTTTTATTCTATAAAGTATTGAAAGTACTCCATTATATAAAACATGATTGCCGAATGGTATGCTAGTCTTGGGATGGCAAATTTCTTTAACATGCCTCTGAAGCTCAAACTGATATTGCAGCAATAAATCTATTTCAGCACCGGTGAGATTAAGTCCAAACAAACAGTAATATTACGGGAAGAACTTTACACAAGCACTAGGAGTGGGTTTATTATATGTTAGCAAATATATTAGTTGTAAATGTGCTCAGACAACAATGATGACCTTCCTACCAGATACTGAATTAGATTTCACATTTTAAGAAGTAAATTTTGAATTAAATTCATGATTTAAATTAGTTGGATTTCAAGAGATCATAGAACCGTGTGTCATAGGAGTGAGGCCCTTTGGCCCATTGTGTGCATGCCAGCCACTTACCAGCTCTGGGTCCATCACCCTGCAGATTGCAGCTCCTCAAGGCTGATCCAGGTGCTAGTTAAACGTGTGGAGGGTACGCCCACTACCGGTCATGTCCCCAGCATACAATCATGAAAGTGACTTTGCTCATTTTCCCAATTCACTTCAATCTGCTCCTCTGTTACAACCCTCTCTGCTCCTCATTTACAACCCTCCCTGCTCCTGTTACAAACCTCTCTGCTCCTCTGTTACAACCCTCTCTGCTCCTGTAACAACCCTACCTGCTCCTCATTTACAACCCTCTCTGCTCCTGTTATAAACCTCTCGTCTCCTCTGTTACAAACCTCTCTGCTCCTCTGTTACAAACCTCTATACTCCTTTGTTACAAACCTTTCTGCCCCTCTGTTACAAACCTCTCTGCTGGAGGAAAATATCTTTCCCGTTCACCCTGCCTTGGCCATCTAATAACTTTATATGGTACATTTCCATTAGAGCTCTCCACAGTTCCAAAGTGGGCAACCCTAACCCAGGCCTGAACAATCTCTCTCCATAGCCAGAATTCTCCAGCTTGTGAATTCTCTTGCATCATCCCCAGTGCAGTCAAATCCTTCCTGTGGGGTGGTAACTGGAACTTCTCTCCACACACCAGCTGTAGCCCAACTGATATGATCGCTCTGCGCTTGTATTCTGTTTGAGCTGATAACTACAAATATCCCATGTCTTCTTAATCATCCTATCCACGCCTATTTCTGCACCCCTATTTCACGAGGTCATCGAGAGACACGACATAGAAACAGGTTCTTCTACCTTCCAAGCCTCTGCCAACCTTCACCTTCTCATTTACACTAATCCTTATTCTCCCCACATTCCCACCAGCTCCCTCCAGGTTCTCCCACTCATCTACATCCCAGCGCAGATTAGCAGTGGCTAGTCAGCCTACTGACCCTCATGCCTTTGGGATGTGCGAGGAAACTGGGACACTCAGAGGAAAACCCAGCAGTCACAGGTAGACTCCACATATAGAAAGGGCTGCAGTTTATGACTGGACCTGGGTCACTGAAGCTATGAAGCAACGACTCTAGCCACTGCACCACTTTGTTGCCCCTAATTTTTGAGGATACACGCTCAAAGATCCCTCTGTCCATTTTATTTCTCAGTACCTTACTTTTCACCCTGACTTTAGGACCACAAAAGCAGCCCGTCCTCCAACACCAAACCTATGGCCAAAGAGCCTGAGAACATTATGGTCTGCAACATGTTCTTTTTTTCCTTTGCTTATTTTATAAGCCTGGCACACCCTGGATTGGCATGCTGAGTAATCCATCAGACCCCTTAATATGCCCTCTCTCCCTCTTTCATCCTCTCTCTCTCTCTCTCCCCCTTGCTCCCTCCTCATCTTTCTCTTTCATTCCTCTCCCCCACTCATCTCATTCTTTCTCTCTTCCCACCTTTCTTTCTGTCTCTCTTTTTCTCTTCCCTTCCTTCTTTCCCTCCCTCTCCCTCCCACTCTCTCTCCACAACCCACTCCTCTCTTTCTTCTCTCCCAGCTCTCCCTTTGTTAAGCTGTCTCCCTTTTTCTCTCCCTCCTCACTCTTTCTTCCTGTCCCCACCCATTCCTGTCTTCCTCTCTCTCCTCAGCTCTCTTTCTTTCAATCTCTCAATCTATTTCTCTCTCCCCCTCTCTGTTTGTCATTTTTACTTCTACATTCTTCCTCGTTAACCATGATACCTTTACCATTCTACTCCCAGTGCTTCTGCATTTCCTTTCTCATTTCACCCCTGCACCTTTACAGGCTTTGAGTCATGTTGAGATTTCAGGCGGGTGCCATTAGTTTCCCCTTTCTCCCTTATCCTATTTTCCTGAGGATCAAAAGGCTCCAGGCCCAGGAGCTTGCCCTTTCCTTTCAAATGCTGAACCCTTACCACCTTCCCCTTGGTGAGCGTCACTGCCCTGCACAATTTGCATAGAAACATAGAAAACCTACTGCACAATACAGGCCCTTCGGCCCACAATGCTGTGCCGAACATGTACTTACTTTGGAAATTACCTCGGGTTACCCATAGCCCTCTATTTTTCTAAGCTCCATGTACCTATCCAGGAGTCTCTTAAAAGATCCTATTGTATCTGCCTCCACCACCGTTGCCAGCCTTTACCTTCAAACAATTCTTTCTGACAAGTTATATCTCACCTGGGAAAGATGGCCTAACTCAACTCAGAGCTTTTGCTCCCAGTCCACCTTTATCATTTATCATTTTCTATGCTAAATACAACAGGGCAATGCTTGCTCTGCTCAAGGTACTGTCCCACTATACACTTGTCCAAGGCTTATTCTTTTAATGACTTATTTTCTGTTGGGCTCCTTACTGATCATAAAAGCTCTTGAATGAATTTCAAGAATGTTCTCTCCACTAGTCCTTTCCCAGTCAGTTTTGAGCTGGCTAAAATCCCCAGATACTATTTCTTGGAAACTTCCCAAAATACTGGCTCGAGTATCTCCCTCTGATTGCTCACAGAATTGCAATGCCAAGTACTTGAGATGGTCCGTGAGCCAGTCCTTTAGCACTGGTATGTAGCACCTGCAATATTCTCTAGTAGCCTTGGAATAAATTAGTCTTTAGTCAATACAGGTTCTTATGACTTTTGTCCCAAGACAATCAAGTATTACCAACTTGTACAACCTTGCTTCTGAATGTCACTCTTGCTCAGACCTCCACTTTATCATGTTTTCTCCGCGGCTTCTTCTTGTCCCTTTGCGGTTGAGCGGTTAGGTGGTAAATCACCACTTCCCTTTCATTACAGCAGCAATCTACCCAAGGTTTCCTCTGTGCTGGGCTGTGATAAACTCACAACACATTTGATGTCTGTGTCACACCAACAGCTCTGCTGAGTAGAAGGAGCATTGTGTGATAATTGGACAAGAAGTCAGTTAACTGATGGGTCTATGGCTAATCAGCATGACAGAACCTACCACTTCAAGGCATTCTTCGGAGCTCACACCAAAACGCTTAACTAGAGGCTGATCGCAAGAAGAGATTAAAGAATGCTCAGTACAATTTCACCTCTTGAAGTTTCCAAACAGGTGTGATGTGAATTTGGGTCCACTGCGTATCACATGTAGCAAACTTCAGTTTCTCACCTGCTCTTACAAATTTAACATCAATCCATTTATAACAAACACCAAAACACCGTACAACTTCTGACAAAGAGTGGTGTGGATTCTCTACAGTTCTGAACGGCCACCTCCACATCTCCGGGGGGTCCTGCTCTGTGCTCTTGACAGATTGCATACTTTGGCAGGTAGGTGGATAGTGAAGAATGCACATGGGGTACTGATCTTCATCAGCCAGAGCATGAAGTATAAGAGCATTAGGTCATGGTCCAACTACAGAAGCTTGGCCAGACCTCAGCTAGGGCACTGCATGATGATCTGGTCACCACACCACAGGAAGTACATTATTACACTTGGGAGAATCCAAAGGAAACTCACCAGGACATTGCCCAAAGTTATCAAGAGAGACCAGATGGAGCGGTTGTGTTTTTACTGGAGTGGGGGAGGCAAAGGGAGAACCTGACAGATTTAAAAGGAACATGGATAGCATGAACAGTGGGAAACTTTTTCACCATAGCCGAGGTATCTAAGACCATAGGACAAATGGAGTGGTGTATGGGGTAAGAGGTTTATGAGGAGACCGGAGGAAGAATTCCCCGTCTCTTCCCTGAGGGATATTTGGAGTCTGGAATGCATTGATTGGGGCGGGGGGGTTAGTGGAGACAGAGACTCTCCCAAGATGTATTTGAACAACCACTTGAATCACCAAGACATGGAAAGTTATGGACCAAGTGTTGATAAATAGAAGTGAGGGGCAGGGATTGTGCAAAGAGCCTGTTTCGATGCTGTATTGTTCTCATCCAGAGCATTCTCCATGCCTGGCCAACATGCGAATCTTCTGACAATTGGCTCATTTTCCCACTGCTGATTTCTGTAATCAGCAAATATCTATGGCCCACTGTCTTAACTCTGACTGTCCACAAAGGCCCATCCACTCACTAGGTGCCCAGAAAAACATGGGTGTCCCAGCACCTATCCTTCTCCAATCCAGCTCGACAGGTACTGTTGAACAACATAACACACTAGAGAGTTGAAGAGTTGCTTCAAAACAAGAATTGCATTTTGTAGTTCATCAGCTGCTGTGACCAGTTATTGTGCATTTGGAGTTGGGATATCAGACAGTCTGCAGTATGGGAAAATAGTCATGGAGTCATGCAATACTATATCGTAGAAACGGACCATGCTGGCCATCAATCACCCACTCATACTACTTAAGGAAGGCATTTCTGTTTCTCTACAAATCAATGACAGGCAATTTGAAAAACTTCTAATGTGACTGGAGAAAATCACATGCAAGGCATTCAAGGATGTTGTTGAAAATTTTCTTTCCAACTACAGAGCAACAAACTATGTGCAGCTGGTTGACAACATGCTTCAAGCATACAAAACCATGAAGTACAACATGTCACTAAAGATTCATTTCCTGCATTCGCATTTAGAATCTTGGTGCTGTCAGTGACGAGCATGGTGAAAGGTCTCACCAGGACATTGCGGTCATGGAGAAATGGTATCAGGGCAACTGGAACCCATCAATGCTGGCTGAACATTGCTAGACACTTCAGCGAGAAGGCTCAGACACTGAGTACAAATGAAAATCATCAACAAAACATTTTTAGCTTAGTTGAACTATTGCAAAGTGTCAACACTGTTATGCAATTAAACACACTACATTCAGTAAAAGTTAATTTCTTGTTTCTCCAAATTCTTATGTGATACAAGCAGTTTGAAATTGTATTTGTGTTCAGCTTCAAGCAGTCTATCAGAAACAAATAAAATTTCTGAGGAAGCAGAACCTGCAAACATATTTGTTGTCTAGTGAAAGTTATGCAGTATTAAGATTACGTCATTTATATTGATCCTGTGTGTATTGTACTGCAGTGGTTCTGCAAACAGCTAATTTTAATGGCATTTGTACACAAGGTATGTATGCAAACTTGACACAGACAGCACGCAAGGTTAGGACTGAATGTGGATCTCTAACTGTGTCACTGGACTGCCCAATGACACCTATAAACAAACCACCTCGAGTCTCAGAGCAGGGGTCTGGACATTATTGCGGACATGTACTATGTCATGTATGATGATGTCTTTACACCTGTATATCACATGCACACACTACACACATATGTACCCCTATCCATATCATGTGTACGACACTCCCCATCGATATCATTGCCACTTTCTTGTCCTTAGTTTAAACTACACGTTCCTCTCCTATCACAACACTTTGCACAGCTACAGCTGGTTCCTGCTCCATTGTTGCTGCTGCCCTGTTATCACCCCCGCCTTCTCCAATCTGTTCTCTCTGTAATCAAGAACTTTGCGACCACCTCTAACTCACATTTTGTAATGGCCACCACATCATACTTCCCATATGTCGATCTCTCCGACTACATCACCTTTATTCTCCAGCCTCCTCACAAGTACCATCATCGTTCCTTTCCCCACCCTTTCTTTCTTTCTTCCACCTTCCAGACTCATTTCTCACTATGCTTCCTTTGAAATCCAGTTTCTCTTTCCCACATCTGTGTTTGCCGCTCAGTTCCTTCCCCTTCCCGTCTTTCAGTGATGCGCAACTCAATAGCTCTGTAACAGTGGCCAGTAGAGCGCCAGAGACACAAGTTCAAACACTCCTGCAGGCCTTTCAGCTCAAATGTTGGCCCAGTCCCAGAATCAGTTCCAATCTAAAACCCTCCCTTGTACACCATCTCCTTAGCCCTCTCCTCATCCAATGGCAAGTCATACTAAAGGTGATAGATCCACCCTGTAATCTACCTGTAGAAGCTTATTCTACATTCTATTGTTGTTATTGGTACCAGCATGGGGCACAACACGGGCTTAATGTTCTCTCAATGTTATACAGCTGTTCACTGAGAGTTCAGAGTCATCATTCTGTTATGACTATGATTGAAGACACCGGAGCGGAGACACCGAAGCTGGTGGATATAGAAGTCTTTATTCAGCAAAAAAACAGACAGCTTACTGGAGACACTCTTGGAAGAAGTCCTGACCCAATAGTACATGACGTTTTTAGATCAAAGGTAATGGCAGGACAATTCTGTAGTTACAATGTATCCACAATGCTTCCTTTGAATTTTCAAACACTTAGATCTTCACACGAATACTCCATATACACAAAATGAATGCTAATCATTATTGTCTCTAAATTGCATTCATGCATATGCAGACATCTCAGGTCAATGAGTGTTCCTTTGCAATCGACCCCAGTCTGCAGCTCCAAGAACACCATTGTTCTGGGCTTCATTTTAGACTCAATCTACAATCTATGTTCATGTCTGAAGACTGGTTGTTGTTGAAATTAATATTTACCATATACCATGACTCCAGAATATGCCCTAACAACACGATCCCGTCAGCCAGCATTCTTAAGTTTGACTGTTACGTGTATCCTTCACTGGTCTCTTATCAAATCTTAGTAATGTTAATGTCATAGAGAGATACAACACTGTCCATGCTGACCATCAACCATTCATTTACTCTAAATCGACATTAATCCCATTTGCTATTCTCCCAACATTTCCACCACTCACCCACACACCAAAGTAGCCCACAGGGACAGATTAATCTGTCATCTCGCATGTCTTTAGGATGTGGCAGGAAACCAAAGTCCCTGGAGAAACAGTCACAGGGAAGATATGCAAAGTCCACACAGACAACGCTCAAGGTCAGTTTCATACTTGGGCCTCTGACACACTCCAGCTACTGTTACAGAGTCATAGATTTGTTCATTACAGAACAGGCCCCTTGTCCCAAGTCATCCATACCAACCATGATGACTATCCACACGAATCCCATGTGCCCACAATATTAATTGTCTCTCTGTTCCTTTTCCTATCCATGTACCTGTATCTTCCACTTCCAGTTCACCTGGCACCTCATTCCACGAGGCTTCCGTGTGAAAACTTTACCCGTATCTGCCTTAAGTATCTCCCCTCACACTTTAAATCTGCGTCCTCTTGAATCACAAGAGTCATGGGGCAATATAGAACTGTCAGGTCCTTTGGCTGAACAAGTCCATGGTCTCCATCTTGCAGGCTGGCTGGTGTCAATTTCCTGTATTCAATCCATATCCCTCCAGATCCCTACCCTCCATGTACCTATCCAACTGTTTCTTAAACAATGCTATTGTTCCTGTTCTAACCACTTCCTCGAGTTCTGCACTCCTCTGCCTTAGCCATCTTATCCCTATGTCCATTGTAATGTTATAAACCTCAGCCTTCTACACTACACTTTGAACAACCCAGCCTAATCTATCTTTCCTTGTAACTCTATGACCTTGCAACCCTCTATGCACAGTAACTTCCTGGTGAATCTCACCAAATCTAAAGCTACCAAATCCTTCCTGTAGAGCAGCGGCCCAACAATGTACATAATACTCTAAATGCAGCCAAACCAACACTGACATCTCAACTCTTATATTCAATGGGTCAGCAAAGACAGGCAAACATGCCAATTGCCTTCTTCACTACCCTAACCACCTATGTTACCAATTTCAGAGAGCTGTGATCATACCCCAAGATCACTATACAGCAACTCTGGCAGTGAAGTGATCTGGTAATACTGCTGCATTTGGCAACATTGCACCAGTTCTTCAAGGATTAGTTAAAGGTACAATTTCTAGATACACCTTCAAAGTGAAACAATCTTCAGATTGTGAGAGCTCTGTGCAGGGACAGGAACAAATGAGAGATTATTAGACCTTTCACTGAACCATTTTCCCTGCAAATCACCCTGGGCTTTGAAAATATTATAGAGCGTGATCATTATAATCCAGCAATAACAATAAGAAGCTGAGTGTGGGTCAACAGAGACTCCTGGCTAAAAGTCCAATTAAAATGGAAATGTGAGTGAGTCCCACACTAGACAGGCGATGGTGTCATGCATTAGTATCTGTCCCGACTCTGAAACCTTCTTGGAGCGGCTGGATCAAATATTTTGTTAGAGTAAGCCCATTGTGGCTCAACCTGTCATCAGCTCACACTCTAGGATTAGAAGCTGAAATATTTTAGTAGTTGGTACAAGCTGGTACATCTCAAACCAAAGCACTCAAACCCACTCCAATAACACACACAAAATGCTGAAGGAAGTCAGCAGGTCAGGAGAGGAATAACTCATCAGCGTTTCGGGCTGAGACCCTTCATCAAGACTGGAAATGAAGTGGGAAGAAGGCAGAATAAGAAAGTAGGAGAGGGGAAGGAATACAAGTTGGCAGGTGATAGGTGAAACCTGGTGAGGGGGGTGGAGGAGAGGGGCTGAAGTGAGAAGCTGAAAGGTGATTGGTGGAAGAGGAAAAGGGCTGAAGAAGAAGGAATCTGATAGGAGAGAAGAGTGCACCATGGGAAAAAGAGAAGGAAGAGGATCACCAGATTAGGTGATGGGCAAGTGAAGAAAAGAGAAATGATAAGAAGGGAGTCAGATTTGAGAATGGAGGAGAGAAAGGAGAACACAGAGGAATTATCAGAAGTTTGAAAAATTGATGCTTATGCTATCAGGTTGGAGACTACCATCCCTTAGATCACAGGGATATCAGGGAGCTCCGAGGGCAAGTTTCTCAAACAGAGTGTGGTGGAATCTGGAAGGAGCTGCAGCGAGATACAACTATGGCTTTAGAATTCCTAGGGATAAGTACACAGACAGGAAAGAGGAGTGATACATGTCTAATGCAAGTAAATGGGATTGCCACAGACGGGCATCATGACCAGCTTGGACAAGTTGGTCAAAAGCGCCCGTTTCTATGTAATTCTGTGACTCGATGACATAGTTTAAATCCAAAGTAGGTTACAGTGTCATAAGAAACAGGAGCAGGGACAAGCCATTCGGCCCTTCCAACCTGGTTGATCCTTCTCTTCAGATCATTTCTCCACACCTTTCTTGTATCACTCAGTATTCAGGAATCTTGAATAAAGTCATTTCTCGCCACTTAAATTCTTTCTTTCAAACTAGTCATACTCTGCTCCGGCGGGGGAAGCAGCTAACCTGACAAAACAGGCAAGAATTTTGTAAGTTTTGATGAACTTTAGAGAGTACAAACACAGTCTACTCAGTCACTCTCCATATGACAAGCCCTGGAGACAGATCAGTAAACCTTCACCACAGAACCCACCTCCCCACCCCCACCCTGAGGCAAGTGCATGCTTACCATAGACCAAAACTGTGCCCGATACTCCAGGCACTGTCTCAGCAAGACCACCTGCAACTGCAATTTCCTCCTTATCTCTGTGATCTAATCATCTCGTAAAGTGAAACGACCTGAACGGTGACTCTTGCTGTTGTTCTCGATCTCTAAATACTTCAAGCAACCAATGCTGTAGTGTTTTTAATATCTCAGTGATATTTGCGTAGTATTGTAAATATATTCTTTGATTAAGCATTCCTTGTTTGTTTTGTCGCGTGACCAGCAACAATGAATATATAACTGAGTGAAGTTTTATAAACAAACATAAACATTTATTAAACTCTGCTCAACAATAGCGAAAAATATTCAAACGACTAACTTAATCGGAAGTTAACTGCTATACAGCAACTCTGGAACAGTTCTTAAAGTGGTAAATTCAAACACAGTTCTTAAAGTGGTAAATTCAAACACAGTTCTTAAAATGGTAAATTCGAAAGTCCAAGTGATTTGCACAGTCAGTAAGGAGAGACTTCTCTGGAGCCGAATTTCTTCGAAGACGTGACATTACTGCTGATTCTGTCCAAAGGATTCATGACGAAGGAAATAAAACAGCTTAAAGGAATTGGCCTTTTCCAGGCAAATGAACATTGCAAAAAACTTTCCTGATATTACAGATGTTATCCCAGATGCAGGTCACTATTTCTGAACGAAGACTCAATCAGGTCGATTCTCTATGAAACCACTGAACAACACCAACTTTATTCAATCCTTCAGGTTCCTGTACTTTAGTAAGGTCTTCACTCTCCAATACTAGACTTACAATAAAAAGTAAAACTCCACTTTAAAAGGAAACTGCGTCATGAGACGAATACACAGCATAACAGAGTAACTGATGAATTAAACAACAAACTAAACTGCATAACCACAGGGGTTACCCGTTATATACCTGTTGAGAATATGTCATCACGTGATCTCACACTGGTGGGAAAGTCACATCTCCCCACCATCACAAGACCATTACATCATGCTCACAAGATACTCAATTACATCATGGCCATAAGACAGTCACAAGATACCCACAAGGTATGTAACAGTTTATATAAATAATTAGGGGTTATATGTAAGTATGTGAATGGCATACGTCATTATGCTACTATGTCATATGCACATGCCTCACTAAAGAAAAGCAAAACTAAGTACCCGAGTATCCCCATCTCTTGTGTTACTCTTTTGATTAGATTCTGGAGTTACAAAACATAACAGTGGTGATGAGTAAGTTTTAAAAGTGAACCCAAGATGTCTACATACCCGTCCTGTCGAAGCGCAGTGCATGTTTCTTCACAAGGGGAGAGAAGTGTTTTGAATTTTTTTTAAGCACAATGCATGTTTCTTCAGAAGAAGGGGAGAAAGAAGTTAGAGTTTTAAAAAAGGCAGTAAACAGATGAAATTCACAGGTTCATAAACAGTGTGCACCAGATGATAAATATAATACATTTTTTAAAAAGCAGAAATGGCTGGCTACATTGGAATGATAGATGTGTTTGATTGCACAGCAGTTAACTGGATGATATATACTGAATGAATTGAGCAACATTTTGAAGCAAATGAAATAGCCAATGAAAAGCAAGTATCTGTGTTTCTGAGTACAATAGGTGGAAAAGCAAACAGTCTTCTTAAAGGTTTGACTGCCCCAACCAAATCAGTCAAAATGAGCTTTGCTGATATTATAAACATACTGCAGGAACATTTAGAACTGAAAGCGTTATAGATTGCAGGACACTTTAGACTTCATAATTGGAATCAAAAGGAAAGGGAGTTCATTTCAGCTTATGTGGCTGAATTGAAGAACTTGACGAAGAATTGTCTGTTCAATGATGTGCTTAATGGAACACTGAGAGAACTTTTAACTTGTGGAATTTTACAAGAAAGCATTCAAAACAAGTTTCTAACTGAAGCACAACTCTCATTTAAAAGACCAGTGGAAATTGCTGTATCAATGGAAACAATGGTCACAGATGCAACTGAGTTTCAGTCAGGAATGAAAGTAAACATGAACAAAATTGCAACATCTAAACAGAAACTTGTCTGACCAAACAAATTGTGTTACTGTTATGGCAGGGTCTCACATACACCAGACCAATGCAGTTTTAAAAGCAAAATTTGTAGAAAAACAACAAATTAGGACACATACAAAGAGCATGTCAGGCAGATGAAAATAAATGGATTGCACAGAGAAGAGAAAAAGATAAAAATTCAAGCTACAGTTTCAAGAGGAGCGCCTATCTGCATGCTGTTGATGAAAAATCTGATAATGATGAGAGTGGAACAGGACTGAGTAGCCTTGAGACTTACAGCGTGAAAACTAACAAGAGACAAACAATATGACTTACACCAGAAGTCAACAGCAAATTCATTAAAATGGATTGGACACTGGCTCGGCTGTTTCAGTCATTCCTAAAAATGATTTTGAATGGTATTTCAAAGATACTGAACTGAAGCCTGTAGGTAGCCAACTGAGAACTTGCACTGGAGAAAAGATAACTCCTGTGGGAATGACACTTGTAACAGTGAAATACAACAACCAACAAGTCACATTGGGCTTTATGTGGTAAAAACAGAAGGTTAGCATTAAAGGGCAGTAACTGGCCAAGACAACCACAACTTAATTGGAGATCTATCCAACTATTTGCATGCAATTGAATCAACTGAAAGCAAATTAAGAAAGTTACTGGATGATGCCACGGCAGTGTTCAAGCTTGGCATTGGAAAACTAAAGAACATCAATGGTAAGATAGTGTTAAGTGAAAATGCCACGCGCTGTTCGGTTCCTTATACCATCTGTAACAAAGTAGCCAATGAGCCAGATCGCATGGAGGCTGACGAAATTCTTTTCAAGGTTGAGTGGAGCCCATGGACAATACCAGTGGACCCACTAGACAAGAAGAATGGGTCTGGCATGATCTGTGGTGATATTAAGGTCAGCATCAACCCAAACTGCACAAGGAAGAGAGAAAGATAAGAAGTGAAAAACTGAGAATAGATCAGTACCCTCTGCCCAGGATGGAGAATACTTTTGCAAACCTTTCTGGAGGAAAATGTATCAACAAAATGGACTTAACTGATGGCAACATACGGATGGAGATGGAAGATGAGTCCAAATTGCTTCTCACCATAAACATTTATAAAGTGCTTTATCGCTGTAATAGGCTTAATTCTGGTGTAAGATGTGGAGCAGGTGCTGTAAGGTTGCTCAGGCACTCAAGGTTAACCTGGATGACATCATTGTTAATGGTGAAAATGACAAGGAACATCTTCAAAATCTCACGACAGTGTTAAAAATATGAGAAGGTTATGGGCTCAGTGCAAGATACAAGAAGTGTGAACTCTTTAAACCAAACATCACTTACTGTGGTCACACCATTGACACACAAGATTTACACAAGTATGCTGAGAAAATTCAAACAGTGGTGGATGCTCCAAGGCCAAAGGATTTGGCGTAGTTGGGGTCCTTTTTAAGATTTGTCCATTTCTATAACAGGTTCCTGCCAAATCTGGCTACTGTGCTCCATCCCTTGAACTCATTACTACAGATTGGGAAGAAATGGCAATGGATGAAGCAGTATGAGGTGGGTTTCCAAAGGACAAAGGAAATGGTGACATCAGACACTGTATTCATACATTATGATCCACATCATCCAGTGAAGCTTGCCTGTGATGCGGTTACGTCACACGTTATGAGTGATGGAAGTGAATGCCTCATGACCTTTGCATTGCATTCTCTTACCACTGCAGAGGATGCTCAGGTTTACAGAGAGGCCTTGATTGGAGTGTAAAACAATTCAACTAGTACTTGCATGGGAGAGAGTTTACCCTCATTAATGGTCAGCAACCACTAATGTCCAATTTCAACCTGCAGAAGGGTGTTCCACTAACAGCAACAGCACGAATGCAGAGGTGGGCCCTGTTTCTTAGAGGACACAATTAGAAGATTGAGTTCAAGAAGACAAGTAATCATGGAAATGCTGATGGATTTACCTTTATGTTTCCCTATGGAAAAGGAAATACCTGAAAAATTTACAAAAGAAGACACTCCTCTTGACATATTCTCCCTAATTCTCCCTGATGTCAGCTGAAGATGACACATCAATTGGTTGAGGAGGGCAGAGATAATCTAAAGGGAAACCAGAAAAGACCCCACACTGTCTCAGGTCTACATGGCCACCCAGAATTGCTTTAATGTGCAGCAGAAATTCCAGTTCATCATTTTTACCAGTGCTGGGATGAACCTGCCCTTAACAGGTGGTTGCCTTATGTGGAGACTGAGATTTGCTATACCATCCAAGCTAAGAGCTAAAGTGTTGGAGGAGCTAAATGCTAGTCATGAAAGTGCAGTCAAAGTTGAAAGCATTGGCTAGAAGCTATGTCTGGTGGCCTGGGTTAGATCAGCAGATTGAGTAGCTTGCCATGCACTTTTCTGGATGCCAACATGTCCAGGAGATGTGAAGAGCAGCATTTCTCCATCCCTGAGAATGTCCTGCGTAACCCTAGGAGAGGGTTCATGTGGATTTTGCAGACCACTCATGGGAACAAATTTCTTGGTAGTGGTGGATGCAGCTACAAAGTGGCCAGAAGTGTCAGAAGTGTTCCCAGTAGCCTCCACTATGGCCTCGCACATTGTTGATGCATTCAGAAGGCTCTTCGCAAGGACTGTTGTTCTTAGTCAGTGGCAATGGACCACAGTTTGTTGTGGAACAGCCAAACCTGACAATGAATGGAATAAGGCATATTACATCTGCACCGTGCCACCCAGCTACAAATGGTTTGGTGGAGAGGTTTGTCCAGAGTCTAAAGACGGCACTGTGAGCAATGTCAGGAGAACACACCACACTGACACTGAATCAGAAGCTCACCAATTTCCTCCTTGCATATCACAATGCAGCACATTCCACAATCAACAACTCACTGGCTATGCTGTTCCTGAGTCGTCCCCTGCATTCATGTTTGGACCTCCTAATACCCAATCTCAGAAAGAGTACACAGGACAAACAATTGAGACAATCTGAGGGCTCCTCAAATAAGGAGATTCAACCTTTCACTCCTGGACAAGCTACCCTGGTGAGGGTCTACAGGGATGTTGAAAAGTGGACACTTGGAAAGATTAAGGACATAACTGGACCCCTCTCCTACGCAGTGGACAATGTGTCTGATGTTATCTGGAGGTGACACATCAATCAGTTGAGGGGAGCAGAGTCAATTGTTGGAGAAGAAAGGTGTCCAGAGCTGTCAGAACCACCTCCTGCAGTCCCTGAGTCAACTCCTACTACCAGCACGGAGAAGGTCCCAGAATCTGAGATTGTTTCACGGCCACAAGTCTCACCTGCCAAGCAGAGTGAACACCCTTGTCAAGAAAGACATTATCTGACAGGAGTAAAAAATCCTCCACATTTAATCTTTTGGCCTGAATGGGACAATTTAAAATTTACTATGCTGTGGCTATCTGTATGGTACTGTGTGTGTGTGTGTGTGTGTGTGTTTTTGAGGGAGAGACTAGAACATAGAAATTTACAGCACATTACAGGCCCTTCGAGCCGGCTGGCATCAGCGCCGGACTTCGGAGCGAAGGCTCCCGAGTTCAAATCCAGCCGGCTCCCTTGCACGCTTTCCATCCGTGCTGGGTTGAGCGTCGAGCTAGCAACTCGGCCTCATAAAAATAAGAAAGCCTGCTAAAAAATACTGTCACGACGGTGTCCCGATGACTCCACTCGGAGTTAAGGGCTTTCTAAAAATAACAGGCCTTTCGGCCCACAAAGTTGTGCCGACCATGTTAACTACTCTAGAAACTGCCCAGAATTTCCCTAGCCCATAGCCCTCTATTTTTCTAAGCTCCATGTACCTATCTAAGAGGCTCTTAAAAGACCCTACTGTATCCACTTCCACCACCACTGCCGGCAATGCATTCCAGACACCCACCACTCTGTGTGAAAAACTTACCCCTGACATCCCCTGGGTACCTACTTCCAAGAACCTTAAAACTATGCCCCCTTGTGTTAGCCATTTCAGCCCTGGGAAAAAGCCTCTGGTTATTCCCACAATCAATGCCCCTCATCATCTTATACACCTCTATCAGGGTCACCTCTCATCCTCCATCGCTCCAAGGAGAAAAGGCCAAGTTCACTCAACCTATTCTCATAAGGTACGCCTTCCAATCCAGGCAGCATCCTTGTAAATCTCCTCTGCACTCTCTCTATAGTATCCTCATCCTTCCTGAAGTAAAATTTAAAGGCATCCGTTAGTCTTGCGAGACCATGGATCTGCGCCTGGAAAGTCTTCACTCTCCAGGGCGCAGGCCTGGGCAAGGTTGTATGGAGGACTGGCAGTTGCCCATGCTGCAAGTCTCCCCTCTCCACAACACTGATGTTGTCCAAGGGAAGGGCATTAGGACCCATACAGCTTGGCACCAGTGTCATCACAGAGCACTGTGTGATTAAGTGCCTTGCTCAAGGACACAACACTCTGCCTCAGCTGGAGCTTGAACTCATGACCTTCAGATCACTAGTCGAACGCCTTAACCACTTGGCCACATGCCCACACTCCTTCCTGAAGTGAGGTGACCAGAACTGAACACAGTACTCCAAGTGTCAAGAACTTGTCAATCTTCACCTTAAGTACACCCAATGACCTGGCCTCCACAGCTGTCTGTAGTAACAAATTCCACAAATTCACTAACCTCTGCTAAAGAAATTCCTCCGCATCTCTGTTTTAAATGGATGGCCCTCTACCCTAAGGCTGTGCTGTCTTGTCCTAGACTCTCCCACCATGGGAAGCATCCTTTCCACATCTACTCTGTCTAAACCTTATTTGAAAGGATTCAGTGAGATTCCCCTCATCTTTCTAAATTTCAGTGAATACAGGTCTAGAGCCATCAAACATTCCCCATATGATAACCCCTTCATTCCTGGAATCATCCTTGTGAACCTCCTCTGGACCCTCTCCAATGCCAGCACATCTTTTGTGAGATAAGGAGCCTAAAACTGTTCAAAATACTCAAGGTGAGTCCTCACCAGTGCCTCATACAGCCTCAGCATCACATCCCTGCTCTTATATTCTAGACCTCTTGAAATGAATGCTAGCATTGCATTTGCCTTCCTCACCACCAACTCAACCTGCAAATTAACTTTTAGGATGTTCTTCACAAGGACTCCCCAGTTCCTTTGCATTTCAGATTTTTGGATTTTCTCCCCATTTGGAAAATAGTCTGCACATTTACTTCTTCTACTAAAGCGCATGACGATGCATTTTCCAACATTGTATTTCATTTGCCACTCTCTTGCCCATTCTCTTAATCTAAGTCCTTCTGCAGCCTTCCAGTTTCCTCAACATTACCTGTCCCTCCACCAATCTTCATATCATCTGCAAACCTGACAACAAAACCATCTATTCCATCATCTAAATCATTGATATACAAAATAGAAAGAGAGCAACACCTTACATATTTGAGTTCAGATGCATTCTATATTGAGTTGGAGTTTATGGCTAAGCAGGGAGGAGTGTTGTGTATTTAATATTTCAGTGATATTTGAGCAATACCATAAATATATAGTTTGATTAGGCATTCTGAGTTTGTTTAGATAATTTATGATGGGTTATATATAGAAGTACGTGAATGGCATACATCATTACGCCACCATGTCGTACATGTGTGCCTCACTAAAGAAAATCAAAATGGATTACACAAGTATTCCCGGCTCCCGTGTTTTTCTTTCAATTACTTTCTGCAGTTACAAAACGTGACAAAGGGGGCTAATGTTTGTGAGATTTGTGCCTGAGGCTTTTTTCTCTGAAATGTTTTCAATGGACAGAGTGAGGGAATTTTCACATCCCTCACCTTCACTGCCAAAGGGATTTATTGTTTCCCAGAGAGAGTGAATGCAGCACAGTCCCACCTTACTGCATGCTCATACAGCCATACACACCCACAGACACACACACTCACAAGCTTAAATCACGCACTCACTCAAACATAACTGTAAACATGAAAATACATGTTTTCCTGCAAAAGCCAATGATTCGCTGGCTGACAAAGCTTATTCTGCTGAGAAACATCGCTTTAATTTCTCTTATTTCTCAGATGGTCTAGTCGCCATGGTGACAATCTAGCAGCTCTCCTCCCTCAGGTCACAGCTTTATTGATGGTGTGAAAACAGAATTCAGAGGATAAACTAATAAAATTCCACCTGTTGTAGATAATGGAAACAGCCAGCCCACTGAATCCACCTTCTGCACTTGGTAACCATGGTTAGCTTTTAGCCTTCATTAGAAACATGAACTTTGTTTTAATCATTAGCAAAATCCACTGCAGGATATCTTCATTTTACTGGTAACCACCTGATGATCTTCTGGGCAGTTATAGCACTGGGAGGGTGTTCCTGAGCTCCTAAAAATAAATTCTACTAAAAATCAGACCTGGAAGAGGGTTAGCCAGAGAGCTGGAAGAGGTTCAGCTCTTCCAGCCTGGAGCAGGGCAGTGTGAGCCACCAAAGGAACTAAGTATAGAGATAGAGAAAGCTTTCACCGAAAATCTTCAGTGATCTGCGGATGCCGAGTGTCACCAGAAGGATTGAAAAGGTCACAAAAAAAGGCACCAGTGTAGGTCACTCAGCCCCTCAATCCTGTCCCATAATTCAATGTGATCATGACTCCTCTTCTGTACCAGTTCCCCAGAACATCCAATTCCACAATCTTTCATATTTATCTGTCCCTAACCTTGGCACAGAATTCCAGAGATTCAGTGACTTCAGAGAAGAAATTTCTATGCACCGCAGTTTTAAATGACCAGCCCTTACCTTGTAACTCTATCGCCTTGTTATGATTCTCCCATTAATGGAAGCCAGTTAACAGCTACCTTGTCTTTCAAGAGGGTGATGCTTCACAAGGTGACAGTGCCCAATGGAGCATCTGGTAGGGCTCTGAAACCCTGTGCTAACCAGCTGGTGGGGACGTTCAGGCATTTTCATTCTCTCATTGCTACACGTCAGAAGTTTCCACCTGTTTCAAAAGGGCATCAACCATACCGGTGTCCAAGAAGAGCAGAGTGAGACGCCTTAAGGACTATTGTCCAGTAGCACTCACATCTGTGGTGATGATGTGCTTTGGGAGGTTGGTTATGGCTAGAATCAACTCCTCCTTAGGCAAGGACCTGGACCCACTGCAATGTGTCTATCGGCACAATAGGATCTCCAGTGGATGTGATCTTATTGGCTCTTCACGCAGTCTTGGATCACCTGGACAATACTAATATTTACTTCAGGCTGCTGTTTATTGACTACAGCTCAGCGTTTAACACAATCATTCCTACAGTTTTGATCAAGAAGCTCCAAGTCCAAGGCTCTATACCTTTCTCTGCAACTGGATCTTTGACTTCCTAACTGGAAGACCACAGTCTGTGTGGATCGGAAATAACATCTCCACCTCACTGATGACCAACACTGGCACATCTGAAGTATGAGTGCTTAGCCCACTGCTCTACTCTCTCAACACCCATGACTGTATGGCATGGAAGAGCTCAAATATCTTCTACAAATTTGCTGACAACACAACTATTGTTGGCAGAGTTTCAGATTATGATGAGGAGTGCAGGAGTGAGATTTATCAGCTAGTTGAGTGGTGTAACAGCAACAATCTTGTACTCCACATCAGTCAAACAAAAGAATTGATTGTGGACTTCAGAAAGGTTACGATAAGGGAACACATACCAGTCCTCATCAAGAGGTCAGAAGTGGAAAAGGTGAACAATTTTAAGTTCTTGGTTGTCAACATCTCTGAGGAACTATCCTAGGCCTAACTATCAATGCAGTTACAGTTGTAACTCTCAGACTCGCCCAGCACATGTTCGTATAGGGGGAGACAACTTCTGGCCCCGCCAAACTGAGAACTCTCATTTGTGTGGATGCTGCATGATGTGTTGCCCAGTTACAAATCCGCTCCGCAAAGTATCAGACAGTACACTATATGCAATTAAGTGATTTAACTTTATAAAACTTAATCTGAATATAGGGTTAGTAAAGAAAATAAAAAGAACAAGGGCCCATTTTAAGAGAAAAGTCAAAAGTGCACGTCGGAGCTCACAAATACGTCCATTCATCAACCATCCACCTCCTCCGAGCGTCGCCCACCTTCGGACCCTCTCTCCCAGTCCACTCCATCCGGTGGGCTACCAGCTCTCTCCACATACGTCTTTCTTCTTCTCCTCGCGCCGACCAAAGACCGCGAAAATCTCTCTTCCAGGCTCACAAGAAACAACAACAGCATTCCAAACCACGTTATCTCTAGTCATAACCCAAACATTGCTGCTACAGAGAAACCATTATATTAGCAGTGAAACCTTACAGCGTGCTACACTATTAAGGTACGACAGTGGTTATATTTCATTAGGAGTTTGAGGAAATTTGGTATTCACAAAAGACCCCCACAAATTTCTACTGGAGTACCGTAGAGAGCATTCTATCCGGCCGCATTGCCATCTGGCATGGGTGAGCCACTGCACAGGATCAAAATAAACTGCAGAAAGCTGGAAACTCAGTCAGCTCCATATGGGGCACCCCAGCAGCCAAGGCATCTTCAAGGATTGATGCCTCAAAAATGCCTGCAGCCATCGTTAAGGACCCCATCGCCCAGGACATGCCTTCTTCCCATTGCTACCATCAAGGAGGTACAGGAGCCTGAAGGTTTAGGTTCTACTCCTCTGGCATCAGATTACTGAATGGACATTGAATACTACCATGAATATTACCTTTACTTTTTTTCTCTTTTTGCTCTACTTACATTCTTTAACTTTTTTTTTAGATATTCATACTTCTTACTGTAGAGTCATAGAAAGCTACAGCATAGAAACAAGCCCTTCAGCCCATCCAGTCTGTGCCAAACCACTTCAACTACTTAGTCTCATCGACCTGCACCCAGGCAATAGCTCTCCCGTCCATGTACCTGTACTAACTTCTCCTCTATGTTGAAATCAAAATCGCATCCACCACTTACGCTGGCAGCTCGTTCCACAGCCTCACTCACCATCCTTTGAGCGGAGATGTTTTCACTTATGTTCTCCCTAAACATTTCACTTTTCATCCTTAATCCATGGCCTCTAATTGTAATCTCACCAAACCTCAGCAGAAAATGCCTGCTTGCATTTGACTTATCTATACCCCTCATAATTTTGTACACCTCTACCAAATCTCCTCTTAATCTTCCATGTTCTAAGGAATGAAGATTTAACCTATTCAGTCTTTCCTTATAACTCAGGTCCTCTAAACCCAGCACCATCTTGTAAATTTTCTCTGTACTCTTTCAACCTTGTTTACAAACGTTTGTACATCTTTCCTGTAGGTAGGTGACCGAAACTGCACACACAATACTCCAAACTAGGCTTCACCAACTTCAACATAACATCCTGTCTCCTGTACTCAGTACTTAGATCTATGAAGACCAATGTGCCAAAAGCTCTCTTAACAACCCTATCGACCAGTGCCGCCACTTTCAATAAATTATAAACCTGTATTCCCAGATCCCTCTGTTCTACCACACTCCTTAGTGCCCTACCACTTACTGTGTAAGACCTACCCTGGTTGGTCTTTGGGAAGTTCAACACCTTGCACTTGTCTGCATCAAACTCCATCTGCCATTTTTAGCCCGTTTTTCCAGCTGGTCCAGATCCCTCTGCAAGCCATGATAGCCTTCCTCGCTGCCCACTGCACCCACAATCTTAGTGTCATCCGCATTTGCTGATATAGTTAACCACATTATCATCTAGTTCATTGATATAGATGACAAACAACAATGGACCCAGCACTGATCCCTATGGCACTCCACTGGTCACAGGCCTCCAGTCAAACAGACAACCATCTACTACCACTCTGTCTTCTCCCACAAAGACATTGTCTAATCCCATTTACTACCTCATCTCCAATGCCGAGCAACTGAACCTTCTCGACCAAATTCCCATGCGGGATCTTGTCAAATACCTTGCTGAAATCCATGTAGACAACATCTACTGCCTTGCCTTCACCCACTTTCCTGGTAACTTCTTTGAAAAACTCTATAACATTGGTTAGACACAACCTACCATGCATAAAGCCAGGCTAGCTAACCCTACTCAATCCTTGTCTATCCAAATATTCATATATCTGGTCTCTTAGAACACCTTCCAATAACTTTCCCACTGCTATGTCAGACTCGCCGGCCTATAATTTCCTGGTTTTTTCTTGGAGTCTTTCGCAAACAGCAGGACAACACTGGCAATCCTCCAATCCTCTGGTACCTCACCTGTCACACAGGATGAGCTAAGTATCTCTGTTAGGGTCCCTGCAATTTCTACACGTGTCCACAAGGTCCAAGGCAACATCTTGTCAGGCTCTGGGGAATTGTCCACCATGATTTGCCTCAAGACAGCAAACACCTCCTCCTCTGGAAACCGTATGGATCCATGACCTCTCTGCAGAACCCCAGAATATTGAGCTGCCAGTCCTGCTCCTCCTGTAACTAAGTCTCACTAACGGCTACAATGTTTTAATTCCATGTGTTGGTCCATGCCCTGAACTCATCTGCCTTTCCTCCAATACTTCCTCCATTGAAATATACACAAATCAGAACATTAGTCCCACTATGGTCAACCTTTTGCTTCCTGACTTCTCTGAGATCTTATCATTTGTCCCCACAACCACTCTGGTTCCCATTGCCCTGCATCTCGTCTAACACCCCCCCCCCACCCCATGCAATATTAGCAACCCTTCCTGCTGATTCGCAGTGTAGAGTTTTTAATTACTGAGTTTAGCAGAGTACTGTGGCCACAAAACAACATCTTTCACAACACATGCCAGTGATACTGAACCCTATTCTGATTCCATTAGGATCTTCTGTGTTTGTACAAGGTCACCCCTCAGACCTCTGAAGCCCAATGAATACAGACTCAAACTGTCCACATTGTCTCGACAGAGCCTGGATGACTCCATGGAACCATGATGCCGTGGCCATTACAGAGACCTGGTTGTGAGAAGAGCCACTCAACGTCCAAGGATTGAGATGTTTCAGAAGATGATGTAAAAGAGGAGGGGAGCTGCACCACTGATCAAGGAGAATGTCCGAGCAGCACTCAGAGGAAGAGTACAGGATGGCTCACCCAGTGAAGCAATGTGGGTTGAGCTCGGGAACAAGAAAGGTGTGATCAATACAATGGGGGTAATCCATGGATGTTCCTTTAACCAGAGGGAAAAAGAGGATCCTAAAGAGACAGGAGGCAAGATATACACCAAGAGCCAAGGGGGAAAAAGGAAGCTGAATACAGTATATTGTTAGACAGGGAAAGCGAGATGGGAATGTACAGGGAACTAGATAGTCAACAGATGGAGAGCAAAAAGGACATCTACTAGAGTGGTGTTGGAAGATAGAGGTGGTGAGAGCCCGTGAGAGCCAGTGAGAGAGGAAGAGAAAGGGGGGGGGGGGGAGATAGAGAGAAAGAGAGAGAGAGAAAGAGAAAGAGAGAGAGAGAGAGAGAAATGGAAGTGAGACAGTGAGAGCGAGCGAGCAAGAACAAGGGAGCAATAAAGAGAGAGAGCAATAGAGAGCAAGAGAGCTATAACAAGGGAGATATAATGAGAGAGAAAGGGAAAGTAGGAAACAGAGGGGATAGAATGTGAGAAAGAGAGAAGGGATAAAAAGAGAGGGATATATAGGGGTGACAGAGGGGAGAGAGAGAGAGAGGGCAGGGAGCTAGATAGAGAGGGGGATAGAGAAGTGGATGATGAAGGGAAAGAGAGAGTTAATGAGAGAGAGAGTGAGAAAGGGGGAGGGGAGATCAGCGAGAAAGAAGTAGATAGAGAGATGGCCCACGTGAGCCAAAGACAGAGTCTGGACACACGTTTGGTGAGGGTTGATGGCATGGCTGAGTGTAGCACCACAGGCACAGAGAGGTAGCTGGTAAATGAAAGCTGGTCGGTGCCCGCACCTTCACCGAGGTTGAAGTTGGGGGGTTAGAAGGTTGTACACAGTGGCAGTCCCTCCCCAGTGACTGAACAAACCTAGACTCTAGAACTCATTCCTTAATGTGCCCTCGCCATCCAATCATTCCTTACAAGAGAGGCAGCCCCAGGAATAAGCAGTACCTAGTCTGGAGAATATTCTTACAAAAACCTTCATTAAATATTCATAACTCATTAAGCTGTGCGGAGAGGCAATGTTGATATGCGTCACTGCATGAAGACTAATTCACCTTTCAAACTCATTGAAGCCAAAGGCAAATGCTTGCTCAAGCACTAGAACCTGCAGGTGGGGCTGTGACCCCTGTGAGTGGTGAGAGATGAGCAGAGGTGAGGAGTGGGTGTGTTCAAACAGGCCTGCTGATAACTTTGTGCTAGTGCAAGCTACACACAAAAAATTCTCTTAACATTCCCTGGCCCTGGAATAACTGAAGACGGCTGCTCTAGTGTTGCAGAGATTTTTTTTCTGGGATTATGGGTATAGAACATAGAACAGTATAGAACAGGAACAGGACCCTCAGCCCACATTATTACGCTGAGCTAGTAATTAAAAGCTTATTAAATTAGTCTCTTCTGCCTCCACAAGTACGTACCCTTTCATTCTCCGCACAGTCATGTGACTAAGAGCCTCTTAAATGCCTCCAATGTATTTGCCTCCACCACCAGCATTCCAGGTACTCACTAGTCTTCGTAAAAGTTTTAGCCTGCGCACCTCCTTTAAATCTAACCCCTCTCACCTTAAGTGCACATGGCTCTAGCATTAGACAATTCAATCCTGGGAGAAAGTTACTGGCTGTCTACCCTATCTATGCCACTCATAATATTATAAACTTCTGTCAGATCTCCACTCAGCTTTTGCTGCTCTAGAGAACACAAGTTTGTGCTGTCTTCTCTAATACCACATGGCTTCGAATCCAGGCAGTATCCTGGTAAGTATCTTGTCCACCCTCTCCAAAGCCTCCACATTCTTCCATTAATGGGGCAACCAGAAATGAATGCAGGGCCTAACCAGAGCTCCATAAGACTGCATGGAGAGAGAATAAAATAACTGCTACAGCTGGGATGCAGACCATTTGCCCAATTGAGTCAATGCAAAGTCACATTCAAATTGCGCTCTTCCCCAGTAGCTCCAGGAATTACTTTCCTTCTCTGGCTCTTAAATTCCCTCTTGAAAGTTCCAGCTGTTTGGATTGCCAGTGACTTACAGATCTCTGTTTTCCCTTGTGGCCTTTGTCAGGCAATGTCCCCTGCCTCCTGACCCATCCATCATGGGGGCCCTACCCCAGCTTCACCCCTGACAGCTTCTTCTCACCCTTCTTCACAACTCCTGACTCACCCTAGAGCTGAAGACCCTTCAGTGTTTTGCATGGTCCATTGAGCCTATTCTTGTCCTCAGCTGCCAGGATGGTGTATCTAAGAAGCATTTAGAGCCCACCCTTTAACAGTGAAGTGAGGCTCCTTCTTGAATCACTGCCATCTTTCAGGTGATGGTGCTCCCCTGGTGGTGATGGAGAGGGAGTTCCAGAAGTTAGATCCAGTGATGCTGAAGTACCTGGAAATATTTCCAAATCTGGGTAGTGTGAAATTTGGAGGGGAACTGACTGGTGGAGGTGTGATTCTCAGCTGTGAGGCCATCCTGGCAAACATTCCTTGCATTCCTTCTAGGGTTTCTCAGCTCTCCAAATTGCAGTGGTTTGAATTAGAATTGATGCCCCAGTTGTGCCCTGACAGGTTAGAAAACAGAACATAGAAGACAGTAGCACAGAAGAAGGTCCTTCAGTCACAATGTCTGTGTCGATCATGAAACTAGTCAAAACTATTTCCATCTGCCTGCACATGTTCTATATCCTTCCAGAGAAGTTTACATAACTTCCTGCCATTTGAAATCCACACTTGATAATAAACTCAACAAGCCATTGGTTCCCTCCACTTCTCCTGATGAGGTAAAATATCTATGAACTTCTAATGCTGGATCCTGCTGTTGCTCAAGCTTTCCATCCCTGATGTCACTGAAGTTAGTTAGGTTGAAAGATATCCCTTCCTCATTCTCATTGTCATCACACCAACCCACTTCTCAGCCTCCCTTTCCCCAACGCAACACATCGCTTCAACAAGCTTCCCACAGGGCCCATTCTGCAGGGCTACTGATTCAGTCCCACCTCCATTGCCTCCACTCCAGAACCAAGGTAATCCCCAGTTCAGTCATCTACCTGCAGGACACAGGCAACACATGTGTATGTGTATATCATGATGCCAGGGGGTCGCAGCCAAGAGGATGGGCTATTCACTCAGCGGCCATAAAACCAACCTGCCCCTGCTTTAACATCAAAAATATAAGACCATATATATAGGAGCAGAAGTAGGCCATTTGGGCTATCGAGTCTGCTCCGCCATTCAATCATGGGCTGATCTAATTCTTCTAGTCATCTCCACTCCCCTGCTTTCACCCCATACCCTTTGATGCCCTGGCTAATAAAGAACCTATCTATATCTGTCCTAAATACACCCAATGACTTGGCCTCCACAGCTGTTTGTAGCAACAAATTCCACAGATTTACCACCCTCTGACTAAAGTAATTTCTCCGCACCTCAGTTCTGAAAGAACATTCTTCAATCCTGAAGTTGTGCCCTTTTGTTCTAGAATCTCCTACCATGGGAAATAACTTTGCCATAGCTATTCTGTTCAGGCTTTTTAACATTCTGAATGTTTCTATGAGATCCCCACTCATTCTCCTGAACCAGGGAATATAGCTCAAGAGATGCCAGATGTTCCTCATACGGTAACCCTTTCATTCCTGGAATCACTCTCGTGAATCTTCTCTGAACCCTCTCCAATGTCAGTGTATCATTTCTAAAATAAGGAGCCCAAAACTGCACACAATACTCCAAGTGTGGTCTCACGAGTGCCCTATAGAGCCTCAACATCACATCCCTGCTCTTACATTCTGTACCTCCAGAAATTAATGCCAACATTGCATTTGCCTTCTTCACAACCGACTCAACCTGGAGGTTAACCTTTAGGGTATCTTGCACAAGGACTCCCAAGTCCTTTTGCATCTCTGCATTTTGAACTCTCTCCCCATCTAAATAATAGTCTGCCAATTTATTTCTTCCACCAAAGTGCATCTACAGACACTTTCCAATATACATTACAGTCGGCCCTCCATATCCGCAGGAGTTTGGTTCCGGGACCTCCCGCGGATACCAAATTCTGCGGATGCTCAAGTCCCATATACAAAATGGTGTAATATTTGCATATAACCTACGTACATCCTCCCGTGTACTTTTAATCATCTCTAGATTACAGTACTTATAATACCTCATACAATGGAAATGCTATGTAAATAGTTGTTACACTGTATTGTTTAGGGAATAGGACACTTTGGAGGAGGCTCAATAATACTAATGTCAGGGTCTGGGCTCAAACAACAAGTGCTGGAGAGAGGACTTCCAGGGATTTTTTTTCAATCCTGGTCCACGGTTGGTTGAATCTGCAGATGCGGAACCCACGGATACGGAGGGCCAACTGCATTCCTAAATTAAACACAGGAAATATAATGCAATCGGTACATGCCTTTCTGTACATGAATTATGCCGTCAAGCCAATACGTTCCATGTACAAAGTACCAACATCACTCACAGATTCAAAGAACCATACAGCTCAGTAACAAGCCATTCCACCCCACATCCCCGTCCATGCCAACTGTGATGACTATTGATGTTAATCCCATTTGCCGGTATTTGATCCTACTGCTTCCTTATCCAAGTGTCTGTCCAAATGTCTTTTAATTGTCCACAATTTCCTCTGGCAGTCATTCCATACACCCACTAACCCCGTCAGCAGCACTCCCTTGCAGACATCTTGTTCTGGAAGACCAACAAGTTTAAGAGCGTTGTTCAGCAAGTTGATGAACTCCTGGCAGCTCCCTTGGTGGGATTTAACCACCACCACTATCCCACCCCCCTAGATCCAACTTTCTGACTGAAAGCTTGCTTAACTAAATGGTGAAGATTGGATCTCAGTTTAGTGATGAGGGCTTGTGAAGGTCGCTGGACAGGATATTATAGCTGCCTTCACTGCGCACCACTTGAAGAAAATTGAACTCCCTCTAAGTGTTGCCAACTCATTCTAATCCAATATAGAGGCTAACATGATGTTACTTTTGCCACTTGTTCCACAGTAATAGTTTCACAGATAGAAGTGAATACCTGATGCTGGGCAGAACTGTGAACGGAATTCAGAATTACCACTTTGTGATATGAACTTCTCACAGGCAAAGACTCTGCTTGACTCAATACATTGAGTGGGTAGTCAGAGACCTTTTTCCCAGGGCAGAAATGGTTAATAAGAAGGGGCATAATTTTTAAGGTGACTGGAGGCAGTATGATGGGGGGGAGGGGGGTGGATATCAGAGGTAAGTTTTAGATTCAGACAGTGGTTTGTACTGGTAATGCCCTGCCAGCAGTGCTGGCAGAGGCAGATACATTGGGGCAGTTAGGAAACTTACTGTGGATAAACACATGGATGAAAGAAGGACTATATAAAAGGGAAGGGTTAGATTGATCTTAGGGTAGTTTAAAAGGTTTGCACAACAATGTGGGCCGAATGGCCTGTACTGTGCTGTAGTGTTCTATGTTCTGTATTCTATATACCACCTAACATTGCTCTCATCATAAAAATTCAAGCTGTCTCTCAAGGAAAATAAAACACGCTTGGAGGAGCTCTGTAGGTCAGTGGCTATGTCCAGATGAAGAGTTTTGGTCCAAAACATCAACTGTTTATTCCTCTCTGTAGATGCTGCCTGACCTGCTGGGTTCCTCCAGCATTTTGTGCATGTTGCTCTGGATTTCCAGCATCTGCAGAATCTCTTGTGTTTCAGAAACACTCATGCTTCAGGGTAAACATCCTTCATCAGAATGTTTGTGTATTACATATTCCTTTACCAAGAGAGAAAGCAAGTCAGGCAAAGTACTGGAGACGGCAGGGGAGGGCGCTGGGTGCAAAAGAAGGGAGTGTCTGTGACAAGGTGAAATAGCAGACATCCTTTGAATGGGCCGTTAACTCCTTTCTCTGTGTAACATGTTACTAATACAACATAGAACAGTACAGCACAGGAACAGGCCCTTCGGCAAACCCTGTCTGTGCCAACCATGATGCCAATTTAAACTGCACATCTGTTTGCACATACTCTTTGTCCCTCCATTCTCTGCACGTTCATTCGTGTATCAATGCCTCTTAAAATTCACTATTCTATCCACTTCCACCACTTCCCCTGGCACCTGCCACTCAGTATAAAAAAATTGCCTGCAAATCTCCTTTAAACTTTCCCCTTCTCACTTTTGTGCTAGTCCCTCGAGTACTTGACATTTCCACCCTGGGTAAAAGACTCTGATCATCTACCCCATTTATGTCTCTCATAATTTTATAAATTTCCATCAAGTCATCTCTCAGCCTCTGACATTCCAGAGAAATCAGAATCCAAGTTTTTCCAGCCCTTCTCGTAGCTAATACAGGTCCACAATCCCTTATCCGAAATTCTGAAATCCAAAAAGCTCCAAAAACCTAAGTTTTTATCGCCAACAGCTGACGTCACTCAGGTGTGACATGGCAGCACTAGCGGAGGCCGCCAGACGTCAGTTGTGGCTCAGCACTTGTACTGGTTACACATGCATTTGCAGTTCGCTGATATTTTGTGTTCACTGTTGACTTTGTGTTTAATTTCACAGTGAAAATGTCAAAAAGAGCTGCAGATACCCCTATGGGTAACAATGAGAAAAAGAGAAGGAAGCATCGATCATTATCAATAACGCAGAAAGTGAAGTTATTGCAGAAGCTTGATCGTGGTGTGTCTGTGCGGCATCTTACTGAAGAATATGGTGTTGGAACTACCACTGTATATGACTTAAAGAAACAGAAAGACAAGTTACTGAAGTTTTACAATGACAGTGACGTTCTACATTTATTCCAATAAGTCATTTACTATGCGTCTGATTCGGTTCGTTTGAAGCTGTATATTTTTATGTTTTATTGAATTTTTTTTTGTCATTATTCCCTAAACAATACAGTATAACTATTTACATAGCATTTACATTGTATTAGGTATTATAAGTAATCTAGAGATGATTTAAAATATAAGGGAGGATGTGCGTAGGTCTGGAGCTCCGCCGGGTCCTAAAGTCCACCGCACTGAGACAGGTTCAATAAGGGACCTGAGCATACGTGTTTTTTGGTATCCGCGGGGGGGTCCCGGAACCAATAAGGAGGGATTCTGAAATTCGAAAAACTCTGAATTCTGAAATGCAACTGGCCCCAAGAGTTCAGATAAGGGATTGTGTACCTGTACTCTCTAGTCCCAACAACATCTGGAGAACTTCTTCTGCACTGTCTGCAAAGCCTTCACACCTTCCTGTAATGTGGCAACCAGAGTCACACACAATATTGCAAATAAGGCCTAACCGGAGTTTAATACAGCTTCCCAACCTGTGTACTCAGTGCCCCAACCGATCAAGGCAAGTATACTGTACATCTTCCGTACTGTCACAGTGTCGGTCTTCATGGTGGAGGACACACATAACATGCCAAAGACAGATGATATGGATGTGATGGGAGGTGAGGACCTCGATACAATAGCTATCACTAAAGAGGTAGTACTGAGCAAACTTGTGGGCCTGAAGATAGACAAGTCCCCTGGTCCTGATAGAATACATCCCAGGGTACTGGAAAGAAATGACAGAGATTATAGTAGGCTTTGGTGATAAATTACCAAAATTCTCTGGACTCTGGGCAAGTCCGGCAGATTGGAAGAGGTGAATGTCATGCCACTGTTCAAAAAGGATGTAGGCAAAAGGCATGTAACTATAGGCCAGTTAATTTAACATCAGTAGCTGGGAAAACGCTTGAAGCTGTCATTAAAGAAGAAATAGTGAGGCATCTGGAAAGAAATGGACCCATCAGGCAGATGCAGCATGGATTCAGCAAAGGCAGGTCCTGTTTGACAAACTTACTGGAGTTCTTTGAGGATATAATGAGTGTAGTGGATAGAGGGGAACAGATGGATGTTATTTACTTGGATTTCCAGAAGGCATTTGATAAGGTGCCACATAAAAGGATCATCCATAAGATAAGGATGCATAGAGTTGGGGGTGATGTATTAGCATGGATAGAGGATTGGTTAACTAATAGAAAGCAGAGAGTTGGGATACATGGGTGTTTCTCTGGTTGTCAATCACTGTTGAGCGGTGTGTTGCAGGGGGTCAGTGCTACGCCCGCAACTGTTCACGATATATCTTAACGATCTGGCAGAGGGGACCGAGTGTAGTGAATCTAAGTTTGCTGATGACATTAAATTGAGTGGAAAAGCAAACTGTGCAGAAGATATGGAGAGTCTGCTGAGAGATATGGATAGGTTAAGTGAGTAGGAAAGGGTCTGGCAGATGGAGTACAATGTTGGTAAATGCAAGGTCATCCACTTTGGAAGGAAAAAGGAAAGATTAGAGTATTATTTAAATGATAAAAGATTGCATTATGCTGCTGTGCAAAGGTACTTGGGAGTGCTTGTGCATGAATCACAAAAGGTTGGTCTGCAGGTGCAGCAGGCTATCAAGAAGGCAAATGAAATGTTGGCCTTCATTGCTAGAGGGGTTGAATTTAAGAGCAGGGAGGTTATGCTGCAACTGTACAGAGTACTGGTGAGGCCGCATCTGGAATACTGCGCTGCAGTCCTGGTCTCCTTACTTGAGGAAGGATGTACTGGCTTTGGAGGTGGTACAGAGGAGGTTCACCAGGCTGATTCCAGACATGAGGGAGCTAGACTATGAGGAGAGATTGAGTCACCTGGGACTGTACTCGCCGGAATTCAGAAGAATGAGAGGAGATCTTATAGAAACATGAAAGGGATAGATAAGGTAGAGGTAGGAAAGTTGTTTCCATTGGTAAGTGAGACAAGAACTAGGAGACATAGCTTCAAGATTCGGGAGAGTAGATTTAGGATGGAGATGAGCAGAAACTGCTTTTCCCAGAGGGTGGTGAATCTGTGGAATTCTCTGCCCAATGAAGCAGTGGAGGATACCTCAGTAAATATATTTAAGACAAGGTTGGATAGATTTTTGCAGAGTAGGGGAATTGAGGGTTATGGGGAAAAGGCAGGTAGGTGGAGACGAGTCCATGTCCACATCAGCCATGATCTTATTGAAAGGTGGAGCAGGCTCAACGTGCCAGATGGCCTATTCCTGCTCTAATTTCTTATGTTCTTATGCACGGTCGTAGGACCAGACCCTAGTGCAGAGGAATGGTAGATTCTCTCTGTCATGGGGCGGGGGTTCTATCAATGACTCAGCCCAGGAGCAGAGGAATGGCAAAGACTCCATGAAGAGATGAGACAAGAAGTTAGGGCTAGGTGTACCAGCAGAGCCTCGGAGGGCCGACTGAGCAACACTGCGAGACAAATCATCCTCTATAACACAGTAAGACTGCACTAAAGGGCTAACTAGAGACTCCTTTAAATAATCATCGAATGTGGGAAACATGCACCAGTCACAAATAACTTGACAAGACTAAACCGAAAACACAGGAGCTTAATGGCTGTAGTTAAGATAACAGTTAGTAAATACAGGTGCTTGAGAAATCTGAAAGGTCAATGTTCTATGACGAACCGCAGAGGCCAGCAGCACTCAGGACACTGTGCCATCCTGTCGACTTGTGTTGCCACGTACAGACAGCTACGGGCGGACCCAACATCACTTGGCATATTAAACATTGAGAGGTCTGCTTGATGAACAGACTGGCGCACTGGGGGGGTGATGAGCAGGTAAGAATAAATAAAGATAAGGAAAAGGGAAAAGGGACGGCAGCACAAAGAGCTGTTACATCCCTACGACATTGTGTCACAAAGAGCAGGACCTGACACAGTTACATTCCTACAACATTGTGTCACAAAGAGCTGGTCCCAGCACAGTTATATCCCTACAACATTGTGTCACAAAGAGCTAGTCCCAGCAGTTATATCCGTACGACATTGTGTCACAAAGAGCTAGTCCCAGCACAGTTATATCCGTACGACATTGTGTCACAAAGAGCTAGTCCCAGCACAGTTATATCCCTACGACATTGTGTCACAAAGAGCTAGTCCCAGCACAGTTATATCCGTACGACATTGTGTCACAAAGAGCTAGTCCCAGCACAGTTATATCCCTACGACATTGTGTCACAAAGAGCTAGTCCCAGCACAGTTATATCCCTACGACATTGTGTCACAAAGAGCTAGTCCCAACACAGTTATATCCCTACGACATTGTGTCACAAAGAGCCGGTCCCAGCACAGTTATATCCCCACGACATTGTGTCACAAAGAGCTGGTCCCAGCACAGTTATATCCCCACGACATCGTGTCACAAAGAGCTAGTCCCAGCACAGTTATATCCGTATGACATCGTGTCACAAAGAGCTAGTCCCAGCACAGTTATATCCCCACGACATCGTGTCATGAAGAGCTGGTCCCAGCACAGTTATATCCGTACGACATTGTGTCACAAAGAGCTAGTCCCAGCACAGTTACATCCGTACGACATTGTGTCACAAAGAGCTAGTCCCAGCAGTTATATCCGTACGACATTGTGTCACAAAGAGCTAGTCCCAACACAGTTATATCCCTACGACATTGTGTCACAAAGAGCTAGTCCCAGCACAGTTATATCCATACGACATTGTGTCACAAAGAGATGGACCCAACACAGTTATATCCCCACGACATCGTGTCATGAAGAGCTGGACCCGACACAGTTATATCCATACAACGTCGTGTCACAAAGAGCTGGACCCGACACAGTTATACCCCTACGACATGGTGTCACAAAGAGCTGGACCCGACACAGTTATATCTCTACGACAACATGTTACAAAGAGCTGGACCCGACACAGTTATATCCCTACGACATCGTGTCACAACGAGCTGGACCCGACACAGTTATATCCGTATGACATCGTGTCACAAAGAGCTGGACCCGACACAGTTATATCCCTACGACATCGTGTCAAAAAGAGCTGGACCCGACACAGTTATATCCCTACGACATCATGTTACAAAGAGCTGGTCCCAACATAGTTATATCCGTACGACGTCGTGTCACAAAGAGCTGGACCTGACACAGTTATATCCCTATGACATCGTGTTACAAAGAGCTGGACCCGACACAGTTATATCCCTATGACGTCGTGTCACAAACAGCTGGACCCGACACAGTTATATCCCTACGACATCGTGTCACAAAGAGCTGGACCCAACACAGTTATATCCCTACGACATCATGTCACAAAGAGCTGGTCCCAACATAGTTATATCCGTACGACGTCGTGTCACAAAGAGCTGGACCTGACACAGTTATGTCCCTATGACATCGTGTTACAAAGAGCTGGACCCGACACAGTTATATCCCTAGGACATCGTGTCACAAAGAGCTGGACCCGACACAGTTATATCCCTATCACATCATATCACAAAGAGCTGGACCCGACACAGTTATATCCCTACGACATCGTGTCACGAAGAGCTGTACCTGACACAGTTATATCCCTAGGACATCGTGTCACAAAGAGCTGGACCCGACACAGTTATATCCTACGACATCGTGTCAAAAAGAGCTGGACCCGACACAGTTATATCCCTAGGACATCGTGTCACAAAGAGCTGGACCCGACACAGTTACATCCCTATCACATCATATCACAAAGAGCTGGACCCGACACAGTTATATCCCTACGACATCGTGTCACGAAGAACTGGACCCGACACAGTTATATCCCTAGGACATCGTGTCACAAAGAGCTGGACCCGACACAGTTATATCCCTATGACATCGTATCACAAAGAGCTGGACCCGTCACAGTTATATCCCTATGACATCGTGTTACAAAGAGCTGGACCCGACACAGTTATATCCCTACGACATTGTGTCACAAAGAGCTGGACCCGACACAGTTATATCCCTATCACATCATATCACAAAGAGCTGGACCCGACACAGTTATATCCCTACGACATCGTGTCACGAAGAGCTGTACCTGACACAGTTATATCCCTAGGACATCGTGTCACAAAGAGCTGGACCCGACACAGTTATATCCCTACGACATCGTGTCAAAAAGAGCTGGACCCGACACAGTTATATCCCTATGACATCATATCACAAAGAGCTGGACCCATCACAGTTATATCCCTATGACATCGTGTTACAAAGAGCTGGACCCGACACAGTTATATCCCTATGACATCGTGTTACAAAGAGCTGGACCCAACACAGTTATATCCGTACAACATCGTGTCACAAAGAGCTGGACCTGACAGTTATATCTGTACAACATCGTGTCACAAAGAGCTGGACCCGACACAGTTATATCCTGACCTCAGTTCATCATTTTATCTTATTGTCTGCCTGCACTGCATTTTCTCTGTAATTCCAGCAGTTTATTCTGCATTCTCTTATTGCCTTTCCCTGTACTGATCTGATGAATGAATGGATGGAATGTAAAATTGTATCTTGGCACAGGTGGCAATAAAAAGCAAATCTATCAAGACACGAAGAAAGAGCAAGTTATTCGTCATTGGAGAATTCTGCAGCCTACAGTAATGCTCGTTTTAACAGCTTAGCTCTCTCCCATTTTACATCCTTCCTGCTCTCATCTCTCTTCCCTCTGGCTCTGCCTCAGTCACTCTCACCCACCCCAGACAAAGGACTCACTTTTGCTCGCAGTGCTCAGGAGGTGCTGCACCTCCGGGGGATCAGGGTAAGAGGACTGTGAGCAGAGCATGAGCAGAGTTATAGAGTCTATTCTGTCATCCAATTGCATTGTGTTTCTCTGCATCAGTGCCAGTCTCCCACAAGTCTATCAGCCTCAGGCATGGAAGCTCCAACTATCCCTTTGCAATCGCAGAGATAGCCAGGCTTCCACCTGTCTCTGCAGATACACCTCGTGACGCCACCCTAATCAATGGTCATTCCTTAACCACAGGCCATCCTGTGCTGTTCATTCAAACAAAGAATGAATGATAGAAAATGTTAGAACCTCAAAGCCCCTCCCCGCCAACCCTTCCCCAGTACAGGCAGCAGCAAAGCATCAACCCCCACCACCCGCCATGGAAGCAACAGCAAACGCAAACGCCCCAGAGACCATGATCTAGAATCTGTCAAAAACTACTGTTCAACCCAAAGCACCGACAGGTTCAACAGACTCCGCAGCCCCTCAGTGCAAGTGGTGTCAATATTCTCTGACATTGCAGCATCTCCTTATAAAACCTTTGAAATCAGAGAAAGAGGCCACTGAGCAACGTGGCTATGGAAGTTGAGCAGCAACAACAGTTACTGTAGAAAGAGCTTCGCTGAATACAGAACAGCTTAGCAGTGAAAAAATCAATGAAAGTGAGTTTGTTCCTTAACTTGTTCATAATCTCCTGGGAAGAGGTGCACCGATCCTTCAGGCACTACAGTACCAAGTCAACATGTGACACAGATGGAACTCCTACTCCATGTCCCTGTTCCAAATTCAATTTAATATATAATCCCCAATTCAGATAAGAACAAACTGATTTAAAAAACATGTTTTCCTCTTTCTCAATAGAATGAACAGCGCAAAGCCCGTTACATTCTTAAACACGGGAAAGTCTACAGGTACTGGAAATCTAAAGCAACACACACAAATTGCTGTAGGAACTCAGCAGGTCAGGCAGTAGCAATGGAAATGAATAAACAGTCGATGTTTCAGCCGAGACCCTTCATCAGGACGGGAAAGGAAGGGGGAAGATGACAGAATAAAAAGGTGGGAGGAAGGGAAGGAGGATGACTAAAAAGTGACGGGTGAAGTTAGGTGGGTGGGAAAGGTAAAGGACTAGAGAGGAAGGAATCTGATAGGAGAGAAGAGTGGACCATAGGATAAAAGGAAGGAGGACGAGATCCAGGGGGGTGATAAGCAGGTGAGAAGTTAGAGGCCTTAGAGGGCAATAGAAAACGAGGGGTGTGGGAGGGAAAAAATGTGTTTACTGAAAGGAGAAGTCAATGTTCATGCCATCAGGTTGGCAGCTACCCAGACAGAATATAAGGTGTTGCTCCTCCACCCTGAGGATGGTCTCATCTTGGCACAAGAGGAGTCCGTGGACCAACATGTCAGAATGGTGCTATTTTGTCAGTAGTCAGCAGAATTAACAGCTTTTTACAAAAAAATATTGCAATTGATGTGACCCCTGAGGTGATCATTTTTTTCTTTTTCAAAAATATTTTGAAAATTAAACTTTATTCATAGTTAAATAGCGTACAGAAAGAAAACATGCAGTGCAAAAGTCTTCACATGTCCATGTCACTGGGTCAGTACATTTGGTAGTGTTAACACATTATTGTCCACAGCACTGGTGACACATGTGGCCCCTTGGGGTGATAGACCCTTTCTACTCACACCTTCCATGTCCAGATTCTGTCAATAAGGATCCCACAGAGCCTTTGCATTGGCTTCAGTGCATCCCTCTGCATGTCCTCGTACAGCCTGGGCTACGCCAGTAAGCGTCATTCCCTTATTGACATCATGTACTGGAAGACAAACAGGTTTCAGGCAGACCAAAGAGCATCTGTAACTGAGCAGATGACCTTCCAGCAGCTCTTGATGCTGTCTATATGTGTGTCCTTGGGAACAGTATGTTAATCAGAGTCCTCTGTTACATAGCTGCTCAGGATCAACCAAGACAAGGATCCCTTCTTCCTTTTCCACACTCTGTAAAGTGGGTGACGGTCTCCTCAATGCAATCATTGAGTGATATTACAACTGTTCAGGAAGGTTCTGACCAGCCAAGTCAGACATTGGTGCTTGTCTGTGAGTTTTGGCAACTGAGAAGCTTTGCAGATGATTTGGACAGTCTGCTTTAGAAAATCCCCCTGACAGCATTCATCATGTCCCTTTCCTGCCATTTCCATGCTGACCACTGCCTGATGGGCTTCTGATCAGAGGGGATTGCTTGGAAGAACTTTTCCATGAAGGACCACATCCAGCTGACTGGGATGTTGCACAGCAACGGGGCCAGATCCATTCTTCGCAACACCTGGTAAAGGTACAGTAGTACCCAAGCACATAATGAACTTGGTGCCTATCTACTTCAGATCCACACACAGACACACATCAGAACGTGGGCAATGGTGGCTACATTATTGCCCTATTCTCCACAAAGTTGTTCATCAGCAACCATCCGACTCATTCCTTCTTGGATGCCTAGATGAACCAGAAGATGGTACGAGTGATTTTGAAAGGAGGAGTGGTGTTTAGGCCACGCCTGCATCAAGTACCATAGCCCAAGAACACCTCACACCTTACGATCAGATATTGAGAAGGTGCACCTTTCACAGTCTCAATTATTGTGCAGGTCAGTGGGACTAGGCAGAAAATGATTCGGCACAGCCAAGAAGGGCCAAAAGGCCTGTTTCTGTGCTGTAGTTTTTCTATGGTTTCTATTGCTTAACTTTTCTTGTCCACTCTGGCCAATTCGTGTTACATTCATCAGCCGCTCTGAACCAGATCCCCAGCACCTTCATGCAGTCAGACCTGATGCTGAAAGGGTCATTAGATCAAGAGGGCCTGTTGCTGAAGTGCCTGATTTCACTGTTCCCCCAATGACAACCCAGAATGGTTGCCGATACTGATCAGTTAGTGAAGTGACGATGGATCTGAACAAACCCTGCCTTAGTCCAGAATGAAGAGGAAATTATCATCAGTTGAGGAGGAAGTTATCATCAATTGAGGAAGTTATCAATTGATGAGGAAATTATCAATTGCGAAGGAAGTTGTCAATTGATGAGGAAATTATCATCAATTGAGGAGGAAGTTATCAGGTTCCCACCCATTGATTTGGGCTGCTCTACAGATTTAATTCCTGATTTCCTCTCCAAAACCCATTTTGGAGAACACATCCATCATGTACATTTGAGATATTCAGACAATCCTGGTGCAAGGTGGTTAGGAAGGTATCAACTCTCTGTCTTGCATGTAGGCTATGGTATCTCCGAGCAGCGCAAGGCTGCCAAATACAGCACCAGTTTGGTTGGGGAGTTAACCTGTTCAGAATAGTTTTGAGCCAGATAGCAATGACCTTGGACACGATCTTATAAACTATATTCAACAGTGAGATGGGTTTCCAGTTCCTGAGGTCATCCTCTCCCCTATCTTCTTGATGAGAGTGAAGATACCTTACTTCATGGATTCTGACATGCTGACAGCCAGCAGTGTAGCGATGTACACGGCCAGGAATTTAGGACCATCCATCACATAGAGCTGAGTACAACGCAACCTGTAGGCCATGCCTTACGGGGGATTTATTCAAGTCTAAGGGATGGATGGAATCAGCCATCTCTGGGGTCAATGGTCGGTCGAGAACCCCCCCCCACCCCCCCTCTTGCTGTTGTTGAAGATGCTGTGATACAGAACAGGAATTTCTGGGAGGCTGCACCATATGTGTCCTTTCTGTCATACAAATAGGCAGATCCGTAGATCATCAACGTGATTGATGAAGGGTGATGCTCTCTGCATGTAATATTTTAAGACCTTTGTGTTGGGCATGTGGCCAAGTGGTTAAGACGTTCGTCTAGTGATCTCAAGGTCGCTGGTTCGAGCCTCAGCTGTGGCAGCGTGTTTGTGTCCTTGAGCAAGGCACTTAATCACACATTGCTCTAGAGTCTGTGCGAGGAGTGGAGCCCCACACAGACTTCCAATCTACGCCTTGTAAGGCATGAAAATGCCCGACACAGGCCTCTCATGGTCTGAGTCGACGTTCCCCCCTTTGACAAGGTCTCTCATAATAGGTTTATACAGATTATTAAGAGGCATGGGATTTTGGTTACTTGTCTGCTTGGATTCAGAAATAGTATATTCACTAGAAGAGGGTAGTGGTCCGTGGCTCAGGGTCCTAGCTAGTCATGTACCATAGGGATCCTCACTGAAACCTCAAAATGACTTGGATGAGAAGGTGGATTGGTGGGTTAGTAAGTCTGTAGATGACACGAAGTTTGCAGCCTTGTGGATCATGTAGGTTGGTAAAGGATACAGTGTGGTATAGATCATTTAGAGACCAGGGAAAAGGCAGATAGATTTTAATAGTGCCACTCTTTGCGAGATGAAATGTAGAGGGAAGTCACAGCTTATGGTAGGACCTTTAACTTCAGTGATGTAAAGATGGATCACATGTCCAAGTCCCTAAAAGTGGTCGTACAAGTCGATAGAGTGGTAAAGAAAACATATGGGAAGTTTGCCTTTATCGGTGGAAGCACTGAGTATGTCAGGAATTATTGGCTTCCGGTTAAGTTGGCGTTACTGACCATGTGTGACAGCTTCCTGGTAGTCGAAAAGCTAGAAGTCTGAATAAAAACGTCACTAAAAATATCTTTCCCAGGGTAAATTGTGTTAAATTATTGCCGCAAACAGTGAAGGGGCGAGTGATGGCGAGGCCAGTTCGGGGGATGAATCATTGTAGATGGAGTTCCCATACCTGTACAGCTGGCCTGGGTGCAAGGCTGGATCACACCAGGTGCCAAAAGGAGAAATCGGGACCCAGGCAGAGGAGATTTGATTTCAATGCTCCGACAACTGGCCCGGGTGTGAGGTAGGATCGCTCTGGCACCAAGCTGATTGAAGAAGTTGAGAGTGGCTTCGGGCTGAATGACGAAATCTGGGCCCGGAGTGAGTCACTGGGCAGCGTGGTCTTAGCCCAGGCTCCTCCTTTGCATCATTGTCCGGGTCCTGGTGTGAGGTGCCTTATGTTGTTTACGCAATTTAAACATCAGCCCAGACCAGAGGGGAGAGCCAATTTTGCTTGCTCTCCACAATCTTCAGTCCTCTCTCCAGGGTGTCTGAGCCCTTCACTGTTCCATTGTTAATCACCGGCCCATAGATTGAAAAGAGAGGGTGTCGGTCGGGATGAGAGCCTATTTCGCTCATTCTCCATGGCGCTGAGGCTATGAAGACAGGGCCAACTGCTGCGCTCCTTGCCTGCTATTATGATGAACTGAGAACCGAGGCTTTGGGCCTACTCCGGAGTCCAATCTAAGGACTCAATTTTGGTTCAGAATGCTGCTGTTCGCTTCAATTGTTTGAATGATTTTTTCTTTGCTTTCTCTTACGCATCGAGTGTTGATCTTTTATTTCTATTTTATATTTTTTTCTTTAATTGGGTTCTTTCAAGTTTCTTGCTTTGTTTTCCTGCAAGCAGACAAAACTGAAAGGTTGTACAATTTATACATACTTTGATAATAAATGTACTTGAATCTTGAATATATGTTGCATCTTTATAAAACTCTGGTTGGGCCATATTTGGACTATTGCATTCGATTTACTCAGAACACAGACAAGGGAAGAGAGGGGGAAAACGCCATAGCTCTGTCACATTCCGTTTATAGTAGGGTGATCTGTTGTCTGTACAGGAAGGATCTGACCGCAGGAGGCCACTCACAGCCAAACAAGCAAAGTCTTGGTATTCATCAGTGAGTTTCTGGCCATGGAGCATTTTGAAAGCTGGTTTGGATACTCTGCTCAGGAAACCAGTCCACTGTATCAATAGTCTCCCTGTGCCACTGTTAACTGTAGGATGCTGCACACTGACCACTGTACGGTGGACAGATGGAAGTATTCATCTACAAAGGGAAGGTGATGCAGCAGGCTGGGATGTAGCACGGTAGAAGGGCCAAGGTTTACCTTCCACAACACCAGAGACAGGCACTGGCACTTGGTGCCCACATGTTTTGGATCCACACACAAGCGGGGGTCATCAGGATGAGGGCAATATTGGATATACTTTTGCCTCTATTCTTTGGGGACTTGTGCAGCATGCCCCATCAGGCTCAATCCATCCTGGACCCCCAGATCAACTGGAAAGCATCCCAGGTGATTACTGAGGCAAAGGAGTAAGGAAAAGGCCATACCTGCACCAAGTCCGGCAGCTCTGAGAGCAGATTGTACCTCTTCTCAGTTATTCACAATCCCCTCCAGCCGATTCTTGTTATATCCCCAGCACCTTCCAATTTTTTTACAATAAACTTCATTCATAAGTTTTTAGAAAACTACAAGAATACATTATGCAAAGTCTCTTCAATTCTTTCATTTACAGACAATACATGAAGTCATGTTCCACTACATTTCTTAGAAGGTTCCCGAGCAACAAGGAGCAACTCTCTGGGCCTTTGGAATCCTGCATGAGCTTACACTTCGACATCAAGGTGATTGCCTTCGATGCGCCAGTTCGTTCTCCAACCGTGACAAAGTTTTACCGGCACAACCTCAATTCACCTCTGTTCGTAGCACGTTGTCATGGATATCTAAAATGGTTAACATTCCGTCGATCAGATTGGAAAGGGTGGGCCAATGGGAAGGACGAGACTCTCTGGCTGGAAATTGTTTTCCTATTTTACCTTGTTAGTTCGGTTTGGGGAGAAGATGATAAACATCGGCGAGCGAGTAGTGCTGCCCGGGCATTGTGGGGAGAAGGTCACATTTTACAAAGGGATTGTGGGGAGAGGTCCTCCGTTCCATGGGAGTTGTGGAGAGAGGGTCAACGTTCCAGGGAATTGTGGGGAGAAGGTCGCTATGCTTGGGTATAGTGGCGAGTGGAGCCTCGCTGCAGGGCATTGTGGGAAGAAGGTCACCGTTCCGGCGAAGCATGTGGGGAGGATTACCCCGACGTCGGAACTGAAACTCTGTCCTCACTTGTGTAGCCCTTGTCCTGTTCGCAGGGACAGGGTCGGGGAGATCAGTGGGCATGGGAGTTACGTAGAGAGAGATCCCTCTGGACCTCTGGAAAGCGGAGAGAGTGAGGGAGGGTGGGATCTTGTTGCAGGCGACGGGCTTTCAGTGTAACTGGGGGGATTGCTTTAATGCGGGAGGAAGGAGATTTAAAGGGGACCTGAACAGTGGGAGTGTTTGATATCTGAAGTACTGCCACAGGAGGTTCCAGAATCAGATGCAATCATCACATTTAAGAGGCACTGACATATAAATCATTTCAGTGTCGTTATGCAACCCAGAATATCCCATTGACTTGCTGTCGTTATATTCAGCTTTACGGAAGCATTTTATATCACGTGTCCCTATTTTCGCAGCGTCCCCGGGAATCACTTCATCGGGGATCAGCTAGAATGTGCCAGCATTTCCAAGGCACCACCGGGCTTGTGCCAGTATCTTACCGGGTAGCCGTGGGAGAGTGGTCAATGTTCACAGTGTGTCAGTATCCAGCAGTTTGTCGGTATTCACAGAGTCACCCCATTGTGTGCCAGTACTGACTGAAGGTCCCAGGAGTGTGTCAGTATTTGACGGGGTGTTACATACCTCAAGGAGATCTGTGATTTTTTCTTGAGAATAATGTAACGGTCTTTTGGAGGTCACCTGATGTAGTTTTCCCGCCGATGTGAGGTCACGTGATGACATGTGCACCACCGCTATATAAGGGAAGACCTCAGATGACGCAGTTAGTTGAGAAGAAGAAGGGAAAGAATAATGAGCCAACACCCAGGTGTGTTAAGCAGGAGGGAAGGAACAGATGATATAATTGATGATCCATTTACATTAGCAGAAATGCTGAGCGCAATAAAGAGATCGAGACCAACCTCCCCAGGGAAAGATCTGATATGCTCTGTGATGCTAAAAAATCTAGGAGAAGGAGCACTCTTGAAGTTGCTGCATTTTTATAACAGAGTGTGGGAGGAGGGAAGATTAGCAAGTGCATGGAAAGAAGCAGTAGTAATTCCAATAAGGAAGCCTGGCAAGGATCTGTCAAAACCCACTAGCTACAGACCAATTGCATTAACATCAAGTATATGTAAGATAATGGAAAGGATGATAACAGAAAGGTTATCATATGAGCTTGAGAAAAGGGGAATGCTGGCAAGTTATCAGAGTGGTTTTAGAAAGGGAAGGAATTCCATGGACTCAGTGATTATGTTAGAGACTGAAATAAGGAAGGCCCAGGCAAATAGAGAGTCAGTAGTGGCAGTGTTCTTTGACATTGAAAAAGCCTATGATATGATGTGGAAGGAAGGATTATTAATTAAACTGCACAAGATGGGGGTTGGTGGGAGAGTTTTTAATTGGATTAAAGATTTTTTGTTTGGTAGAAAAATTCAAGTTTGGATTGGATCAGAATTATCAAAACAGTACATAGTGGAAAATGGCACACCTCAAGGTAGTGTGATTAGCCCATTACTTTTCATGATTATGATCAATGATGTCTTCACAAAGGTACCAGTGGATATAGGTAGGTCACTGTTTGCGGATGATGGGGCCTTGTGGAAAACAGGCAGGAACATGGACCATATAATCAGGAAACTACAAGAAGCAATTGATGAAGTGGTGGAGTGGGGTTATGATTGGGGATGTAGACTTTCAGTAGACAAAACTCAAACTGTATTTTTTTACCAGAAAAGGGTTGAGGTAGGGAAGAAGTTAAGGATGTATGGGGTTGAATTAGAAAGGGTTGCATCATTTAAATTTCTGGGAGTTATATTTGATTCACAATTAACATGGGCAGACCATATCAGGAAAGTTGAGGAGAAATGTAAAAAAAGTAATAAATGTGATGAGATGTTTGACTGGTAGGGAATGGGGAGCAAGTTGTTCAGCTTTGAAGAGAATGTATGTGGCTTTAGTAAGATCTGTATTGGATTATGGAAATATAGTATATGGATCAGCAGCTAGGTCTCTTATAAGGAAACTGGATGTGATTCAGGCTCAGGCCTTGAGAGTGTGCAGTAGGGCTTTTAAAACGTCACCAGTGTCAGCCCTACAGGTAGAAATGGGAATAATGCCTTTGGAACTAAGAAGGATGCAACTGATGGCAAACTACTGGGCTAACTTGCAGGGGCACAATGATTCTCACCCTACTAAAGGCGTGTTGCAGGAGTGCTGGGAAAATGGGAGGTTTCAGAGGGATACCTTTAGTCGGGTAGGGAATGATATTGCGAATGTGGAGTGTTTGATCTGAGGATAAGTCCTTCAGTAGTTTATCCGGTTGTAGCTCCATGGAAGCTTGTATGGCCTGACACAGACTGGCATTTGTTAGAGGTAAAAAGGAAAGAAAGATATAAAACAGATTTGGTAAATACATTTAACTGTCATGTGTTGGAAAAGTATAGTGATTATACTCACATTTATATGGATGGTGCGAAGGAACCTGCAACAGGAGTGACAGGGTTTGGGGTGGTAATACCAGCAAAAGAAATTGGAATCAGCAGAAGAACATCTAATAAGTTAGGGGTGTTTACAGTGGAGATGCTGGCAGTGTTGGTTGCGTTGCAATGGGTGCAGAAAGCCAGACAAGCCAAAGCATTGGTATGTTCAGATTCATCCTCCGTTCTAGCAAGTTTAAGGTCTTTTCACACAAACAGTCGGCAAGATGTACTTTATGAAGTCCTTCAGTTAGTTACAAGGATTGCAAATCAGGGAGGTTAGGTAAAATTTCTATGGGTTCCAGCACATGTAGGGGTGAAGGGGAATGAGAGGGTGGATGAGTTGGCAAAGAGGGCGTTAAAGAAAGAAAATGTGGAAATGCACATTAGTATCAGTAAAGCAGAGGTTAAGTGTGTAATCTGGGAAAAAGTCAACCGAATGTGGCAAGAAAGATGGGACAGAGAGGAGAAAGGGATACAAAAGAGTGTTGCAGTTACTAGGGTAGGTAATGGAAACAGAAGAGAGGAAATTGTATGGACTAGGTTAAGGCTGGGGCATTGTGCATTAAACAAAACATTGAAAATGATAGGGAAACACCAGACAGGATTGTGTGAGGAATGTCAGGAAGAGGAGTCAGTAGAACATGTAGTTTTGTGTTGCAGGAAGTATGGGAAACAGAGAGAGATGGTGAGAAATAAATTAAGGGAGTTGGGGATGCAGGAATTCACATTAAAAGAGTTGCTGGGAATGGGTGAGAGAGCACAAGTCCGGGTATTTTTAGCGTTTTTAAGGGGTACAGGGGTTTTTTATAGAATATGACGAATAAACAGGAATAGGATACTAGGATGGTCAAAGATGGGAGGGTGAAGTGTAGGTTTGTGTGTGTGTGTGTGTGATTGGGTGAAGGGATTTAGAATGTATGTCTAGTGCACATTCCGGAGCAGAGGGTGGCGGTAATGCACCATTAAGCTGGATGCCAACCGCCATAAAACAAGATACAGACAGACGCAGTTAGTTTTTAGTTTTCCAGCTAGAACGTGCGTCTGTGTCTCCGTTTCTGTTGCGTATTTGTTTTTATGATGCAGTTTCATATTTAAAACGGAGTGTTATGTTCTGTTGCAAGGTACAGTAGTGCTGGACTGGCAATTTTTGCTGGATGTGTTGATGTACCTTTTTCCAGCAGCATAAAAAAAGGGAATTTGAAGAAAGACAAGCTGAAAACCAGAGGAAATTTGAGTTTGAGATGGAGAAATTAAGGATGGCAAATCAGTCTTCTGGTTCTAAGAAACAGCTTATTGCTTGTCATGAGGTTATTTTGGCTCCTCCATTTAGTAAAGCAGAAGTGGACAAATATTTGCAGCATTTCGAAACTGTTGCTCTGAGTTTAAAGTGGCCGAAAGACCAATGGCCAGTGATGTTACAAAGTGTAATTAAAGGCAAGGCACAACAAGTTTATACAGCTTTAAATGCTGAGCAGGCACTGGATTATGATATTGTTAAACAGCATATATTAAAGGCATATGAGTTGGTTCCGGAAGCATATAGAGAAAGATTCAAAAATTTGAAGAACTCTGTGGAAAAAACCTGCGTGGAATTTGCCTATGAGAAATCTGTGTGTTTTGAGAGATGGGTTTCCTCTAAAACTGTGAATGGGGAGTATAATAAATTAAAAGAGTTGATTTTACTGGTGGAATTTAAAAGAAGCATTCCTGTTGAAGTGAGAGCATACTTAAATGAAAAGGACACTGCTACATTGCAAGAGACTGCTAAATTAGCTGATGAATGTGCTTTAATTCATAAGAATAAATTTTCTCCAGGTAGAATTTTTGAAAGGAAAAATAGCACAGAGAGTCAAGGTAAACCAGAAATTAAATCTGAAGTTAGTGAGAAAAGTAAGGATGAAGGGAGACATGTGAAGGAAAGACATTTTGGTATTATTTGTAATTATTGTAAGAAACTTGGACATGTAGTAGCTAACTGCTTTCGATTGAAAAGGAAAGAGAAAGAAGTAGTCCCAGATGCTTGTGAGCAGCATATTGAAACACCTGTAAGTTCCCAGGGTTTAGGAAATACTAATGAAGATGTGTCAGAGTCTGACCAAGTTAAGAAGGGATATGAAAATTTTATAACAGAAGGATTTGTATCCTGGAAAGAAGGATCCAATTCAGTACCAATAAGAATACTTAGAGATACTGGAGCTTCTCAATCACTCATATTAGACAGTGTGCTCAAGTTTATTGATGAGTCTGACATTGGTGAGGTAAATTATATAAGAGGAGTTGGGAGTGCCCTTATGCCAGTACATTTACATACAGTAAATTTAAGGTCAGGATTAGTTACAGGGGTTGTTAAAGTAGGGCTACAATCTAGGTTACCTGTGAATGATGTTTCTCTTTTGTTAGGGAATGATTTAGCAGGTGGACAAGTTTTTCCTGAAGTGCATTTGACAATAAATCCTAATTCTGAGGAACCACAGGGAGATTCTAACACAGATTCTTCCCGTGTTGTAACAAGAGCTATGACTAAAAAGACTGATGTACAGGATGAGGTTGTTACCCATGACAGTTCAAATCAAGATTTGAATTTTGAGGATGTATCAGAAACTTTCTTACCTACATTATTTGATCAGGATTTTGGTGGTAAGTCTGACCAGGAAGGTTTGTCTTTATCTGGGAAGGAGATGATAGCAGAGCAAGGTAGGGATCCTGAGATAGTTAAGTTAAAAGAACAACCTCTTCCAGATAGTGAAATTGAAAAAGTACCAGCTGGATATTATTTTGAAAAGGAGGTATTAATGAGAAAGTGGAGATCGCCTACAATTCCTGCTAGTGAGGAATGGGAAGTTAATCATCAGGTAGTAGTTCCTGAAATTTACCGAAATGAGATTTTAACTATGGCTCATAGTATTCCTTTGGGTGGTCATTTAGGTGTAAAGAAAACTAAGAACAAAACTTCTAAACATTTTTATTGGCCTAGTTTAAGAAAAGATGTGGTGACATTTTGTAGAACGTGTCATACATGTCAATTTGTGGGTAAACCTAATCGGGTTACTCCAGTGGCCCCACTGCAACCAATTCCAGTATTTGGTGCACCGTTCTCAAAAATCATTGTAGACTGTGTAGGTCCTTTGCCAAAGACTAAAACTGGACATTAATATTTGTTAACTATTATGTGCACAGCGCCTAGGTTTCCAGAGGCTGTACCTCTTAGGAATATAACAGCTAAAACTGTGACAAAGGCTCTTATAAAATTCTTCACTTATTTTGGGTTGCCTAAGGAAATACAATCAGATCAAGGTAGTAATTTTATGTCGGGATTGTTTCAGAAGATAGTTTATAAACTGGGGGCAAAACAGATTATTTCATCAGCCTGCACACATCAAAGTTGCTGGTGAACGCAGCCGGCCAGGCAGCATTTCTAGGAAGAGGTACAGTCGACGTTTCAGGCCGAGACCCTTCGTCAGTCCTGGAACAATGTCACTATTTACAGGGGTCACCCAAAATGTGTCAGTTTTCATGGGCACCTTGATGTGTGTCCGTATTTATTGGAGGTTTTTGGAATGTGTCATTATATATAGTAGATTTAGCTGAAGTGTGTCACTAATTGCATAGGGTCCCTGAGAGTGTTAGTATTTTCAAGAGGTCACAGAGGGCTCTCAGTGTGTGTCAGTATTTACAGGGGCAGCTCTGGGACCATTCCAGTTTTTATCTGAGGTCACTGGGAATGGTGTGCCAGTAGTTTCAGGGAATTACCTAGAATATGTCAGTATTACAAGAGTGAACAGTAGAACAACACAGAAAATGCTGGAGGAACTCAGGCAGCATCTACATACTATTGTTCAAAGTTCAAGCTAAACTTAGTATCCAAGTATGTATACGTCAACATCTACCACCCTGAGATTCATTTTCTTGTGGGCATTCACAGTAAATACATAGAAACACAATAGAATCAATGAAAGACTGCACACGAACAAAGATGGACAACTATTGTGCAAATACAATATTACTCAAATGTTACTGAAATATTAAATACACAACACCTTTACTTCAATCTCCGCTTTCCACAGGGATAGCTGCCTCCTCCCTTGTCCACTTGTCTCTCTCTGTTACTCTCCGTCCTGGCACATATCCCTACAAGTGAAAGAAATGCTACGCTGCCCACCCACCTCCATTCAGGGCCCCAAACAGTCCTTCCAGGTGAGCCAGCACTTCACCTGCACATCTGTAGTGGTTGTCTACTGTATCCAGTCTCCCGATGCAGCCACCTCTACACTGGTGATACCAGATGGAAATTGGAGGTCTGCTATGTTGAGCACCTCCGATCCATCTGCAAAAAGCAAGATTTCCCAGTGGCCAACCATTTTAATTTCTATCCTCATTCTCATTCCCACACGTTGGCCCATGGCCTCCTCTTTTGCCACAATGAGGCCACCCACAGGATGGATTAGATTATGAGAACACTCAGTCCTCTTTTTATTGTCATTTAGAAATGCATACATGCATTAAGAAATGATACAATGTTTCTCCGGAGTGATATAACAGAAAACAGGACAGACCAAAGACTAACACTGACAGAACCACGTAATTATAACATATAGTTACAGCAGTGCAAAGCAATACCATAATTCGATGAAAAACAAACCATGGGCACAGTAAAAAAAAAAGTCTCAAAAGTCCCCGAGTCCCCAATAGCAGGCGGCAAAAGGGAGAAACTCCCTGCCATAAACCTCCAGGCACCGTCAACTTGCTGATGCCTTGGAAGCAGCTGACACTGAGTCCATCCATCCGAAAACTTCGAGCTTCCGACCAGCCTCCCGAGCGCCTTCGACCTCGCCCTGGTCGAGGATTTCGGGGCCTTCTGCTTCGGAGATTCCAGTTACCACACAGTAGCAGAGGCAGCGAAGCAGGCATTTCAGAAGTTTTCCAGATGTTCCTCTGTGCTCTCACATCCACCTCCATCAAATCAGGATTGTGCACAGTCCCCTACTTGACAGATAACAAACATCACCACCGAGGTGGCTGCGTGCACTGCCCTCGTGCCGCCATCTTCTCCTCCCTCCAACACCTCATATTCTGTCTGGGTAGCCTTGGACCTGATGGCGTGAACATCTACCAACCCAACACTGAACTGATCCCACAACCTATGCACTCATTTTCAATGACTCAAATTAGGACATGTACAAAGAGCATGATTTAGTAAAGAAAAGAAAATTGGAAGAACAATTATTGATCTCAAAGTTTGCAAATTTACGTGAATTGTTTCCAGATAACCTTTCATGGAGAGATAAAGAGGAGCTGGCTTTGTTAAAGGATAGGTTAAACCATTTTTATCTTATAAAGGCAGAAGGTGCGTATGTGAGATCTAGAAAACAATGACTGGAAGAGGGTGAACAAAGTACAGCTTATTTCTTTCTTTTAGAAAAGCAGCGTGCCCAATTCACTTCCATTCATCAGCTTACAGATGGGTGTGATTACAGAGGACTCTAAAAAATAGCAAAATATTGTTCTGCTTTTTACAGTAAGTTGTATAGCTCCAAATATTGTGAAGCATCTACACTACATTTCATAAATGATATTAATATTCTTAGGAACCTGTCCAATGATGAGAAAGACCTGTGTGATGCACTTATTATCCTGGGAGAGGTTAAGGCTGCCATTTCAAATTTTAAAAAAATGAGTCGCCGGGTGTGGACGGTCTGACTGCAGAATTTTATAAGATGTTTTCTGACACCTTAGCTCCCTTTTTACTAAAATTGTTTTTAGATTGTACTGATAAAGAATTTCTTCCTACTTCTTTAACACAGGGCCTTATTACTTTAATACCTAAACCAAGAAAAGATAAATTATTTATCGACAATTGGTGTTCTATTTGCCTTCTCAATAGTGATTATAAAATTCTGGCCCAAATCTTTGCTAACAGAATGAAAGTAGTTTTACCATTTATTATTGATAAAACACAGTCAGGTTTCATGAAGGATGGTCATATCTCATAAATGTCAGATTAGTTTTCGATCTTATTGATGATTCTCATCTTGTTTAAAATAATAGTTTTGTACTGTTTTTAGATTTCTACAAAGCTTTTGATACTATTGTGCATCAGTGTATTTTCTCTGCTCTTGGTAAATTTGGATTTGGTCCATTATTTTGTCAGGCTGTTAAGGCTTTGTCCACAAACACTAATAGTTCTATAAAGTTGAAGTTGGGGACTTCACCGAGGTGTGATGTGAATGGGGGGTGGTGGTGAGACAAGGTTGTCCTATCACACCTTATCTATTCCTTTTATGTGCTCACCTACTCACCTATTCCATCAAGTCTAGTCCTCTAAAAGGCATTTCCTGTGCAAATTCCAATTTTCTGATCAGTCAGGATGCAGATGATATGACTCTTTTCTTAAATGATGTTTCTGAAATTTCATTGGCTTTAAATTGTATTTCTGTTTTTTCTAAAGCCTCAGGCCTCTTTTTAAATATTCACAAATGTGAATTGTTTCCTCTTAAAGGTTGCACTCAATCTATAATTAATAATATTCCAGTAAAAGACAAAGTCACATATTTGGGGATAACTATTGATAAAAAAGAATGCTTAAGGTGTGTGGATAATTTTCAACCTCTTATAGATAAAACCAAAAAAGATTAAACCAGTGGCTTTAAAGGGACTTACCTTTGAAAGGCTGGGTTTTGCTTTGTAAGGCAGATGTGGTATATTTGGATTTTCAGAAGGCTTTTGACAAGGTCACACACAGGAGATTAGTGTGCAAACTTAAAGCACACGGTATTGGGGGTAAGGTATTGGTGTGGGTGGAGAGTTGGTTAGCAGACAGGAAGCAAACAGTGGGAATAAACGGGACCTTTTCAGAATGGCAGGCGGTGACTAGTGGGGTACCGCAAGGCTCAATGCTGGGACCCCAGTTGTTTGCAATATATATTAATGACTTGGATGAGGGAATTAAATGCAGCATCTCCAAGTTTGCGGATGACACGAAGCTGGGTGGCAGTGTTAGCTGTGAGGAGGATGCTAAGAGGATGCAGGGTGACTTGGATAGGTTGGGTGAGTGGGCAAATTCATGGCAGATGCAATTTAATGTGGATAAATGTGAAGTTATCCACTTTGGTGGCAAAAATAGGAAAACAGATTATTATCTGAATGGTGGCCGATTGGGAAAAGGGGAGGTGCAACGAGACCTGGGTGTCATTATACACCAGTCATTGAAAGTGGGCATGCAGGTACAGCAGGCGGTGAAAAAGGCGAATGGTATGCTGGCATTTATAGCGAGAGGATTTGAGTACAGGAGCAGGGAGGTACTACTGCAGTTGTACAAGGCCTTGGTGAGACCACACCTGGAGTATTGTGTGCAGTTTTGGTCCCCTAATCTGAGGAAAGACATCCTTGCCATAGAGGGAGTACAGAGAAGGTTCACCAGATTGATTCCTGGGATGGCAGGACTTTCATATGAAGAAAGACTGGATGAACTGGGCTTGTACTCGTTGGAATTTAGAAGATTGAGGGGGGATCTGATTGAAACGTATAAGATCCGAAAGGGATTGGACAGGCTAGATGCAGGAAGATTGTTCCCGATGTTGGGGAAGTCCAGAACGAGGGGTCACAGTTTGAGGATAGAGGGGAAGCCTTTTAGGACTGAGATTAGGAAAAACTTCTTCACACAGAGAGTGGTGAATCTGTGGAATTCTCTGGCACAGGAAACAGTTGAGGCCAGTTCATTGGCCATATTTAAGAGGGAGTTAGATATGGCCCTTGTGGCTACGGGGGTTAGGGGGTATGGAGGGAAGGCTGGGGCGGGGTTCTGAGTTGGATGATCAGCCATGATCATAATAAATGGCGGTGCAGGCTCGAAGGGCCGAATGGCCTACTCCTGCACCTATTTTCTATGTTTCTATGTTTCTATATATAACTCTCCCCTTATACATCAATTTAAAAAATCTGTAAATTGATAGATACCATGTTGTTTAACTTCTTATGGAAAAACAAAGTCATTATATTAAAAAAAATCTGCTGTCATGAATAGTTATGACATGGGGGGGTCTAAATTTTCTTGACTTTAACAGTCTTAATAATACTTTTAAAATTAATTGGATTAAACAATTTTTACATAATCTTATTTCTATATGGAATTGTATTCCTTCTTTTGTCTTTTCCCAGGTTGGTGTATTGAAATTTTTTCTTTTATGTAATTACAAAATAGACAAAGTTCCTCTCCGTTTATCTCAGTTTCATAAACAGATGCTTTTGTTTTGGTCTTTGATTTACAAACACGATTTCTCTCCTCATAGTTACTTTATCTGGAATAACCACAACATAACTTATAAGAATAAATCTTTGTTTTATAAAGGTTGGTTTGATAATAATATTTTGTTAGTTAAACGGTTATTTAATTCAAGCGGTACCTTATTAAGTTATACTGAGTTTTTATCCACCTTTGAATTTTCTGTGACTCCAAAAGAATTTGCTGTTGTTATGGATGCAATTCCCTCTGGTGTAATTATGTTGTTTAGAAATACATCATATTCGGTAGTTGAATTACCCAGCTTGGATCCATCTAGTACAGCTGTAGGAAAGATTTGTTTTCCTCTGTCTTTTAAAAAAAATAATAGAGGTATTCGAAGTTTGTTTCAAAAAGTCATTACTTCTATTCCTACGGCTGTTAGTTTTTGGAATAGTCGTTTGGGAAATCTGAGGTGGAGGAGTATTTGGGGCTTATTTAATAAACTTTTATTGAGGAATAAAATTAAAGAAATTTCATCTAAAATTATACATAGATATTATCCAACCAATGTTTATTTGACAAGGTGTAATTCTGATATTGAAACTAACTCTTCTTTTTGTGGTTTGTATCCAGAGAATTTATTTCATCTGTTTTGGGATTGTGAATATGTTATAACATTTGGGTTGTTGTTTGTCAATTTATAGATCAATATATTAATGTGGATTTTACTTTTTGTTTTGAAAATGTTTTATTTGGGTTTACTAATAATACCAAATCTCATAGGGATCATTTCTTTATCATAAATCTTCTGTTAATTTACAGCAAATTTTATATCCATAAATGCAAATAAGCAATAAGAAACCTTCATTTATAACTTTTACATCAGACTTCAAACTATACATTAATATTCTGAAAACTTCCTATAACCTGAAAGCTGTAAAGACTGTACAAATTTATCAACATTTCGGGTTATTTCTGTAAATGTTTTTGTTTTGTGACTCCTTTTAGATATAGTTCCTTCTGTCCAACAGTATTTGGAGTAGATTTTCTTTTTTATTTGTATACTTAAAGTTACTAGTTATATATATTAGCTGCTGCTTATGTGTGATTCCCTTGCTTTGTTAGCATGTGTTTAGTGTTTTTGTTTGTGTTCAATAAAAATTAAAATTTAAAAAAATCAAAGAGCATGTCAGCAGACAAAAATAAATGGACTACTCAGTGAAGAGATAAAAGTCAAATTAGTTTCAAAAAGAGCATTAATCTGCATGTTATTTATGAAAACTCTGATAATGATAAAAGTGACAAAGGACTGCGAGGCCTTGAGATTAATCAGAATCACGTTTATTATCCCCAGCATGTGACGTGAAATTCATTAACTTAGCAGCAGCAGTTCATGCAATACATAATCTAGCAGAGAGAAAAATAATAATAATAAATAACAAGTAAATCAATTACATATATTGGATAGATTTTTAAGTACAAAAACAGTAACACTGTATATTAAAAAAAGTGAAGTAGTGTCCAAAGTTTCAATGTTCATTTAGGAATCGGATGGCAGAGGGGAAGAAGCTGTTCCTGAATTGCCGAGTGTGTGTCTTCAGGCTTCTGTATCTCCTACCTGACGGTAACAGTGAGAAAAGGCCATGCCCTGGGTGCTGGAGGTCCTTAATAATGGACGCTGCCTTTCTGAGACACCGCTCCCTGAAGATGTCCTGGGTACTTTGTAGGCTAGTACCCAAGATGGAGCTGACTAGAATTACAACCTTCTGCAGCTTCTTTCGGTCCTGTGCAGTAGCCCCTCCCCCCCATACCAGACAGTGATGCAGCCTGTCAGAATGCTCTCCACGGTACAACGAGAGAAGTTTTTGAGTGTATTTGTTGACATGCCAAATCTCCTCAAACTCCTAATAAAGTATAGCTGCTGTCTTGCCTTCTTTATAACTACATCGATATGTTGGGACGAGGTTAAATCCTCAGAGATCTTGACATCCAGGAACTTGAAGCTGCTCACTCTCTCCACTTCTGATCCCTCTATGAGGATTGGTATGTGTTTCTTCGTCTTACCCTTCCTGAAGTCCACAATCAGCTCTTTCATCTTACTGACACTGAGTGCCAGGTTGTTGCTGTGACACCACTCCACTAGTTGGTATATCTCACTCCTGTATGCCCTCTCGTCACCACCTGAGATTCTACCAACAATGGTTGTATTGTCAGCAAATTATAATGTGAAAACTAACAAGATACTGTACAAGAAATATTGCTTACACCAGAAGTGAACAGCAAATTTATTTAAATAGAATTGGTTAGTGACTCATCTGTTTCAGTCATTCCACAAAATGAGGCTGTTTTCTGGCAAAGGTGTACTTGGTGAGGCCTTCAAAAGTAAAATTTTGGGAGTAAAAGCTTGTATGTGTCTGTCAGAATAAAAGGTGAAGATAACAAGTGTACGGAACCTTGGTTTTCAGGAGGTATTGAGGTCCCGGTTAAGGGGACAAAAGGAGGTACAGAACAGGTATAGAAAGGTTGGAACAAATGAGGTATTTATGTAATGAAAAAGAATACTTAAGAAAGAAATCAGGAAGGCTAAAAGACGGTGTGAGAGACAAGGTAAAGGAGAGTCCTAAGGGATGATACAGATATGTTAAGAGTGAAAGGATTTCAAGGGACATAACTGGTTCTCTGGAAGATCAGAATGGTATTGTATGCATGGAGCCAAAAGAGATGAGGTGATCGTAAATGGAATTTTTTACATCTGTATTTACTCAGATGGACGCAGAGTCTCTGGAAATGAGGCAAAGCAGCAGCAAGGTCATAGACTCTATACAGATTGCAGAGGAGGAGGTGTTTACTGTCTTAAGGTAAATTAGGGTGGATAAATCCCCAAGGCCTGACAAGGTGTTCCCTTGGACCCGGTGGGAGACAAGTGCAGAAATTGCTGGGGCCCTGGCAGAGATCATTAAACCATTTTTAGCGACAGGTTAGGTACAGAGGATAGTTAATGTTCCTCTGTTTAAGAAAGGCTTTAAGAATAAACCAGGAAATTATAGGCTCGTGAGTTATTGGACAGTACTCTAAGGGACTTGATATATGAGTATTTGGATAGACTGGGGCTGATCAGGGATAGTCAACATGGCTTCATGTATGGTAAGTTATATCGAACCAGTCTTGTAGAGTTTTTCAAGGAAGTTACCAGAAAGACAAGGCATGGACCTTAGCAAGGCATTTGACAAGTTCCTGCACAGAAGGTTCAATCAGTGGCATTCAGGATGTGGTAGTAAATTGGATTCAACATTTGCTTTGTGGGAGAAGCCAGAGAGCGATAATAGATGGTTGCCCCTTTGACAGGAGGCCTGTGACTAGTGGTGTGCCACAGGGAGCAGTGCCGGGTCCTTTGTGTGCCGTCTATATCAATAATCTGGATGTTAATGTAGATAACTGGATCAGCAAATTTGTGGTTGACACCAAAATTGGGGGTGTAGTGGACAGCAAAGAAGACTATCAGAGCTTACAGTAGGATCTGGACCACCTTGAAAAATGGCAGATGGAATTTAATGCAGACAAGTGTGAGGTGTTGCACTTTGGTAGGACCAACCAGGGTAGGATTTACACTATGAGAGGTAGGGTACTGAGGAGTGCAATAGAACAGAAGGATCTGGGAATGCAGGTGCAATAATTCATTGAAAATGGTGTCAAATGTAGATAGGGTCGTAAAGAAAGCTTTTGGCACATTGGCCTTCATAAATCAATGTATTGAGTACCGGAGATGGAATGTTATGTTACAGTTGCATACGACATTAAAGAGACCTAATTTGGAATTCTGTGTGCAGCTTGAGTCATTTATATACAGCAAAGATATAAATAAGGTTGAAAGAGTACAGAGAAAGTTTACAGGTCTGGAGGATCTGAGTTATATTGGAAGATTGAATAGGACAGCACTTTATTGAATTGACTTTATTTCTTACATCCTTCATATACACGAGGAGTAAAAATCTTTATGTTACGTCTCCGTCTAAATGTGCCATTTGCAATTTATAGTAATTTTTAATAAATAGAATAGTCAATGTAATGTAGAATTACACTCAAGTCAGTGTGAGTTCATCAGTCTGATGGCCTGGTGGAAGAAGCTGTCCCGGGGCCTGTTGGTCTTGGCTTTTATGCTGAGGTACTGTTTCCTGGATGGTAGCAGCTGGAATAGATTGTGGTTGGGGTGACTCGTGTTCCCAATGATCCCTGGGGCACTTTTTACACACCTGCCTTTGTAAATGTCCTGAATCATGGGAAGTTCACAACTACAGATGCATTGGGCTGTCCACACCACTTTCTGCAGAATCCTACGATTAAGGGAGGTACAGTTCCCATAGCAGGCAGTGATGCAGCTAGTTAGGATGCTCTCAGTTGTGCCCCTGTAGAAAGTTCTTAGCATCTGGGGGCCCGTACCAAACTTCCTCAACCGTCTGAGGTGAAAGAGGCGCTGTTGTGCCTTTTTCACCACACAGCTGCTGTATACAGACCATGTGAGGTTCTTGGTGATCTGGATGCCGAGGAACTTGAAGCTGTTCACCCTCTCAACCCCAAATCAACCCTACCGCGTGGCCACTTCGGTGGTGATGTCTGTTATCTGTCAAGTAGAGGACCGTGCACAATTCTGATTTGATGGAGACACACGTGAGAGTACGGAGGAACATCTGGAAAACTATCGAAATGCCTGCTTCGCTGCTGCTGCTGCTGTGCGGTAACCAGAATCTCTGGAGCAAAAGGCCCCAAAATCCTCGGCTTTGCGTGTTTCAACGGCCGGAGCAAGGTCGAAGGTGCTCGGGAGGCTGTATCAGAGAGGCTGGTCGGAAGCTCGAAGTTTTCGGATGGACGGACTCAGTGTCAGCTGTGGTCGGCTGCTTCCAAGGCATCGGCAAGTTGACGGTGCCTGGAGGTTTATGACAGGGAGTTTCTCCCTTTTGCTGCCTGCTATCGGGGACTCGGGGGTCGATCGACTTGGGGACTTTGAGACTTTTTTTTACCATGCCCATGGTTTGTTCTTTATCAAATTATGGTATTGCTTTGCACTGCTGTAACTATATGTTATAATTATGTGGTTCTGTCAGTGTTAGTCTTTGGTTTGTCCTGTTTTCTGTGATATCACTCTGGAGAAACATTGTATCATTTCTTAGTGCATGTATGCATTTCTAAATGACAATAAAAGAGGACTGAGTGTTCTCATAATCTAAAAAAAAATCTATTGATATCAATAAGGTTTAGCCCATCTCCATTCCTCCTGTAATCCACAACCAGCTCCTTTGTTTTTGCGACATTGAGGGAGAGGTTGTTTTCTTGACACCAATGTGTCAGAGAGATAACCTCTTCCCTGTAGGCCACCTTGTTATTGTTTGAGATAAGGCCAATCGATGTAGTCTGGTCAGCAAATTTAATTAGCAGATTAGAGCTGTGGGTGGTGACACAGTCATGGGTATGCAGGGAGTAAAGGAGGGGACAGTACACAGCCCTGAGGAGCTCCTGTATTGAGACTCAGAGGGGTGGAGGTGGGGGAGCCCACTCTTACAACCTGCAGGAGATCTGACAAGTGTGGAATGAGCTATCAGCACAAGTTGTCCATGCGAGCTCGATTTCAACGTTTAAGAGCGGTTTGGATAGGTACATGGATAATAGGGTTATGGAGGGCTATGGTCCTGATGCAGGTCATTGGGAGTAGGCGGGGGGTTTGGCATGGACTAGATGAGCCAAAAGTCATGTTTCTGTACTTCTCTATGACTTTGACACCCACTCTATCTGGGCCTCTCAATATCAGTAGATTTCAATGAGACCCCCCTGCATTCTTCTAAATTCTAGTGGGTACAGGCCCAAAGCCGCCAAACACTCCGCATATGTTAACCCCTTCATTCCTGGAATTGTCCTTGTGAACTTCCTCTGGACTCTGTCCAATGACAACACACCCTTTCTGAGATATGGGGCCCAAGACTGTTGACAATACTCTAGCAAGTGCGGCCTGACTAGTGTCTTATAAAGGTTCAGCATTATCTCCTTGTTTTTATATTCTATTTCCTTTGAAATAAATGCCAACATTGCATTTGCCTTCTCTACCACAGACTCATCCTGTATATTAACCTTCTGGGAGGCTTGCAGTCCCTCCGCACCTCTGATGTTTAAACCTTCTCCCCATTTAGATAATAGTCTGCACTATTGTTCCTTTTACCAAAATGAATTATCATACATTTCCCAACACCGTATTCCATTTGCCACTTTTTTGCCCATTCTTCCAATCTGTCTAATTCCTGCTGCAATCACATTGCCTCCTCAGCATTACCTACCCCTTCACCTATCTTTGTATTATCCACAACCTTTGCCACAAAGTCTTCAATTCCATTATCCAAATCATTGACAAACAATGTGAAAAATAGTGGTCCCAATACTACCCCTGAGGAACACCACTAGTCACTGGCAGCCAACCAGAAACATAGAAAACCTGCAGCACAATACAAGCCCTTCGACCCACAAAGCTGTGCCGAAAATATCCTTACCTTAGAGCTACCTAGGCTTACCCATAGCCCCCTACTTTTCTAAGCTCCATGTACCTATCCAGGAGTCTCTTAAAAGACCCTATCATTTCCACCTCCACCACCGCTGCTGGCAGCCCATTCCACGCACTCACCACTCTCTGCGTAAAAAATTTACCCCTGACCTCTCCTCTCTACCTCCTTCCAAGCAACTTAAAACTATGCCCTCTCGTGCTAGCCATTTCAGCTCTGGGAAAAAGCCTCTGACTATCCACACGATTAATGCCTCTCATTATCTTGTACACCTCTATCAGGTCACCTCTCCTCCATCGCTCCAAGGAGAAAAGGCTGAGTTCACTCAACCTATTCCCATAAGGCACAGTCCCCAATCCAGGCAAAATCCCTGTAAATCTCCTCTGCACCCTTTCTATGGTTTCCACACCCTTCTGTAGTGATGCAACCAGAACTGAGCACAATACTCCAAGTGGGGTCTGACCAGGCTCCTATGGAGCTGCAATATTACCTCTCGGCTCCTAAACTCAATCCCACAGTTGATGAAGGTCAATGCACCGTATGCCTTCTTAACCACAGGGTCAACCTCGCAGCAGCGTTGAGTGTCCTATGGGCTCAGACCCAAAGATCCCTCTGATCCTCCACACTGCCAAGAGTCTTACCATTAATACTATATTCTGCCATCATATTTGACCTACCAAAATGAACCACCTCACCTCACTGAAAAGGCTTCCTTTATTCCCACTCACTATCTCCTGCCTGTCAACCATTCCTCTATCCATGCCAGTATTTCCTGTAATGCATAGATTGTTAAATAGCCTCTTGTGTGGCACCTTATCAAATGCCTTCTGAAAATCCAAGTAAATGACATCCACTGCCTCTCCTTTGTCCACCTGCTTGTTTCTTCCTCGAAGAACTCTAACAGATTTGTCATGCAAGATTTCCCCTTAAGCAAACATTGCTGACTTTGGCCTATTTTAACATATAACTCCAAATAACCCAACCCTCATCCTTAACAATACAATCAGTCACAGTGAATACATGCAACCAGCAGTCAGAATCAAGCCAGAGTTCTGAAGCAGTGACTCATGCCTCTGTGCCCCCTGATATATGCCACTTTCATCTACAGTGCCGCCCCAGGCTAACCCCGTCCTTTGCAGCACCAGTTGTTTAACTGGGCCCATTTCATGTCTCCTCCCTTCTTTATACCTCTACATGGTCAAATGATACAGAGGTGCTGGAGAAGGCATGGACGAGCTCTGGTCTGCTGGAAGCACAGCAGCAGGTGATGGAATCTGGAACAATAGACAAGGTGGTGGACATCTCAGCAAGACAGTCACTCACCATTACTCTGAACTGAGTCCAACATCTGCAGACTTTCTTTCAAGGATTCCTTACAATGTATGTTCTCAGAATTATTTTTTATTTTGCAGCTTGTCTTCTTTGGCACATTGGTTGTCCGTTTATAGTTTTCCATAAAATTTTATTCTGTCTTTTCCTGTAAATGCCCACAAGAAAATGAATCTCAGGGTAGTCTACAGCAACATACACATACTTCGATAATAAATTCACCTTCAACTTTGAGCTGTGGAGGTAAGTGGACAAATTCCTTCCCCTGGACTGATCAATGACCGACCCTTCTTCTGTCTATTTCATTGGTCTAGAGTAGAGTCTTTATCAAAAACATTGATTATCCATTTCTCTCCACAGATGCTGAGTTCTCCATGGCAGCTCACTTGCTCAGTGCTCACCTGTCCCTACTAACCATGCATTTAGTTCAGGGCTCTATGATCGTCACTGTCTGAACCATGATTAGACTTTATTCTTTCAAGAAAAACATCTCAGTCCCTCAAACTGCACTAAAGTTCAGTGAGATTCTGACTAATCAGCACTCTGTGGACCTTCACCCTTGCCCAAGAATTATCTCTCAGACTATCAAACTTCATTTAATTGGGAGTAAATAGGTCTCAATCTGAACTCACAATGTCAGTCTCCAGGAGCCAGCTCTGCCTCCCAGACAACGCACCTCCAACCACCCTCCCTCGTGTCTGAGACTGTTTACTGTTTTTGTGTACTTGGGGGTTAGCTCACACAATGGCTTGGATAAAGACCTTTATCTGGAAATTGAGGATTGTGTGGTTAAGCAGTTTAAAGCTTTGTTGGCTTTTAACCTGATACAGTCCCTCTTTGATAGAGCAGCTCGCTGTGTGGCACAATTAGTGTTGGTGTGGGACAGGGCGAGAAATTCAAAGCACCATCTCGACATCGGATCTTCCATTCAAGTCATGGGCTGTTCTGTTTGAAATGTTCAGCAAAATTAGAAATATATCTCATGAAAGTCTAGCTCCATTGTTGGCAATCCAGATCTCAAATTACCTTTCAATGCACTCACACATTGTGTCCCAGCACTCTGTGCCTGCTGTCCCAGCCACCTTTACATCCTTCAAGGCACAGCACTGTCCAAAATCAGCCTCATGAGAATTTCAATGCTACAGAGTTGTTTTTACACCTCCGACCACAGAGCTTCTCATCTCAGGCACTCCTTTCTTAAACATGACCTTGTGTTCTCTTAAACACTGTTCTTCTCTTCACCTCTCTAGCTAACTGCAAGCTCAACTTTCACCCTGCTAAAGGTGCTATATAAATGCAGCCCGCCTGCTGCTGAAACTGCAACAAAGGGTCGAGCTCTCACTCAGCATTGGAAAGAGGATACCAGGGCATTCAACATGTCAGCCTCTAATGGAATTAGGGAAGAGACCCGGAGGTGCACAGTCAATCTTTGTGAGTGTGTGTAAAAGAGAAAGAGAGAGAGATTTAGCAAACAGAAATCCAGCAGTGCACAAGGTTGATCACAAGGTGTACAGCATTATCTCAGGGGATCAGTATTGTGCCTGAACCTCCTCGTTAACCTGTCCTGATGAAGGGTCTCAGCCCGAAATGATGACTATTTATTCATTTCCATAGGTGCTACCTGGCCTGCTGAGTTCCTCCAGCATTTTGTGTGTGTTTGTTAACGTGTGATTTGGAAGCCTCGCGCTGACACAGTAATATCGTTGCCTTTTCGGATTTACTCTCGGAGTAACTAATCAACCCTGGAGCTAGACCTTGCGATTAAGTGACCACTGAATTACAATGCCACCAAACACCAAACAAGCGATATTCGAGAGCACTGAAAAATCAGGACCTTCTCAGCTGCTGCTGTGGTCCGGACTTGGAACCGTACCTCTGTCCTGCTGTCACCTCTGGCAATCTGTCATGGTCTCCCCACTGAGGATGCTCTGCATTGTGAAATGCCCTCTCAGAGGGCTTCAGTGTTCCAATACCCAAGTCACAAGAAGTTAGCAGAGATTAGTTTTTACAAGTATTTAGTACTACTCAAGAAGGGGTTCTGGTCTTTATTGCATAGGATTGGAGTTGAAGAATAGGGAGGGTTTGTTTCAGTTGTACAGGGTAATGGTGAGGCCATATGTGAAATATTATTCAGGGCTTTAGTCCCTTTGCAAGAGAATATCATAATAGTGGAGACCGGTTCAGAGGCGATTCACTAGGCTAATTCCTATCAAGACGTAGCAACACAGTTTGGGTCATGGAGTTTAGTAGAATGGGTGGTGATCTTATTCAAACATAGAAGATTTTAAAGGGGTGACAATGGGTAGATGTTGACATACTTCTGTCAATGGGAGAGTCACAAGGGGTGTTGTGTATAGGAAAGAGACCTGAATTTAAAACTCCTGTGTGTAATATTGACTGATATCTCCTTAATGCAAGGGGTTTAGATGGGGTGGAGTTTGTTAGGTGTGTTCAGGAATGTTTCCTGACAAAATATGCAGGAAGCCAACTAGAGGAGAGGTTGTACTTGATCTGCATTGGGAGATGAACCTGGTCAGGTGTCAAATCTCTCGATGGGAGAGCATTTTGGAGGTAGTGATTACACCTCCATCTCCTTCACCATAGTGCTGGAGAGGGATAGCAGCAGACAATTTGGGTAAACATTTAATTGGGATGGGGGGGAAATATGATGCTACTAGGCAGGAACTTGGGAGCACAAATTGTGAGCAGATATTCTCAGGGAAATGCACGGCAGAAATGTGGAAAATGTTCAGGGAACATTTGCATGGTGTTCCATTGAGGCAGGGAAAGGATGGTAGGGTAAAAGAACCATGGTGTACAAAGGATGAGAAAATCTACTTAAAAAGAAACAAAAAGCTTACAAAAGGTTCAAGAAACTAGTACTGTTAGAGCTCTAGAAAATGACAAGGTTGCCAGGAAGGAGCTTAAGAATGGAATTAGGAAAGCCAGAAGGGCCATGAGAAGGCCTTGGTGGACAGGATTAAGAAAAACCCCAAGTATGTGAAGAGCAAGAGGATGAGCCGTATAAGAATAAGACCAATCAGGTGTGATAGTGGAAATGTGTGCATGGAGTCGGAGGAGGTAGCGGAGGTACTTAATGAATACTTTGCTTCAGTATTCACCAGTGAAAAGGAATTGGCAATTGTGGGGATGACTTACAGTGGACTGAAACGCTTGAGCATATAGACATTAAGAAAGAGGATGTGCCGGAACTTTTGAAAGGTATTAAGTTAGATAAGTCACCAGGACTGGGTAAGATATACTCCAGGAAACTGTGGGAAGCGAGGGAAGAGATTGATGAGCCCCTGGTGATGATCTTTGCATCATCAGTAGGGATGGGAGAAGTACCGGAAGATTAGAGGTTGCAAATGTTCTTCTCTTGTTCAAGAAAGGGAGTAGAGGTAAGCCCAGGAATTTATAGACCAGTGAGTCTTACTTCAGTGGTGGGCAAGTTTTGGAGAAGATTCTGAGAGGCAGGATTTATGAGAATTTGGAGAGACATAATCTGATTAGGGATAGTCAGCATGGCTTTGACAAGGGCAGGTCATGCCTTACAAGCCTAATTGAGTTCTTTGAGGATGTAACAAAGCACATTGATGGAGGTAGAGGAGTGGATGTAGTCAGTATGGATTTCAGCAAGGCATTTGATAAGGTTCCCCATACAAGACTCATTCAGAAAGTAAGGAGGCATGGGATCCAAGGAGACCTTGCTTTGTGGATCCAGAATTGGCTTGCCCACATAAAGCAAAGGGCGGTTGTAGATTTTTCATATTCTGCATGGAGGTCGGTTTCCAGTGGTGTTCCACAGGGATCTGTTCTGGTACCCCTCCTCTTTGTGATTTTTATAAATGACCTGGATGAAGAAGTAGAAGCATGGGTTAGTAAGTTTACTGACGACACAAAGATTGGGGGTGTTGTGGATAGTCTGGGGGGTTGTCAGAGGTTACAGCGGGACATCAATAGCATGCAGAACTGGGCTGAGAAATGGCAGGTGGAGTTCAACCCAGATAAGTGTGAAGTGGTTCATTTCAGTAGGTCAAATTTAAAGACAGAATACAGTATTAATGGTAAGACTCTTGGCAGTGTGGAGGATCTGAGAGATCTTAGGGTCCATGTCCATAGGACACTCAAAGCTGCTGTGCAGGTTGACAGTATTGTAAAGAAGGCGCATGGTGTGTTGGCCTTCATCAACCGTGGGATTGAGTTCAAGAGCCGTGAGATAATGTTACAGCTATATAAGACCGTGGTCTGACCCTACTTGGAGTACTGTGTCCAGTTCTGTTCATCTCATTACAGGAAGGATGTGGAAACCATAGAAAGGGTGCAGAGGAGAATTACAAGGATGTTGCCTGGATTGGGGAGTATGCCTTATGAGAATACGTTGAGTGAACTTGGCCTTTTCTCCTTGGAGCAACAGAGGATGAGAGGTGACCTGATAGAGGTGTACAAGATAATGAGAGGCATTGATCGTGTGGATAACCAGAGGCTTTTCCCAGGGCTGAAATGGCTAACACGAGGGGGCATAGTTTTAAGGTGCTTGGAAGTAGGTACACGGGGGACATCAGGGGTAAGTTTTTCACACAGAGAGTGGTGGGTGCGTGGAATTCACTGCCAGCGATGGTGGTAGAGGCGGATACAGTAGGGTCTTTTAAGAGGTACGTAGGTATATGGAGCAGTAGGGAAATTCTAGGCAGTTTGCAGAGAAGGTTGCATGGTCAGCACAACATTGTGGGCTGAAGGGCCTTTAATGTGCTGTAAGTTTCTATGTTTTATGTTCTATTTCTTCAAAAAATTCCAACAGATTTCTCCTTAGGAAAACTAGGCTGACTTTGGCTTATTTAATCAAGTGCCTTCAGTGCACTGCAACCTCATCCTTAATACTGGACTCCTACATTTACCCAACCTCTGAAGTCAGCTAACTGGCCTATAGCTTCCTTTCTCCTGCCTCCCTCCCTTCTTAACGAGTGGAATGTCATTTGCAATTTTTCAGTCCTCCAGAATAAAACCGGAATCCAGTGAAAGGTCATTACTAATGCCTCCATAGTTTCTTCAGCTGCCTCTCAGGAACTCTGGGGAGTAGCCCACCTGGTCCAGGTGATTTATCTACCTTCAGGCCTTTCAGCTTCCCTAGCACCTTCTCCTTAGTGATAGCAACTACACTCACCGCTGCCCCCGACACTCCCAAATTTCTGGCCTACTGCTAGTGTCTTCCACAAGGAAGACTGATGCAAAATACTTATTCAGTTCACCCGCCATTTCTATGTCCCTCATTACTACCTCTCCAGCGTCATTTTCCAATTGTCCAATATCTACTCTCGTCTCCCTTTTTCTCTTTATATATCTGAAAAATCTTTTGGAATCCTCTTTTAAATTGTTGGCTTGCTTATCTTCAGATTTCATTTTTGTTTCCTTATGGCTTTTCTAGACATTTTCTGTTGGTTTTTAAATTTTACCAATCCCTGAACTTCCCACTAATTTTTATTTGCTTACCAATGCAGTGCGGAGTACAGCTTCGAGCCTCACCACCCAGCATTCCCAACAACCCTGATTTAACCCTATCCTGATCACAGGACAGTTTACAATGACCATTTAACATACCTGGTATGTCCTTCGACTGAGGGGAGAAACTGGAGCATTCCATGGGAGGACGTACAGATTCCTTACAGTGAACACTGAACTCCGATGCCCCGAGCTGTAATAGCGTTGCGCTAACTGATATGCTACCATGACCCCACTTTCTTTTAATTTTTACTATATTTTATGCCCTTTCTTTTCTATTTATATTGTATTTGACTTCCCTTGCCAGCCATGGTTGCCTCATTTACCTTTAGAGTACTTCATCTTTATAATGTACCGATCCTGCACCTTTCGAATTGTCCCCACAAACTTTAGCCATTGCTAATGTGCCATCGTCCCTGGCTAACGTCCACTTCCAAACAACTTTGGCCAGCTCCTCTCTCATGCCTCTATGATTCCTTTTACCCTACTGTAACAATAATAGATCTGCCTTTATCTTCTCCCTCTCAAACAGCAGGGTGAATTCTATCATATTATGATCGCTGTCTCTTAAGGGTTCCTTTACCTTAAGCTCCCTAATCAAATCCGGTTCATTACACAATCCAAAATTGCCTTTTACCTAGTGGGCTGAGCCACAAGCTGCTCTAAAAAGCCATCTTGTAGGCATTCTACAAATCCCCTCTCTAGGGATCCAGCACCAATCTACCTGCACATTGAAATCCTTCACGATTATTGTAACATTGCCATTTCTGTCTCCTGTTGTAATTTGTCTCCCACTTCCTGGCTACTGTTCGGAAGCCAGTATATAATGCCCATCAGGGTCTTTTTACCTTTTCACTTTCTTCACAAGGATTCTACATCTTCCAATCCTATATCACCTCTTTCTGTGAAAAGGCAGTCCAGACATCAGACTGCTTGCTGTGAGTTTGCGTCTGTTTTATCTACCGCGTGAGTTCAGCCACGCCATATTGCGTTGTCTACATTCCACCTTCCCGACGCAGTCTCGATGCAGCGTGTGACATCATACACACCACCACACTCCGGACTCAACACCCCAATGTGTTCCTTGCAGTATCAGGAGACTTCAACTTTGTTTCTCCTTCGACAACCCTCGCCACCGTCGATCAGTTTGTCAAGTGCCATAAAAGATAAAATAAAACACTGGATCTCTTGTATGCAAATGTTAAAGATGCATACAGCTCCACAGCTCCCCCCCACTTGGAAGATTAGATCACAACCTGCTTCACATCATGTCCTTGTACACACCCAAAGTACAGCAACAGTTAGTTAGCACCAAGACTGTAAAGAAATGGTCTCCAGAGGCCATCGAGGCCTTGAAGAGCTGCTTTGAGATTACTGACTGGAATGTATTTTGTGAACCATATGGGGAGGACATTAACGGACTTACTGATTGCATCACTGGCTACATCAACTGTTTGGACACTGTAATACCATCAAGGACTGTTCACTGCTTCCTGAACAATAATCCATGGGTCAACAGTGATCTAAAGGCTTTTCTCAACCACAAAAAGGCAGCCTTTAGATCAGGAGACAGGGAGGAATTGAAATATGTGCCGATGGAGCTAAAGGAGAAGATTAAGGTGGCTAAAGAGGAATACAGGAGCGAGCTGGAGAACAAGCTTGGACAGAGTAGCATATGGGAGGTGCTATCAAGTGCCCCTCATAGGATAAACCTTTCACTCCCACTCTTTTAGAAAGTTATTTGTGCCTTAAAGAAGCATACCCAGAGTGTTTAATCACTCTGCTCCTGTTTATACCTCATTATAAGTTCTCCCACTTCTGACTGGGCTTAGAACTGGGCAATTACCTCCCGCACTGGAGGATGCAGGCAGCTGGTTATGGGAGGCCAAATGGGACAGGAGAAGCGAATGAGCAAAGAGGAGGGAAAGAGGGGAGAAGTGGCGAGAGGCTGGAGCAGAGAAAGGGAGGGTCGAGAGCAGAGGAGAGCTGGAGGAGGAAGTGAGGACATGAGGAAGACATCAGGGGGAAGGAGAGATAGGTGGAGGGTATAGGGCAGGAGGTGAAGAGGAAGAGTGCATGAGAGGGAATGGCAGAGAGCGTGGGGCATGGAGGTAGGAGATAGGTGGACTGTGGGAGAAGAGGATACAGAGCAGCAGGAGAGAGGGACAAGTGTGTTATTTTAGGTCAACAGGTGAGGGTGAAGGAATCAGGAGTGTAAGGAGATAGCGAGGAAGACACCAACTTCGTAAAGTTACTGAACTCCAGCGGCTCTTTCACCGGGGACTCGGCCGTCTCCAATCAGTGATCCGGTGCCGCCCCCAGCATGAATCATGGACCCGCCCACAATCGACGATTGGTTGTCTGAACCGGGGGCAGGCGCTGATTGATTCTTCTCATAGTCAGTCAGCCGGGCCCTCGCAGCTGACTTTCGCGGAAGTGGAGCGGCGATGGAGTTGAAGCGTTGCGGCCGGCTGCTCGGGCTGCTGATCGCCGTGACGGCGCTGTTCCGGGGAACCCGGGGACTGGAGAACGGGCTGGCCCGGACCCCGGTCATGGGCTGGCTGCACTGGGAGAGGTTCCTGTGTAATGTCGACTGCCGGAGCGATCCCCACAACTGCATCAGGTGAGGGATCGCACCGCGAGGAGGGCTGGGGCATGGAGAGGCGAGAGGAGCGCCTGGCGGTGGGCTCGGAGTGGATCGCAGAGGAAAGGCCAGTAGTGATTTTGACAGGGAGGTCTGTAACCAGAGGCATTCCGCTGGATCGCTGTTGGGAGTTCAGTAAATCATTGGGTCAAAAATAGAAGTGAGCTGAATCGTAAGTTTGAAGAAAACAGGTAGAGTTGTGGATAGTAAACAAAAAGTTTGAGGTACCGACAGAGAAATGATAAATGACTGAGCTGGAAAGGGGTGTTGTATCTTAGGAGGTCAAATGCAAGCGGAAAGTATGCAGGTGTATTGACGTAAGAGAGATTTGGCGATCCAAGTCCATACCCCCATGAAAGTGGGAACACGGGATGATAGGATGGTGGCGAATGGCTATGGCATGCCCGCCGAGTGGCTGAATATAAAAACTGGAAAGTCATATTGGGGTCAGGCCAGGCTTGGAGTACCGCCTGCAGTTCTGATCGGAGGCTGAGGGGGTGAACTACAATCGCTAGGGGTGTAGATAGCGTAAGCGGAGTCTTTTTCCCAAGCTGGACATGGCAAGTACTAGAGAACGTGGGTGAGACGGCAGAAATTCAAAGGAGATTGAGGATCAAGTAAACAGAATGGTAGGTGGGCGGAATGTGCTGCCGGGGGGAGGTGCCTCAGGGGGTACTGTGGCACAGTGAGGGTGTGCTCCGCCGGGTCTGTGTGCAAGGTAAATGGAGCCATCGGTAACTTGCACATTTTCACAGGCCGGCCACTGGTGCCAAGTAATGGATACGCAGCTGAGGGCTTTGGGGACCTTGAAGTTTAGGTCTCTGTCATAATGTTGAGAGAGTGAGGGTATCAGCCATGGCCCAGTCCCACTCATCAATGCACCATGTGAGTCTTTGAGTTCCTTTTCAGAATGTTGGCCATCCTTAGGGTGGGTTACCCTGGCCCTAGGAAAGTGTGAGCATATCTTGCACTTGCCTGAAGGGCAAATAGCTGGGCGCAGGGGATGCCTGCAACTCTCCAAACCTACCCCAGTGTGGATCTAACTATGCAAGGCCAGCTGAGGTTCAAGAACCTGGGTAGGTAGTCCTGTAGTTAATCAAAGTCCTCAGAAAGTCCCTCTGTAGTTGGGTGAGGTGTGAAGGCTGTAGTTGATTTGAAAGGCAAGAATTTGTTAATATGTTTATGAAGCACCTTCAATTACTCCAAAAGACTGAGGTTTGGTAAAAATACTGAAACGCTTTTATTCGCTGTACAGTACGACCTCCACAGTAAGTGTCTGCCCCTGGACTGAGGGGGAGGGGCAAGACGAACACCTTTATACAGGACTCTGTGGGAGGAGCCACAGGGGCAGTCAGCAGAGGGGTGTGTCCAGACAGGTAACCGAGTTACAACATATATACATGGTTTACCACAGTTTATTTTTGAAAACACGCTTAAAATCTTTCCAATTTAAAAAATATTTTCTTAATTTAAGCTATGTTTGTGTTTTTTTGTTTCAAATGCTTAAGCATAGGTGTTTTAGTTCTAAATAGTTATTTTTGTTGTCTTCTAAAGTCATTTGACAAATTCAGAAATATCCATGTTTATAAGGACAGGCTCCTTGGGGACTTGCTGGTTCCTTGCAAAACAACTGCATCAGTCCCCATTTCCTGTGCTTATTTCCCTGGAGTTGCAACTTATTCTATCTCATGTGACCAGGAACTCCAGTGTGATTGACACTTCACTATACTTGAGGTAATTTATAGTGGCCAATTAGCACAGCAGCCTGCACGTCTTTGGAATGTGGGAGGCAAGTGGAAATCCTGGGGGGTGGGGAGGGGGAGATCCCACGGACAAGGGTAAGATGAGAAAACTCCACACAGATGGTGCCTGAGGTCCAGGTTGAATCCGGGTCTCTGGACCTGTGAGGCAGCAGCTTCCACCCAGCTGTGCCACATTGAGTAGGGAGGTCTGGCCTGTGGGTAAGGAAGGAGCAACCCTGATGTGTAGATATTTGGTGCAAACTGAGTGGGCCAAGCAGTCTATTTATGTGCTGTACCCTCTATAAAACAAGCCATCATCCACTAATCCCACATTAAACCCATCCCATTCTCCCTGGCTTGTCACCAGCCCCCCTCAGGTCCCCCCACTCACCTCCACACTTGGAGCAATTCACAGTGACCAGTTATCCTTCTGAGCTGCTCATCTTTTGGGGACCAGAGTAGCCAGGGGTCGGGGGGGGGAACACTATAGTCACAGACAGAATGTGCGGACTCCATATAGACAGTGCTGGTGGTCAGATGAACCTGGCCTGCTGGAGTTGTGAAGCAGCAGAACTCACTACTATGAGCATTCATGGGAGTTAGTTCTTCAACCATTCCCACTTCTCTGCGTGTTGTACAGTGGTGCTAGGAAGTTCGTGAACCCTGCAGAATTTTCTCTACTTCTGCATCAATATGACCTAAATTGTGATCAGATCTTCATGTAAGTCCTAAAACTAGATAAAGAGAACTCAATTAAATAAATAACACAGAAAGTTATACCACTCTATTTACCTATTGAGAAAAATGATCCAATATTACAAGTAGTTGTTGGAAAAAATGTATGAACCTTTGCTTTCAGTAACTGGTGTGACCCGCTTGTACAGAAATAACTTCAACCAAACGTTTCCAGTAACTGTTGATCAGTCCTGTGCGTCAGCTGGGAGGAATTTTAGGCCACTGCTCCTTACAAAGCGTGCAATGCTGAAGGAGGTGAGAAAGAACCCAAGTGCTTCTGCAACATTTCTATAGGATTAAGATCAGGTCTTTGACTCAGCCAATCCAAGACACAAATTTTCTTCTTTTTAAACTAGTCTGTTGTTAATTTACTCCTGCCTTTCGGATCATTGTCTTGTTGCATTAACCATTTTCTATTAAGCTTCAGGCGACAGATCACTACCCCTGACATTCTCCTGTAAAATGTCTTGATACAATTTTGAATTCACTGTTCCCTCAGTGATTGCAAGCTGTCCAGGCCCTGAGGCAGCAAAGCAGCCCCAAACCATGATGCTCCGTTCACTGTGCTTCATAGTTGGGATGAGGTTTTGATGTTGGTGTGCAGTTCCCCTTTTTCCTCCAAACATAGCAACGTGCATTTCTGTTAAAAAGTTCAACTGCTGTCTCATCTGTCCACAGAACATTTCCCCAGAAGTGTCGTAGAACATCCAGGTGGTCTTTTGCAAACTTGAGACGTGGAGCCATGTGTTTTTTTGGAGCGCAGTGGTTTATTCCGCGGTGTCCTTTCATAAGCACCATTGTTGTTCAGTGTTTTCCTTATAGTGGACACATGAACAGAGACTTTAGAAAATTCTAGAGATTTCTGCAGGCCTTTTGCTGTTACCCCTGGGTTCTTTCTCCCCTTCTTCGACATTACGCATTGTGCTCTTGGTGTGATCTTTGCAAGATGCCCACTCCTAGGGAGGGCAGTTTCCTCCATTTGTAGGCAATTTCTCTTATTGTGGACTGTCAAACACTCAGCTTTTCAGAAATGTTTTTGTAGCATTTTCCAGCTTGATGCATCTCTACAATTCTTCCTCTGAAAGTTGCTTTGATCGAGGCATGGTGCAGATAAGCAGATCTTTCTTGAGAAGAGCAGGCTCTGTCAGTAACCTGACTTTCTGTGTCTTTTTTTTAATATAGGGCAGGGCACCTCTACAACCTGCCCCTCCAATCTCATTTCATTGACTGGAACACCTGAGGCCAAGTAGCTTTTGTAGAAGGCATAACCCCAGCGATTCACAAACTTTTTCCAACAAATACGTGTAATATTGGATCATTTTTTCTCAATAAATAACTGAATAAGTATAATTTTTTGTGTTATTTATTTATTTGGGTTCTCTTTATCTAGTTTTCAGACTTGCATGGGGATCTGATCGTACTTTAGGTTATATTTATGCAGAAATAGAGAAAATTCTGCAGGGTTCACAAACTTTCTAGCACCACTGTAACTAAATGTTAGTTGGCTCACATAAAGCTTCTTTTCCCTTCTATTGGGAGTATTTCCGAAACCTTTGGGAATGCTCCTAACAGTTCTCACAAGGTACGGTCACTTTTGACCAAAAGTGGCAAGGCAATGCAGGTTTGCAGCTCTTCCCAAACTTTGTGAGAAGCCTGGCACTTCTTAAGAGCCACGATCGCTGCAATTTTCCGCAGTGCCAGGTAATGGACTCTGAGTGACATGCTGAGTTTGTCTTGCGTCCCTCTCTCTGCTGCAGCGAGCAACTCTACATGCAGATGGCTGACGTCATGGCAGCGGAGGGCTGGAAGGACGTTGGCTACGAGTACGTCTGCATCGATGACTGCTGGCTGGCACCCAGGCGGGATGGTAACAATCGCCTGCAGCCTGACCCCCTGCGCTTCCCCAGTGGGATAAAACACCTGGCTGACTATGTGAGTACCAACGGTGGACAAACCCCACAACGCTGCCCCTCTACCCCTTTTCTAACCTGCCCACAAGGTTTTGAATCAGAGAGAGATACAACAGGGAAACATGCCCTTTGACCTTTAGTCTAAAAGGACCACTGACTACCAACCACCTACTTAGATTAATCCCGCCTGAATCCCATTTCGTTCTCTCCGCATTCCCATGAACTCAGGTCCTATCCCTCACCTACACACAATTTACAATGGCAATTGACCCTCTAACCCGAATGTCTTTGGGATGTGGGAGGAAGCCCATGCGGCCACAGGGAGAACGTGCAAGCTGCACACAGATGGCACCCGAGGTCAGGATAGAACCCAGGCCCCTGACGCCGTGGGGCACCACCTCAACTAGCTGCGCGGCCGTGCTGCTCTGCTGCTTGATGTTGACCCTGCCCCCCTTTCTCCCGAGGCAGGTGCACTCTAAAGGCCTGAAGCTGGGCATCTATCAGGATGTGGGCACCCATACCTGTGCCGGGTATCCGGGCAGTTATGGCTTCTACGAGCTGGATGCTCAGACCTTTGCTGAGTGGGGCGTGGACCTGCTGAAGTTTGATGGCTGCAATTTCATTAACTTAGACATGCTGATTGAAGGTGAGTTGGGGGGAGGGGGGGCCACAATGTGGAGTGGTGTTCCTGTTGGGAGATTGAGTGCGTTAGGGACAACGATTGGTGTGACTCCTGGAAACCTGTGCCTGCTGTCTTGTGTCTAAACTGAGTAACGAGGTTCTGGGGTTAACTCATCCCTTGCCATCTGATGTAGACAGCCTCTCGTCTGTAGCGCTGAGGGATTGCTAGCCCAACGGAATGTGGCCATGATGTCACAGATCTCACTGTAACGGGAGGTAGAGGGGCATCTCTTCAGTCGTGGGTTTAACCTGGCTTCTTGTCTTCTGTATTTTCAGGTTACAAGAACATGTCACTGGCCTTGAATCGGACGGGGCGAAGTATTGTGTACTCCTGTGAGTGGCCTTTATACCTCTGGCCTTTTGTGCAGGTAGGGTCTGCCAGCCAGGCTTCCCGCTTTCTCGCTCCCTTGCTCTCCCACTGCACCAAAGCAGGAGGCAGCTTACTCCGTCCGGGACCAGGGACACAAGTCCTGACTGCACACACTGTCAGACATCTTGGAACAGAAGAGCGCTGGTTGTCCCTCCAGTCTGCAAGGCGAAAAATGTTCATGGACGGACTCTTCTTTGATTTCCCCTTGATGTTCTGACTGAAGCCATTGTCACAGGGCTGTCTGATGGGCCGTTAGTGCGAGACTAATAGGCCATACGGTTGACCAATGATGTCTGCACTGAGTGAAGGGCAGAAGGCACCAGATCTGTCCTTGTCCTCCACGACCACTCCTTCCCCAATGTTTGGTCTTCACAGTCCACACACAACACCCTTGCAGACGGAATGTAATCCTGTGAGTGCATCTTGGGAGGTTAAATGGGAGCAGAATGAACACAGCAAATGGCAGGGTCCTAGGGAGTGTCGATGAACAAAGAGACCTTAATAGTGGCAACATTGGTGGTCAGGCTGGTGAAGAATGTTTATGCCATAGTTACCTTCATTGGTGAGAGTAGAGAATGCAAAAATAGGAAAGCTATGTTTCAACGTTACAAAACAACTATTGGATCGCTCCTAGAATAGCCGTGCTACAGGAAGGATGTGGTTGTGAAGGTGCGAGTTCAAAGGAGATTGGCCAGGATGTTGCCTGGATGCCAGCATGGTCACGGGGAGAACCTGCAACCTCCACACAGACAGCAGCTGAGGATAGGACTGAACCCTAGTCTCTGGTGCTATGGAGCCGTGGCTCCTCCTGTTGCGTTGCCCACTGTGCCAAGTGTCGATGGCTCAGAAGTTCTGAGAGTCCCAGCTGCCCTATGTAGTGCAGATATTTGGGAAGGTGGTGTAAGAATTTCAGGATCTTGTGAAGAATGTGATTCTTTCGATTGGTCAGTGCAAGGAAGACAGTTCCTCTCCTGCATCGCTGAATGCACAAACCTTTGAATTAAGTCAGACCTCTTCAACATTAATGCAAAGTTGTGGAATCAGATCAGTGATGAGGTGAGTGAAGTTCACCACCCTGGTTCAGGAACCCAGTGGTTCAAAGGTTCCTAACTGTGGTTGTGGGACCTAAGTTTCCTGTACTTTCTTCCCAGCGGTAGCAGCAAGAAGATAACAGGGCCTAGATGGTGGGGGCTGCTTTCTTGTGGCAGTGCTCCTTGTAGATGTGCTCAGTGGTGGGCAGGGCTTTTCCTGAGATGGACCGGGCTGTATGCACTACTTTCTGTAGGCCTTTCCATTCCTGGGCATTAATGTTTCTCTATCAAGCCGTGGTGCATCTGGTCAGGGTACTCCCCACTGTGCATCTTCAGAAGTTTGTCAGAGTTTTAGATGACGTGCTGAATCTGTGCAAACTTCTAACAAAGAAGAGGTGCAGCTGTGCTTCCTTTGTAATGGCGCTTACGTCCCAGTCCCTGGTCCCAGGACAGATCCTCTGAGAATATAAGACAAGGAATTAAAGTTACTGACCCTCTCCATCTCTGATCCCCCAGTGAGGACTGCCTCATAGACTTCTAGCTTCCTCCTCCTGTCGTCAATAATCAGCTCTTTGGTTTTGCTGACACTGAGTGAGAGGTTGTTGTTGTGGCGCCACTCAGCCGGATTTTCAATCTCCCTCCTGTATGCTCAATCGTCACCACCTTTGATCCAGCCGATGACAGTGGTGTCGTCAGCAAACTTAAATATGGTGCTGATCGGTGTTCCATCCAACTTGGTTCCAGTTGACAATTGCAGCCCACCCATTCTGCATTGATATTTCGCTAATGGTTTAAAAATAAATTGTCCCTTTGAGCTGTTGGACCTTTTAATCATTTTTTGGGATCTGCCCAACACTCATTGCCCTTGAGGAGGTGGGGGTGAGCCAGCTTCTTGAAAAGCTGCAGGCCTCTGGCGAAGGTGCTCGCGTGGAGATGTTGTTAGGGGTGGGAATCCCAGAAGTTGGATCCAGTGATAATGAAGGGCTGTTTCTGTATCTCCTAGTCAGGTGGGGGGTGATGCAACAGGGAACCTGAAGGTGGTGGTGCTTCTAAGTAGCTGCCTTTCCAAGAGCCCTAGTCCTTCTCAATGGGAGAAGGGGAGAGGTTGTGGGTCTGAGAGGTGCTGTCAGAGTGTCCCGGGCGAGTCATTGCGGTACATTGTGTAGGTGGTGTACCAGTGGTGGGGGCAGTGAATGTGTAGGACAATGGCGTTCTGCCTTGTCCTGAGTGATGGTGATCTCCTGAGAGTTGAAGGGCATCCGGGCAAGTCCATCACATCCTGTTTTGTGATCTGTAGGTAGTGGAAGCATTTCAAGGTGTCAGGCGGGAGTCACTTAGGCCAGGATACCTCCTCTCTGGACTGCCCTTGTATCTTTGTGTCTGGCTGAGTTGAGTTTTTCTGTAATTGGAGCCCCTCCCTCCCCAAGGATACTGATTGTGGTACTTAGGAGCAGTAATGTAAGTGCATGAGAAATAGGAGCAGGAATAGGCCACTTGGCCCATCTAGCCCGTGCTACCACTGAATATGATCATGGTTACTCTGCCCCAACTCTCGTCCGCCTGTCAGTACCAGAGTCCCACAGTGGTCAGTTCCCATTGAGTGTCAAAGGTAAATGATTAGATTCTCTCAATGGAGATGGTCCTTACCCCCAGGCTTATGTGACATTGATGCTGTTTGTCACTCGTCAGCCCGAATCTGCATGTTGACTTGGCCCCCCAGCGTACAGGTGCGGGCTGCTTCACTTGTCAAGGGTAAGGGATTGTGCATCATTGTTGAACATCCCACATCTGATGAGCAATTGATGATGTCGCTGGTCCCAGGACGCTGGTGCCTGAGTGAGATCCTGGGATGGGGAGCTCAATCTCCAACATCCACTGTCAAATTCCATTTTTCCAGGTATAACTCCAGCCACTGGAGCGATTTCCCCTGGGATGCACATTGACTTCAGCTTTACCACACTCAGTCAAACACTGCCTTGGTGTTGAAGCCAAGTCACTCTCACCTCTGCTCTGATATTTCCCTGTTTGGTCCAGGTTCCCAGTGGTCCTGGTGAAACCCAGACGTAGCCCTGGTGAGCAGGTTATTGGTGAATACATGCTGTCTTGTAGAGCTGTTGACACCTGCCCCAGCCCCCATCACTTTGCTGATGACCGAGCTTTGACTGTTTGTACTGTAATTAGCCAGACTGTGCTGTGCTTTGTCTTTGAGGCTTACCTAGGCAATCTTCTGCATGAAATTCTGCTCATGTTGTATCCACTGGGACAGGTTGGGTAGCTCTAGACCATGGATTTTCAGTGTCACCAATGGGGTGCACTGGTCCCATAGCCTCTGAAAGTAGACCAGCTTCCCTCACTTGCTTTGACTTTTAAATTGATACCTTGGTGTAATATTAATTAATAATTTAACATCAGTAGTGTGTGGGGGGGGGGAATGTGATAACATGGTACTTAGAAGTCTAAAAACCAAGGAAGGGGCATATAAGGTGGCAAAAGTGAGTGGGAAATTGGATGATTGGGAAGCTTTTACAATCCAACAAAAGACAACTAAGAAAACTATAAGAAGGGAAAAGATGAAATATGAAGGCAGACTAGCCAATAATACCAAAAGTTGTGAGTAAGGAGTAGAATCAGAAGGAGACAGAATTGAATGGGAACATAGGGAGAATAAAAAAAATGGTGTCAGTGTAGGATTAATGTAAATGGGTGGTTGATAGTCAGCCTGGACTTGATGGGCCAAATAGCCTGTTTCCATGCCATATCTCACTCTATAGAGTGAGGTCATGACCTGACCTTTGACCGGGCTGTGTTTATCACCTAACCTTACTGCACTTTCTCTGGAGTGACTGATGGTATAAAATCTTTTGGCAAAAGAGCAGACAGCATCAGCCAGCAGGAAGGGTTAACGGTTCAGGCTGTGGCCTTCCAGCACAGGGAGAACATGCAACCTCCAAACAGACATCATCTGAGGATAGGACCGAACCCTGGTCTCTGGTGCTATGGGGCCATGGCTCCTCCTGTTGTGCAGAACCCCGTGCAGGAGACAGTCGACTCCAGAGAAACTGGGGGCGGGCAGACTGTCTGCCCGGAGAGACTGGAGGGTGGGAGGGAGGGGGCAGACCATCTGCCCCGGAGAGACTAGCACGAGGGCAGACTGTCTGCCCCGGAGAGACTGGGGGGAGGCGGACAGACCGTCTGCCCCGGAGAGACTAGCACGAGGGCAGACTGTCTGCCCCGGAGAGACTGGGGGGAGGCGGGCAGACTGTCTGCCCCGGAGAGACTGGGGGGAGGCGGGCAGACCATCTGCCCCGGAGAGACTAGCACGAGGGCAGACTGTCTGCCCCGGAGAGACTGGGGGGAGGCGGGCAGACTGTCTGCCCCGGAGAGACTAGCACGAGGGCAGACTGTCTGCCCCAGAGAGACTGGGGGGGGGGGGCGCGGGCAGACCGTCTGCCCCGGAGAGACTTGGGGGGCGGGCAGACGGTCTGCCCCGGAGAGACTGGGGGGGGGGGGGCAGACCATCTGTCCCGACGAGACTGGCACGAATGCAGACCGTCTGCCCCGGAGAGACTTGGGGGAGGGCAGACCGTCTGCCCCGGAGAGACTTGGGGGGCGGGCAGACGGTCTGCCCCGGAGAGACTGGGGGGGGGGGGCAGACCATCTGTCCCGACGAGACTGGCACGAATGCAGACCATCTGCCCCGGAGAGACTTGGGGGAGGGCAGACCGTCTGCCCCGGAGAGACTGGCACGAGGGCAGACTGTCTGCCCCGGAGAGACTGGGGCGCGGGCAGACCATCGGTTGCAAAGCTACGACGAGATGGATTGTGAGGTCGAGAGTTTATCTTTTCATACAAGAGGCACCAGGTCAGGAAGAGAGGGGACACAGAGAGGGATCAAAGTGTGTGAAATGAGGTGGAGTGCAAATGCCGGTGTATGATTTTGCTGGTGATTCTCTCCCTTTCCCAGCCCAATTACACGGACATCAGGAAACACTGCAACCAGTGGAGGAACTATATCGATATCAGTGACTCGTGGAGCTCAGTGAAAAGCATCATTAGTTGGACAGCCGCACATCAGAATCTGATTCAGCCTGTGGCAGGACCTGGTGGCTGGAACGACCCGGATATGGTGAGTACGTGGCCAGATGTGGTCCCAGATAAAGACCCAGTTGTCAATGGGTTATGGAGGTGCTCCCGTTGCCCCCATGCGGTACAGTATCTGACTTCTCTCTTTGCTTGCACAGCTTGTCATTGGTAACTTTGGTCTGAGCAGGGACCAGCAGGTGACCCAGATGGCACTGTGGGCCATCATGGCGGCCCCTCTGCTGATGTCAAATGACCTTCGCAACCTCAACCCCGAGTCCAAGGCTCTGCTTCAGAACCGATTTATCATTGCCATTAACCAGGACCCTCTGGGAATCCAAGGTCATCGAGTGACCAAGGTGAGTGCCAGATCTCCCTTTCCTTTGCCTTACTGACCATGGGTTTGTTTCAAGTCCCTCTCCCCAGTCTGCCTTTGGCTGGCTGGATAGTTGTGATTATCAAGACCCTTTCTGGGGAGACCTGGGCTTGTGCTGAGGAACTAGACTCTGCTTTGAACGCCTTGTCTTGTTTACAATCATTATTCAGTCATAGCGGCCCCGGGGGGGGGGTGGGGGGGGGGAGCGGAATGGAGGGTGAGGTCAGAGAGTTGGTGAGTGAAAATCTTGAAATGGAACGAGGACTAGCTGATCGAGTGTCTCTCTGAGTCATACCGCTCAGGAAGAGGCTTTTCAGCCCATCATGATCGTGCCACACCCCATTATAGTTACTGCATTTGTCTTTAATAGGTCTGTGTCCTTCTAACCTGGGCTATTCAAGTGATCAACTAAATGGTCCTTCAACCCAGACTTTTGTATCTGACTCATCACCACCGTTCCATATATATCAACCATTCTCTGTGTAGATTGTCCCTCAGATCCCCTTACAATCTCCTCCCTCTCCCCTCTCCTTTCCCTCTCCCCTCTCCTTTCCCTCTCCCCTCCCTCCCCTCACCCCTCACACTCCCCTCTCCCCCTCCATCCCTCGCCCTCCCACTCCTGTCCTCTGTCTCCTCCTTTCTCTCACTCTATCCCTCTCATGTACTTTACCAGCTCACCCTCGGCCGACTTCACTCCTGGATAAACAAGTCCACCCCACCCCATCTCTTCCCACAAACAAATTCCTTCAGAGTTGCTATACCTCCTCTTCCCCGTCTCCAGTCTAAACACACCTTGTCTACGGTGAGTCATCCAGACCGCCACACGATGGTCCAAGGCAGACCTTCCCAATATAACGTCACAGCTCTTGCATCCTATACTTTGATTTACAGTGATCTCCATTTTGAACTAAATAGAGAAAGCTTTGCTTGTGGGATAATGGTTTTACTTGTGATCTGCTTCCTGTGATGGGGAACTGCAATAGTTGGGGGTTGGATACAAGTCGCTCCCTTTCTCCTGCACTGTCAATGAAGGCATTGGTAGATAGAAGCACCTGAAAGATCTGACTGTTTCACATTCTCCCTTCAGCAAAGTAACTTCGATCTGTGGTCACGGCCGCTGGCGGGCGGGGGCTTCGCGTATGCCATCATCAACTGGGCAGAGATTGGTGGTCCGCAGAAGTTCCCCATCGTCATGTTCGGACTGGACGAGGGCAAAGCCTGTAAGGAGAAATGCCTGGTCACAGAGATCCTGCCTGACGTCCAGTTCCGGGGAATCAAGAGCCCGTCGTCTGTGGTGGACTTCTGGGTGAACCCCAGCGGCACCGTCCTCTTCACCGTTTTCCCCCACAGCTCGAAGCCGCCACTCCAGGTGCAGTCGCTGCGGCACAGTCGCAGACATAGAGTGAGGTTGTGAAGATGACTGCTCTGCCTCCAGACTACAATACAGCGGCAGTAACAAATGTTACCTCTCCTCATTACGTGACCTGGCCAAGTCTTTTTTAATTGTACAGAATTTGATATGAGAATGTATTGTGTATGGGATACAGAATCGAGAGCGTTGATGCTGGGGACAGGATTTTGGAACGGGCATGAGTTGCAGCGATGTTCCCATAGAATCATATAACAATGAAACAGGCCATTCGGCCCTAGTCATCCATGCTAACCATTCCTATTTGTTCCTTTTTCTAGTACTTGATCCATAGCCTTCTATGTCTAGCTGGTTCAAGTGTTCGTCAAGACTTTAACATTGATAATCATTCATCCACTCTCTCGGGCAAACACTCTGGGTACTCATCTCTCTCTCTCTTGGTGAAGAAGGCTCACATTAGATCCCCTTTGAAACTCTCATCCCTTATGCCAAACCTGCATCCTCTGGTTTTATCTACCTCTGCTGTGAGAAAATGTTTCCTGCAGTCATTTTCAGTGTGGTTTCCCTACGGAAAGGTCGGCTGCAACAGCTCCCGGACACTTTCCCAGTGGAAAGGAGGAGCGTCTGCTCCTCCCGCAGTCTGGGTTTTGTAGCTGGAACGGAAGTTTGCCTCTCGTTCTATCAATATTGACCTCACCCCGAACGTCCTGCTTTCCTTGTGCTTGGGCTTCCCGAGTCATCAGGTAATGATCATTGATGTTGAGAGGGTATGTGTGCGTGCATGTGTATGGGATCCTGTCCTCTACCCATTCCCCACTCTCCTCTCATCCACTAGTGTTCCCCACTCTCCCCTCGTCCACTGGTATTCCCCACTCTTCTGTCGTCCACTGGTGTTCCCCACTGTCCTCTCATTCGCCAGTCTCTGAGCAGACTGGGACTGAACTATCACATTCTTTTGCCCTATATTCCTCTGGGTTGGGCTGTCAGCTTTGCAGGTTCTTGTGCAAGACTGACCCAATTAGTTCAGCTGTCTTAACTCTTTTCCCAACCATCAGCAGCAGTCCATCTGAGACAATATGGTTGAGTGGTCAGAGCTGATTGCACGGAGATTCCCTGCATTTCCCTTGTCAGCCCCGTCTCCTGACTGTCACACCCACACCACAAGTGCCTCCCTGCACTCCTGCTGCCCCACAGAGTAGCTACTTACTGAGTGACAAGTGTGATTTTTTTTTAAGATAATCAGTTGATTTTTGCCATAACCGATTTCTCTTTTATTGAGGAATGTATTTTGCAATAGTTCTATAACTGATTTGCAGTAACAAGGTGGGAAGAGATTAACAATTCTCACGTAAGGACATGAGATAGAAGCAGGTGTGGGCCATTTGGCCGTGAAGTCAGTGAACAGCTTTATTTGGGTTCTAAGCCGATAATCTATGATGTAATAAACATTTTATTGAATTTTACTTTCTTGACTTGAGTTTCATTTGCTTCAAGAATGTTATCTCAGATAATCCATTCATCTTTACAGTTCAAGGAGAGATTTCCTCCACTTCTTACGAGCCCCGGGAAACCAGGGTAGGCTACCTCCACTCTGGTTTGTGTGGACCGAGGAGGTGCACTATGACAGCTGCAAACTCTTTCAAAGCTGCATGGGTAACTTAGGAGATAGTGCAAACCTCATTTGATACGCGGACTTTAAATTCTCAATACCATAGTACTCCGTTAATCCAACATCGCTACTGGGCTAGGTTCCCCATATTGTTTTGATATCATTTCCCAATAATGCTACAACACACTTTCAATCCACTGCTTTTAATGATGTTAAACAGAACAGCAGTATAATTTTCTAGTGAACTCAGTGAGTTGCAAAGCACTGCAGCAAAAAGCAGGCGAGTTTGCAAGTTGTGTAGGAACCCGAATCCAGCTGTGTTAGAGGAAATGTGAGCACCAGGAACCGGGAACGTTAAAGGGAACATGGGAATTGGCCAAATCAGGATTGCCAAACAATCAGCTTATTCTTACCAAAGGACACCGAGTACTCTTCAGAAATCTCTGCCCACAGTGACTCGCTCAACTTCTGCTGCAGTCTCTGAATTCAAAATGTTTATGTTTTTTACCCACAGGCTTGATCATTAACACAGTGGCCAGGCCTTATCTGTTCTCTCTTTAATCGAAAGGGCGTGGATTCACGTTCCATTCTGAAAACTGCCAAGTAGTCAAGACTAATTGGGACCATTTGATTGTGAGGTAGCGACTGGCTTGTGGATGAGTCAAGACACGTGGTTATTGTTTTTTCCACACACATGCAGCAAGAGGGGTCCTGACTGCAAACATCAACATCTGTGCTTTTATTGTTGTGGTGCACATGAGATCTCACTATAGGAATTGATAAATGCTTTTATTATTACCATTTAAAAAAAGTTATAGAAGGCAAAAGTAGCAGAACACATTCTGTGGAAAAAGCCCCTGTGCTCAGTTTGGTGTCTTGGCTGTATGCAACAGCATGGCTTCTGTATTTCAGAGTGCTGCTGCCTCCATGTGCCCGGCTCCATATCCATTCAGACTGTTGCATTCGGTAATTTGAGACACCACAGTAATATTTGAAATCTGAAATTTAAAGGCTCTTCATCTTAACTTTGATTCCTTACAATTGACTTTTTTTGAAATCAAAGGCCATTAATTTACTCAGCCCTACCCTTAATTTACTGAGCCTGAGGGTCATTGATTTTGACAGTAATTTGATCTACCCTTAACCAGTTCCTTAAATCAATACACACAATGCTAGATGTGACTAGCAGGTCAGGTAGCATCAGTGGGGTACAACACTAGAGTGACATTTCATATCAAGCTCCCTTGTTTCAAACTTTTCAATGAAAGGTTTGACGTTCAGAAGGGAGGAATGAACAGAGGGAAACACCTGTGGTGCAAAGCAGACCAAAGTTGGCAAGGTCACAATTAAAAAACAAAAAAAAACTGAAACAAAATGATACAGAGACTATCTGAAATACATGGAAACAGAAAGGCTTTGCCACATTTGTCCAAAACTGTTTTAAAAATAACCTCCAGGGTTTTTCAGAAGTTCAGCAGCATCCGCAGCGTTTTGCTCCAAACATAGGCTCAGGGAGCTGGATAGTCCTCTGCTAATTATATCCCTAGTTACAGAGCACACCTGTGGCTTCCCAAGAAACAACTATGGAGAAAATGGAGCTGTGTGCACTACACAGTGGCACTGGTTAAATAAAGCTTCAGCCAGTCATCTTCCTGCACATCTGTATCTTTTATCTCACCCACACATCTCTTTCCTCCCTTATTGCCCCACACTTGCTGTTTCCCACAAGCGTTTCTAGATTTTACATCGTCTCCTGCTTTTTCTCTTGCCCTCCATCCTTTTAAGGCCTTGTCTTCTTGGTGAATTCGTTTATTACTGTCACATGTACTGACGAGCAGTGAAAAAACCTGCCTGGCCCTAGAAAACTTTCCATGGAGATCAGCTTATGACAATGATGCTCTGAGGTGGTGGTTGTCCACCGTGTCTAACGAGGAGACCTGTGTGGGAGAGTTTTTCAAGCGGGAAAGCCATTGCACTCTGGACCCTCTCGACCTCAGAAGTCTGGGTCCAGTGGTATGAACAAGCGTCACAAAGTGGGGTCGTCCTTGTTGCAGGTGGATGACCTTCTGTGCCTTGTCCTGCCCTTCGCTCTCCACGGAGCGTTGCAGAACCACCTTCCCTGCCATTGGATCACCCTGTAAATCTCATCCACCCAGTCCGCTGGAACTGACATCCCATGCTAGGCCAGGCCCGTCTCTATCTCACAGGGGTATGAGGCCATCGGCTACCCTCACCTGGTTCAGCCTGCCTGTCCAAGCGATGTACCGGGGTGTGGCTGTGGTCACAGCTGAGTGTCCATCGGGGACCAAAGTTGAGTGAGCTGCACCCCCCCACCCCCCGGAACAGATATGACAAGCCCCCTCACCGGAGGTGCTACCCTCCCTGGACACCCCATACAAGGTAAAATATCAGTGCAGAACGGAAGTGCTGCAACACAGGTAGGTAGCAAGGTGCAAAGTCATAATGAGGGAGATCATGAGGCAAAGAATTCAACTTCCTGTCCGAGAGAAGCACTCAGTCTTAAAACAGCAGGAACAATATGACTTCAGGTTTTTGTATTGTGATCCGAGGATGGTATCTTTGAATACTTTACAGAGGCAGTAGGAGGTGAAGACAGGAATTGCTTCCTCCGAGTTTATACCTCACATATGTGACTAAACACATTGATGAAGATAGAGCAGTAGATAGTCACTTTATTGATCCCAGGGAAAATTGGTTTTCGATACAGTTGCACCATAAATAATAAATAGTAATAAAACCATAAATAGTTAAATAGTAATATGTGAATTATGCCAGGAAATAAGTCCAGGACCAGCCTATTGGCTCAGGGTGTCTGACCCTCCAAGGGAGGAGTTGTAAAGTTTGATGGCCACAGGCAGGAATGACTTCCTATGACGCTCTGTGTTGCATCTCAGTGGAATGAGTCTCTGGCTGAATGTACTCCTGTGGCCACCCAGTACATTATGTAGTGGATGGGAGACATTGTCCAAGATGGCATACAACTTAGACAGCATCCTCTTTTCAGACACCACCGTGAGAGAGTCCAGTTCCATCCCCACAACATCACTGGCCTTACGAATGAATTTGTTGATTCTGTTGGTGCCTGCTACCCTCAGCCTGCTGCCCCAGCACACAACAGCAAACATGATCGCACTGGCCACCACAGACTCGTAGAACATCCTCAGCATCGTCCGACAGATGTTAAAGGACCTCAGTCTCCTCAGGAAATAGAGACGGCTCTGACTGTTCTTGTAGACAGCCTCAGTGTTCTTTGACCAGTCCAGTTTATTGTCAATTCATATCCCCAGGTATTTGTAATCTTCCACCATGTCCACACTGATCCCCTGGATGGAAACAGGGGTCACCAGTACCTTAGCTCTCCTCAGGTCTACCACCAGCTCCTTAGTCTTTTTCACATTAAGCTGCAGATAATTCTACTCACACCATGTGACAAAGTTTCCTACCGTAGCCCTGTACTCAGCCTCATCTCCCTTGCTGATGTATCCAACTATGGCAGAGTCATCCGAAAACTTCTGAAGATGACAAGACTCTGTGCAGTAGTTGAAGTCCGAGGTGTAAATGGTGAAGAGAAAGGGAGACAAGACAGTCCCCTGTGGAGCCCCAGTGCTGCTGATCACTCTGTAGCGTATATAGATTTCAGCAAGGCATTTGATAAGGTACCCCATGCAAGGCTTATTGAGAAAGTAAGGAGGCATGGAATCCAAGGGGACATTGCTCTGTGGATCCAGAATTGGCTTACCCACAGAAGGCAAAGAGTGGTTGTAGACAGGTCATATTCTGCATGGAGGTCGGTGACCAGTGGTGTGTCTCAGGGATCTGTTCTGGGACCCCTACTCTACCCTAAGTGTGAGGTGGTTCATTTTGGTAGGTCAAATATGAATGCAGAATATGGTATCAGTGGTAAGACTCTTGGCAGTGTAGAGGATCAGAGGGATCTTGGGGTCCGAGTCCATAGGACACACAAAGCTGCTGCGCAGGTTGACTCTGTGGTTAAGAAGGCATACAGTGCATTGACCTTCATCAATCATGGGACTGAGTTTAGGAGCCGAGAGGTAACGTTGCAGCTCTATAGGACCCTGGTCAGACCCCACTTGGAGTACTGTGCTCAGTTCTGGTCAGCTCACTACAGGATGGATGTGGAAACCATAGAAAAGGTGCAGAGGAGATTTACAAGGATTTTGCCTGGATTGGGGAGCATGCCTTATGAGAATCGGTTGAGTGAACTCGGCCTTTTCTCCTTGGAGCGACAGAGGATGAACGGTGAGCTGATAGAGGTGTACAAGATTATAAGAGGCATTGATCATGTGGATAGTCAGAGGCTTTTTCCCCAGGCTAGCATGAGAGGGCACAGTTTTAAGGTGCTTGGAAGTAGGTAGAGAGGAGATGTCAGGGCTAAGTTTTTTTTAATGCAGAGAGTGGTGAGTGCGTGGAATGGGCTGCCGGCAGCGGTGATGGAGGCGGAAAAGATAAGCTCTTTTCAGGGACTCCTAGACAGGTACATGGAGCTTAGAAAACTAGAGGACTATGGGTAACCCTAGGTAATTTCTAAGGTAAGAACATGTTTGGCACAGCTTTGTGGGCTGAAAGGCCTGTACTGTGCTGTAGGTTTTCTATATTTCTTTGTTTCTCCAGGACTCCACCCTCGTCCTGCACTCGTCACTTCACATTTTATCCAGCTCCTGCTTTCCCTTTGTGTGAGGCTCTGCAGAACTGGGAATCTCGAGCAGCAGACACATACTGTGGGAAGATCTCAGCAAGTCAGGCAGCATCTATGGAGGGGAATAGCAGCTGTCATTCTGAGCCGAGACCCTTCATCAGGAATGGAAAGGAAGGAGGCAGAAGGAGAGGGAGGGAAGGGAGAACAAGTTGTTGAGTGATAGGTGAGAGCTGGTGAGGGAGGGAGGGGGATGAAGACCATAAGACCATCATTTAATAACGAACCGAGTTAATGAACATTGGTTCAAATGAAGGCAATCTCTTAGACCATAATACAACAGCAGAATTAAGCCATTTGGCCCATTAAGTCTGCTCTGCCATCCCATCCTGACTGATTTATTATCCCTCTCAACCCCATCATCCTGCCTTCTCCCTATAACCCTTGACACCCTGACTAATTAAGCACCTGTCAACCACCGCTTTAAATACACACAATGGTTTTGCCTCCACAGCCATCTGTGGCAATGAATTCCAGATTTACTTCTCTCTGGCTAAAGAAATTCCTCCTCACCTTTGCTCTAAATGGATGACCCTCTAGTCTGAGGCTGTGCTCTCTGATTCTACACTCACTGATTATAGGAAACATCCTCTCGATCTAGGCCTTTCAACATTCAAGAAGTTTCAACAGGATTCCCCCTCATTCTTCTGAACTCCGTCGAGTACAGGGCCAGAGCCATCGAACACCCTTCATGCAGTACGTTAACCCTTTCATTCCCATGGACCCTCTCCAATGCCAGCACATCCTTTCTTAGGTAAGGGGCCCAAAACAGCTCAAAATACTCTTAAGTTACAGTTACAGAGAAAGTCAGTGCAGGTAGACAACAAGGTGCAAAGTCATAACAAGGTAAATTGTCCATCTTATTGTACTGGAGAACAGACCAATTGTCTTATAACAGTGGGATCGAAGTCCTTGATTCTGGTGGAGAGAAGAGAGAATGTTAGGGGTGGGTGGGGTCTTTCATTATGCTGGCAATGAGAAATGTAGACAGAGTCCATGGACTGGAGGCTAGTTTCCATGATGGGCTGAGTGGTGTCCACGTCCCTCTGCAGTTACTATACCAAGCTATATGTACCAACCCACACAAGCAGCAACCACAGAGTTCAACATAAATCATGCACAAATTTTACAAGAACACCACTACGATGATCTACTCCCATTTGGATAAGCAGGGCAGCACCGTGAGGATGATGTTTTTTGATTTCTCAAGTGCCTTCAATACCATACAGCCCTCATTGCTGGGGGGGGGGGGGGGGAGCTCCATTCAATGCAGGTTGGCATTTCCATTGTATGCTGAATAAGAGACTACCTGACTGACAGACCACAGTTTGTGCAGCTTCAGAGCTGTGTGTCAGACATGGCTATAAGCAGCATTGGGGCCACAAAGGGGACCGTATTGGTTCCCTTCCTGTCTACTCTGTATACCTCGGACTTTAGATACAACACTGAGTCATGTCATCTGCAGAAATTCTCTGATGGCTCAGCAATAGTTAGGTGTATATAGTTGGGAGCTGGTTGTGCATTACAGGAGGAATGGAGATGGGCTAACCCCTATTGACATCAATGGATCTGGGGTTGAGAGGGTGAACAGCTTCAAGTTCTTGGCATCCAGATCACCGAGAACCTCAGGTGGTCTGTACACACCAGCTGTGTGGTGAAAAAGGCACAACAGCTCCTCTTTCATCTCAGACGGTTGAGGAGGTTTGGTGTGGGCCCCCAGATCCTAAGAATTTTCTACAGGGGCACAATTGAGAGCATCCTGACTGGCTGCATCACTGCCTGGTATGGGAACTGTACCTCCCTCAATCAAAGGACTCTGCAGAGGGTGGTGCGGACAACCCAGTGCATTTGTAGTTGTGAACTTCCGATGGTTCAGGACATTTATGAGGACTGGTGTGTAAAAAAGGTCCATGGGATCAATGGGGACCCAAGCCATCCCAATCACAATCTATTCCAGCTGCTACCATCTGGGAAGTGGTACCACAGCATAAAAGCCAGGACCAACAGGCCCCGGGACAGCTTCTTCCACTAGGCCATCAGACTGATGAACTCACGCTGACTTGAGTGTACTCTATATTACATTGACTGTTCTATTTATTATAAATTACTGTGATTGCACATTGCACATTTAGATGGAGACATAATGTAAAGATTTTTACTCGTCGTGTATGTGAGGGATGCAAGAAATAAAGTCAATTCAATTCAATTCAATAAATGGAGGATGGGAGGATGAATACAGGGTCCTGGTGGAGGACTTTGTCTATTGGTGCAAGCTGAATCAACTGCAGCTCAACATCAGTAAGACAAAGGTAATGATGATGGACTCTAGGAAGACTAAGCCTGCACTGCTCCCTGTGACTATTGATGGTGAGGACGTGGATGTGGTGAGGACCTACAGGTACCTGGGGGTGCACCTGGATGACAGATTTGAGTGGAACACCAACGCAGAGACTGTGTACCAGAAGGGTCAGAGTCGCCTCTACTTCCTGAGGAGACTGAGGTCCTTTGGAGTTTGCAGGCCTCTCCTTCACATGTTCTAACAGTCCGTTGTCACCTGTACAATCTTCTATGTGGTGCTGTGCTGGGGCAATGGCATCAACACGGGTGATGCCAACAGGCTCAATAAACTGATCAGAAAGGCTGGAGTCAAACTGGACACACTGGAGGCTGTGGTGGAACAAAGGACCCTACAGAAAATCCTGGCAATTCTGGACAGTGTTTCTCACCCTCTGCATGCCACCTTGGCTGAACAGAGGAGCACTTTCAGTAATGGATTAAGACAACTGTGCTGCTCCAAAGAGTGCTCTATGAGGTCATTCTTACCCTCAGCCATTAGGCTCTGTAATGAGTTAACCTATAGAAAGGGAAGTGATGGCCCTCTCCTGTTAGACTGATTCAGGCAACTTTGTTTTTTAATTCTTTCCACTTCTCTTGTAATATTTGTATGTCTGTGCACTTGTAATTCTATTGTGAGACTGTAATTTCCTTTGTGACAAATAAAGTATCTATCTATCTCTCAGAACAAAAGAAAATGTCAACACAGACAAAGTGCTGGAGGAACTCAGCAGGCCATGCAGCACCTGTGGGAAAAAGTACAGTCCACACCCCAGGATTTCCAGCGTTTGCAGATTTTCTCTTGTTTGTGAAAAAAAAGGTAAATTTTAGTGCACTTAAGACCGCAACACATTTGAGCAGAATTAGGCCATTCAGCCACGGAGTCTGCTCTGCTATTCCGTCACGGCTGATTTATTATCCAGATCATTCAACGAGATCCCCCCTTTCTTCTAAACTCCAGCGAGTACAGCCGTCGAGCCATTAAATACTCCTCATACGTTAACCCTTTCATTCCCAGAATCATTCTCGTGAGCCTCCCCTGGACCCTTTCCAATGCCAGCATACCTTTTCTTAGATATGGGTCTCAAAACTGCTCACACTACTCCCAAGTGCAGTCTGTCAGTGACTTATAAAGCCACAGCATCACTTCCACACTCTTATATCTAGTCCTCTCAAGATGAACACAAACATTGCACTTGTCTTCCTTACCACCGACTTGACTTACAAGCTAACATTTAGGAAATCTTGCACAATGACTCCTAAGTCCCTTACAGCTCTGATTTTTGAACTTTCTCCCCATTTATATAATAGTCTGCACTCTTATACCTTCTACCAAATTGCGTGACCATACACATCCCTACACGATATTCCAACTGCCACTTCTTTGGCCAGTCTCCCAATCCGTCCCTCTGCAGACTCCCTGGTTCCTCAACACTACCTGCACTTCCACCTGTCTTTGTATTGTCATAAAGCCATCAACTCCATCATCCAAATCATTTACATATAACCTGAAAAGAAGTAGTCCCAAAACCGACCCCTGCAGAACACCACTAGTCACTGGCAGCCAATCAGAAAAGTCCCCATTTATTCCCACTCTTTGCCTTTTGCCAGTCAGCCAATCTTCTAGCCATGTTAGTACCTTCCCTGTAATACCACAAACTCTTGTTAAGGAGCCTCATGTGTGTCACCTTGTCAAAGGCTTTCTGAAATTCCAAGTAAACAACAGCTACTGACTCTCCTTTGTCTCTCCTGCCTGTAAATTCCTCAAAGGATTCCAAAAGATTGGCCAGGCCAGATTTCCCCTGGAGGAAACCATGCTGACTTTGACCTATTTTATCATGTGCCTCCAAGGACCTGGAAACCTGATCCTTAATAAATGGACGTCAACATCCTCCCAACCGCTGAAGTCAGGCTAACGGGCCTTTAATTCCCTTTCTGCTGCCTCCCTTCCTTCTTAAAGAGTGGAGTGACATTTGGAATTCTCCAGTTCAGAAGTGGGAAGTGAGAAGTGGTGGAATAGTAAAAGGCTGAAGAAGCTGCAATCCAATAGGAGAGGACAATGGACCAGGAAAGAAAGAGGAGGGGAACAAATCACTTGCCAGCTTGTACTCCTTCCACCTTCTTATTCTGGCTTCTGCTCCCTTCCTTTTCAGTCCTAGTGAAGGGTCTCTACCCAAAATGTCAACTGTTTATTCCCGTCTGGAGATGCTTCCCGAGTTCCTCCAGCACTTTGCGTTTCTCTCTCAGTGAGATGTTATGTCTCCTGATTTCCATTTCCTCCCAATGCTCCAATTCCACTCTGGCCCACTGCCCAGTTCCCAGCCATGCCCCAGCTGTCAAGGTGACCAGATGTCAGTGGTCCTAGCAACAAAGTATATCACTGCTAAACCAATGACTGGACCGTAGAAAATACTTTCACCATATTTTAACTGATAGCAGTAGGATAGACTGCTTGAAATTGCTTCTGTCTTGCTAGAGGTTGGTTCATCCAGAACTGGGCTGCATAATGGATTAGAGCAGCCATCACTGGCCACACACAACTGGGAATACTAAGAGTGGTGTGGAAGAGTGCAGCTCAGACAAACAAGAGCAACACCATTCTCAGGAACTCATCAATGTGATGAGGTTACTGGACTATTTATCCAGAGGCTGAGAGCATTATGCACAGTTCAAATCGCCAGCCTCTGGGAAGCACGTTATTAAGCCAGAGAGGGACCAAACGACATGGCTTGGAACTGTTTCCACTGGAACAGAGGGGCTTGGGCTGGCCTTATTACGGTATAGAACATGAAACAGTGCAGCACCGTGCTGCCCTTTGACCCATAAGCTACCAATCTTTTCATCTCTTATCTTTTATGATCAATCCAATCCTTCCCCGCCAAATAGCCCTCCATCTTTCACACATGTGTTTATTGAAAAGCCCCTAATGCATCCGCCTCTACTAGCAGACCTAGCAGTGCATTCCATGCACCCAACCCTCTGGGTGAAGAACTTAACTCTGTCATCCCCTCTATAATTATCTTAAAATTATGACCCCCTCGGATTACCGACTTCCACCCTGGGACAAATATCTCTCTGGCTGTTCACTCCATCCATGCCTTTTATCATTTATTACGGCTCTGTCAATTCACCTCTCATCCTCCTCCACTGCAAACTCACTCAATCCATCCTCACAAGACAAGCTCTCTAATCCAGGAGTTAAACCACTGCACCCACTCTAAAGCTCAGCATCAGTCAGACAAAGGAGATGGTGATGGACTTTAGGAAGAGGAAGCCTGCACGGCTCCCTGTTACTACTGATGGTGAGGCTGTGGATGTGGTGAGGACCTACAAGTACCTGGGGGTGCACCTGGATGACAGACTTGAGTGGAGCCCCAACACAGAGACTGTGTACAAGAAGGGTCAGAGTCGCCTCTACCTCCTGAGGAGACTGAGGTATGTAGGCCTCTTCTTCACATGTTCTACCAGTCTGTAGTCACCAGTACAATCATCTATGTGGTGGTGTGTTGGGGCAATGGCAATAGGCTCAATAAACTGATTAGAAAGGCTGACCCTGTCATAGGAGTCAAGCTGGACACACTGGAGGCTGTGGTAGAACAAAGAACTCTCTGGAAAATCCTAGCAATTCTGGACAGTGTTTCTCACCCTCTGCACGCCACCTTGACTGAACAGAAGAGCACTTTTAGTAACAGACTAAGACAACTGCGCTGCTCCAAAGAGCATTATATGAGGTCATCCTTATCAACCATTAGGCTCTATAATGAGTCAACCTATAGCCGGGGAAGTGACCAACCCCCTCCTGTTAGACTTAGTAACCTCTGTTTAAACTCTGTTTACCACACCCTACTATTGCAGACACCCAGTGCAATAAACCATTACTTCTTATCTGGACAATGTGAATATGCACCCATTACTGTATAACACTGCAGAAATTCTTGCAATATCATCCCATCAGTGTCAATTGTAATTTTTGACTTGTAAATCTTGTACATCTTATTTTTAAAGTAACTTTTTAAAAAATTCTTTCTTACTTCTCTTCTAATATTTGTATATCTGTGCACTTGTAATGCTACTGTGACACTAATTTCCTTTGGGATCCATAAAATACTTATTTATCTGAAGTATCCACACATCCTTCTTGCAGTATAATGACGCAACTCCAAGTTTGGTCTAAGAAGTTGTTTATAGCTGCAACATTGCTTTGTGGCTCTTGAACTCAATCTTGCAACTAATGAAGGTCAATGTACTAGATGTCTTCTCAATCACCCTATCAAATAGCGCGGTACCCTTGAGGGATCTAAGTAAGTGGGCCCCAAGATCCGTTTCTCCACACTGCTCAGAACCCTGCACTCTGCCTTCACTTCACACTTTTCCAGATTTAATACAATCTGCCACTTCTCAGCCTAGATCTGCATGCTATCAATGTTTCATTGTAACCTGTGTCAGTCTTCTACACTATACACACCACCAACCTTCACGTCATCTGCAGAATTACTAACTCACACTTCCACTTCCGCATTCGAGTCACTTGTAAAATCCATAAACGGCACGGGTCCAAGAACAGATCCCTGCAGACAACCAGTGATCACTATCCTCCAGGCAGTGTACACTCCATCCTCTGCCATCTGTGGGCAAGCCAATTCTGAATCCACACAGCCAGGTTTACCTGCAGCCCCTGCCTCCTGACTTTCTGAGTGAGTCTACTGTGGCAAGCCTTGTCAAATCTTAATCAAATGTTTCTGTCCAAAAGCTCTTAAATCCTGCTTCTAAGAATCCTCACCAATAGTTTGCCCACCTCTGATGTGAGACTCATTGGTCTATAATTTCCAGGATTATCCCTATTACATTTCTTGAACAAAGGAATAACACTTTCCACACTCCAATTTTCTGGTATTACTCATGAGGGTAGTGGGGAAGCAAAGATCATCGCTATGGTGCAGCAATCTCTTTCACTTCCAGTACTAACCTGGGACGTATCATGTCTGGCATCAGGAACATATTGATCCTCACGTTTTTCATAATTTGCAGGATATTGTCTTTGATGCTATCATATAGTAGCACACAAGCCTGTTTTAACTCTCCTCGCATACTTCAAGGTCCTTTTCACTGGTGACAACTGAAGCAAGTTTTTCAATAAAGACCTCCCCTAACTCCGAATCCAGGCACGTTTCCCCGTTTGTGTGTGATTGGTCCTACCCTCACTCTAGTCATCCTCTCGTTCTTCACACGTGTAGAATACGTTGGGGTTTCCCTTAATGCTAATGCCTTAGTGGGGACTTGCTGAAGGTTCTGGATAGGTTTGTCCCATTGACCAGGGAAAGGATGTAGGGTGAGGTTGACAATAGATGTGGAGGATCTAGTCAAGAGCGTACTAACGAAGCAGCTATCAGACAGGTTGCTGAGAAAGAGTGCAAGAAAGGGGTTAAAGAGATACAGGTGACATGAGGAGGTCTTGGTATTAACAGAATTAGGCCGTTTGACCCACCGAGTCTGCCTACAATTTCATCATAGCTGACTATTTCCCAGTCAGCCCCAATCTCCTGTCTTCTTCCCCATATCCCTTCATGCCCTGACTCTACCAAGAATCTATCAATCTCTGCCTTAAATACACCCAATGACTTGGCACCCACAGCCTCCTGTGGCAACTGATTCTACAAATTCACCACTCTTGCTAAAGAAATTCCTCATCTCTTTTCTAAGGAATGCCCTCCATTCTAAGGCTGTGTCCTCTGGTCTTAGACTCCCCCACTGTAGGGAACATCCCCCCCCCCCACACCCACTCTATTGAGGCCTTTCAACATTCGATAGGTTTCATAGAGATCGCCCCTCATTCTTCTAAATTTCAGTGACTACAGGCCCAGAACCAAACACTCCTCTATGATAAGCATTTTAATTCTGCAATCATTCTTGTGAACAACACACACACACTACACTGGAGGAACTCAGCAGGCCAGGCAGCATCTATGGAAAAGAGTACAGTCAACATTTCAGGCCGAAAACTTTCTCACGTAACTCAGTGAGGCCTCAACATCACATCCTTGCTTTTATATTCTCATTCTCTTGAAATGAATGCTAACATCACATTTGCCTTCCTCACCACTGACTTAACCGCAAATTAACTTTTAGGGAATCTTGCATGAGGTCTCCCAAGTCCCTTTGTACTTCATATTTTTGAATTTTTTCTCTCCTTTTAGAAAATAGTCTATGCTTTTATTTCTTCTACCAAAGTGCATGACCATACATTTCCTAACACGGTATTCCATCTGTCACTTCAATGCCTATTCTCTCAATCTGTCTAAGACCTTCTGTGGCCTCTCTGCTTCCTGCCCTTCCACTTATCTTCATATCATCCACAAATTTCACCACAAAGCCATCAATTCTGTCATCTAAATCATTGCTGCAGCACAAGAAGCATTCCTGACACAGTCCCAGATGGAACACAATTAGCTACTGGCAGCCAATCAGAAAAGGTTCTTTTTATTCCTATTCTTTGCCTCTTGCCAGTCAGCCCATACTCTCTCCATGCTAGTATCTTTCCTGTAACAACATGGCCTCTTAACTTGTTACGCAGCCTCATGTGTGACACCTTGTCAAAAGCCTTATAAAAATCCAAGTTCAGAGCATCCACCAATTCTCCTCTATCTATCCTGCTTGTTGTTTCTTCAACAGATTTGTCAGAAACCACGCTGACTTCAGCCTATTTTACACATACCCCCAAGTACCCTGAAACTACATCATTAACTATCAACTCCAATATCTCCCCAACCATGGAGGTCAGACTAACTGGCCTAGTTTTCTTTCTTCAGCCCCTCTCCTATCTTGAAGAGTGAAGTGACATTTACCATTTTCCATTCCTTCAGAACCGCATAGACCTATAGATTGTTGAAAGATCATTACTTATGCCACCACAATCTCTTCGACCAGTTCTTTTAGAACTATGGAGTGTAGACAATTTGGTCCAGGTAACTCATCTACCTTCAGACCTTTCAGTTTCCCAAGCACCTTCTCCCTAGCAATAGCAGCAGCACTCACTTCTGCCCTGGCACTCAAACTTACAGCACACGCTAGTGTCTTCCACAGTGAAGACTGATACAAAATACTTATTCAGTTCATCCGCCATTTCCTTGTCCCCCTTTACTAACTCTCCAGCATCATTTCCCAGTACTCTCATATCTACTCTCACCTTTTTCACATTTTATTATCTGAAGAAACTTTTGGTATCCACATTAATATTATCAGCTAGCTTACCTTCATATTCCATCTTTTCCTTCTTTATGACTTTTTTTTGCTGCTTTGCTGTAATCCCTACTGTTTCCTTCCAATCAATTCTGGCCAGCTCCTCTCTCATGCCTCTACAATTAGGACTCCACTGTAATACTGATACACCCAAATTTAGCTTCTCATTCTCAAATTACAGGGTGATTTCCATCATATTATGATCCCAAGGGTTCCTCTCTAATCAATTCCGGTTCATTGCACAACACTCAGCCCACAATAGCCTTTCCCCTGTGGGCTCAGCCACCAGTTGCTCTAAAAAGCCATCTCGTAGGCATTCTACAAATTCCTTCTCTTGAGATCCAGCACCAACCTGATTTTCCCAATCTACTTGCACATTGAAATCTCCCATGACTATTGTAACATTGACCTTTTGACATGCCTTTTCTATCATCTGTTGTAATTCTTAGACATTTTTGCTGCTGTTTGGAAGTCTGCATAAAACTTCTATCTAGGTCTTTTTACTCCTGCAGTTTCTTTGCTCTACCCATAAGGATTCCATACTTTCCCATCCTCTAAAGGATTTTACTTTTTTAATCCAAAGTTCAAAGTATAATTTATTACCAGAGTACATATATGTCACCACATACAACCTTGAGATTCTTTCTGTGGCCATACTTAGCGAAGGCGGGAGAAGATGGCAGCGCAACACAGCACACGCAGCTCTCTGGTGAAATGATATTGTATTTGTAAGTAGGATGCCGTGCACAATTCTGATTTGATGGAGACAGACATGAGAAGGTACAGAGGAACATCTGGAGAAATTTCTGAAATGCCCGGTTCGCTGCCGCTGCTACTGTGTGATCCAGAATCTCCGGAGGGAAGGTCCCAAAAACCCCACCTTTGCCTGCTGCTGAGGTTGAAGCGTTCAGATAGAGATGGTGCTCGGTGTCGGAGCGCTGATCAGAGCTTTAAGTGGCACGGCAGGGAGAGCTTTCTACCTTCTCCCGTCTGAGTGAGATGTGGGACTTTCAAGAGACTGAACTTTTTTTTTACTGTGTCCATGGCCTGTTCTACATCAGGTTATGGTGTTGCTGCACTGTTGTAACTGTATTTTATAATTATGTGGTTTTTGTTAGTTTTTCAGTCTTGGTCTATCCTGTGTTTCTGTGATATCACACCGGAGGAATATTGTATCATTTCTTAATGCATGCATTACTAAATGACAATAAAAGAGGACTGTGTCCTCATAATCTAATCTAAAAAAAATCTCAGTAACAGTAAACACCAGGAACTACAAACTGTGCAAATGCAGTTATAAATAAAAGGCAACTAACAAGCATGAAATAACAATATAACAATCCTTAAATGCATGTAGTTATCCCCTTTTGTTCAAGGGCCTGATGGTTCGTGAACCTGGTGGTGCCCTAAGGCACCTGTACCTTCTACCTGTTGGCAGTAGCCAAAAAGAACATTGCCTGGGTGGTGAGGATCTTTCTGCCTGATCTTTTGATCCTTGGATGTTAAGCTCCCAGCAATAATCTTTTGGCCACGATTCAGTGATGCATCTACCTTATTCGTCCCCTTTACATTGCAACCTATTCCAACTGCGATTTTGCTTTGCCAGCCTGTCCTTACTAGCCATCTCACTATACATTGCTTCTGTTTGTAAACCAACCATCCCATTTCTCAAGCCCTTTCACTCCCGTTCCCATCCACTGCCAAATTAGTTTAAACTCCTCTGGAGGATATTGCACCCCACCTCGGGTTTAGGTGTCATACCTTCCCCCAAAAAATCCCAATGATCCAGCAAATCTGAACCCCTGCCCCCTGCACCAGTTCTTCAGCCACATTCATCTGACAAATCACCCCATTCTTACACTCACTGGCATGTGGTGATTACTACCCTGGAGGTCCTGCTTTTCAGCTTTCTATCCAGCACTCTAAATTCTCTCTTCAGGACTTCACCTTTCCTGTCATTGGTGTCAATATGTACTAATACTTCTGCTCACCCTTCCCTTTTAGAACACTGTGGATCCAATCTGAGACATCCTCATCACCCCTCCTTATGAACCACAGTGCCAGAGAACTGATCGCTATACTTCCCCTAGTGGGTCATTCCCCTCAATAGTTTCCAAAGTGGAATGGCTGCAGGGTCTCTCTGAACTTACAGCCCATTTCCTTCCACCTGCCTCCTATAACCTAGGGGTGACTACCCTATAGCTCCTATCTATCCCTTCAGCTCAGTCTCCTGTATGAACTGCACCTCCACTTCCTTAATAGGAGTTGCAGCTCAGTGCACCTGGTGCAGATGATGTTATTCGAGAGACTGGAGTTCTCCCAGAATTACATCTCATACACAGAACAAAACAACCCCTGGAGCCATTCACACTGCACTAACTGATGAGGAATGAAGTATTAAAAAACTTACCAGGTACTTACCTTGCCAAGCTACTCCAACTCTGGCCCACTCTGCATGACCCTGCCTTATTTTAATTTGCCCTTTCTAATGAATCTGGTTCACTGATTGGGTGCAGTCCATCTCCAAAAACTGCCGTGAAACACTGCCTTTTTAAATCTTCAGCCACTAACCTTGGTGAAGGTTTGCTTGCCTGGCATTCAGGATTGGATTAGACTGGCTTCTCCAGAGAAGCAGAGTGGTAGTAGTTGGTGACCTCTCTGACTGGAATGGTATGCCACAGGGTTTGGTGCTTTGACATCTATATCAAGTCTGATTTATAATATGGTGAACTGGATCAGCAAATTTGCCAATGACACCAAGATTAGGGGCCGTGGTGGACAGTGAGGAAGGCTATCAAAGTTTGTAGTGGGATAATGGACCAGCTGGAAAACTGGCAGGTGTAATTTAATGCAGACAAATTTGAAGTGTTGCAACTGGTGAGGATAAACCAGGATAGGACTTGCATGGTGAGTGGTGGGGCACTGAGGAGTGCAGTAGAACAGGGATCTGGGAATACAGATCCTTAATTCCTTCAATGTGATGTCACATGTAGATACATTGGTGAAGAAAACTTATGGTACATTGGCCTTCATAAATCAAAGTATGAATACAGGAGTTGGCATGTTATATTGAAGTTGTACATGACATATATTATGTGCAGTTTTCGTCAACTACCGACAGGAAACATGTAAATAAGGTTGAAAGAGTGCAGAGAAAAATTAAGGACATTGCTGAGGACCTGAATTTATAGGGAAATGTTGAATATGTTAGGACTATAACCTATAGTAAAATGAGGGGACGTTTGAGTGGATTTCAAAATTATGAGAAAAATGCAAGCAGGCTTTTTCCAGAGGTTGGATGGGACAACAACTAGAGGTCACGGGTTAGGGGTGAAAGATGAAATGTTTCAGTGGCACGAGGGGGAACCTCACAGTGATGAGTGTGGAACGAGCTGCCAACACAAGTGGTGCATGTGGGGTTGACTTCAACACCCAAGAGAAATTGGATGTGTGGATGGAATGAGTATGGAGGGCTATGGTTTGAGTACAAGTCAGTGGGACTAGGCAGTTTAATAGTTCAGACTAGATGGGCCAAAGGGTCTGTTTCTGCACTGTAGTGTTTGATCTCCCTAAGGAACAAGTTCTCTTTACAGAGGGGGATGGGTCTATGCAACAAGCTGCCAAAGCAAGTGGTAGAGGTTGCTATAAATACAATGCTCACAGGACATTCGGACAAATACGTCAATAGGAAAGATTTAGAGGGACGTGGGCCTGATTCAGAAAAATTAGACCAGCTCAGGTAGGCAACTTGGTCAGCAAGTTCAAAGGATCTGTATCCATGCGATAAAAACCGTTGACTTTCTCTATCCATAGTACCTCCACCTATAAATTGCTTCAATGATTTCTGAACGGCAACAGCTTTGGAGCAGTAGTTCAGATGAAGAAATCCTATCTGTGCACCCCTTGTACCAGTTGCTCTTAAACCCCTTAGTTTTCTCCATTAACAATCAACTTTTTCTAAATAATAACATGCTGGTTCTGGCGAGTCACTTTAACCCGCAAGGTCATAACACTGTTAAAGTGTAGCAGCCAAGTTACTCCACTCCATAATGAAGGTTTTTTGTAACATTCGTCAAATGTAAGTAAAGAAAGCAAGCAACCAGAAAGTGTGATAACTTTTATTGTGAAGTGAACTCCAAAAATCTAATAACGTAGCTTAGAACTGGATGACTTGGCCCTGCAAAACAAGCAGAGAACAAAGGGCATTAGAAAATATTTAAAATACCACCTCACAGCAACAGCACAGCCCAGTGACCATCATTATTCAACACTTCATCAACAGGGTTAGCTCCCCAAGAAGCATTGGCACAAAGTTGCAGCACCACCACAGATAACATCCCAAGAACTAGCCATTACTGACCAGATATCTGCTCTCAGTGCCCATCATTTCTGGGCTAAGTGCAGTAGGCTAAAGCTACCTTTACACTGCCCCAGGACATGAAACCTCGATGTATAATCAGTTCCAGCACCCACACAACGTTAAACATCTGGCATCAATTCAGAATTCAGTCCTGTTCTACATTCACATCTGCTTTAAAAACTGTACTCTTATAAACATGGCAGCCACACATCCAGCAGGACAATTCAATGTGCACCCTCTCATATTGGAGCCACAAGACCTGACAAAAAAAAACATTCTGACTGTCCCAGGCTCAGACATACCTTTCTCTTCTTGTCTCCTCCAAGCTCGAAGTGCTTGCATCTCTTGATGGCCAGCATTCTCTTGGAGCGACAGTTGGGGTCCACACACTCCAGCCTCAGCACAATCTTCTTTGTGGTCTTGGCCTGAAATCACAATCACCATGAATGGCTGGTCAGGGGAGGCTCACCCATACCCGAGTCTCACACCAAGCAGCGAGCAGTAGATGTCAAAACATGCAGAATTAATGTCTGTATCCAACAGACCATCATTCCGGATCACACATAAACAGCAAGTAAATACTGAAAAGCAGATTATACTTCTCCAACAGAGGATAATCGTACAGACCAGAATCATACTTGCCTTGTACACAAAAACTCCTAATTCACAAGCCTACAGATCCCCAAGGGTGGCAGCACAGGTAGATATACTGAAGGTGTTTCGTAACCCATCTGCATTAGCAGGCATATAGTGTGCAGTTCTGGTCACTACACTACAGGAGCAGTGTCCTGCGCCAGAGGTGTAAACAAGATTCATCAGGATGTTGTCTGCGTTTGTTTGCCTTTCAGAAGATGAGGCAAACATATATTTAAAAAAAATATTAGTTTTGGATAACAAAGCTTCCCCCCCACCCCTGCACAACTGGAGGATTTCGGCTTAGGTTAAGGGACAAGGGACCTAGGAAGAAATTCTCATGACATATCCAGATGTGCACTTCGACTGCCAAAACACATAAGCTATGGGCTAACTGCTGGCCAATGGGATTGGTGTAGACGGGTGCTTCATGTTCAGCCAGAACACGGTGGGCAGAAAGTACTGTATATGTGCTGTGCAAGCAGCTGTTAAACCAAATGGGCGCAACGTTTGGTGAAGGTGTGAGTGACACTCTCTCTGCCAACGCGTAGTGACCACATTCAGTGAATGGAGAAACAATTTCTGATGAAAGGGATCCAATGGACATGGGAGAGCAGTCCAATCTGGACAACTACAGTACACGGCAAAACAATTTCTGTAGGTGGCAATTACTTAAAGCAGCAGGAAGAAATGGCATGATCACAAAGTGAGAGACAGCTTGGGGCATTGGGAGTTCAATCCTAGCATCCCCCGTAAGGAATTTGCACACCCTCTCTGTGGAATGCGTGGACTTCCTCCCACAATCCGAAGACATACATGATTAGCAGGTTTGACTGGTCATCGTAAACTGTCCTGTGATTAAGTGAGGGTTAAATCTGGGATGCTGAGCAGCACAACTTGAAGGGATGGAAGGGCTTTTTCTGTGCTGCATCTCTCAATTTAAAAAAAAACCCACCCTGCATTCCCACTTTACAGTAAAACATCTGAAAAGCCAATCTCAACACCACGGACAGAGGATGTAATTAACCACCAGCTGTGTGGACTCCGTTGGATCAAACTGTCTTATTGTTAGCCTGAACTTAACCTGTTCTTTAACAGATTTGACAGTATGGCCCCTGCCCATCCCACACGAGCCATCTGTTGTCGGCCCCCAACCAACACATATTCCACTCTCCCCTCCTACCCCTCCTCAGTCCTCCACCCTGCTCTCATGACGATACCCCTTCCCCACACGAAACCACTACGGTGGGCTTCACGGCTGAACAGGCGAGAAGACAGCTGAAACGTCTCAACCCAAGCAAGGCTGCAGGACCGGATGGTGTCAGTACCAGGGTGCTCAAAGCCTGTGCTCCTCAGCTATGTGGAGTACTTCGCCATGTCTTCAACCTGAGCCTGAGGCTCCGGAGGATTCCTGTACTGTGGAAGACGTTCTGCCTCGTCCCTGTGCCGAAGACGCCGCGCCCCAGTGGCCTCAATGACTACAGACCGGTGGCATTGACCTCCCACATCATGAAGACCCTGGAGAGACTTGTTCTGGAGCTGCTCCGGCCTATGGTCAGGCCACATTTAGATCCCCTCCAGTTCGCCTACCAGCCCCAACTAGGAGTTGAGGATGCCTTCGTCTTCCTGCTGAACCGTGTCTACGCCCACCTGGACAAGCCAGCGAGCACTGTGAGGGTCATGTTATTTGACTTCTCCAGTGCGTTCAACACCATCCGCCCTGCTCTGCTGGGGGAGAAGCTGACAGCGATGCAGGTGGATGCTTCCCTGGTGTCATGGATTCTTGATTACCTGACTGGCAGACCACAGTACGTGTGCTTGCAACACTGTGTGTCCGACAGAGTGATCAGCAGTACTGGGGCTCCACAGGGGACTGTCTTGTCTCCCTTTCTCTTCACCACTTACACATCGGACTTCAACTACTGCACGGAGTCTTGTCATCTTCAGAAATTTTCGGATGACTCTGCCATAGTTGGATGCATCAGCAAGGGAGATGAGGCTGAGTACAGGGCTACGGTAGGAAACTTTGTCACATGGTGTGAGCAGAATTATCTGCAGCTTAATGTGGAAAAGACTAAGGAGCTGGTGGTAGACCTGAGGAGGGCTAAGGTACCGGTGACCCCTGTTTCCATCCAGGGGGTCAGTGTGGACATGGTGGAGGATTACAAATACCTGGGGATATGAATTGACAATAAACTGGACTGGTCAAAGAACACTGAGGCTGTCTACAAGAAGGGCCAAAGCCGTCTCTATTTCCTGAGGAGACAGAGGTCCTTTAACATTTGCTGGACGATGCTGAGGATGTTCTACGAGTCTGTGGTGGCCAGTGTTATCATGTTTGCTGTTGTGTGCTGGGGCAGCAGGCTGAGGGTAGCAGACACCAACAGCATCAACAAACTCATTCGTAAGGCCAATGATGTTGTGGGGATGGAACTGGACTCTCTCACGGTGGTGTCTGAAAAGAGGATGCTGTCCAAGTTGCATGCAATCTTGGTCAATGTCTCCCATCCACTACATAATGTACCGGGTGGGCACAGGAGTATGTTCAGCTGGAGACTCATTCCACTGAAATGCAGCACTGAGCGTCATAGGAAGTCATTCCTGCCTGCGGCCATCAAACTTTACAACTCCCTTGGAGGGTCAGACATCCTGAGCCAATAGGCTGGTCCTGGACTTATTTCATAATTTACATATTACTATTTATTACTTATGGAGCAACTGTAACAAAAACAAATTTCCCCTGGGATTAATAAAGTATGACTATGACTATTAATTGTTATTTTCCTTGCAACTTCAAAATTAATTGTCGGTATCATATAACTAGTTATGTACAAGTAGAGCACAGATTATTCTGCACTGTATTTCAATAAATGAAGTAACCACTTAGTACGCTTCCTAGTGGCCACAGTATGAAAATGCAGTTACTCAATGAGCCCCCTAGTGGTTACATTGGTTATGTTTTGGAAAGCTGGTATTGCATTATTGAAATAGGTGCTTTCTGACTGGCCGACCTACCTGAAAATTTGAATGGAATTTTTCTCACCTAGGTATAAAAAGAGCTGTGTAGCAACACCATTCTTTCCAATCTCTTCCTTCAGTTAGTCCTGACGAAGGGTCTCAGTCCGAAACGTCGACTGTACCTCTTCCTAGAGATGCTGCCTGGCCTGCCGCGTTCACCAGCAACTTTGATGTGTGTTGCTTCAATTTCCAGCATCAGCATCTGTTGCTAGCAACACCGTTGTTTGCTTCTATACCCCTTCATTTAATAGACCTCTATCAATGTTTATTTCCAACACTTTGTTCTATTAACACTTAATAAAACGATTATGAAGCAACAAGCTTTGTGCCTCTTTCCTGGCTTCTGAAAGAACCTTGGACCATCAGAACCCAACAATTAATTCATACACCTATCACTTAGTCATCAAGAGTACGGACCACGACTTCCAACCTCTTATGCCGTGGATTACAAACATTAAGTAAGGGCTCTGTGGACACCAGGTTGGAATCCCAGCTATAGAATATTCAAATATGCATTAGCAGCATAAGCCCAGAGGGAGAAAGCTGAACCTGCCTGGTTCAACAAGAATCCGATTCTCCATGTGAAGAGGCTCTGACAATTGTGATCAGAAAAAAATTCAACCAAATACCACCTTAAATTAGGTCTTATTGCCTGCCTGTACCTTCTAAGATATACTACTTTTTGAGGTAAATGATAATGCTTCCTCACCATTGAGATTCATGTCATTCAAGATATCTACAGTGAAGAGTATCTGAGGCCAGGTTCCAGATTCAGTTCAGAAAGAGTGCTACAGTCAACATCTTTCAAATGAAACAATCTAGGATACTATGTTTTTCTACTGGAAAAAAAAAGACCTTATAGAAAATTGGTTTGGGGGAATTCCATAAGACAAAGGAACAGAATTAGGCCACTCAGCCCATCAAGCATGCTTTGACATTCTATCACAGCTGATTCCAGATCCCACTTAACCCCATACACTTGCCTTGCCATATCCTTTTTTGCCCTGACTGATCAAGCTGTGCCCTCTAGTTCAGGATATCCCCCCTCCCCACCATAGGAAACACCCTCTCCACATCCACCTTATCTAGCACTTTCAACAATTTGCCCATGTCTTATCTAATACCTATATCCTAGCAAAACTATATGTGGGATTTTCCCAAACTCAAGGTTGTCAGCTACAGTCGACCCTCCTTATCTGCAAGTTCTGCATGCACGAATTCAACCAACTGCGAATCGAGAAAACCCGGAAGTGATCTTCCAGCACTTGTTCGAGCATTACTGTATTCACCTCATGTCGCGTTTGTGCGCTACTTTTTTGCGAAAAATAGCTCCTAAAAAGCATTCAGGTAGTCAAAGCAATTCCTCAAAGGCTAAGAGTAAAAAAAGAGTAAAAAGAAAGTGCTATCTCACGCCGAGAAAGTAAAAATATTAGATCTTTTGAAAAGTGGCATGTCGCGTTCTGAAGTGGGCCGTAAGATCGGTAAGAACGAATCGAGCATTCGTACAATAAAGCAGAAAGAAGCTGAAATCCGTGGAAGTGGAAGTGCTGCCCCTACAATGGCAAAAATGGTCTCTGGTTCGTGATAAAGTGCTTGCGAAGACTGAGAAAGCATTGTGTGGCTAGAGGACATGTCGCAGAAGCATATCCCAGTCAATGGCCAAATTATACGTGAGAAAGCTCTTAGTCTCCATGAGCAATACTGTGATGGGGTTGATGAGAGCAAGAGAAAAGAATTTAAGGCTAGTAAGGGACAGCTGGTTGGTTATGTAAAGCGCTACAGCCTCAAGAATGTAAAGGTCACGGGAGAATTGGCATCGGCTAATGCCGAGGCCACAGCAGCATTCCCAGAGGAGCTCAAGAAACTCATAGAAGAGAAAGGCTACCTTCCAGAGCAAGTCTTCAATTGTGATGAAACTGGCTTGTTCTGGAAGAAGATGCCCAATTGTACCTACATCCATAGGAGTGCCCAGCAGGCCTCTGGACTCAAGGCCAGGAAAGATCGCCTTACTCTGGTGCTGTGTGGCAACGCAGCCGGTCACATGATCAAGTCAGGACTCGTCTACCGAGCAAACAATCCCCGAGCCCTTATGAACAAAAACAAAAATTGCCTACCCGTGTTCTGGCAACACAATAAGGAGGCTTGGGTGACAGCCATCTTGTTCTTGGAATGGTTCCACCAGTGCTTCATTTCTGAAGTGAAGAAATACCTTGAACAGAAGCAGCTGTCATTGAAGGCTCTCCTCATAATTGACAACGCTCCCGGCCATCCCCGATCCCTCGGCTTTGCCGAGGATAACGTGGAGGTGATGTTCCTGCCTCCCAACGCTGTGTTACTGCTGCAGCCACTTGATCAAGGCAGCATCAAGTGCTTTAATGCGACTGGCACCCGCCTCACCTTCCGGAGGATTCGTGCTGCCCTCGACGCTAACCCTGACTGCAGCATCCTGGATTTATGGAAGAATCACAACTGCAGACGCAATTGTGCTTATTGCAGAGGTTGTAGACATCGTAAAGCCCGAGACAGTCAATGCATGTTGGAAGCCACTATGGAGTGAGACAGTCAATGATTTCAGGGGCCTCCCCACTATTGATGCAGAAGTCAGGGATACCTTGAATGCTGCAAGGGACGTTGGCGGGGAAGGCTTCTCTGACAGGATCGAAGACGATGTCCAGGAACACATAGAAGAGCATAGTGAAACCCTTACCAACAAGTAACTTGAGGATCTGCTGAAATCCTCTGCAGAAGATGATGAAGATTTAGAAGAGGCAGAGCCATCAATTCGGACACTTCAAAAATTTGCAGCAGTGTTTCAACAGGCACAAGTGTCAAAGGATATGATCCTTTGATGGAACGAAATCTCCGTGTCACCTGAAGGATAACCACATGCCTACAACCACTGCAAGATTTGTTTGATGATGCAAAAGAAAAAGAAGAGACAGCTTCCTATAACAATGTTTCTAACTAAAGCATCTCCAATTATGAAGTCTCGATGTTCAATGCTTGAAGATCCTCAGCCCTCAACCTCCACAGATCCTGACTGAGCCTCCTGCAAAGCATCCTTATTCCATGAACAAGACAGTGTAACAACTTCTGTACAGGTACAGTGTACTACAAGTTTTACTCGTTTGATTATTGTTCGCCTCGTGTCTCATTCGCTCGCTGCTTGTGTTGTGAGCAGGAGGAACATGAACACTTTTTTTCTTGTTAATAAGACAGTGTAATGACTATTTACATTGCATTTCTACTGTATAAGGTGTTATAAATTCTGTCATCTAGAGATTATTACAAGTTTTACTCGTTGTTTGATTATTCTTCGCCTCGCGTCGTTCGCTCGCTACTTGAGTTGTGAGCGGGAGGTACAGTGTAGTTTTTTCCTTGTCATTATTCCTTAAACATTACAGTAAAATAACTATTTACATAGCATTTACATTGTATTAGGTATTATAAGTAATCTAGAGATGACTTAAAGTATATGGGAGGATGTGCGTAGGTTATATGCAAATACTATGTCACTTTATATAATGGATGGCGGGGGGTGTCCCGGAAACAATCCCTCGTGGATACGGAGGGCCGATTGTATTCTTCAATGACCATCACAAATCAAAAGTCCTTCATTTCTGCGAAGTTCTTTGAGGTGCATTTCCCCCAAAATATCCATCAAGTCAAGGTGGCGAGAGTGCTTTTGCACAATATAATCGAACAGACATTGGTTTCCAACCTTGTTTTTGGGATCTGTTCTCTTCTCAGCACTGAACACCCAGTGTTCTAAGTCACCATCCTTCTCCAGTACTGGATCCATTTCTAAAGAAAATATTAAACAATTTCCACTTCTTAAGGAAAGCACAGCTGGGGAATAATCAAGCCTTTCAGGCGCGATGTCAGGACACACTAGAAGCTTGCAATCAGACCATTAATGTTTCTGAGGAAGAGGCATTAGGTCACAGATCAGCCATGACCAAACTACCAGAGATTAGATGGATCACCTCTGTTCCCTTTTAACCAATCCATGTCACACCCCACAGTAAATCCTGCAACAGCCCCCCCCAATGGCAATTATTTCAATGCTCTAAATTGTGAACTTGCCAAGACTGCATTTTCCACAACAATATTTATACGAAATGCTTATGTAAACCTACACTGCAGGAGCAGGAAAATGTAAATGTGCAGGTAAGCACAGATTTGTAATGGGAAAATAAAAATACAAATATGAGTTATTTTTCAATGCATTCATGGCTATGCACTCCAAAAAACACTCATTTGTTATAACATCAACAATTATAACATCCCAACCACAATCTATTCCAGCTGCTACCATCCAGGAAACATAGAAGCCAGGTCCAACAGGCTCTGGGACAGCTTCTTGCACCAGCTCGAACATGGGTACCAGCCTCTGTAATATCCAAGACATTTCAAGATTTCAAGGAGCAGTGCGTCAGGAAGGCAGTGTCCATCATTAAGGATACCCACGACCCAGGCCATGCCCTGTTCACACTGTTACCGTCAGGAAGGAGGTAAAGAAGCCTGAAGGCATATACTCAACTATTCAGGAACAGCTTTTTCCTCTGCCATCCGATTTCTGAATGGACATTAACCCCACAAACACTACCTCACCACTTTTTTAAAACTTCTGTTATTTGCACTACTTAAGCTATTTAATAGACATGTATACTTAATGCAATTTGTTTTTTCCCTCCACATTTATCATGTATTTCATTGTACCGCTGCCGTAAAGTTAATAAATTTCACAACACATGCCAACAACATTAAATCTGATCGTGAATTCTGTACCTGAACTTGCGAGTTCCTCAACATTATGCATTCAAAAGCCAGACACAATTTAACTCAGGCAAGAGTGGCTGATGTTATACTGGTACTTAAGAGGAGTGGCATAGATAAGCCCGGGTACGCCAAGCTGCAGGTCTGACATCAGTAGTGATGAAGTTACAGGAGAGGATGGAGGATTTGAATAGACAAGGTCTGATTAGAGATAGTCAGCTCAGCTTTGCATATGAGAAATCGTGTCTGACAAATTCCAAGAATTTTTCAAAGAGGTGACAAGGGACTACATAGACTTCAGCAAGGTCCCACACAAAAGGCCAGATCACAAGGAATCCAGGGAGAGCTTGCTTGTTGGATTTAAAGTTAGCTCAATGGTAGGAAACTGTTTCTTGGACTGGAGTCCTGTGACTAATGATTGGTGCTCGGACATTTATATAAAAGACAAGAATGTATAAAGCATGGCTTGTAAGTTTATGGATAATACTAAAATCAATCATTGACAGTTAACGGTATCAAAAATTAACAGGGAAAATATTAGTCTGCTCGGCAAGAGACAGAAAATTTCAATCTAGGTAAGTGTGAGGTGTTGCATTTGGGGGCATCAAACAAGGGCAGGGCTTATACAGTGAATGGTAGTGTTTCGCATGAGGGCTGAAGAGTAGAAGATGGCATTTGACATGCTGGCCTTCACCATTTAGTGCAATGAGTAGAAGTATTGGGACATTAAGTAGAGTTTTGGTCAGCCTGTTCTAGGAAGGATGTCAATTAACATGAAAGGATGCAAAGATTTTATAAGAATGTTGCCAGGACTCAAAGGCCTCTGTTATAGCGAGAGGTTGAGAAGGTTAGGACTTTATTGCCAGATGAGCAGTTTGAGATACTCAAACCATCCCCATCTGGCACCAATCACTCCACAGTTGAAGTCACTGATCACATTTCTTCCTCATTCTAATGTTTGGTCTAACAACGGAACCTCTTGAGCATATCTATATGTTTCTATATAGACAGCGGTACCTAGGCGTTTAGTACGCTGACTTCATTTCAAGATCTTACTTAAGGTGATTTTAAGTTCATTGTGGTACGAGGACCACACTTTAACAAACCAGCTAAAGCTAAGTCAGCAAATACAAGAGGCTACAAACTGCTTGAAAAAAGCTGCAGGCTAAATGCTGTCGTTGGGATACAACACAGCAACAGGTCTTTTGACCCGCTGAGTCTGTAATGAAAATCAATTTCCACTTTATTCTCCCCACATTCCCATCAACTCTCCATAGATCCTACAACTCACCTATATCCCAGAGGCAATAACCCACCAACAGGTCTCAGGGAGACTGCAAACTCCATCTAGAGAGCATCAGATTGAATCCAGGTCTCTGGGGCAGTGAGACAGTAATGCTCCCTGCTACGTGACTTTTTTCTACTGTGGAAGAATCAGCCATTAAAAGATGACCCAAACAATTTTTAAAAATTTTGTTGGCTATGGGTCAGAAATATAGTCTAGTTATGACACCATAAGACGAAGGAGCAGAAGTCGGCCATTCAGCCCATCAATTCTGCTCCACCATTTTATCATGAGTTGATCCATTCTCCCATTTAGTCCCACTACACTGCCTTCTCACCATAACCTTTGATGCCCTGGCTACTCAGATACGTATTAATCTCTGCCTTAAATACACCCAATGACTTGGCCTCCACTGCCGCCCGTGGCAACAAATTCCATAGATTCACCACCCACTGGCTAAAAAAATTTCTTCGCGTCTGTTCTGAATGGGCGCCCTTCAATCCTGAAGTCATGCCCTCTCGTACTAGACTCCCCCATCATGGGAAACAACTTTGCCACATCCACTCTGTCTGTCCATGCCTTTCAACATTTGAAATGTTTGTATGAAGTCTCCCCTCATTCTTCTAAACTCCAAGGAATACAGTCCAAGAGCAGACAAACGTTCCTCATGTTAACCCTCTCATTCCCTGAATCATTCTAGTGAATCTTCTCTGTACCCTCTCCAACGTCAGCACATCCTTTCTTAAATAAGGAGACCAAAACTGCCCACACGACTCCAAGTGAGGTCTCACCAGTGCCTTATAGAGCCTCAACATCACATCCCTGCTCCTATACTCTATTCCTCTAGAAATGAATGCCAACATTGCATTCGCCTTCTTCACCACCAACTCAACCTGGAGGTTAACCTTAAGGGTATCCTGTACGAGGACTCCCAAGTCCCGTTGCACCTCAGAACTTTGAATTCTCTCCCAATTTAAATAATAGTCTGCCCGTTTATTTCTTCTGCCAAAGTGCATAACCATACACTTTCCAACATTGTATTTCATTTGCCACTTCTTTGCCCATTCTTCCAATCTATCCAAGTCTCTCTGCAGACTCTGTTTCCTCAGCACTACCGGCCCCTCCACCTATCTTCGTATCATCAGCAAACTTAGCCACAAAGCCATCTATTCCATAATCCAAATCATTGGCATACAATGTAAAAAGCGGCCCCAACACGGACCCCTGTGGAACACCACTGGTAACTGGCAGCCAACCAGAAAAGGATCCCTTTATTCCCACTCTGTTTCCTGCCAATCAGCCAACGCTCTATCCACGTATGTAACTTTCCAGTAATTTCATGGGCTCCTACCTTGTTAAGTAGCCTCATGTGTGGCATCTTGTCAAAGGCCTTCTGAAAATCTAAATATATAACATCCACTGCATCTCCCTTGTCTAGCCTACTTGTAATTTCCTCAAAAAAATTGTAATAGGTTTGTCAGGCAGGATTTTCCTTTAAGGAATCCATGCTGAGTTCTGCCTATCTTGTCATATGCCTCCAGGTACTCTGTAACCTCATCCTTGACAATCGACTCCAACAACTTCCATAAGACACTTCCCAACCACCGATGTCAAGCTAACAGGTCTATAATTTCCTTTTTGCTTCCTTGCCCCCTTCTTAAATAGCGGAGCGACATTTGCAATCTTATGTTGTTACCATGCTCTGCACAGAATTAATACATTTAAGTTCTTACATTGACTAGTGGTTGTCAGTTTAAATGAACTGACAGAAACATAGCACTGAGGTGAACAAAGTTACTCTCTACTTACCTTTTTACGAAAAATAGGTTTTGTCTGTCCTCCGTAACCACTCTGCTTTCTGTCGTAACGCCTCTTACCTGAAGGAGGAGGTACAGTTAGACAGTTCCAAAGCATTCAAGCAGATCCCCAGTCTTCCCAACCAGAAGCCCAGGATGAACAAACAGATTCAAATTCTGCAGATGGCTAGATGGGTGGAATTAAGGACCGGTCATCCAGGAAAAGTATAAAAGGTTCAGGCATGACCTCGAGAAAGCCATCTCATGTGCAAAGTGGCAATTCCTGACCAAACTTGAATGCCACCAGCCCCACAAAGCAAATCTAAACATAAATGTCAACGAGGTTTTACTAAATGAGCTCAATGCCTTTTCTGCTCCCTTTGACGAATGGAACATGGAGAGACCTTCAAGAACCCCACTGCCCCCAATGATCTTGTGATCAGTCTCTGAGGCTGAAGTGAAAGTGAATCAACAGAAAGTACCTGGTCCAGACAGTGGACCTGGCCAAATACTGAAGACCTGTGCTGGAGTGTTTCCAGACAGCTTCAACCTCTCACTTTGCAGCCTGAGATACCCTTCTACTTCAAGCAGGCTTCAACCATACTGGTGCCCAAGAAGAGCATGGTAACTATCGCCCTGAGCACTTACTTTCACTGTGATGAAACGCTTCAAGAGGTTGGTCGTGAAGCATATCTACTCCTGCCTGAAAAGTGAACTGGATTTGTTCCAAATTGCCTACCATCACAACAGGTCAACAAACGATGCATTTCATTTCTCTTCACTCATCTCAGGAAAAGCTGAACAATGAAGATGCATGTTAGGATGTTCTTCATTGACTGCAGCGCAGCATTCAACATTATCATCCCCTTGAAACTCACTGAGGTCCAAGACCCGGCCTCAGTGCAAATGGATCCATGATCACCATCAGCACAGGTACACAGGGCAGCGTGCTTAGTCCCCTGCTCTACGCACTTCATAATCATGATTGTGCGGCTAAGTATAACTCCAATGCTGTTATTTACTAACTGAGATACAGCAATGGGCCCTTCCAGCTGCACTACCCAGCAACTCCCCGATTTAACCCTAGCCTAATCATGGACAATTTACAATGACTAATTAACCTACCAACCAGTACATCTTTGGACTATGGGAGGAAACTGGCACACCCAGAGGAAACCCAGTGGCCACAGGTACTGTAAAGCGTTGTGCTAACCACTACAAATGATAGAAGCCGGAGACCACGAGCCAACCCCCATCAAGTGAACGGAAGTGAAGCTTTAAATTCCTTGGTTTAACATATCAGAGGATTTACCCTGTGACCAGCAGGCAAGTGTCATCACGAAACCACAACAGAACTTCTAATTTCTTAAAAGTTTTCACAGATTTTGCATATTAGCAAAAATCTTGACAAATTTCTACACGTGCACAATGGAGAATACGTTAACTGGTTGCATCACAGCCTGGTATCCAGGAATGGAAAAGACAAGAGGTGGATATAGCTGAGCCCATCGCAGACAAAGTGCTCCCAATCATTAAACACACTCCTGTGAAGCATTGCCCCAAAAAAGCAACGTGCATCACCAAAGACCTCCACTATCCAGGCCATGCTCTCTTCTTGCTACTACCATCAGGTAGAGAGACAGAAGACTCCAGCCCCACACCGCTAGGTTCAGGAGGTTATTACCCTATAACCACCAGGCTCCTGAAGCAGCATGTACAACTTCAATCAACACTATTCTGAGCTGATTCTGTACCCTACAGACTCACTTTCAAAAACTTTACAATTCATGTTCTCAGTGTTATTATTTGCAGTTTGCCTTTTGCTCATCAGTTGTTTGCCAGTTTTAGTCTATGTATAGTTTTTTTGTAAAATTCTATTGTACTTTCCTGTAAATGCCCGCACAAAAATGAACCACATACATAATTTCATAAGTTTACACTGAACTTTGAAGCAAAGCTAATTTTTCCAAGTTACACATGTAAACTAATCTGCCACATTGAATATAAAATATAGCAAGATGCAGATGAATGTAACTTTGCTTCGTCCATAATTGGAGGAATGAGATGTGAACTGGATTGGAATGTATCAGCCATAATATAGTAGAGCATTAACAGAGGCTGTGAACAAGGGCTAGTCACCTCTACTTCCCGAGGCGATTGAGGTCCTTCAGAATATGCAGGCCTATTCTTCACATGTCTGTTGTCTCTGGTACAATCATCAATGTGGTGGTGTGCTGGGGCAATGGCAATAGGCTCAAAAAACTGATTAGAAAGGCTGGCTCTGTTATAGGATTCAAACTGGACACACTGGAGGCTGTGGCAGAAACAAACAACCTTCTGGAAAATCCTGGCAATTCTGGACAATGTTTCTCACCCTCTGCTTGCCACCTTGGCTGAACAATGGAGCACTTTATGAGGTCATTTTTCCCCTCGGCCATTAGGCTCTATAATGAGTCAACCGATAGCCGGAGAAGTAATGACTCCCTCCTCTTAGACTGTTTGAGGTAACTAATTTTTTATTCCTTCTACTTCTCAAATGTTTGTACTGCTACCGTGACACTGTAATTTCCTTTGGGATCAATAAAGTATCTGTAAGGATTGATTGGACAAACTTGGATTGTTTCCCTGAAGCAGAGTCCGAGGGAGTTTAAGGAGATGCTCAAAACAGTTTTTTTTAAATAAGAGTGGTAGGAGCTGAGTGGTAAAGTTCTAAAAATGAATTTAGACAAGCATGGAATATGGATCATGTAGGCAGATGGATCGGTTGGGCGAGCATTCAGCTCATCAATGATAGACTGAAGGGATCGTTCCCAGGCTGCACTGTTCTATCTAATGGAAAGCCCAGATAAGAGTTAGCATCCGAGTTTGGTAATCCTTCAGCAGAACTAGGAGCTTGTTAACCTTCAGCAGAACTAGGAGCTTGTTAACTTTCAAAGTGGGTGGGGTGATGTTTCTGATAGGATGTCCATGTAGAAAAGCTGTAAACAAGGTTACCTGGCCAATGAGCAAATGAAAACACTGGAAAAAGCACATTTTAATTATAATTTCTAATCTTCCCAGTGTTAACTTTTAAACAAGGAGTAGTACCTTCTCAGCAAACAGGCCTCAATGGCCTACAGCCAGCATTCAAACATCTCCAAGTGGATTACACTCTGACTGCTTTTAGTAAACTTACTAGAAGTGGTCAGCTTAGTTCAACTTACCCTGTGCATATAACGAATCCTTTCCTTTCTTGTACTGGGTCACCTTATGTGGTTGGTGCTTGCGACATTTCTTGCAGTATGTCCTGCGGGTCTTCGGCACGTTAACCTGCAGGAAGAGGAAAGGAAAAACGATGACACAACATTCCCTGAAACCACTGCCAAGTTGAAGATGACATGGCACACTAAGAAAGTCATGCTCTTAAGTCCAAGCACTTCAAGCTTCTCCCTAGCAAATCTCATTATCTTATGGTGCTGTAGATTTGCACAGTAAGCTTTCACAGGAACATGATCTCTCACTGTGAAACTGTCCCAGGGTTCAGAACAGCAAGAGGTCACTCATTCCCTCCTGCGATAAACCACCTGTTGGAGGAATGTGGCAGATTGAACAGCATTTGCATGATGAAAGGAACTGTCAACATTTTGGGTCAAAAAACTGCAACAGAACTGTCTCAGCCCCTCTAGTTTGCTCTGCCATTGAAAGGATTCTACCTCAGTACCAGTTGCCTGCCCTATCCCCACATCTCTTGATCCAGTAACTTATCACCATGCAAACAATGTCTGAGGTGAAGGACTGCTCCTAGAGTCAGTGACAAACCACTTAAGACATTTTCTAAGACTGTAACCCCTGGTCAGTCAGGGAAGCATTTTCTCTGCCTCAAGTCTACTGAACTCCTTATGAATGTTATAATAAAACACACTATGCAGAAAACACTCTGGTTTAAGTAGGATCTCGGAGAAAGAAACAATTAACATCCTAGATTGAAGACAGCTCTGACGTGGGGGAACTTTTATCTGATAGTTTCTCCCTTCATAGATCTCCCTCACGTGTCTAATAATCTTTACTTGGGGAACTTATGAAATATTGATGATTTTTATATTTTTAAAGATATTTCTATTCATTCTCCTACACTTTTATAACAATATTGCTTGTCAATCCAATCCCTTTTCACTCGGAAAGCCCACCATCACACTCCAGACCCCGCACGGACGAGACACGTTCCCTACACCTCTTCCACGAGTGGGACAGCAACCTTCCCTCCCCTAGTGAATAGTCGCTGCACCCTCTCAAAGGCCTGTAGGCCCTCTCTCAAGGCCGCAGGCTCTACCCGGCGCTGCCTTCTGCTTCTTCAACATCGGCCTATTTGGTCAAAGTCCGGACCGCCCGGCGCGGGAGTCATGGCTGCGCCACTGTCCACCCGCTCCCGACCTTTACTGCCGCGGATGACAGCGGATGATCGCCAGTTCTAAAGCCACTACTCACCATCTTCTCCCGCTGCCGCCCTGCACCCGGAGAGAGGAAAAAAGGGGCGCGATGACGTCAGCACGCAGCTTTTAGAGGCGGTGGAATTGTGGGATATCGGTGAGCCGAATGACTGGAGGACTGAGCGAACGGGGAAAATCTGCTGAGCTGGCGATCCCAGCAGTACACACAAAATACTGGGGGCCGGGCAGCGTCTACGGAAAGAGATTCACTGAGCGAAGGCGGGGTGGGAAGGCTGGGGGGAAAGGCGTGGCGGGAGGACTGAGGGAAAGGCGGGGCGGGAGGACTGAGGGAAAGGCGGGGCGGGAGGACTGAGGGAAAGGCGCGGCGGGAGGACTGAGGGAAGGCGCGGCGGGAGGACTGAGAGAAAGGCGCGGCGGGAGGACTGAGGGAAAGGCGCGGCGGGAGGACTGAGGGAAAGGCGGGGCGGGAGGACTGAGGGAAAGGCGCGGCGGGAGGACTGAGGGAAAGGCGGGGCGGGAGGACTGAGGGAAAGGCGCGGCGGGAGGACTGAGGGAAAGGCGCGGCGGGAGGACTGAGGGAAAGGCGCGGCGGGAAGATTGAGGAAAGGCGCGGCGGGAGGACTGAGGGAAAGGCGCGGCGGGAGGACTGAGGGAAAGGCGGGGCGGGAGGACTGAGGGAAGGCGTGGCGAGAGGAGTGGGGAAGGCGGAGCTGGAGTCTTGAGTCAGAAAAACGGGATGTAGAAGCAGAGTGTGGGCCGTTCGGTCTTTCTAATTTACCCCTGATATTCAATGTCAGACATCCCACCTCTCCCGGAAGTTCCGGGAGTGTCCCGCATATTAATAGTGGCTCCCTGATGCCCGCAAATTATATACAATATCACGGAAATCAATTTTTTTGAGAGCGAGCGAGAGAAAGCAAGAGAGAGCGCGAGAGCGACCATGAGAGAGAGTGAGAGCAAGCGAGCGAGAGAGAAAGCAAACACAAAATAATCTGCAGATGCTGGGGTCAAAGCAACACTCACAACACGCTGGAGGAACTCAGCAGGTTGGGCAACATCCGTGGAAAAGATCGGTCGACGTTTCGGGCCGGAACCCTTCGCCGAAACATCGACCGATCTTTTCCACGGATGCTGCCCGACCTGCTGAGTTCCTCCAGCGTGTTGTGAGAAAGAAAGCAAGCGAGAGCGCGCGAGCGACCACGAGAGAGAGAGCGCGCCATGGCAGAGTGTTCCAAAAAAAAATAAAACGTATGTCACCCCTGACTAGACTAAAGTGTACCCCTGCCTAATAGGGGTCAAAAATAATAACAGTGTTGCTCGCTGCATTGTTTGCAACAGTGACTTTTCTATTGCCCATGGTGGGTTAAGACTGTAAAAGATGTGTAGAGGTGAGTTTAACAGGTGTCATTCGTTCATTAGCATAGCTAACATTATTTAAACTAGCTGGCCAGCTGCTAAGGAGCTACTCTATTGCAGACATCCCACCTCTCCTGGAAATCTCCCGCAAAAGGAGTGCTACCTCCTTGAAATGAGTTTTTGCAGGGTGGGATGTCTGCAATGTAACATTGGCTGATCGTCCTCCTCAGTACTGTACCACTTTCTATCTTCATATCTTAAGTGTTTCACAACTGAAAAACGAGCTTTTGGCCCTTCATGTGCATGCAGCCTAGTGTACCCGCCTATTCCAGGCCACTTCAGGGCTCGCGCCTTGTTTGGTGTTTCTTCATTGTTATTGTAAGGTAATGTGATAGACGGAATCATATGCATAATTCATAACCACCGACATTTGAGTTGGGAACAAGAGAAAATCTGCAGACGCTGGAATTCCGAGCAACACACACAAAATGCTGGAGGAACTCAGCAGGCCAGGCAGCATCTATGGAAAATAGTACAGTTGACCTTTTGGGCCGAACCCTTTCAGCAGGACCGGAGAAAAAAAGCTGAGGAGGGGAGTTGAAAGGTGGGGGGAGACATCGAGTTAGGGTTCACTTTAAGAGCGTGGACTGACGTGATGATGTAATTATGTGAAATTTTTTTTACCACATTTCATATTCTTTGTTTGGAGACAATAAAGCAGTTGAAAAAGGACCTAGTGTTTTCCTGGCGTATAGGACAAATAAACTCTTTGAAGGCTTCCATACCTGTACGATACCTGTACCCGGCTGGAAGCCTGAGAAGACACACACAAAAAATGTTGGTGAACGCAGCAGGCCAGGCAGCATCTATAGGAAGAGGTACAGTCGACGTTTTGGGCCGAGGGGTGCCTGGCCTGCTGCATTCACCAGCATTTTTTGTGTGTGTTGCTTGAATTTCCAGTATCTGCAGATTTCCTCGTGTGAGCTGAGAAGAGTTTATTTGTCAGAAAGCAGTTGTTACAGTTCCCCTTAAACTTAAAATGCAGCTGCCATTTTATTTCTGAAAACCTAGATTGGTGACCCGGATGATCTAGGACGATTCGAGAGTTATTCAACATGTTGGCCAACGCGGTAGCTTTGAAACTGACAGAGTTTTGGAACCAAAATTCTGTTGCTTGGTTTGTGCAAGCTGAGGCCCAATTCACGCTGAGAGAAATAGCTGCAGACAATACCAGATATTGGTACGTAGTGGTGTCGCACAGTAGTTCCACAGCAGCGAGAGTGGTGAGTCTGCTTGAACAAACACCTGCACACGATAAATACCAATCTCTGTAAACTCACCTTTTACAGACTTCTGGACAATCAGAGTCTAGGCACACCAAACGGTCGCTCTCCTTGCCCAGCCTGGGGGATGCTAGGTCTTCAGAGCTGATGGACCACATACTGTCTCTCCTGGGAAATCACCATCCTTGCTTTATTTTCAAACAACTCTTCATGCAGCAAATGCCTGATGGAGTTCACATAGCTCTCACCAGTGATCCCGTGAAGGACTGTAGGGAGCTTGCTAAAATGGCTGATAGTCCACACTCAGCCAGGCAGCTGTGCATCATTCCTCCTTTCTCTATCTCAATAAGCCTGGTTAGAGAGGCTCCCAACATAAGGACACCTGGGGCTGTGAAACAGAAAATGCCGGGTCTGTGTTTTTACCACACTCGCTTTGGTGAGAATGTAAGGAAGTGCCGACCACCTTGCAGCTTCGACGGTGCCAGCGCATTGGGACATCAGAGGTCTGTGAACACCGTGGGTTCCAGCTGCCAGGTAATGTACTGTTCATTACAGACACCATTTCAGAGCAACCTCACTGGAGGCCACCAATGGCAGCAGGATTCAGACCTATGGGACACGACGGGTGACACTCTGCTTCAGTGGGTGATGTTACACATGGGTCTTCGTCCTGCCTGACATTGCTAGACCTTTGCTTGGCGCAGATTTCCTGTGTGCCCAAGAACTGTTAGTTGATCTTAAGAACTGCCAGCTTGTGGATGTCAAGGACTTTTGGGTCATTACCCTGTTCCCCCAGTAAGTTCCTCACAATGACTCTTTCAAGCGCAGGTACCATCTCATGTGAGTTTCCTCGACTGCTGGGCGAATTCCCAAACCTCACCAAACCCACATTCTCCACTACAGTCACAAAACATGGGGTCACACACCCCATATCTCCTACTGGCCTATCAGTGCATGCCCTGCGTGCATAGACTGGACCCAGAAAAGCTGGCAACCGTGAAGACTGAGTTCGCCAACTTCGAAAGGCTTGGCATTGTACACCAACTGAATAGCCCCTGGGTTTCGCCCCTCCATATGGTCCCTAAGGCCACCACCCCTGATCGTTACCCGGTCCCACACATCCAAGATTTTTCGGCATGTTTAGCCGGAAATTTAATTTCTTTTTCTAAGGTTGACTTAATTAGAGGCTAGCATCAGAGGGCATTCCCAAAATGGCTGTGATAACCCTGTTTGGCCTCTTTGAGTTTCTGCCCATGCTGTTTGGGCTGAAAAATGCAGCACAGACTTTCCAACAGCTGATGAACTCTGTATTAAAAGACTTAGATTTCCTTTTTGTTTACCTGCTGTCACGACATGGCCATGAGCGTGTCCACTCACCTCTGGGTGAAGCAGAGGGCACCTGCTGTCACTCCACCATGGAACACAGGACCCGAGCCGGACTCCAGACAGACTCACAATGCCCGTTTTAGTGAATTCGGGGGTGGGGGGGAGAGGTATGGGGGCTGTATAGGGTAATGTAATTGGTGGAAACATACAGCATTCACAACTACTGACATTGAGTTGGGGGTCACTTTAAGAGGCTGGTCTGTCGTGATGATGTCATTCTATTTTTTTTTCACTGCACTCTGTGTTCTGTGCTTGTTCAACAATAATTGAACTGTTACGATTTCCCTTAAACTTAAAATGCCTTTGCGTTTTATTTATGAAAACCTACATTATGAGAGCCTCTGCCTCCACCACCCATTCAGCTCATTCCTGTATGTGAAAGGAATCCCCCACCAGATCCTTTAAAAGCCTCTCTCATCTGCCTCCTCTTCATCCCCTCCCACTGAACAGCATTCTCCCCTATCTACCCTCACCAGTCCTGAATAGTCTCAACCCAAAATGTCAACTGCACCTTCTCTGTAGCTGTTACACTTTACTCTGCAGATCGTTTTACCTTGTTCTACCTCAGTGCATGTTGTGATGATTCGATCTGTATGAACAGTGTGAACAATAAGATTTTAGACTTATCTCAGTATATGTGACAATAGTAAACCAATTTCAATTCCAATTCCCTCCACAAATGCTGCCTGACTCATTGAGTTTTTCCAGTATTTTGTGTGTGTCCCTTCTCATAATTTGGTACGCCTCTATCAAGTCATCCCACAGCCTATTCTACTCCAGAAAAATCAAACACAGCCTATCCGGTAAAACTCTGCAATCGAGGTAAAGGTCTTGTGAATTTTTCTTTATCTCCTCCAACAAATGTCCCTCAGTCCCTTTAATAGTCAGAAATATACAGATGAGCAAAGTCAGTGGCTGAGCCTCCACTCCCTTTGGGGTAGAGTATTCCAAAGAGTGAAGATCACATGCCTAATCATAAGTTTGCCGCAGGAGCCATTCCCCGGGCCTGGGGAGTCGTTACTCCTGCCACCCTGTCGTGTGCTATATCCTGTGAACCTCAGGACTGAATATTGCCCACTTCTTGCTGCACCGAGTCTGTTCTGTACCAGAATGTAGCTGAAAATTGCATCAGCTGCTCCTGACGTTATGAGATATAACAGCGAAAGATAGCGGAGTGTGGTGCACTGCCCTTTGGAATCCCTGCAGTGATACCCTGGGTCTGTGATGGCTGACTTCCAATGGCCACAGCCATCTTCCTTTGTTCCAGGTATAACTCCTGCCAAGGGTGGTTTCCCATTCATTCTTATTTCATGTTTTTCTTATCAGGGCTCCTTCACCCCACTTGCCTTGCAATGCTGTGTAATGTCAGGGGCTTTCACTCTCACTGCCCCTCTGAGATTCACTCACCCCTTGGATTCATATTTGGATTAAGGCCATGGTGAACTCTGAAACTACAGTATGTAGAAATCGGAAACACTCAGCAGGCCAGGCAGCGTCTGTGGGGAGAGAGACAGTTAAAGTCTTAGGCCATGGATGTTTTCAGCAGAACTCTCTAATACAGGGTCTTTGACCTGAAAAATGAACCATTTCTCTTCTCAATGTTGCTGTTTGACCTACTGAGTTACCAGCATTTTTCAGTTTTTATTTCCAATTTCCAACACCTGCAGCTTTCTGGATTTTCGTGGAACTGTGCGGTTCTGGTAATTTCCCCGCTGTTGGTGAACAGGAGCTGATCGACAGCACTCTCAATGATACCTTCCATCATTTAGCTGATGATTAAGATCGGCCTTGATGGTAGATATCAGAAAGAATGCAATGCCCTGCCCTTTGTAGAAGGGCCTGTCCACATTCTCTGGGGGTCGGGGGTGGGGGTGATAATGTTGCAAACTCCCTGAGACAGTTGTCTGGAGGGTCTTCTGGTTCTGGTTCTGGAATGTTGACTGCTCTTATAGCCCTTGCCACATGCAGAAGCCTTAGGCCTTTCTGACAGCTGTGACAATGATGGCTGGGACCTCATGAGGAAGCTGAGATGGATACCTCACCTAACATAAACATCAAAGATTTGGCAGATGCTGGAAATCCAGAGTGACACATACAAAAGTGCTGGAGAAGCTCATCAGGTCAGGAAGCTTCTGTGAAAGGGAATAAACAGTCAACGTTTTGGGCTGAGACCCTTCACTCTTCTGGGATGAAGTTCTTTCATCTTGCCTTTGACAGTCACATGATAGAGAACAGTACCACTGAGAAAGGGACGTCCGTGAACAGCCTCCTTCCTGTTAGCTGCTTAACTATCTGCCACCATTCACGAATGGATGTAGCAGGACTTCAGAGGTTCAGTCTGATCCGGGGCTGCTTGCCTTTGTCTATTGCTTGCCATTTTGTTGTGTTGTTTATTACAGATAAACAACAGCTTGCCGTCGGTATCATACTGCCTGGCTTGCATATCTAGACAGCTAGGATGTAATATCCATGGTCAACCCTGACCGACAGAGACCTTTCATACTATGTGCACAACCCTGCGTTGCCTGAAGACCCACACTCAATGTTTTAAGGACGGCTTCTTCCACTCCACCATTGGATGTCTGAATGGTCCATGGACCCATAAAAATCATCTCATAATTCATTTATTGGTCAGGAACAATTATTATCCCTCAACCATCAGACACTGGAACCAAAGGGGATAACTTCACTCAACTTCACTTGCCCCATCATTGAAATGTTCCCACAACCTATTGACTCACTTTCAAGGACTCTTCATCTCATGTTCTCGATATTTATTGCTTATTTATTTACTATTATTTCTTTGTTTTTGCATTTGCACAGTTTATTGCCTTTAGTACACTGATTGAACACCGAAGTTGGTGTGGTCTTTCATTGATCCTGATATGGTTATTATTCTATAGATTTATTGATTATGTCTCCAAGAAAATAAATCTCAGGGTTTTATATGGTGACATATATGTACTTTGATATACGTGGGCACGTGGCCAAGTGGTTAAGGCATTGGACTAGCGACCTGAAGGTCGTGAGCTCGAGCCGCAGCCGAGGGAACGTGTTGTGTCCTTGAGCAAGGCACTTAATCACATATTGCTCTGTGGCTACACTGGTGCCAAGCTGTATGGGTCCTAATGCCCTTCCCTTGGACAACATTGGTGTCTTGGAGAGGGGAGACTTGCAGCATGGGCAACTGCTGGTCTTCCATACAACCTTGCCCAGACCTGCGCCCTGGAGAGTGAAGACTTTCCAGGTGCAGATCCATGGTCTCGCAAGGCTAACAGATGCCTTTACTTTATGTACTTTGACAATAAAATTACTTCGAATTATTATTTATTTATTTTTAAAACTTATGGTAATTTTTATGCCTTGTGCTATACTGTTGGCCAAAAACAACAAATTTCATGACTTATAAAGCTTTGGATGCAAGGAAGATGGAGGACATAGACATGGTATAGGTAGAAGGGATTCGTGTTTCAGAGTTTTTGATTTGCTGTATAGCTGGTTCAGCACAATGCTGTGGGCCGAATGGCCTGTTCCTGAGCTGTACTGTTTTATGTTCCATATGTCAGTGCTAATAAACCTGATTCTGATTCTCATTCATTCTTGGATACATCTGCCTCGACTCTCAGCATGCCTTTCCGCAGACTGTATTCAGTCTGGGTTGTTTTCCTGGAATGACAGTACTTGGGCCACAAGGTTACTGCTGCTGATGACAGAGCTTTGTGGGTGCTGCGTGATCCATGCCAACTGGGTAATCGGTATTCACTCTCTCCCGGGACCCCTCCATCCCCATTCTGCACACCGCACCCGGACCCCAAAGAGTTTCAACCAGTGTAGATTAGGAGCTCTGTTCCTGTCAGAGGGTCAGTGTTCGGGGGCAGAAATAGCTGGGACGGGGGCTGAGACTGGGTCACAGAGTAAGTTATTGAGAGCGATAATGCACAGCATGAAAGGGTGATGGATGCTGATTCAGTATTAACTTCCAAACCAGAAGTAGGGTATTACCTAAAAGAGGAAAAACTGTTGCCAGACCCAGGAAGGTGGAACCAACTGGAATGACTGAGTGAGCTGCTGGATAGATTATAAACTGACTCATCTGTACTATATATTCAAATGCGCAGGACGTTAGAGTGGCTCTGGATTCCAGCCTGATAGGAATCTGATTCCAATCATGCTTATTCACATCACGCTAGGATCTAGCACAGCCCCGCCATTCAGTTACTGGAAGAACTTTTGACCATTACAGCCCTAAACCCTGAAAATCTCTCCTTGCATCATGACCTATCTCACACACCTTTGACTACGCAATCTCCTTATTCCAACTGTTGTGAGTCACCTTGAGAGGCTATAGTATATGCTATTAAACTTCTATGATTATAAAAGTCTTATTTTTAAAATTTTACTAATGAACATACAGCCACTTCCATTGCAAAGAATAATGCACTCCCAGAACGGCTAAAATGTTCAAAGGTTCATTTATTATCAAAGTATACAACTCTGAAGTTCTTCAATTCGCTAGGTGTCCATGAAACCAAGAATGAAAAGAAAGGTGGCATGATCATTAACCCCCAAATCCTCCCTCCCCACAAAAAAAACGAACAAAACGGACAGGCACGTCAACACCCAAATCCCTTCTGGACAAAAACCCAGCAAAACACATCAGGTACATTGACCCCCCCCCCCAAAATCCCTCCTCTCGCTCAAAAAAAATTTAAGAAAATGGATGAGGCACACTGACCCCCAAGTATCTCCTCCTGCACAAGAAAAACGAGAAGATTGAGTGAAAAACACAGAATATAAATCTATAAGACTGAAAAGACAGTCTCTAGTCCAAGTCCACATCCAAAATGCAGAAACAACCTGGCAATACCCTCCAGGCACAGCAGCAGGCTCTTTAGAGCAACCAATCAAAAGGCAAGCAGACACTTATTGAGAAAAAAAAGCATAATTATGGAAATGTAAATCTTCCTACAGAATAACAATTTGCTGTTGGTTGGTTAATTTGGGTTCATTTGCACAGATAAAATATTTACTGTTTCTTTACTAGTGCTGTTGTTGTTATTTTCTTTGCCTTGTGGCTCATCGGCTGGCAACCTTGCGTTTCTTTAGCACTTTTGTCTGTTTTTTATGAGGTCGAGATGCTACTCGATGCTCAACCCAGCATGGATGGAAAGCGTGCAAGGAGCTGGCTGGATTCAAACCCGAGACCACTTGCCTCCAAGTCCAGTGTGGATGGCTGGCTTTTACTGGTGTAGATCTGTTGAAACACTGGAATGTTGATACCATAAAGTATTAAAATTTCTTGTATTATAATCCAATCATATCATGTAGAAGCCACAATTCTTAACCTTAATGAATTGAGGAAAAAAGCCAGATTACTTTTCTAATTTAGTTAGGCCCTTCCAATATGTAATTAGTTATTATGATACTGTATTATATTTGACTTAAGTTTACAAATAGCGATCTGTAGTCAGAAACACTCAAAGTAGAATTTTGCCCCAGGCAAGATAAGGCACTATCGCAGGAAACAAATGTTCTGACCAGAATCTTTTCTCGGCTTTTATGCACAAATTTATCATGTCAAAACTAACCAAAGAGCTTTAGACTCAGTTCTGTACTTCTGTGCTGTAGTATTAGGCCAGCTGCAAGTTGCAGTGCTGTTGTTTGTGAAACAATTACAAATTAGTTTTACAATTTTTAAAAAACTGCAGACGTTGGAAATATGGAACAAAAATAGAAAATGTTGGAAACTTGCAACAAATCCTGCAGCATTGTGGAGAGAGACTGAGTTAAGTTACAGGTTGAAAATTTTTTATGGGAAGATAACATCTGAATCGTGCACAGCAAGCGCACGGGACCAGCAATGTGATAATAATCTGTTTTTGTGTCATCGTCTGAGGAGCAAATAATGGCGAGCGAATATCATGAGAAGCTCTACTGCTCTTCCACAAGGCAGGCCATTAACAACAGAAGAATCTCAAGAAAGTCAACAAGTACTGCAACTACTCTGCAGATCAGGCAGCATCTATGGAGAATCAAATCTTTAGTGGATTGAAAAGTCAGCACACTCAAGGAAAGGGAGAGAGTTGGTACCTTCAGGGAAAAGATGAGAGAGTTGGTGCCTTCAGCAGAAGATGGTGGAGGCAGAATCTTCAGGGGAGGGGCAGTGAAAAGACATTAACATCTGGAGTCAATGGGCTTTCTTCCACACCAGATATAGAGGTGTAAACAGACAGAATCATTGAGAGGAAACAACAAGCAGAGATGTGATAGGAAGGCAAGAGGGAAAAACAATAAAAGGGATTATGAAAGGTAACAGTGAATGGTAATGGGTCAACTGAAACTATGAATATAAATAGCAGAATTACTATCCCTGGCTAATATCCAAAAATGGAAACACTACCTTGAAATCTTTGAACACAGCATATAAAGTTCAAAGTAAATTTTATTATCTAAGTACATATATGTCACCATATATAAGACTGAGATTCATTTTCTTGTGGGTGTTTACAGTTAATACAAAGAAACAAACAAAATCAAGCAAGATAATAATAAGTGATAGATATCAAGAGCATGAGATGAAGAGTCCTTGAAATTGAGTCCGTAGGCTGTGGGAACAGTTCAGTGATTGACCCTTTGGTTCAAGAGCCTGATAGTTGGTGGGGTAATAACTGTTCCTGAACCTGGTTGTATGGGTCTTGAGGCTTCTGTGCCTCCTTCCTGATGGCAGCAGTGAGAAGAGAGCATGTCCTGGGTGTTGGGGCCTCTGATGATGGGTGCGGCTTTCCTATGTCAGATGTAGATTTACCTACTTATTTAATTATTGAGATACAGCTCAGAATAGACCCTTCTGGCTCCCTCGAGCCACGCCGTCCACTGATCCCCCGATTTAATCACAGGACAATTTACAATGACCAATTAACCTACCAGCCGATAGATTTTGGACTCTGGGAAGAAACTGGAGCACCCAAAGGAAACCCACACGGACACAGGGAGAACATGCAAACTCCTTACAGACAGCGGCAGGAATTGAACCTGGGTCACCTGTACTGTAAAGCGTTGTGCTAGCTATTGCGCTACCATGCCAGTGCTCAGTGGTGGGGAGGGCTTTGCCCGTGATGGACTGGGCCTTATCCATGGCTTTTTGTTGGCTCTTCCATTCAAGGGCATTGGTGTTTCTAAAGCAGGCTGTGATGCAGCCAGCAAATATACTCTCCACCAAAAACCTATAGAAGCTTGTCAAAAATTTGGATGGCACGCCGGTGACATAATCATCAGAACCAGCATCAGGTTTATTATCATTGGCTTATTCATTTTGCATTGAGATGTATTGGAACAGCAAGGGGAAGCCATAACCAAAACCCCAATACTAACAGAAATTAAAAAGAAACAGGCTGTAAAAAGTGGACATTGGAAGTAAAACAGGATGAGACAGAGAGGGAAAACATTCCACATCAAAGACCTACCATCAGAACAATCACCACCTGTAATTCATTCACTTGCCACTGTAATCCATACTCGAGAATGACGACTTAAAGGATGTCCTGACATCGGCTTCCGAGACAGAGATCACGGGGTCACCAGATGCTGCAGCGATTTGCACAGATATAGTTTTATTCTCTCTTCCAGAGAATGCATGAAAGGAGTTGAGCTCATCTGGGAGTGAAGCATCACAGCCATTTATGTTATCAGGTTTTGCTGGAGAAAGTAATGGCCTGCAAGTTCTGACAGAGCTGATGTGCATCTGATTTGGTCTCTAGCCTCAACTGGGAACATTTTTTCACTCTTAAAATATCCTTCCATAAGTTGTACCTGGACTTCTTGTATAGTTCTGCATCATCAGTCTTGAATACTACAGATTTAGCCCTCGGCAGACTGTGAATCTCTTGGTTCATCCATGGCTTGTGGTCTGGGTATGTCCAGTATGTTCTCAGAGGCATACATTCAGTCCACACAGGTCTGGATGAAGTTGGTGACAACTATGGCATATCCTTTCAGATTTGAAGATGAAGCCCTGAATGTTGTCCAGTCTACCAACTCGAAGCATTTCCATTAGTGCTCCTCTGCCTCCCTTGACCATACCTTTTTGGTCCTCAACACTGGTACTGACATCTTTATTCTCTGCCTATACTGGGAGTAGAAGTACTGCCAGGTGATCAGACTTTCCGAAGTGTCGATGTAGGACGCCCCCGGTAAGCGTCTTATTGCTGGTATAACAGTGGGCAAGTGTGGTTCCACAGGTGATATGTTACTGTTTGTTCTTCAAACACTTCTTCAAGCTGGCCTGGTTGAAATCCCCCGCAATGATAGGGAAGACATTAGGGAGCACTGTTTTGTGACTGCTGATCGCAGTGCCTAGCTCCTGCAGTGCCTGCCTGACGTTGGCCCAAGGTGGAATGTACACTGCAGCCAGGATGGTGGCAGAAAACTCCCTCAGAAGATAAAAAGGATGACATTTGACCACTAGATCTTTTAGATCAGGTGAGCAGAACCGAGAAACACCAGGTCCGTGCACTACAATGAGTAAATCATAGAGCATACTTCCACTTCCTCTACCTGTGAAAGACTGAACTGTCCTGTTTTTGTGGAGCATAGTGAAGCCATCGAGCTGCAGCACTGCATCCAAAATGGTGGGAGTGAGTCATGTTTCTGTGAAGCAAAGTTCACAGCAGTCCCTGATGTCCCTCTGGTACTGCAATCTTGCTCTGAGTTCTTCAATTTTATTTTCCAGAGACTGTACACTTGCCAGCAGGTTAGTCAGGAGTGGGAATTGGGGGGTGGGGGGGGGGGTCTGAAACCTCTGAATTTCAATCGTACCTGTAGATCGGCATGCCTTCTCTGCTTCCGTTTTCTTAAAGAGGAACTGCACTCGCGACCTGAGTCTGCAGTCTGGGACTTTTTGATTTTGAGGATCAATAGATTTTTTAAACATGGTTATTAATGTGAATTTCAGCTGTAGTAATCTTAAACAGGATTATTTTATGATTCCCATTGGAGCTGCAAGCAAAGAGTCGCCATTTACTGGCACTATCTTAAGATCCCTTTAGAGCCAGTTACTTTAACCCTACAGTAATCACATGTTCTCATCAACTCCTCCCCAGACGTACCACTTGAGGGTCATTTACTGTGGTCTATTAACCAACCACTTTAACAGTCTTTGGAGGGCTAAAACCGACACAGTCATAGGGAGAAAATGCAAACTTCAGACAAATATCAGGATTGAACTACATGACTCAGCTGTCAGGCAATGGTATGACTAGCCACATCATTACTGCCCATTATTGATTGAGGGAACAGCAGAAAGACTAGAACTTACACCTGTTACTAATGTTATCCATTAATTCCATCGGCAGTTTAGGCTGAGACAACAACTTGAACTGAGTCAAGTTCAGTGTCCTGTCTCCTGTATGTTGGTTAAGCGAACACATCAGCTCCAGGCCCTTGATACAGTAGTTTTGTTCAATTCTGTTGAAGGTTTTTATGTTCATAGATGTATAGTGTACCTCATGGCCAATCCCACTGTTAACAACCAATGTGTTTTTCTCTCAGTTTCACAGACATCTCCTCCTAATCCTGAATTCTGAGTGGCCTTCCTCCCTCCTAAACTACATCCTTTTTATTATGATTAATAAAGTGTAATTAAGGTCCCATCTCTCCAAAGCATGTTCCTGCTGGTCTGTTTTCCACCACCTTAAGGTAAAAGCTCATGCCCTAGCCTCTATGTAGATGTTAATGTGTGGGTCTTGAACCAAAACATTGATTGTCAATTTCCCTCCACAGATGCTACCTGTCTGTCTCTCTGTGTTTCTGCAGAATTTTTTTTTGCTCAAGATTCCAGTATTTGCAAATATTCATGTCTCCTGCATTTATTGTTCTCAGTTTGGTCTGCCCTATACTGAAGAAACCAAACAGAGGCTGTGCAATCACTTTGCAGAACGCCTATGTTCAGTGTGCAGTGTTGATCATGAGCTTCTTGTTCCATGTCACGCCATCTAGAAATTTGCTGACAACACAACTAAGGGACTGGTTATGTCCAAGTATTTGGATAGCCAAGGACTGATTAGGATAGTCAACGTGGCCTTGTGAGTGATAGGTCATGTTTAACCAATTTTATTGAGATTTTTGTGGAAGTTACCAAGAAAGTTGATGAAGGAAATGTAGTGGATGTTGTCTACATGGTTTTCAGCAAAGCATTTGACAAGGTCCTGCATGGGAGGTTGGTCAAGAATGTTCATATGCTTGGCATTCAAGATGAGGTAGTAAATTGGATGAGACATTGCCTTGTTGGGAGAAGCCAGAGAGTGGTAGTAGGTGGTTGCCTCTCTGATTGAAGGCCTGTGACCAGTGGTGTGCTGAAGGGATCGGTGGTGGATCCATTGCTGTTTATCATTTATACCAATGATCTGGATGATAATGTGGTTAACTGGATCAGCAAATTTGAGGATGATACCAAGGTTGGGGGTGTCGTGGACAGTGGACAGAAGGATCTGGACCGGCTGGAAAAATGGGCTGAAAAATGGCAGATGGAACTTAATTCTGGCAAGTGTGAGGTGTTGCACTTAGGGAGGACAAACCAGGGTGGGACTTAGTGGTTGGGCTGACAGAAGTGAGTGATTATGGCCCAAGTGTACAGGCAGAGACACTGAAGCAGATGAACAGTTTACTGAGTTTAATAAGAACTATTCAGGAAAAAGGAAAAACAATAAACACTAGGGCCGTTAACTAAAACTCTCAAACTGAAAGCTAAAATCAACACTGTGGCTAGGAAGCAGTAACTTATTACTAAAGGAATACTAGTCCATTACAGCATCAGACAAAAGGATAGTCTTCTTTCCTGGAACAAGGATGAAGGGAAGCAGGGAGTGTAGATGTTGCTGTGCTTTTGGCCAACCAAGTCCTAACAAGACTGAAACAACAGGAAGGAAGTTAAGTACCGCCACAATGAAACACTATTTGACTGGAATGTGCATACTCACAAGCAGGATTGCTAAACCTATTCCACCCTACCTGAGAGGGTGTGCAGACCCTGTGGCGGAATCTGTGGTTGTGACGAAGGCACTGAGGAGCATGGTAGAACAGAAGGATCTGGGAATACAGATCCATAATTCCTTGGATGTGACATCCCAGGGGGAAAGGGTGGTAAAGTAAGCTTTTTTTTTGCATTGACGTTCATAAATTGAAATATTGTGTACAGGAATTAGAATGTTATGTTGAAATTGGTGAAGCCTAATTTGGAGTATTCTGCACAGTTCTGGTCACCTACTGACAGGAAAGGTGTCAATAAGAATGAAAGAGTGCAGAGAAAATTTTATAAGGATGTTACCGGGACATGACCTGAGTTATAGGGAAAGGTTGAATAGGTTAAGACTTTATCCCCAGAGTGTGTAGGAGATTGAGGGGAGATTTGATAGAAGTGTACAAAATTATGAGGGGTCTCGATAGGTTGGGCTGGCCGATGGTGTAGTGGCATCAACACTGGACTCTGAAACAGATGGTCCTGAGTTCGAAGCCAGGTGCCAACCTGGGCAGTACCTGTGCAGAAGAAAGGCCTGGAAATCTACTTCCCTATCTTGCCACTAAAACTCTTTGGACAACTACACTCTCCATAGGGTCGCCATGAATCGACGGCACTCTACAACAACAACATAAATGCAAGCAGGCTTTTTTTCCACTACAGTTTGGTGAGACAAGAACTGGAGGTCATGGGTTAAGGGTGAAAGGTGAAATGTTTAAGGGGAACATAAGCGGGAACTACCTCATTCAGAGGGAGGTGAGAGTGTGGAATGAACTTTCAGTTGAAGTGGTGGATGTGTATTTGATTTCAGCACTTAAGAGAAATTTGTGTAAGTATAAGGATGGGAGAGGTATGAAGGACTGTGGGGTCCGGCTGCAGGTCACTGGGACTAGGTAGGTTAATAATTCAGCATGGTCTAAGTATTATTAAAATTAAATAATCTAGTCTATCGTCAAGTACATCTCTCCTCCCCCAGCTCTGCGCGGAAAACTGATTCCTTGCCCTCCATTTCCCTTAGTTCTGAGGCAGGGTCTCTCACCTGAAATATCAGCTGGTTTTTCTCTCCCTACAGATGCTGCTGGACAGGCTCATTTTTCCTGGTGTTTCTTGAGCCTGATGGTGTGAACATCGAGTTCTGCCCCTTCTGGTAAATTCTTCCCCTTCCCTCCTTTTCTCCTTTACCATTCCTCATTCCTCACCCTCTCATCCTTTCTCTTCTCCTCGCCTGCCCATCACTTCCCCCTTCTCCTTCGCTTTCTTCCATGGTCTACTGCCCTCCTTTATTAGATTCCTTCTTCTTCAGCCCTTTTCATCGTCCACCTATCCCATCCCAGCCTCTTACTTCACTACTCTTTTCCCACCCACCTTCCCCCTCACTCGGTCTCTCCAATTGCTTATACTCCTTCCCCTCTCCCCAGTTTCTTACTCTAGCTTCTGCCCCCTTCCTTACCAGTCCTTATGGAGGTCCTGACCCGAGACGTCAACTGTTTATCCCCTCCATAGCTGCTGCCTGACCAGCTGAGTTCCTCCAGCAGTTTGTTTGTGTTGCTCAAGATTTCCAGCATCAGCAGAATTCCTTGTGTCCCAGTGTTTCTGGTTTTGTCTCAGATACTTGTGACTGGAGCTCTATTTGTTTTCCCTTCTCTTGGGCTTAGCTGAATCCCTAAACCAACGATGCCTAGGAAATTGGGATTCACCTGTTATGGAAGCATAGTTAAAGCAATCCCTCGGCTCGGAGTGAGGACTTTGACCTGTTGTAATAAACACACCACATGCATAATATCAAACTGGAGGGGGCAGTAAGGGAATGTTTATTAAAAATATAATTTAAATGAATGAGGAACTTAGCTGGCTATGAGGTGGAGCTTAGTTGCTTAGTTTGAGAAACTAAATTAGTTACAGAGAGAGAGGGGAGAGCGAGAGAGAAGGAGTGCAGCTGATCATAGAAGTCGTTCATGGGCGGTCTGTAGGTAAGAGAAAGATTAAGGATTGGTGATTCTTTCTGGGATTGGGAAGGCTCACAACCTGTGTGCTACATTTCAATCAAGTGTGTCTGCTCATTGGTGGTGTTTTTGTGAATTAATTTTTGGTAATTGGCTCATTTTCCTCTCAGTTTGCATTTGGGGAACTGCAGAACTCAGAATGCATTTGTAATGTATTTCTGCCACTCAGCCATGTTGAGTGAATAGTGGAGAGGGTGTCCTGGTATTCTCTCGGTTCCCCTGTCTAATCTGAGAGTACGTCGTGAAGCATGTATTTCTGTTTAACCCTTTGTGGTCTCTCTTGCCTGTGCAACCTCGTCATCAGTTCACTGCCTCTGCCTGAATTGTGTGCACCCTGGATAGAGTGAGCTGCTTAAATGTGTTGGATGTTTTCGGGACCATCAGCAAATGTGCAAACAAAACCCCCATTCTTTGGCATGGTTATTCAAACAGGGGCTGCAGGACTGTGCTTTCAACACTGTCGTCTCTCTTACTTTGGAGACGCTTCACCCTGGGTACATTATTTCCTTCCCAAGTATAAAGTAAGCCTTCTTTCAGTTAGTGCAAGGAATGACCACAGTGACAGAGCCATTAAACTAAAATACCAGCTTATCCTTGCAGGTTTATACAAGTGTAAGAAATGAGGGAAGGGGAAGGCATGAGTTACTTAGATAAGCCATGGCTAATCCTTGATCCAAACAACACCTTCTTCCCCATTCTCCTAGATTCCCTTAAAGTCTAATCTACAATCGTATTCTCAGGGACTGTTCCCACAGCCCTCAACAGCAGAGTTGAGAGATCTAACAACTAATGCTCTGCAGCAGAGGTGAGAGTTCCCTCTCTTAACCAACATCTTTAGCAAACTGTTTACCATGTCAATAGCACATTGGAGTTTGTGCAGATTTTTTTGTGCACAACCTGGTATTTTCTCGTATACAGTAACAATGATTAGAAATTCAAAAGTATAGCCTTGGGACATACTGAAGTTGGAGCGGTCCTAAAACCAGGAAAAGTCTGCTCCACTTTTCCTGATTAAAAATCAGAGGACTCATAAACCAAATCTTCTGTCTGGAAATGCTGCTTGGTTTGGGTCAGGCAATCAATAGGTTCTATTAACCATCCCATGGGCTGGAATAGATATGTCATCAGGCAGGGATCCTTGCTGAAAGAATGGGCAATAGCGAACTTTGGTTTAAGCACAAGAGCTGAGGATCTCCGAGTAAGTTTGTGGATCTCATACACACAGAGTATGTAGAAAGACTAACTTTGTAAGGCATTAACGGAGAGCATTGTGAAACTGTTTATCTTCATGCCTGACCCCAGTGACTGTCAGCAGACAGTTACAGGTTATTGCAGCCAAAGAGAATTGCATTTGCTCTCAATAGCATTGGAGCTAGTATTAGAATTAGTTTCTTATTGTCACATAAACCGAGATTCAGTGAAAGGATTGTCTTGCTTACTCTACTCTTCATTCAGGTCAAATCATTGCAGAATACATTGAGGTAAAATAAGATAAAATGATAAGAATGCAGATAAAGTGCAACAGCTACCGAAAATGGTTCCCTAGTACGATAAGACGGACTCGTGACCTTACAATCTGCCTCAGTCCGATCTCCACTTCATTGTTTTCCTGCACTGCACTTGCTCTGTAGCTGCTATGTGACAATAATAACCGATTCCAATATTCTGCACAGAAGTTGCTCCTCTGGAACAGCAGTGAAATCAGGAACAAGAAACTTGTTATATTCCTGCCACAACTGCAGCTTCATCACGGTCAGCAAATTCAATAGGATTTCAAGTCTATTGAACCCCGTTGCCCTGGGACACAAGATGCTGCCCTTACTCACAGAGTGTATAGACATATAACGCTCTGAATTGCCTCGGGATATTTTGACTTGCTCTTTGCCTGAGAAATTACCCAGTATCTTAGTCCTCCTCTTGCCTCATATACACTCCCCTCTAACTTTGATAAATGCCCAGAATTTTGATCATATGCCACTTACTGCTTTTCAGTTAAAACAATAGTACGCCAAGATTAAAAGTAAGGGTGTGTAGAAATTTCTTCCCTCTGAGCTTGGTGAATCTCTGGAACTCTCTGCCCCGGAGGGTAATGGATATATTAGACATATATAACATTAGATATGCTTAAGGTGGAGATAGATAAATATGTGAAAGGTTGAGGTTAAGGGGAAATAGCAGTGAAGAGCAGTTGGGGCTGGTGCATATCAGCCTTGAATGGCTGAGCAGGTGAGTGGACGACTCCTACTCATGCTTTCATGTGTTTTTGTGTGTGGGTGTGACCGTGTCTAGTCAGGATCCTCTCTAGCCAGTCTAATGTTTTTTTTTCCAGCACCAGGTACATACGTAGTGGCATATGTCTTTGTGTAACACCTCTTGGCACTGTTTCCAACATAAACTGGAGTTTACTGGTCCAGAAATGTCTGTCGACAGCCATCATGAATAAAGAGATCCCAATCTGGTATCTGGTGTGTTGGCCATTTAGAGGGTAACTTAGCTAATCGTGGGAATCTTCACAACACAGCACCAAATTTCACTGGTGGCTGTGCCAAAACATTTCACATGCTTGCCTTTTGATAGAACTAACAGCCTATGCATTTTGGACCAATAAACCCTACTTAGCTATTTTAAAGGGTGTGTGTGTGGTTCAGCTGCTGGCAATACTGCAGAACAGGAGTTTCAGTCTAAGCATTGCTTGTGGGGAAGGCAGCGTTGAGGACCCAGGGGAGAAAGCAGAAGGATGCACGTGTGTGAAGACTCTATCCCCAGGGAATTTCCAAAGCCACGTGGTTTAATCTTAACTTTTCCGAAGAGCAGTGTCTCTGAAAGCTCCCTTTTGACATGGTGACCATTACTGAGCTACGTGGCAATCTGGCAGGGAGACTCCAGCTGCTTACAGTACATGACCTGGTCTGGTCTCGATGTGGTGATGAAGTGATTAGGGGCTTTCCCAATATCCAGGCTACCAAGATCAGGAGAGGGAAGAGGAGCTGGAGGAAGGGGTAGATATTAAATCTGGTTGGGAGGGACACCAACAAAAGACAAGACACAGAGGTTGAAAGCTGGACTGCACTCTCGTGTCTAAGCAAGGAACTCAGATTTTTTTATTCATAGATAGATACTTTATTGATTCCAGATGGAATTACAGTGTCACAGTGGCATTACAAGTGCACAGATATAAATATTAGGAGAGAAGTAGAAATAATAAAAAATGAGTTACCACAAGCAGTCTAACAGCAGGGGGTCATCACTTCCCTAGCTATAGAATAACTCTTTATAGAGACTAATGGCCTCATATAGCGCTCTTTGGAGCAGCGCAGTTGTCTTAGTCTAGTACTAAAAGTGCTCCTCTGTTCAGTTAAGGTGGCGTGCAGAGGGTGAGAAACACTGTCCAGAATTGCCAGGATTTTCCGTATGGTCCTTTGTTCTACCACAGCCTCCAGTGTGTCCAGTTTGACTCCTATAACAGAGCCAACCTTTCTAATCAGATTATTGAGTTAAATGGTCTCTCCTCATTCAAGACCCAAGTAGCTGTTGTTTGTGACACACATTCCACCTTAGGTATGTCTGATGATCCAGACTGTGTGCCAGATTTTCAATTTAAGGAGTCCACAGTAACAGGCAACTTCAGCAGACAGCATTGCTCTGATGAATAAACATTGGGACTTGAACCACCAAGACGTGGAAGGCTGTGGGCCTAATGGAATTAGTACAGTTGGGTGCAATGGTTAGTGTGGACTGCCCTATCTAGTTACATATTACTACAAGACCTACACTACCAGACTCATGTCACCAGAAAGTGGAGACTACTGTCTACACCAAGCCAGGTTCTGTGCACTACCCTAGTCCAGCAGGCGTGGAGCCATTGTGACTCTTTACTGTAGGCTGTCTGATTTCAGCAGTGCAGCCACAAGAGGAAGGTCAACAGGAGCACAAGGAAGGGGAGGTGGATGAGTCTGCTTGAGAAGGTCACTATCATTGAAAGAGCCACAGAAGGACAGGAGCTGGGTCATATTGCTCAGCACAAACCACATCTGGCTGTACAGTCAGGGATCTTTCAGCAACTAGGAGACGGCGTAAGAGAGCCAACCAATCAGCTATTATTTCCTTGTAAAGGACCATCCTCTGCACCAAACATGATCACCCGATGAGACCTCAGAAAGTCTGCACGTTGCTGGGCAGGAATGTATTTCCTATAGAGCTGCAGATCTGGAGGGTCTGTGTAGTAGGAGATCATGGAGTGAGTTGGAGAGAGTTCCTTGTGGACTTTATACACCAGGTTTAAAAGGCGACTGGGACCTGTTGGAAATTGTCTGCACATTGGGAGATCACGGAGTGAGTTGGAGACAGTTCTTTGTGGATTTTACATGCAAGGTTTAAAAACAAGCTCGAGGCCTTTCAGAACTTTTTAGGAGACTGCAATCATAATAATCTCTTGGCACTTGGCAGTGGCCAATAAAAAAAAGCAGGGTGCAGGGGGCAGGGTTTCAGATATATAGATAATTGAGATCTCTTCTGGAGAAGGACGACCTGTACAAAAGGAATAGGTTACATCTAAACCTGAGAGGGATCAATATCCTTGCGGGAAGGTTTGTTAGAGCTATTGGGGAGGGTTTAGACTAATTTGGCAGGTGAATGGGAACCCGAGTGTTAGGATGAGGATGGGTTAGTTGGTATACAATTCAATGCAATGTGTATTAAGACTGTGAGGGTGGACAGGCTGATAATAGGGCAAAATTGCAGTCAGTGAGATGAGTTGAAGTATAATATGCAGGCAAAATTGAAAAGGGTGATGAATACAGTACTGAAGGTGTTATATTTGAATGTATGCAGTGTGTGGAATAAGGTAGATGATTTTGTAGCACAGTTAGAGACCGGCAGGTATGATGTAGTCATCTCTAGGTCATGGCTGAAAGAAGGACATAATTGGGATCTTACAATCCAATGATAAACATTGTATCAAAAGGACAGGCAGGTAGACAAAGGGGATGGGGTGGCTCTGCTGGAACAAAATGAAAATAAATGCATAGGAACAGCTGACATAGGAATGGAAGACGTAGAATCCTTGTGGGCAGAGTTAAGAAACCTTAAGTGCAAGAAGACCCTGATGGGAGTTATATACAGCCCCTCCCCCCCACCGAACAGCAGATCGGATGTGGGATATGAATTACAACGGGAGATAGAAAAGGCATGTAATAAAGGCAATGTTACAATAGTCATGGGGAATTTCAATATGCAGGTAGATTGGGAAAATTAGGTTGGTGCTCGATCCCAAGAGAGAGGAATTTGTAGAATGCCTACAAGATGGCTTTTTAGAGCAGCTTGTGGCTGAGCCCACTAGGGGAAAGGCAATTCTGGATTGGATGTTCTGTAATATGCAGATTTGTTTCGGGAGCTTAAAGTAAAGGAACCCTTAGGAGGCAGTGATCATAATATGATAGAATTCACCCTGCAGTTTGAGAGGGAGAAAATAACATCAGATGTATCAGTATGACAGTGGGTTAAAGGAAAATACAGAGGCATCAGAAAGGAACTGGACAAAGATGTTTGGAAGGGGACACTAGCAGGGGTAATGGCAGAACAGCAATGGCTGGAGTTTCTGGAGCAATTAGGAAGGCGCAGTATTCCAAAGGTGAAGAAATATTCTAAAGGGGGGATGAGGCAATCGTGGTGACAAGGGAAGTCAAAGGGCAGCATTAAAGCAAATGAGAGGGCATACAATATAGCAAAAATTAGAAGTAAGAGGATTAGGAAGCTTTTAAAAACAACAGAAAGTAACTAAAAAAGCCATAAGCAGTGAAAGGATGGAATATGAAGATATGCTAGTCAACAATGTAAAAGAGGATACCTAACTTTTTTTTTAGGTATATAAAGAGTGACTGGGCTGGTGACGTAGTGGCTTCAGCACTGGACTTCGGGACGAAAGGTCCTGAGTTCGAATCCAGCCGGCTCCCCTGCACGCTTTCCATCATTGCTGGGTTACGATCTGGTGATCTCTTTGGAAACTCACCCAGCAGAAGGCAATGGCAAACCACTGCTGTTACTTGCCTCGTATGTGATTCCCCACCATGGAGGGAAATCATCCGCTAACCGGAGAAAATCCGGATGTACCTTTCCTTTTTTATATAAAGAGTAAAAGAGAGGTGAGAGTAGATAACGGACTGAAGGATAATGATGATGGAGAGGTAGTAATGGGGGGAGGGGGCAAGGAAATGGCAGGTGAACTCAATAAGTATTTTGTATCAATCTTCACTGTGGAAGGCACTAACAGTATGCCGGAAATTCAAGAGTGTCAGGGAACAGAACTGATCCTAGTTGCTATTACACAGGTGAAGGTTCTTGGGAAACTGAAAGGTGTGAAGATACATAAGTCACCTGGGCCAGATGGTGTACACCCCAGTGTCCTGAAAGAGGTTGTTGAAGAGATTGTGGAGGTATTGGTAATGATCTTTCAAGAATCACTAGATTCTGGAATAGTTCCAGAGGACTGAAAATTTTTAAATGCCACTCTACTCTTTAAAAAGGAAGAGAGGCAGAAGAAAGAAAATTATTGACCAGCTAGCCTGACTTCAATGTTCGGGAAGCTGTTGGGTCCATTATAAAGAATGACGTTTTAGGGTACTTGGAGGCACCATCATATCATAAGTCAGCATGGTTTCCATAAGGGGATTTCTTGCCTGACAAAACTGGTAGGAAAGACAAAGGTTAGACAGTGGATAGCGTTTACTTGGATTTTCAGAAGGCCTTTGACAGGTCCTCAAATGAACAAGATAAGAGCCCATAATATTAACAGGAAAAATACTAGTATAGTTAGAAGATTGGCTGACTGGAAGGAAGCAAAGAATGGGAATAAAGTAGACCTTTTCTGGTCGGCTGCCAATGACTAGTGGTGCTCCACAGGATCAGTATTGGGAATGCTTCTTTTCACATTCAAAACCATAAAATTTGGAAGACGTAATTGAGGGTTTTGTGGCCAAGTTTGCAGATGATATGAAGTTAGGTGGAGAAGCAGGTAGTTTTGTGGAATCAGAGAGTCTGTACAAGGACTCGGACTGGTTGTGATAAGGGGAAGAGAAGTGGAAGAAGTGGAATATAGTGTAGGGAAGTGTATGATCCTGCTTTTTGGTGGAAGGAATAAAGGCATAGACTATTTTCTAAATAGAGAGAAAATTCAAAAATCATAAGTGCAAAGGGACTTACTTGAGAGTCCTTGTGCAGGATTCCCTGAAGGTTAACTTGCAGGTTGAGTTGGTGGTAAAAAAGACAAATGCAATGTTAGCTTTTATTTCAAGAGGACTAGAATATAAGAACAAGGATGTAAAGCTGAGGTTTTATAAGGCATTGGTCAGACTGCACTTGGAGTATTGTGAGCAGTGTGGGCCCCTTATCTGAGAAAAGATGTTCTGGCATTGGAGACAGTCCAGAGGAGCTTCTTGAGAATGATTCTAGGTATGAAAGGGTTAATACATGAGGAGTGTGTAATTGCTCTGGGGTTGTACTCACTAGAGTTTAGAAGAATAAGGGGGTATCTTATTGAAACAAATTGGATATTGAAAGGCTTAGATAGGGAGGATGTGGAGAGGATGGGGGAGTCTAAGGCCAGAGGACACAACCTTGGAATAGAGGGATGTCCATTTAGAATGGAGATGAGAAAGAATTTCTTTAGCCAGAGGGAGGTGTATGTGGAAATCGTTGCTATGGACTTGCCCTGTGGAGGCCAAGGTATTGAGTATTTAAAAAACGGAGGCTGATAGATTACTGATTAGCCAGAGCATCAAGGGTTACTGGGAGTAGGCAGGAGAACGGGGTTGAATAACTCAGCCATGATGGAATGGCAAAGCAGACTCAATGGGTCAAAGGGCCCAATTCTGCTCCTATCCTTATGGTCTTATCATCCTATCCCTGACACTTGCACTTCACTCATTGTGACGTGATAGTGAACTCTCACAATGGATTCCAATGGTCAAGTGACTGTGACCACTGACCAAGTGCCTTCAAATACTGACCTAATGAACAGCACCCATGCTGGTCTCTTAATGCAGGGGTCATGGTAACCAAGAATAATGGTATGTCTAGTTGAATAGCCACGATGGGTAAGGGTCTACAATGTGAAGTTACCATTGTAAACCACTGCTCAACCAGCCATGGGAGAACCCTCATGGAAATTAACTTCATTCAGGAGATCAGGTTGAAATTATTAATGTAATTGAAACTTCTAAGAAGCCCAATGGAATCTAATGATCTCCAGAGCAGAAATCTCATTCTCTTCATACATTCAAATGTTAGTCTATGCTCAGGGTTGTTGCCAGAGACACCCAGCGTAGAGCATGGGGACCACACAAGGCTGAGGCTTACCAAAGGTGGTGCAGTAGTGAGGAGTGAGGAGCTATCCTTGCTGCTGCAGCCTTGCCCACTGCCATCAGTCTTCTTGGATCACAGAAGGGTCAGAAATGATTTTTGTTTCTGTAAGTTGTAGAATGAGGAATAGAGGTCCATTGTCTGTGGTCTGAGTGATCCTTGTTCGGGCCTGCATTTCTTGGAAGTCAGAAGAATGACCTTATTAAAATATATATGATTGCAATTAGCTTGACAGGGTAGGTGTTGAGATCTTCCACTCATGAGGGTGTAACAAACATGGAACCATAATTACAGGACAGGAACTAGTCCTTTAAAATTGAAGGGTGTAGAAATTTCTCTCAGAGGTATTCGTACTCAAAATTGTTTAATTCAAAATTCACTATCCAATATTGTTTAATGTAATTCCAATACACAAGTGTAAAGGAGAACAAAATAGTTATTACTATAACTTTGATGCAGCACAAAAAACACAATAAGATAAAGAACATAATAATAATTTAAAAGCACAATAAATATGAATGCATTGGTTTATTGTCATACAAATCATGAAGCAGTGAAAAGCTTCTGTTTATACAGATCAAATCATTACACAGTGCATTGAGCTAGAATAAGGTAAAACAATAACAATGCAGGGTAAGTGTAAAAGCTACTGCAGTAAATGATGAAGTTCAAGATCATAACTAGGTAGATTGTTGGGCCAAGTGTCTATCTTGTGGTACAAGAGATCCATTCAAGAGTTTGATAACAGTTGGATAGAAGTTCTCCTTGAGACTGCATTCGAGTTTTGTATCTTCTGTCCAATTGGAAAGGGGAGAAGGGAGAACGTCTGGGGTGGGTGGGCTCTTTGACCATGCTGGCTGATTTACTGGTACGGTGAGAAGTATACACTGAGTCCATAGACAGGAAGCTGGTTCCTGTGATGTGCTGATCAGTGTCCAGAAGTCTCTGCAGTTTCTTGTGGCGACATACAGAGCAGTTGCCATAACAAGCTGATATGCATCCAGATTTATTGGACTTCTCTGTTCCCAAAGGCAGTGGAGGCCAGCTCATCAAGGCAGAGATTGACACGTACTTGAAAAATCAAGGAATGCGGAGTGACAGAGAAGAGGAGTTGAGGCTCGTGTAAACTAGCCTTGCTCCTACTGAGTGGGTTTGAGAGGCTGAATGGTCTACTCCCACTCTGGCTTACTTGTATTTTTCTGTGTGGATGTGACCGTGTCTAGTCAGGATCCTCACTAGCTAACCTGATGATCTTCCAGCACCCGTTGCTTACGGAACAGCATAAATCTTTGTGTAACACCTCTCTGACAACAGACTGGATTGAGATTGGTTTGGTCAGATTAGGTGACACGGAGCTTGAGAACTGACTGTTAGAGAGGCTTTCTATAGAGATGGGGTGAGAACAGAACACCATCACAAAAATGGGAAATGATGAGAGAGTAGTTTATCTGAAGTTGGAGAATTCAATGTTCATTCTAGTAACTTGAAAAGTGTTCTGTTGATAAGATGTTGTTCCTCGAGCTTATGTTAGACCTCACTGTGTGAGCATGTGGCCAGGTGGTTAAGGCATTGGACTAGCTACCTGAAGGTCGTGAGTTCGAGCCCCAGCCAAGGGAACATGTTGTGTCCTTGAGCAAGGCACTTAATCACACGTTGCTCTGCGACGACACTGGTGCCAAGCTGTATGGGTCCTAATGCCCTTCCCTTGGACAACATTGGTGTCATGGAGAGGGGAGACTTGCAGCATGGGCGACTGCTGGTCTTCCATACAACCTTGCCCAGGCCCTGTAGCCTGGAGAGTGAAGACTTTCCAGGTGCAGATCCATGGTCTCGCAAGACTAACGGATGCCTTTACTGTGGCTGTAGGGGAAGCTGCAAACAGGTTGGAGTGCAAGTGAGGATTGAGAATGAAGTGGGATGGAACAGAAAGCTGAAAGTTTCCACCTTGGAGGATTACCCCTGAGGTGTGTTGGCTTTGTGGTTGCTTTACTCAGCCTGGTTACGGGTGCCGGCTTTTGAGAGTAGTGTTCTTCGGATTAGTCCTGGTGCCATGGGCTTGCAAGGTCAGAAATGGACGGGATGAAAGGTGGGTATGCGGATGAGGCAAGGATTCCAGTTCTTGGACTACTGGGATCTCCTCTGGGGTAGAAGTGGCCTGTACAAGAGGGATGAGATGCACTTGAACCAGAGAGTGACCAATATCCTTGCAGGGAGATTTGCTAGCGCTATAGAAAGGGTTTAACTTAGGTCAGCAAATGGTAGGACTCTGAGCAGGAGCAAGTGATGGGATGAAGCATTAGGGAGTGATAGGAAGTCTAGAAATCAGGAACGCAAACCAAACATTAAAGGAAGGAAAGGAATACTCAGGAATGCATTTACGTCAATGGTTGGGGTTTAGCAGGTAAGGCAGATAAACTCAGAGTGTGAATTGGCTTTGAAAACCAGGAAGTCACATTCAGAAGCATGTCTGCGAGGAAGGCAGGACTGGTAGTTCAATATTCCAGTGCTACAGGTACAAGACAGGTACAGGTAAGCAAGAAGGGGTGTCGTCTTTTTGATCACAGGGTACATAACAGCAATACTTAGAATTACATTGTCCACTGAGTCCCTACAGGTAAAACATACAATTAAGAAGGGGGTGTTCATTCCAGTGGGGCTGTATTGTAGACCCCCAATATTCAACTGGAACTTGAGACACAGGTGTGCAGAGAAATTGCTCATAGTTGTCAGAATAGAAGGGTTGTATTAATGGAAGATGTTAATTTCCCTGGAGCTGACTGGGCCACCAAGAGTGTCAAGGGCCTAGGTGGGGTGGAATTTGCAAAGTGTGTCCATGGAAGTTTCCGGAGCCAGTTATCAAGGACCCGTCAAGGGAGGGTGCAATGATAGAGCTTCTTTTAGGGAACAGGAAAAGGCAAACAACTGAATTGGTAGTCATGAGCAGTTTGGCTCTAGTGGCCAAAATTCTATTAGTTTTCAGATAGTGATGGAAAAGGACAGGACAGGTCCACAAGCTAGGGGCCTAAACTGGGACAGGGCTAACTTTGAGGGAATTAGACAGGATCTCGCAGAGGTCAATTTAGTGAGCCTGTTTGAAGAGAAAGAGATGAATAGCAAGTGGGAGGGTTTAAGAGTGTGATATCAGGTTCCAGGAGCAGCCTGTTCCTGTGAGGCTGTAGGGTAAACCTGGCAAGTTTAGTGAACCTTGATTGACAAGAAAAAGAAAGAAGCATACCTTTGCTTTAGGTTGTTGGGGTTGAGCAGATCCATAATGACTGTAAAATTATTCAAAATACTATAAAGGGAAAATCAGAAAAGTGAAGAAAGGACCTGAGATGGTTGAGAAAAATCCCAAGAGGATCTTAGGAAGGATTTTTAATTAATATTTCCAGTGTTTAATGAGGAGAAAATCATGGTTGCTCAAGAAATACAAGAAACAAGTGGAGATAATTTGGTTTTTTAAGGTTGTTATAGCCGGGGAGGTAGTGGGGATAAGCTCCCACTACCTATTTGATGTTGCCAAAGGCGTGAATAGCAAATAGCCTCTGACAACCAAGTCCAGCTCCTGGGCTTCACATGAGGTTTTGCAATTAACCCTGGCGGAAACACCTCTACTGACAGGAGAAGGGGCAAAGGTGGGTTACTGCGTCTTAAAACCAATTGCTTCAGGCAGATAGGGCTTATCAGCCATGGTTGGCAGCTCACCCAGGAGAAGGAAAACTCTGATCTTATACCTCTGCTGCCTTACGGCAATACCCACTCATGGGGAAGGCTTTGGGAGTCAAGCCTGAGGAAGAATCTGGAGCTGGAGTCCGTAAGGCAGTCTTACGTTGAGTTCAATGCTGACTGGCAACTCCTGCAGCACTGCTGGTACCAAACTGTATCGGTCTCTGCCTTTCCTTTTGATTCATCAGCTGCATAGAAAGGGAGAGCCTGCTACTGGGAAACAGCTTGCTCTTCGTGTCGTACTGCCTTCCCTTGTCTACTGGCTTGCGAATTACGTAGACAGCTGGGACGTAACATCCATGGTCTCAAAATTTGGAGGACATTCATATTACTAGGGAGGAGGTATTTGTAGTCTTACAGTACATTAAAGATAGAGATCTTTTTTAAAAATAAAGATTAGCTTTTTTTGTCACGTGTACATCAAAACATTCAGTGAAATGCGTTGTTTGTGTCAAATCAAATCAGCAAGGATTGTGCTGTGTCACCAGGCTTCTGGCACCAGCATAGCATGCCCATGACTAATTAATCCTAAAAGTTCAAAATAAATTTCTTATCAAAGAAAATAGCTGCACCAGATACAACCCTGAGATTCAATTTCTTGTGGGCGTACTCAATAAATCCAATAACTGTAATAGAATCAATGAAAGGATACACCAACTGGGTGAACGACCAGCGTGCAAGAGACAATAGATTGTGCAAATACAAAAAGAAAGAAAGAAAGAAATAATATTAATATAATAATAATAATAATAACATCCAAAGTCACTACACATTAAACAAATAGGCCTACACAGCAATATCTAAGTACATCTTCAGAAAGCCACAGTGCTAAACACCACTAGAATAGTCCAAAGGTTTCTAGCAATTGAGAAATGAGTGTGATGGCTATTCCTGCACCTCAGGTTTTACCAGCTTGAGATGAGAAAAAAATACATAATAATAAATAGATCATAATGTGATAAAGGAAAAACTTTTGACAGAATTTATTTCAAGGCTTCAAGAAATCTGCCACAGCTCAACAGTAAAAATGTAACAAAGGCAATAAACACTTTCGCTGTACCCATATTAACGTATTCTTTTGGCATAATATCTTGGTCTGAAACCGATCTGGCAAATTTACTGCACTGAGATTAACACTACCTAGGGCAGAAGGAGAAGGTGAGTACCAGACTTAAAAATCTACACAACCGTCAGATAAAACTTATGAGGATATACTTTCATCAACAGAAACAGGAATCAAGCACTGCACACGAGCATATGCAATTCTGATAAGAAGTACACACCACTAAACTTAAATGAGACCACAACCCAGAAAAAATGAAGACAATATCACTGTTGAAGAAAAGGTTAACCAATGGAAGAGCGTGACTCTCCACTGAAGGCACCCCCATAATCTGAACAAACTAGATGTCAACAGGGAACTGTCGAGCACCTGGCTCAGAGTTAGAGACCTCTTCCCAGAACCAGAGGGGTTCCTTGTAGCAATTAAGGGCCATGTGGTTAATACAAAAAATGATCAAAAATACATAATAAAAGACCAACAAATTCAAGATGATAAATGTAGAAAGTGATAAAAAAAAAAGCAGAAGCAATCCAACACCATACAGCATCCTGTAGCAGTTCACACAGGCACAATCAAGTGGCAAACATCCTTCACCAAAATCTTGCTTTAAAATACACTTGCGCACCTGCACTGATGGAGATTGTGGAGGAGGTGTTGTTGTCAATCCGATCTGACTGGAGTCCCCGATTGCACAAGGAGGTACTGAGACCAAGGTTTTGAGGCTTATTGATTAGTTTTGAAGGGATGATGGTACTGAATGCCAAGCTGCAGTCGATAACGTGCATCCTGACTTATGCATCTTTGTATCTTTACCATTACGCTGCCGCGCTGCCCCATGTGGATAAATCCACAGACTTTGTGGGAGGCTAGAGAGGAAACTATCAAGGCTGTTGCAGAAATATTCTTTCGTCATTAGCCACTGGAGAATTTCCCTATGATTGGAAATTGATGAATGGAAAATGATTGGATAATGTTCTCACCTTGATTAAAAAGGGGGAAGGACAAGCCAGGGAGTTACAGGGTGGTCAGCCTGACATCAATAGTGGATAAGTTATTGGCGGGAACTCTGAGCATTTGGGCAGACGGAGTCTGATTAGGAGGAGTCAGCAAGGCTTTGTGGGTTAGAAGTCCTGCTTGATGAACCCTTTAGAGCAGTGGTCCCCAACGACCGGGCCGCGGACCGGTACCAGGCTGCAAAACATGTGCTACAGGGCCGCGAGTAAACGATATGATTTGGCAATATGAAACGATATGAGTCAGCTGCACCTTTCCTCATTCCCTGTCACGCACTTTTGAACTTGAACATAAGGTTGCCAACTGTCCTGTATTAGCTGGGACTTCCCGTATATTGGGCTAAATTGGTTTGTCCCATATGGGACCGCCCTTGTCCCATATTTGCCCTGCTAAGGTAGAGCATCACTATGAAACCGTTCGTGCCGAAATGGCGTAAGCGAAGAAGCAATCACCATTAATTTATGTGGGAAAAAATTTTGAACGTTCCTAGACCCAAAAAATAACCTACCAAATCATACCAAATAACACATAAAACCTAAAATAATACTAACATATAGTAAAAGCAGGAATGATATGATAAATGCACAGCCTATATAAAGTAGAAAAAATGTATCTACAGTGTAGTTTCACTTAACAGAATTGGGAAGATTAAGCCAAAACCGATTTGTAGAAAACAAAATCAGCATGTACACGCATGTGCACATAGGTGTCCACGCAAGGCTTCATGGTCACGGTAGTCTTTCTCAGGGTCAACACAAGTGTCCTGTATTTGACTGCTACTTTTGTCCTTTATTTGGCCCCTCCCACCCCATCGGCCGGTCTGCAAGAATATTGTCAATAATAAACCGATCTGCGGTGCAAAAAAGGTTGGGGACCCCTGTTTTAGAGGTTTTTGAAGAGTTAACCAAAAAGGTAGATGAGGGTAGGGTATTGCTCAGAATGGAGGCCAGTGACCAGTGCAGGGGATGGAGTTGGGACCCCTGATATTCATTAATTATATAACTAAGTTCACAAGGATTGATCAGTGAGAAATTAGGAGATGTTGCCAACAGTGAAGAAGGTTGTTGTAGAATACAGGAAGGGATATTGATCAATTAGAAAAGTGAGCACAAGAGTGGAAAATGATTTTCAGTACAGATAGCTGTGAGGAATAGAGTTTGGAAAGTCAAACCAGTGTAGAACTTACACCATCAATAGTAGGACACTGATGAGTGTAAGGGAGCAGAGGGACTTTGGGGTGTAAGTGCACAGTTTGTTGAAAGCAGCATCACAGATAAAAAAAGACACTTAGCATGCTGGCCTTCGTCAGTCAGTGCATCGAGTACGGGAGTTGGGACATTGTGTTGCTCCTGTATAAGTCATTGGAGGCTGCGCTTGGAGAACCATATACAGTTTAGCTCACTCTGTTAAAGGAAAAATGTGATTAAACTGGAAAGAGTGGAGAAAAAAATTACGAGGATATTGCCAGGTCTAGAGGGCCTGAGTGGTAGGGAAAGGTTGGCCAAGTTAGTTCTTTTTTTGTGCAATTTTGAAGAAAGAGGGGTGACTTTAAGAAAGGTTTAAAATTACGAGAGGCATAGATAAGGTAAGTCTTTTACTCAGGGCGGGGGAGTCCAAAACCAGGTGGCATAGAATTAGGGTGAGTTTGGGGTGAGTATACAGAACAAGCTGCCAAAAGAATTGAGACAAGTTCAATAGTTTCTCTTAAGAACCACTTGGACAGGTGCATGATGGGGCGGGGCTTAGAGTGATATGATCCGAATGCAGGACTGGCTGAGTAAGTGCTGTGGTTAGCACACACCAGTGGGGCCGAAGGGCCTGTTTCCTTGCCGATACTTTGTCCTGACACATGAACGCATGTAGGAATCCTATGATTGTTCTGCCAACCACACTCTGCATATGTTGATTGGATTTCTTCTGCTTTTCATGAACAGGCTGATGAACATTTATTACCCAATAGTCATTGTCCTTAAGGTTCTGCACGATTGGTCTAGAGCAGCCTTTCTTAACCTTTCTGCCCTGGAGGAACCATTCAAATAATTTTCGGGTCTCAGGGAACCCCTGCATAAAAAAAAACATTCTATCTGCAGCTCACAGTATGTTAACGAGATCAATAAGTTGTAGATATAATAATCCAAAAATAATTGCCAATGCTCTTCTGAGTAGAGAATGAATTTTTACCCAACCCTTTCTTGAAAAATAAACAGGGGGTTAAGCTTAGCTTTCCTTTCTTTAAATTAATCTTTCATAAATTTTAAAAGCTCATAAAGCAAACATAATAAGTTTCTGTTAAATAACTGGCTGAAGCCAAAATGGGATTTAATATTTCCAAAGGTAGGCTCAGTAGATTTAATTGAAATAAAGGTTGTAATTGATTTTAGTTAGTGCTATTTGTAACATGAAAATTTGTTGACAATGTTGAATAGTAAAGTTTCTAAAAACCATAAGCCAAAGCAATATGAATAAAAATATAGCCTAAGACACAATTTTATACAAGACTTTGAAAAGACGTTTTCTCACTAAGTGACGTGATTAGGCTCAAGTATAGGTCTAGCATGTGAAACCTGTGCTTGTTGTTTGCTGCACAAATACTCATCTCTGGGTCGAACTTGAGATACGTGCTCAGAGGCTCGAGAGACTCTAGGGGATCCAGGGCAAGTGACATATTGGATCAAAAGTTGGTTCGGCAAGGGTGGTGCTAGAGGTTGTTCTTGTGATTGGAGCACTGATCCGTGGCAACCACAGGGATTGCTGATACACTTGGATGTGAACGTAGAGGTATTGTACTATTGCGGATCCTGAGGAAAGTTAACCAAGGCCACAGCAAAATGAAGGATTCTTGCCTTCATCAGCTGTAGCATTGAATATTTAAACTGGGGTAGCATATTAAACTTTAGAAAGCATTGTCCAGACCTCATGGAATTTCCTGTGCAGTTTTAGTTGTCTCACCAAATGAAGAATATAATTTCATCAAAGAAGGTGCAGCGGAGATTTACCAGTGTGTCTCCTGGACTGCAGCATTGTGGTTATGAAGGAAGACTGGATTTGTTTTTCCTGGAGTGAAGGAGGCTGAATGATGACCTGATTGAAGTATATAAAGTCACGAGGGGGATGAATAGGGTAGGGGGTTAGAATCTGCTTCCTATGGTGGGGATGTCCAAGACAAAAGTCTATCGATTCAAGGTGAGAGGGAGGAGACTTAGAAAGAATCTGGGGGAGAATTTTTTCACTCAGAGGGTAGTTGGATTCTGGAGAGATGGCGAAGCCAGAGAGTCACGATACTGGAGAAGCATTAGGCAAGTAGGCAAGGCATGAAAAGCAATGGCACCAATGTAGGTAAATGGGCTGAGTGTAGATGAGCACAAAGGTCAGCATGGACACAATGGGCCAAAGGGCTTGCTTCTATGTTGTAAAACTCTTTGACCCTATTTCAAGGTGGAGTTGAGATGATATTTTGAGCTGCTGCAACCCTTCTAGTGTAGATGCTGTTGAGCATATAGACTCAGTGATGAGAGCAGTGGTATATTTCAAAGACAGGTGGTAAAGAGCTTGCAGGTGTGGTGCAAGGCTTGCCCTTGGTGGTAGGGGTCTTGCGAATTGGAACAGCTTGGCTGGAGTCACGGTTTATCGTATAGCGCAGGTCTTCAGAACCACAGCTGGCATGATGTCTGGTCTCCGACTCATTGCTACATCCAGTGCCCTCAGCCAGTTCCTGAGGTGATGTTGGATGCGTCGAACCTACCAAAGGTTGGCTGCTGTGGAGATGCAGTCCTCAAAGGTGAACCAAGATGGCTTAATCCACTCAGCTTCTAAAATGATTAGAGAGTATTAAAGCTTGCCAAGTTGGAACAGGAAATGAGCTCTTAAAAATGACTTCTATCTGAAACAGGAAGAAACAACAAATAATTGCTTTGTAGGAATTTTTAAATAGTCATCTGTAATATCCAAATACTACTTCATGCAAATTCTACACACACCCTCATAGCTCCTCTATTAATGCAGTATTTGATGTACAAAATGATTAGTTGTAAATAGATTAATGATCGTTGGTATGAGAAATGCTGAGTCGTTAGGAGCTTATCAGTGTTTTAACAGATGGCTTAGTGATAATGTAATCTAGTGAGAGTAATCAGTTGAAGATGGTTTTGGACAGAGCTTTTCTATTAGCTGAGATAAGAGTGCCCTTGGAGCCTCGTCCTCCTGCTAGACTACCATCTACAGATGGATCAGGGAGGACCACAGAGGGATTTGACCCATTAGTCATGCAATTGTTTGGCTCAGTCTGTTTATACGATTTATCACCTATGGTGTCCTTTAGAGCTCCAGCAAACTTCACAATGGGGCTCCATGGTGTTGCCATCTGCAGCCATTGAAACAGGCCTGAAAATGATAGGAGGTCATTTTCACCGTGAAGTTACAGATGCTAGTAGAATTCTACCATATCACACAACCCAGCACTCTGTCTGGGCTTCCAGTCTTGTTCTGAAATGGTCCCACTGGGTCTAGGAGTAAGCTGTGCTCACACCTTCTACCCAGAGAAAGGAAGTTTGGTGGGGACAGCTCAACACTAGACTAAGTATTGGGATTACAAATGTTGGTCTTGCATAGTGCTGACCAATAGCAAATATCTTCCAGAGCTTTTCTTCCAACAATATTTGGTAACTTTGGGAAACCTCTTTCTTGTAGTGGAATAACACAGGAGACTGTGGCTCTGCAGATCCTGGAGTCACAGGGAAGTGTGTGTCTGTAGATCCTGGCGTCACAGGGAAGTGTGTGTCTGCAGATCCTGACATCACAGGAAGGTGTGTGTCTGCAGATCCTAGAGTCACAGGGAAGTGTGTGTCTGCAGATCCTGGTGTCACAGGGAAGTTTGTGATTGTAGATCCTGGCGTCACAGGGAAGTGTGTGTCTGTAGATCCTGGCGTCACAGGGAAGTGTGTGTCTGCAGATCCTGGTGTCACAGGAAGGTGTGTGTCTGCAGATCCTGGCGTCACAGGGAAGTGTGTGTCTGCAGATCCTGGCGTCACAGGGAAGTGTGGGTCTGCAGATCCTGGCGTCACAGGGAAGTGTGTGTCTGCAGATCCTGGAGTCACAGGGAAGTGTGTGTCTGCAGATCCTGGTGTCACAGGGAAGTGTGTGTCTGCAGATCCTGGCGTCACAGGGAAGTGTGTGTCTGCAGATCCTGGCGTCACAGGGAAGTGTGTGTCTGCAGATCCTGGTGTCACAGGAAGGTGTGTGTCTGTAGATCCTGGCGTCACAGGGAAGTGTGTGTCTGCAGATCCTGGCGTCACAGGGAAGTGTGTGTCTGCAGAACCTGGCGTCACAGGGAAGTGTGTGACTGCAGATCCTGGCGTCACAGGGAAGTGTGGGTCTGCAGATCCTGGCGTCACAGGGAAGTGTGTGTCTGCAGATCCTGGCGTCACAGGGAAGTGTGTGTCTGCAGAACCTGGCGTCACAGGGAAGTGTGTGACTGCAGATCCTGGCGTCACAGGGAAGTGTGTGTCTGCAGATCTTGGAGTCACAGGGAAGTGTGTGTCTGCAGATCCTGGCGTCACAGGGAAGTGTGTGTCTGCAGATCCTGGCGTCACAGGGAAGTGTGTGACTGCAGATCCTGGCGTCACAGGGAAGTGTGTGTCTGCAGATCTTGGAGTCACAGGGAAGTGTAACTCTGTAGATCCCAGGGAAGTGTAACTCTGTAGATCCCGGCGTCACAGGGAAGTGTAACTCTGTAGATCCTGGCGTCACAGGGAAGTGTGTGTCTGCAGATCCTGGTGTCACAGGAAGGTGTGTGTCTGTAGATCCTGGTGTCACAGGGAAGTGTGTGTCTGCAGATCCTGGCGTCACAGGGAAGTGTGTGTCTGCAGATCCTGGCGTCACAGGGAAGTGTGTGACTGCAGATCCTGGCGTCACAGGGAAGTGTGTGTCTGCAGATCCTGGTGTCACAGGGAAGTGTGTGTCTGCAGATCCTGGCGTCACAGGGGGGTGTGTGTCTGCAGATCCTGGCGTCACAGGGAAGTGTGTGTCTGCAGATCTTGGAGTCACAGGGAAGTGTAACTCTGTAGATCCCAGGGAAGTGTAACTCTGTAGATCCCGGCGTCACAGGGAAGTGTAACTCTGTAGATCCTGGCGTCACAGGGAAGTGTGTGTCTGCAGATCCTGGTGTCACAGGAAGGTGTGTGTCTGCAGATCCTGGCGTCACAGGGAAGTGTGTGTCTGCAGATCCTGGCGTCACAGGGAAGTGTGTGTCTGCAGATCCTGGCATCACAGGGAAGTGTGTGTCTGCAGGTCCTAGCGTCACAGGGAGGTGTGTGTCTGCAGATCCTGGTGTCACAGGGAAGTGTGTGTCTGCAGATCCTGGCGTCACAGGGAAGTGTGTGTCTGCAGATCCTGGCGTCACAGGGAAGTGTGTGTCTGCAGATCCTGGCGTCACAGGAAGGTGTGTGTCTGCAGATCCTGGCGTCACAGGGAAGTGTGTGTCTGTAGATCCTGGCGTCACAGGGAAGTGTGTGTCTGCAGATCCTGGCGTCACAGGGAAGTGTGTGTCTGCAGATCCTGGCGTCACAGGGAAGTGTGTGTCTGTAGATCCTGGCGTCACAGGGAAGTGTGTGTCTGTAGATCCTGGCGTCACAGGGAAGTGTGTGTCTGCAGATCCTGGCGTCACAGGGAAGTGTGTGTCTGCAGATCCTAGCGTCACAGGAAGGTGTGTGTCTGCAGATCCTGGCGTCACAGGGAAGTGTGTGTCTGCAGATCCTGGTGTCACAGGGAAGTGTGTGTCTGCAGATCCTGGCGTCACAAGGAAGTGTGTGTCTGCAGATCCTGGCGTCACAGGGAAGTGTGTGTCTGCAGATCCTGGTGTCACAGGAAGGTGTGTGTCTGTAGATCCTGGCGTCACAGGGAAGTGTGTGTCTGCAGATCCTGGCGTCACAGGGAAGTGTGTGTCTGCAGAACCTGGCGTCACAGGGAAGTGTGTGTCTGCAGATCCTGGCGTCACAGGGAAGTGTGTGTCTGCAGATCCTGGCGTCACAGGGGGGTGTGTGTCTGCAGATCCTGGTGTCACAGGGAAGTGTGTGTCTGCAGATCCTGGCGTCACAGGGAAGTGTGTGTCTGCAGATCCTGGTGTCACAGGGAAGTGTGTGTCTGCAGATCCTGGCGTCACAGGGAAGTGTGTGTCTGCAGATCCTGGCGTCACAGGGAAGTGTGTGTCTGCAGATCCTGGTGTCACAGGGAAGTGTGTGTCTGCAGATCCTGACGTCACAGGGAAGTGTGTGTCTGCAGATCCTGGTGTCACAGGGAAGTGTGTGTCTGCAGATCCTGGCGTCACAGGGAAGTGTGTGTCTGCAGATCCTGGTGTCACAGGGAAGTGTGTGTCTGCAGATCCTGGCGTCACAGGGAAGTGTGTGTCTGTGGAGTCTGGCAGCAGTCGGGATTTTGCTAATTTTGTCACTTTAAACAAATAACTGAAGTCAAAATGCCCCAGTGTAGTCTGCATCTACTTCCTACTCTGCAAGGGCTGAAACTTGAGTTGCAGCCCAGCATCAACTCACACAGCTCCAGAACATACCATAGCTTCCAGCCAGCCCTGAGTATAGGAATAAAAGCAGGGACAAAAGAAATCTATTGATATCTCTCAAACCTCACACATCTCAACACATCCTAGGGCCAATAAATTGGTCCCTCCATTCATCAGTGCTGAACCTGTGGTCAGTATTTGGGCCCATTGGGACAGTGTTAAACCAATGTTTCATATTAAACCAGTGCCGCATATGAATCAAATATTAAGTAAAAAAAAAGTGTTGCCTGTTAAACAAGTGCTTCACATTAAACTAGTGTTTTGCATTAAGCCAGGACAATGTGTAAAATAATGTTTCACATTAAACCAGCACTCTGCATTAAACTTTACGTTGTATTAAACACTAAGTGTTAAACCAGAGCTGACTATTAAGCCAATAGTATATATTGAAGCCATGCTGCATATTAAATCATTACTGTATGTTCATTCAGTGCAATATACAATACATCTTTCTCATTTTTTTCTGACCTCCCTCAAAAAATCGACTCCTTCCTGCATCCTAGGATTACTCCCAGAGCATTGAATAGGCTCCATGTTTTGCCGGCCACTCTCTGGGAAAATGCTGCTCAGTAAGCAGGCAGCTGATGGTTTTGTTGATGCCTGGTTGTTACTGTTTCTCAAGGAAACACGACAGCCAGCCTGAACTCAGCCAGACATCCAAATTGTCTCTTCCCTTTATCTGTCAAAGGCAAATACGAACTGTTACACACACCAACCTGGACCTGGCCATTCTACTGAACCTAAAGAAGCCTATTAAACTTGTGTAACAATTCAAACCCGGGCTGTGCATTGAATCAAACTGCAATGGGAACCAACACTACTTGTTTGTGAGAGCACCCCTAAACCACATGGGACTCCTTCCCTTGCAAATGGCGGAGTGAGATTGACCCATGTCATACGAGTTGTGCTTTACGGGATCTTTTTAATGCCCCCATGGTCCACACATGAAGAAACTGCATGCATTTAGTGTTTGGAGTTTGTGTAGAGTTTCTTCATGGTGCATTGGTGAGCTGGACTGCATTAAAACCTGTGTGGATGAGAGTGCGCCTATAAAGACTTACTGTACATTCCCAAACCAAAAGCCCTGGATGAACCAGGCGGTATGTTGTCTGCTGAAGGCTAGATCTGTGACATTCAAATCTGGCAACCCAGGCCTGTACCAGAGAACCAGGTATGATTTGCGGAGGGGTATTTCAAAGGCGAAGAGACAATTTCAAACAAGTTTGGAGGTGACATCGGATGCACGGCAACTCTGGCAGGGTCTGCAAGACATTACTTCCTACAAAGTGAAACCCAATAGCATGAATGGCAGTGTTGCTTCATTACCAGATGAACTCAACACCTTCTGTGCACACTTTGAAAGGAAGAACACAACTACAGCTGTGAAGATCCCTGCTGCACCTGATGACCCTGTGATCTCCGTCACAGAGGTCAATGTTAGACTGTCTTTAAAGAGAGTGAACCCTCGCAAGGCAGAAGGTCCCGATGGAGTACCTGGTAAGGCTCTGAAAACCTGTGCCAACCAACTAGCAGGAGTATTCATGGACACTTTCAACCTCTCGCTGCTACGGGCGGAAGTTCCCACTTACTTCAAAAAGGCAACAATTATGCCAGTGCCCAAGAAGAATAATGTGGGCTGCCTTAATGACTATCGCCCGGTAGCACTCACATTGACAGTGATGAAATGCTTTCAGAGGTTGGTTATGACTAGACTGAACTGCCTCAGCAAGGACCTGGACCCATTGCAATTTGCCTATCGCCACAATGGGTCAACGGCAGACGCAATCTCAGTGGCTCTTCACATGGCATTAGACCACCTGGCCAACACAAACACCTACGTCAGGAAGCAGTTCATCGACTATAGCTCAGCATTTAATACCATCATTCCCACAATCCTGATTGAAAGGTTGCAGAACCTGGGCTTCTGTACCTCCCTCTGCAATTGGATCCTCGACTTCCTAACCGGAATACCATAATCTGTGCGGATTGGTAATAACATCTCCTCCTCGCTGACGATCAACACTGGCGCGCCTCGGGGGTGTGTGCTTAGTCCACTGCTCTACTCTCTATATACCCATGACTGTGTGGCTAGGCATAGCTCAAATACTATCTATAAATTTGCTGATGATACAACCATTGCTGGTAGAATCTCAGGAAGTGATGAGAGGGCGTTCAGGAGTAAGATATGCCAACTATTGGAATGGTGCCGCAGCAACAACCTGGCACTCAACGTCAGTAAGACGGAAGAGCTGATTGTGGAATTCAGCAAGGGTAAGACGAAGGAGCACATACCAATCCTCATAGAGGGATCAGAAGTGGAAAGAGTGAGCAGCTTCAAGTTCCTGGGTGTCAAAATCTCTGAGGATCTAACCTGGTCCCAATATATCGATGTAGTTTTAAAGAAGGCAAGACAGCGGTTATACTTTAATAGGAGTTTGAAGAAATTTGGCATGTCAACAAATACACTCAAAAACTTCTATAGTTGTACTGTGGAGAGCATTCTGACAGGCTGCATCACTGTCTGGTATGGAGGGACTACTGCACAGGACCAAAAGAAGCTGCAGAAGATTGTAAATTTAGTCAGCTCCATCTTGGGCATTAGCCTACAAAGTACCCAGGACATCTTTAGGGAGCGGTGTCTCAGAAAGGCAGCGTCCATTTTTAAGGACCTCTAGCACCTAGGCCATGGCCTTTTCTCTCTGTTACCATCAGGTAGGAGATACAGAAGCCTGAAGACACACACTCAACGATTCAGGAACAGCTTCTTCCCCTCTGCCATCTTTCCTAAATGGACATTGAATCTTTGGACACTACCTCTCTTTTTTTTTGATATACAGTATTTCTGTTTTTGCACGTTTTTAAAAATCTATTCAATATATGTTAATTGTTTTACTTGTTTATTTATTATTATTATTATTATTATTTCATTTTTTTTCCTCTGCTAGATTATGTATTGCATTGAACTGCTGCTAAGTTAACAAATTTCACGTCACATGCCGGTGAGAATAAACCTGATTCTGATTCCGATTGTGGAATAATGAACTCTGGAAGTATGGTCTACTGATCAGACTGTTCATGTGACAAGAATACTCCTGTAGACCACACTAAACCTTTCACATTTTAGTGTCATAACAAGGTGCCCTCAAGGAGGGAAAGAGTCACTTCACCCAACCTCCAATAACCTTAAACTCTTAACTGAATCCTGAGTCTCTGCTCATCAAACAAATCAAAACTACACCCTCCCCCCTGCACTTCGGGTGCCCCGAGTTTGAGTGGTATTGTCCTCAACATTCTCTCTCCAGTTTGGAGTCCAAAACTGTATCAAATAACCTGACCCCAGGTTTATCATAACTTTTTATTATTTAAAATAAATGTATTTTATAGAAAATATATATAGGAAATACAATACGAAAAGTAAATGTCTTTTTTTTGACTTTCAATGTTGCATTAGGCTGATACATTTTACATACAAATCCTTATATTCCTTTCTTAAATAACTCACCCTGCCAGTATCTGTTACACTGGACCCAGACGTTCAGTGTACAATGATGGCAGACTACCGACTTCCCCGAAAAGCCTTTGTGATGATTGCAACGAGCTTCCATGCATCTCCAGCATGCCTGGAATGTATGTGGCAGCCAGTGGTATTCCCTCTCCCAGACATCTTCTGCTCCTTCAGGCAAACCAAAGTGTGTCTTTTGCCAACTTGATGGCCTTCCAGAACTTGGAGATTTGTCATGGTGTGCCTCCCTGGGGACAGCTCATACAGTAGATCAACAAGACCTCTGTTAGGCAGCTGCTGAGGATGCACTTTGATAAGGATTCTTGCATCCTTTCCCAGATATTCATTACATTCACATGGTCCACCAAGAGGTAACCATAGTCCCATCCTCAGGGGAGCTGTCCTGAGGACAACGTGCTTTGGGAGTGGGACTCTGACTATGCAGGAGAGATCTGACAAGGCAGGCACTGTTTCACCACAACTTGGCTTGTGCTTTCTGCCCCGGTGTTTTATGGAGTATTATATGTTGATTGGTGAGGTCAAGAAGCATCTTGGCTCCAACACAGATCTATGACCAGAAAACCCGGGAAGGCAACTCAAGGCAGGGAATGTTGAGGGACCGGAGGATGTGATGTTTAGGATGAGGAAAAAGGCATTGACACCTCCTCTGTCCACAGTCCTCCTCCCCTCGAACCCCTCATCCTAGCACCCCCTCCCACTTCTCCCCTACCCAGACCCCTCTTCCTCATTCTGCAAGGGAAATGCTGCCTGCGCACATTATGTGTATTTTAACCTGCAGCTGCAACCCCGCAGTCTGAGAAGCACAAATGTAAACGTGTTGTTCATGTTTCAGGGAATGTAGTATTTGCAGGATTTCCTGCGGTAAGTGTTATCATAAACCCAAAGAGAATGCTTCTGCTGCAGATCTCATGACCTCAGATGCCTTGACCAATAAAGTTCCTTTTGAAATGTACATGTTCCGAATGAGGAAGTTGTCAATGCAGGATGAAGTGTCTCCCCAGTCAGACGTGACAGTAACTGGAGAGCACATACTTTGCCCCAGCCTCTGGGCCTAGGTGCTCAATAGCACTTAATATCGAAAGGCACCATTGGAAGCACATCCCAAGGAAACATTTGTTTCTATTTTTTTAAACTGAAAGACCAAAATATGCATATGTTCATGCACAGATACAAATGCACATAGAACACACTATCTCTCTCTCTCTTACACACACACACACACACACACACACACACACACACACACACACACACACACACACACACACACACCCCTACACGAACATACTGACTGTTAAACTTTTAAATGAATTTCATTAAGTTAAAACAAAGTTCTACTTCCCATTGTCCAACTACCCATGTTTTCCTGTGAGAAGCTGGCCCTGGAGTTGGGAAGTATGTAGAGGTCATCTTTTTCCTGTTAGATACTTTGTGTTTTGTGCTTCAGCCTGTGTTGGTGAAAGCCCAGTTAGCGACTAAAATCCTTCAGCATGGATCCAGACCCTTTGAACCACCACCCCACCCCCCCAAAGTCTGCACTGAATCATCAACCACCATTTAAACTCTCCCGTTATTTCATTATTTTCATAGTCTCATCAAGACTACAATTCTCTTTAAACAGCAAGGATAATTTAGAGCAGCCAATTAAACCATTGACTTCTACGTCTCTGGGATGTGGGAGAAAACTAGAGCTTTTGGAGGAAGTGACATGGCCACAGGGAGAATATGAAAACTCCACAGAGACAGCATCCGAGCAACACTCTCAAGTCGGGATGAAACCTGGGTCATTCATGCTGTGAGGCACTCTGATAGCTAAACTGCCCTCCTGCCTGTTTATTGGAAGGAGCCATGAAAAGCATGCATGGGAAAGGATAAACACAGCAGGGCTCTGGGAAAAAGCACCAGTCTGGGTCTGATTGGCAGTTTGCTCATTGTACTGTGTATAGACTTCGATCTGCAGAGCTTCATCAAGTATAGTGGAACACAGCAAAGAACGGGGCAAATGTGTTACACCATCTCCAAGTGGTAACGTGACAAAGCACTGGATAATTTCCCTTTAATTGTGTTACCTTGATTGGGGCGACACATTAGCACAATGCTTTACAGTACAGGTGACCCGGGTGCATGTCCCGCCACGGTCTGTAAGGAGTTTGAAAGTTTTCCCCATGACCGCGAGGGTTTCCTCCCAGTGCTCCAGTTTCCTCCTACTCTGCTTAGGCTTGGTCCACAGCACCTCCAAGAGTACTGTACTACCTCTGTGCTGTGGATTTGGCTCGTGCATTTCCAGGATAACTGAGTCCCTGATGCTCTGACCTGGGAAAGCCTGACCTCTGTCTGAGGCCCAGTTGACATGGAGCAGTTCTCTAATTTCTGCAAAACCTTTTCATCAGGCAGTGTGAAGGGCCAAGAGGGAAGTTACCCAGACCTTCTGAGAATGGCAGTGGTGTTCTGCACCAAGGCAGAGTTGCAGGCATAATAAAGTTGTCCAGCTAGACATGAACATTTGGACTTGCTGCCCAGAGAGATTTCAGTCACAAACATCTTTAGCAGGATAGTGGTGAAACTGGCTCCAACACTGTGGGTTTTCAATGCCTAAGGCAAAGCACACTGTCTGTGGTGTATTCACCCTTACAGGCAGATAACTCACAGATGTTAACCCATTGATTGCCTTTTCCAACTGTCTGCCAACCTTACCCTGCTTTGACCAGCAGAGAATGAGGGAAACTTTGTCAGGACTAAACAGAGCAAGAGAAGATCAAATGTTTCTCCAGGGCACACGTGTGGAGAACACTCTCCTTGTAAAGCCTCAGTGTTGAAATCCTTGGCTCCATGCAGAAGTTTTTTAATCCAAGGAAATGCTTCCTTTTCATTTTCCCTTTTAAACAATATCCATTTAAACCACATCCTACTCACAAATCATTTTAGGAATCGTCAATTTGATCGCTATTTAATCTTATGGACTGAAGAGAATGCAAGACCATGTAGAGAAACCAGTCCACAGGTTCCTTGTTCCAGCATTATTATGGGAAGCCTGCAGTGTAGTCCTGCAGAAGATAGACCTGTCCAGCAATGATGATGAAAGTACATTTATTATCAAAGTATGTATACATTGTACAACCTTGAGATTTGTCTCCTTACAGGCAGTCACCAAACAATGAAATCCAACAGAACCCAATAAAAAAAAAGACTGACAAACACCCTGTGTGTAGAGAGAGAAAAACAAATCATGCAAACAATAGAAGCAGGCAAATAACTTTCAGAACTAAAGTTCATGAAAGTGAGGAGTCCACTGCCATGAGGACGGTCTAGAAACCTGTTAGCCTCAGTTCAGCGCAGAGATGAGTAAACCTCGCAAGCAGTGAGCTGAACATGGCTCGTCCCTCGTCTCAGGCCCCGACACCCTGACCTTTTCAATCTGGCCCGGCACTTAAATCAGTCAAACATCGGCTTGTTCCTCTTGGGCCCAGCCCTGCTGCCTCGCCTTAGTCCTGCTGCTTCAAATTGACTCCAAGTCCGCTCCAGCAATGGCCATTCCCCGCTCTTGGTTCCAGGCCGTGCCGCCTCGACTTGGCCTGTACACACCACTCTGCAACCATCCTGCGCCTTTCAGACTTCAGTTCATACTGCGAAAATGAGAGATTGTTCCGGTGGTTCAAAAGCTTAGCTCCAAAAGGGAAGTTACAGGTTATTAATTGCAGAGAGCAATTTTGAGAAAAAGTGTGATTAATAGAGTACTTAGTAGTTCTGTTTGCTGCCAGTAAGTCATCGCTGTGCTTCACCAGCACCAGCTTAAACCGGAGTGACCAGAGACAGCTCCAGCAGAGTAGATGCAGAGTGATCAAGATGCTGGACAATTGAAGTGGGACACATAAAGCCATAGAGCGGTAATGTCTGGCCTGCACAGCAAGCACCTCCCGGCTTCCACTCAGCTGACAGGAGTCATTTCCAAATCATAACCTGCAGCCTATTTAAACCCAGCTCTCAACCACAGTCCTTTGTTCACTCATGGAACCAGCCAGCCTCAACCAGTTTCTCCTAGCCGTCCGTTACCTTGTTGCCTTATCAAGTACCTGTCCTCTTTTGTTTTGTGGCCCCTCGTAGCTTGTTATTTTGCAGTTCTTTATTAAAATGGAGACCCATGTGTCGTTGGGGAGTCGGAACATCTGCTGTGTGCCCTAGGGACCTGGGATTTTTGCGATCTTCAGGCACATAGCTTGAAAAAAGCTATGTAATGGACTGTGGTTGAGAGCTGGGTTTAAATAGGCTGCAGGTTATGATTTGGAAATGACTCCTGTCAGCTGAGTGGAAGCCGGGAGGTGCTTGCTAAATGTTAAAAGCGATGTAATGGACTTTTAACATTGTAAACCAGCGAGTTGTTTGTTATGTATCCCCACTTACTGGAAAATGGAGTCACCTCTTTCTCCCTTATTAGGAGAGAGAGAGCCTGCAGCATGTCGAATTATCGGGTGAACAACGTAGTCTTTGGTGTAACTGCAAGTCTTGTGTCTTTGCTATTGCTTTGCTCAGGCTTGAGTGCTGGTAGCAGGTACGCTTATTTTTGCCGTGGGGGGAGGGGAATTGTTGCTCACTGCTCGAGGGGGCGGAGCTTGGGGGGGTGACTTTGAGGTTCTAACACTTAACTGTCATTCATTCTTGGGGCACTCTTCTGTTTTCGTGGATGTTTGTGAAGAAAAAGCATTTCAGGATGTATATTGTATACATTTCTCTGACATTAAATTTCACCTTTGAACCTTTGAAATGATCACTCTCCACAAAATCGTCTCTGCTGCTTTGTGTTTGGGCCAAGCCTCCTCTACATTGCCTGGCACAGGTAAGGCCTGGGCGCAGCTCCTTTGGGCCAAGAACCATGGGGAGAATGAGAAATCGTGTGTGTAACTGAGAGTGGTTGATGGTCTGAAGGACTTTTTAATCGAGTATTTAGCTTGGCCCAGTGGCCTAGAGAGCCAAACCATTGACTCATAGTCCAGGGTTCGATGCTGGCTTCAGGTGCAGTAGATGTGGAATCTGTACATTCTCCTTGTGTCATGGGTTTTCCACTTTCCCCTCACATCCTCAAGGCATGAGTGTCGGTGGACTAATAGTCCACTGTGAATTGTCCCCTATGTATGGATGAAAGAATTGATGAGCATGTGGGGAAAATGAAAAAAATCCAAAAAGAAGGAGAATCCTATCTGCAGGCTGAGAATAAATGGGGAAGACATAAAACTAGTACAGAACTTCTGCTACTTAGGAAGCTGGGTGACATCAGATGGCAGGTGCGACATGGACATCAAAAGAAGAATAGGGATGGCAAAAGATATCTTTATGAGAATGAAGAGTATACTGACCAACACTAAATTAGGCATGACACCCCGCCTCAGAGTACTGAAATGTTATGTTTATCCAGTTATGTTAGATGGCTCAGAATGTTGGACAATATCTAGTAACATGAGGAATCTAATTGAAGCAGCAGAGATGTAGTTTTTGAGGAGGATGCAAAGAAGATCATGGACGAAACGAATATCTAACGAGGATGTTATGAACAGAGCAAACACAAAAAGAGAAATAATGTGTGAGATCATGAAAAGGCAACGTAACTTCGTTGGACATGTGATTAGGAAAGAGGAGTTAGAATTATGGGAAAGATTGAAGGGAAGAAAGCAAGAGGAAGACAAAGACAAATGATGATGGAGACAGCAGCCAGAGAACTGGAAATGAATACCAATGAATTGATCCACTTGACCCGAAACAGGAGTGTGTGGGCCATGGCAGCCAAAGCTCACCTGCTGATGATGATGATGTGGGGAAAATGAAACGGGTTAGAGTAGGATAAGTGTAAATGGATGATTGATGGTTGGTGTAAATGCACAGATTCACAGAGAGGTACTGTAAAGTAGCAAGATCATTTGGCCCACTGCATCTGTGCTAACCAACAATCACTAGTTACATTCATCCTCAGATAAAAATGGGATGAATGGAACTAGTGATTGTTGGAAACAGGTCATTTAGTCCATGTTGCCTCTCTCCATATCTCTATGTGTCCTGCTGAGTACTCTCAGCCCTTCACTGTGGCTGTCCTACAAATCATTTTTGGGCTCCTGGATTTCAGGTCTTGTGCCTCTGCCTCTTCCTTAGAGTTTCCAGTCTTGTCGACTTCACCTTCCTGGGTGATCTCAGGAAACGGCGTTCTCTGCACGGCCATCGGTGCTAAGCCTTATTTTGTCTGTGGGGAGCTGGAAGGGAAGGAATGGAGTAGAAAGGCAAGCTGAGGAAACAGCCTCACTCACCCTATCTGCCCTTGCAGCAGATGGAGTAGGGAAGTGAACTGGATTCAACTGCTCTGACTGAGGGGCACCGATGATGGTTTTGATCATCCAACAGCTGAGACTAGGAAAGAAAGCAGATTATGAGTTATCAGGGACCTAAAGTGGGTAAGTGGGAATAGTGTAGGAGTGACAAGTCTCTAGTGTTCCTAGAGCCGGAGTCATACAGCACTGAGCCCTACCTGTTGCCTCTTTGTCCATCTACTGTAATCTCATTTGCCCACATTAGGACCATACCCTTGTGTACTGGACCCTTAGCTCCTAAATAGAGCATAGGTCATCGATGACCTTCCATCTCCATCATCCTCTGAAGTCAATGGTATGTTTGGAATTCATCAATGTTTGTGTGATCCGCTGCATCCCCTTATACAGGGGTAGGCCTATACAGCTCCTGTATCCGATCCCGTCAAAATCCAGGTCGGAAAGTTCCAGACGTCAACCATTCTTTGCATGAAGAAAACTTGCCCTTCAGATCCCTTTTAAATCTTCTTCCTTTCACCTTAAACTTTGTTTTTGATAACTTTACCAAGGGGAAACTTTCTGACTTTTCTAATTGTGCTTTTCGTAATTTTATCTACCTCTGTCCGATCACTTCTCTCTGTCCTTCACTCAGGGAAAACAAACCTAGTCTACCTGATGTTTCCCCATAAACATTTCCCCAAAATTTCCCCACAACTGCATTCTCAATCCCGGTGCTTCCTCACTATAAAAAGAATATGGTGCCGCAGAAGAGGTTTACCAGCATGTTTAGATTAGACAGCATGTGTGATAAGCAGAGTTTGGACAAGCTTAGTTTGTTTTCTCTGGAGAGGCAAAGGCTGAGAGGAGACCAGATAGGAGTTTGTGAGATTATGAAAGGAATAGAAAAAGTAGACAGCCAGTGTATTTTCCCATGATTGAGATGTCTAATATAAGAGGGCATGCGTTTAAGTTGTTCAACAGAAATGAGCTTTTTCACACAGAGTAGCAGGTGCCTGGGATGTACTGCCAGGGTTGGCAGTAGGAAGCAAATCCAACAGGGGCACTTAGGAGACTCTTAGATAAATACATTGCCGGCCGGTGGTGTAGTGGCATCAGCACCGGACTTTGAGACAAGTGGTCCCAGGTTCGAGTCCGGCCGGCCCCTTGCACGCTTTTCATTGAGCATTGGGCCAGTGACTTGGCCTCGTTAAAAAGCAGACAAAATGATAAGGAAGCAGCAAAGTTGCAGCCCGATCCGCCACAAGGTGTGGAGAGGAACAACAACAACAAGATAGGCGCATGGGTGTTGCAGAGAATTCGGGGATGCGCACATCCTGTAGGCAAGAGAGATTAGTTTAAATACGAGTTTATTTAGTTTGGTTCAACACCGTAGGCCAAAGGGCCTGTGCCAGTGCAGTGATATTTTTGGATCTACAGTATGTATCCCGGTGAATCTCCTTTGAACCCTTCTACTGTACCCTCTGTACTGTAAAGCTCCCGAGTTCTGAGTTGAGGAAGTCTAGCAGTCAGCAGGTTTGGGAAGCTGTCTGTTTTGATACTGAAGTTACTTCCTCTTCAGAAACTCCTGCTTTGAGTAAATTGGTGCATCAATTAGAATCAACTGCTGCTTGCAAGCGAACAGATGGAGGTGTGAAAGGGGACATCAATTACTACTCTGTACACTTAGAGGAATCTTCATTGCATTCAACATGATTGTGGCTAATAATTAAACTGAAACTGTTTGAAACAAGAAGAACTTTATATTATGTCTTTCCTGTTTTCCATTCATGCTAAAGAGATGAGATACCTTCCACTGATATCATTAAACTCGGGCAGCTGGCTTGTGCACTGCAAGCTTGCACTAGGAACAGTGTTAAAATGAGTGGAGAGCCCGTTTTTGGTCTAAGTTTGGATCAGTTGTTGGCCAGGGCACTGGGGCAATCTGGCTTCTCGACAGAAGGTGGCCATTAGATCTACATCCCGCACTCTCCTCCCAGCCATCTGAGAGAGCTTAGCAGACAGGGAGCATGCTGTCAGTGTTTCAATGGTTCAATTTAATATCAGAGAATATATACAGCATAAAACCTAAAATCCTTACTCTCCACAGACATTCACAAAACAAAAAAACCCCCAAAGAATGAACGACAGAAACATCAGAACCTAAGACTCCCCTCTCCCTTCACACACACCAAAGCATTGACACTCTCTCCCCGCTTGCCCCAGCAAAAGTACCAACCTTCCTCCCCCACCATACAAGCAGTAGCAAAATCCCCCAAAGGGCACATTGATCCAGACTGTATCAAGAACTACCGTCCATCCCAACACCTTGATATCTCAGACAGGCTGTCCCTCATGAGCGAAGGAGACAGAGATGGCTCCTGCAACAATGTTCTGATGTTAGCATCTTCTGCATCACTTTTCCGACTCCCCCATCAGAGAGAGAGAGAGGATCGCTCGAGTACTGGGGCCTTCTTCTGACAGCAGCGCAAACCACCATGTTTCAGTCTCCTGCGACACTTCAGTTGGCGACATGGGTGAGGAACCAGGTCATCTACAGGGCTGCACACATGTGGTTTACATGGGAGATCAGAGAATATGACCTTAATGCTGTGACTGCCTCTAGAGGGACACGAACGGCAAACTGGATAATGTAACTTATGGTAAAGAAGCTATTTATTTTAAGGAATAACAAATGATCAGCTGAAGAACCGGGACAAGCTGTATGGGAGGAAAGAAGCCCCTGTACGACAGCGCCTCTATTTCCTCTGGAGTCTGCGGAGGTTTGGCATGATTGTAAACCTTGGCAAACTTCTATAGATGTGTGGTGGAAAGTGTGCTGACTGGCTGCATCATAGCCTGGTATGCTTTTGGATGGAAAGTCCTACAGGAGGTAGTGGATTTGGCCAGAACCTCACGGGTAAACCCCTCCCCATCATTGAGCACATCTACATCTCACTTTAAGGTCTCTTTATTTTGCGTGTTGTTTTTTGCTATTTATTTATATTTGCCTTTGCACAGTTTGTTGTCTTCTATGGTCTTGCTCTTTCACTGATCCTGTTTACAGTTACTATTCTATAGATTTGCTGAGTCTGCCCGCAGATAAAGAATCTCAGGGTTGTATGTGGTGACATGTATGTACTCTGATAATCAATTTTACTTTGAACTCTGAGCTGTCGATGTTTTGGTTTGAAATCCCGCATGGCGACAGAATCTTTTAAAGAGTTACTTCGTTGACAAGAATTTCCACTGCACTCCAAGAATGGGATGTGGGAATAGAATTGCGATGTGGATGGGGGAAGTAGTCTACTTCAGCATGTCAACAGGGGTGAAGGAACCAGGAACTGAGATGGCTGCTAACCTCTCTACTTGACATTGGGGAATTAAGTCCATGTTGCCCTGGTAACTCCTGAGGGGTGGCACTCCCAATCCAAAGGACAATGAGGAAAGGTGTTATCACTCACAGAACCCCTACTTTATAGACAAGAGAAAATCTGCAGATGCTGGCAATCCGAGCAACACACACCAAATGCTGGAGGAACTCAGCAGGCCAGGCAGCATCTATGAGAAAGAGTACAATTGATGTTTTGGGCCGACACCCTGCAGGCAAGACTAGAGAAAAATAGACGAGGAGTAGATTTAAAAGGTGGGGGGAGGGAAGGGAGAAGTACAAGGTGGCAGGTGAAACTGGGAGGGGAGGGGTGAAGTAAAGAGCTGGGAAGTTGATTGGTGAAGGAAATACAGGGCTGGAGAAGGGGGAGTCCTATAGGAGAGAACAGAAGGCCATGGAAGAAAGAAAAGGGGGTAAGGGCACCAGAGGGAAGCAATGGGTAGGCAAGAAGATGTGGTGAGAGAGGGAAAGTGGGGGGAATGGTGAAGAAGGGGCATTACCTGAAGTTCAAGAAATCAAAGTTCATGCCAACAGGTTGGAGGCTACCCAGACGAAATATAAGGTGTTGTTCCTCCAACCTGAGTGTGGCCTCATCACCACAGTAGAGGAGGCCATGGATTGACATACTGGAATGAGAACAGGAAATGGAATTAAAATGGCTGGTCACTGGGAGGTGCCACCTCTCCTGGGGGATGAAGTGTAGATGCTTGATGGATCTGCTCTCATTCCAGAATGAAGATGTCCTCCATTTTCAAAGAAAGGGGTTTCCCTTCCTCCACCATCTACGCTGCCCTCAACTGCATCTTTTCCATTTCATGTACGTCTGCCCTCACCTCATTTTCCTGCCAGCCCACCAGGGACAGGGTTCCTTTTGTCCTCACCTACCACCTCACCAGCCTCCGCATCCAGCACATAATTCTCCAGAGCTTCTGCCACCTCCACCAAGCACATCTTTCCCTCTCCCCACTTTCTGCTTTCTGCAGGGATTGCTCCCTACGCCACTCCCTTGTCCATTCGTCCCTCCCTCCTGGCACTTACCCTTGCAAGTGGAGCAAGTGCTATACCTGCCCCTACATCTCCTCCCTCACTACCATCCAGGGCCTTAAACAGTCTTTCCAGGTGAGGCGACACTTCACCTTTGAGTCTGTTGGGGTTATATACTGTGTCCGGTGCTCCCAGTATGGCCTCCTGTAAATTGGTGAGACCCGATGCAGATTGGGAGATCGCTTCGCCGAGCATCTATGCTCCGCCTGCCGGAAAAAGCGAGATCTCCCAGTGGCCACCCTTTTTAATACCACTTCCCATTCCCAATCAGGTATGTCCAGCCATGGCCTCCTCCACTGTCACGATGGAGGAGCAACACTTTATATTCTGTCTGGGTAGCCTCCAACCTGATGGCATGAACATTGATTTCTTGAACTTCTGGTTATGGCCCCCCTTCATTACTCCCATCCCCTTTTCCCTCTCTCACCTTCTCTCCTGACCTGCCCATCACCTCCCTCTGGTGCTCCTCCCCCTTTCCTTTCTTCCATGGCCTTCTGTCCTGTCCTATCAGACTCCCCCTTCTCCAGCCCTGTATCCCTTTCACCAATCAACTTCCCAGCTCTGTACCACCCTTCCCCCTCCAGGTTTCACCTATCATCTTGTGTTTCTCCCTCCCCTCCTCCACCTTTTAAGTCTACTCCCCTGTCCTGCCGAAGGCTGTCGGCCTGAAACTCTTTTCTGTAGATGCTGCCCTGGCCTGCTGAATTCCTGCAGCATTTTGTGTGTGTTGCTCGCTTTTTGGAGACGCTGAGTTTCTGACATGGCTTACTTGGGCTTTAGTTAACTTTACTTTGAGTACTGCTGATGGGATCAGGACGATGCAATCCAGTTCCTTGGCGTGTAAGGCTCGTAAAGGAGAAGGCAGTGTGCTAAACAGGGCAATCTTATCTCAGTGTAAGTGTAAAAAGTGGCTTCCATGCCTTGTCATTGTTAGAATTGAACAGAATAAAACTGTTCGTGGCAGGGGTGTCTGTGTATCACTCGTCATATGGAAGACAGGTCCAAATCCTCACCAGTGAGGAACGGTGACACTGCTGTTGGAGTCACTTCCTCACAGCGTCAGAGAGTCAAGTACGTTCCCGACCCCGCGTGCTGCCTGTGTGCAGTTTGTTCTTCCTGCGACTGGGTGCGCCTCTCCTGGGAGCTCGAGTTTCATCTCACATCCCAAAGACGTGCAGCTTTGTGGGTTAATTTGCCCCTCGTGTGCCTGAGGGTGGTGGAATGTACCAGTGTGGATTTGAGTCGGTGCGTGGCTGATGTTCAGCGTGGACTGCATTCTGTGCTGTATTTCTCGAGACAGTGGAACCGGCCTTCAGTGCAGCGAGGAGTAGGTGCAAGCAAAAGCAGTGCCTCTGTTTCCAGTCTACGTGCTGGCTTCCAGAATATGTTGCAGATGAGTTCAGGTTTGAGGACTTGGCGGGGACTGTTCTTGAATTGGGGATCTGACTCTGATTCTAAGCTGAGCAGGCCGTTGAGTTGACCATCATGACACCAATAACAACCTCCACATCAGGAGCAGGGGAAGGCCACCCGGCCCATCGCTGCTACTCCACCATTTGTTGGCGTCATGGCTGACCTGCTTTGTAAATTCAGCTCGGCATTCCATCCACCCGCCCCCCACCCCTGCCAATCACCCTATCCCTAGTAACATTTCACCCAGCCCTCCCACTACCCCATTTACCAAACATCACCTCTCACTGCTTCAAAATTATCCAAAGACTCTGTTTCCACGGCCATGTGAGAAGAGAATTCCAAAGACTCACAGCCTCGGGAGAGAGAAAAGTTGCTCAAGTAGGATTAGGGTTATATGGAATGGTAGATTCCAGATCTGATAGTTGTAGGAAAGTGGTTGTTCCTTTCTCTACAACCTAAAATCAAGTATTCTCTAATATTAACTGGTTCCTCTCTCCACGGATGTTACTTGACTGGCTGAGTTCTTCCAGCAATCCTCTTTGTGTTTGAAGTGCTCCCTCACTCATCTAAACTCCTCCAACTCCTCAGAATTTTCCCGAGTGCTCTGTTAGAGGGAGCACCCCACTGCGTTGGGCAAGGCCTGTTGGAGTGTAGAGAGGAGGAAGTGAGGAAGATCAGCACACTTGGAGGGAGGTTCTGAGAAAATCAGGCAGTTTTGAAGATGCGGCAAAGGGGCCAGTTGAGATGCAAAGAAAAGATGCAGATACTGGAAATCTGAGATAAAGATAAGAAAATGCTGGAAACACTCAACGGGTCAAACAGCATCTGTGGAGAGGGAAACACTAAAAGTTTCAAGTCAATGTTACAATGTAAGTGTGTCATAAGTAGTGGAGAAGGGCGAGGGGCAGAGAGAACAGGGGGACTGTCCGTGCGAGGGTGGGAATCCTGAGAGGCTGAATAATGCAGGGGCAGGGAGAGAGTTTTAACCATGGCCGCTCTGTCAAGGGGGACACGAATAGGGAGAGAGAAATGAGTACCATGTGAGGGGGAACAACTTTGGAGCCATGAGCAAGAGTCACATAGAGTGGCAGGTTATCTGAAATACACAAGTAAGCTAGGAATAACCAGAGGTCAGGCAGTGGCTGTGGAGAGAGAAAGTCACAGAGAGTGCTGCACTGTGGGAGGGGCGGTATTGAGAGAGTTCTGATCTCCCAGTGGCCACACATTTTAATCCCACATCCCATTCCCATTCTGATATGTCTATCCGCGGCCTCCCCTACTGTAAAGATGAAGCCACACTCAGGTTGGAGAAACAACACCTTATATTCTGTCTGGGTAGCCACCAACCTGATGGCATGAACATCGACTTCTCTAACTTCCGCTAATGCCCCACCTCCCCCTCATACCCCATCTGTTATTTATTTACATACACACATTCTTTCTCTCTGTCTCCTTTTTCTCCCTTTGTCCCTCTGACTATACCCCTTGCCCATCCTCTGGGTTTTCCCCCCTCCCCCTTTTCCTTCTCCCCGGACCTCCTGTCCCAGGATCCTCTCGTATCCCCTTTTGCCAATCACCTGTCCAGCTCTTGGCTCCATCCCTCCCCTCCTGTCTTCTCCTATCATTTTGGATCTCCCCCTCCCCCTCCCACTTTCTACTAGGTCTTCTTTCAGTTAGTCCTGACGAAGGGTCTCAGCCCGAAACGTCGACTGTACCTCTTCCTAGAGATGCTGCCTGGCCTGCTGTGTTCACCAGCAACTTTGATGTGTGTTGCTTGAAATTCCAGCATTTGCAGATTTCCTCATGTTTGAGTTCTGCATTGTTGGTGGAGCAGCACTGAGGGAATGGAGACCAACATCCGGTGCTGCTGGCAGATCATCAACTCGGTGAAAGACGCCCTTTGGTCGGCCCGAAACTTGATGATCTACCAGCACATGGAGGTGTCCGTGGCAGAATGCTGCCGACTGGCACATTCTGGGCTGCAGGAGTACGTGCTGAGGGACGCACTGAAACTCGGTGCAGCCACCGCAAGGGCCCGGTGGGGAAGGACCACAGTATAGGTTTCTCCAACCGTGGGAGTGGGAGGGGTCGGAGGCGGGGAGTATACCCCTCAACAGTGATATGGGAAACTGAACTACTGGAGCGCCACGTGGGTGGCTATAAATACGGATATGTACTAACTATAATGGAAACGTGTGTAAAGGATGGGAAGTTATTGAATGGTTTATTGTATATATTTATTTTTGAATAAAGTATATTTTGAAATTAAAAAAATACTGCACTGTGGGAGGGATGGTACTGAGGGAGTGGTGTTCTCCTGGAGGGACGGTACTGAGGGAGTGGTGTCCTCCTGGAGGGACGGTACTGAGGGAACGGTGTTCTCCTGGAGGGAAGGTACTGAGGGAACGGTGTTCTCCTGGAGGGACGGTACTGAGGGAGTGGTGTCCTCCTGGAGGGACGGTACTGAGGGAACGGTGTTGGAGTCATGTTCAGAGGCTGCATCACTGCTGGTAGCATCTGGAGCCTGCAGTGCTGAGAAGGAAGTGCTGCAGAGGCAGAACCTCAGACATGTCAGAGTGGCAGTGTGGTGCTGAAAACTCTCCCTCCAAGTATAAGTGACAGTGCAGGTTTAGGGTCAACTTCATCCGGAGTGAAATAATTGTCGAAAATGTGTACTTATGGAAAGGCACCGCATTTCTTCCATCCCTCCATCTCTGTCTCTCTATCTCCCTCTCCCTTTCTCTCTCACTCCCACTCTTTCTTGCTTTCTCCTTTTCACTCTCACTCTCTCTCTCTCTCTCTCTCTCAATCAGCACTTTGTTTTCCTCCCTGTTTTTCTCGCATTGTAACCACCTGTGCAAATGAGTGTCAAGTGGCTTATTTTAATGTTTTGGTATTCCGATTTGGGCGAAGTGTTATTACATGGAAGCATATAAAGCCCCTGGAAACAAAGTGCTGACTTGAATAGTTTCTGTTGAACTACAGTAGTACTGAGAATTTGTAACCAGAAGTCCGTTGCAAACTGTCACCTCATTGTTTCTGATACTAATCGATGTGAAGACTGCTAGAAATTAACTGAGTGATTAGAATCAAAATGCAGAAGCTCTAACCACAGCAGCACAGAGCTCACAGTGAGGGCACTAAATGCACTGTGAGGCAGAGGCTCTGTCACAGAAGTGGGTGTGGGCCTCTTTCACAGAGGCCTGGGGGCAGGGGCCTGACTGCTCTGAGGGTCTTTCTTCCCCCTTCCCTCCCGTCGTTCTCCCCTGCCTCTGCCTCCTCCTCTCCAGCTTTCCCTCTGACTGTTCTTTTTCTTTCGCTGGCTTTCATCTGTTCCATCCCATTCCCCCTTCTCCTCCTACCTCCATGCGATTTCTTCACCTGCTCTAGTTCCCTCACCCTTCTGCCTCCTGTCTTCCTCTCCCTGCAGCTTCCTCCCACACTGGTCAACCTGTCCTGATAGGTGCAGAGTGGCAGCGGTGTACAGGACGGCTCTGCAAGGGCGCTGCACGTGTGTGAAAGGCCCCGGAGCCCCCCCCCGCCCCGCCGGTGTGGTGACTCGCTCTGCAGGTGCTCCCACCGACAGCTGGGATCTTGTTACCCCGAGGCCCAGAGGAAGTAGCTCAACGTAAAGGGCTGTGTGCACTTTTGTAAAATCAGGAAGGTCCTCGGCTGAGCACTGAGCAATTTTACATGGATGCGTTCAAAGGGGAAGCAGACCTGAACTTGAGCAGATTTGGTTTCCGAGACCTTTGTTAGTTCACCAGTTCAGTGCAAGCCAAGCCCAGTGAGGGGAGCATGTACCCTGCTGAAATCAGGAGGTGTTTGGTTGGAATCTCTGGTTGTGATCCTACTAGCAAGACAAGAGGCAATGTAGACAATAGACAATAGGTGCTGGAGTAGGCCATTCAGCCCTTCGAGCCAGCACTGCCATTCACTGTGATCATGACTGATCATCCACAATCAGTATACAGTTCCTGCCTTATCCACATAATCTTTGATTCCGTTATCTTTAAAAGCTCTATCCATCTCTTTCTTGAAAGCATCCAGAGACTTGGCCTCCTCAGCCTTCTGGGGCAGAGCATTCCATATATCCACCACTCTCTGGGTGAAAAAGTTTTTCCTCAACTCCGTTCTAAATGGCCTACCCCTTATTCTCAACTGAGGCCTCTGGTTCTGGACTCAACCATCAGCGGGAACATGCTTCCTGCCTCCAGTGTGTCCAATCCCTTAATAACCTTATATGTTTCAATCAGATCCTCTCTCATCCTTCTAAATTCCAGTGTATGTAAGCCCAGTCGCTCCAATCTTTCAACATATGACAGTCCCGCCATCCTGGGAATTAACCTTGTGAACCTACGCTGCACTCCCTCAATAGCAAGAATGTCCTTCCTCAAATTTGGAGACCAAAACTGTACACAATATTCCAGGTGTGGTCTCACCAGGGCCCTGTACAGCTGCAGAAGGACCTCTTTGCTCTTATACTCAATTCCCCTTGTTATGAAGGCCAGCATGCCATTAGTTTTCTGCACTGCCTGCTGTACCTGCATGCTTACTTTCAGTGACTGATGTACAAGAACACCTTCGACCCTCATAACTCTTTGTAATACTGAAGCACCATCTGCTTTCTAATACTGTATCTTCATTCTGATATTGCCTTTCACTTTAATGGTATGTGTTACTCACTGACATACTTACATTTGGAGTGGTCTATCAGGACGGCATCCAAAACAAAGCTTTTCACTTTATCTTGGTACATGTGCCAACAATAAGCCAATTACCAAATACCAGTTACCGCCAGGGTACCGTTCGACACAACAGAGAGCCCGAAATTGTTTCACACTGACTGATGTGCTTTTGGAGGGTGATGTCGGGAGCAGAGACCAATCAGAGCGCTGCAAGGTCACAGTCGAAGTTTGTTACCTTCTGCACAAGAACGTGTCTGCAGACTTGCTTGCCACCATATTAGAAGCATGTTGCATCATATCAGTGTTTGGAATGAACATATAGCTGGGGTGAGTGGGTGGGGGAATTCCTGGTCGGGAGCACCAGGGGCAAATTGGACTGGACTTTGTGATATTATGGAGAAACACAGAGGGCTTCACCCAGAGAAAGGTTCCTGTGGCAGTGTGGCCCTCTTGCAGTGGGGTGTCTAGATCAGGCACAATGACTGAGCTTTGGGCCGAGAGGTGCTCACGCTGCCTGAACCGAGACCTGAGGGCACTGTGTGAAACTGTCTGTGGACCAAAGAAACGTGTGGGGCCAGAGCCAGATCAGTTCTTCAATCAGAAATGGGAGGGCTGTGTATCCAGTGAAGGCAGGTCAGGGACTTGAGGGCCATCTGCGACACAGAGCGCAGGGTGTACAGGGTCTGAGCACCATTAGTTCAGCTGTGAGGTTCATTGCTGGCCTCCCCAACAGTTGTTCACAGGCACTGAACAACGATGACCTGAGCACGGTAACTGAAAGATGTCTCAGCCTGGAGACTGTGACAAGAGGAAAGAGAATAATCCATGGCTGGGTTATAGGGCAAGAATGGACAGGCTAGAACTTTATTGCTTAGTGTGTATGAGACTGAGAGGTGATCTTATAGAGTCATATGAAGCCATGAGGGGCCTAGATTGCGTGATTGTATTCAGTTCTCTTTCACAGAATTGGGGAATCAAGAACTATACGGCATGGGCTGAGGTGAAAGGGCAATGACTTAGTAGGGATCTGAGTGGCAACTTTTTCAACGAATGGTGATATGCATGGAACGATCCACCAGAGGCAGTGGTTGAAGCAGGTGCAAAAGTCATTTGGACAGGTACATGGATAGGAAAGGTTTAGAAGGTTATTGGCCAAATACAGGCAAATGGATTAGCTTGGGTGGAGCATCTTGGCTAGCAAGGACCAGTTGGGCTGAAAGGCCTCCTTGCTGAACGACCAGAGGAGAGAAAGTTGGCACCTTCAGGGGAGAAAGGAGAGTCTCAGCACCTTCAAGAGAGGGGGAAGTCAGAAGCTTCAAGGGAGTGGGAGACTGCAACTTCAGAGGAGGAGAGAAAGGATCCCCTCCCGGGCTTTGGGAGGAAGCCTGGTGAGTGGGTGTGTTTCTGTTTCTACTTGAGATGCATTTCCTGTGTATTTGGGGTTAATGTGTTTTGGTGGTTTCTCTCTGTGCAGACCTACCCCCCCTTCAGACGGAGTCATGGAGGAAGTGTTCATTAAAAGGTCGCAGCAGAAGAAGAAGACCTCCCCGCTAAACTACAAGGAGAGACTGTTCATTCTGACTGACACCAAGATCTCCTACTATGAGTATTTCAGTGAGCGGATGGTAAGTGAAAACTTTTTAGGAGTTGACTCTGGCACCAATCAGTCGAATCGCTAAACAACAGTTCGTTCAAAGATCAGCTTCCATAGGATCTCTCAACAACATTCAGTCTGCACCATTTGACCTCTCTGTCTATGACTTCCCGCCCGGTTACAACAGGGCCCAATGTAAGCTTGAGAAACAACTTCTTATCCTCTGTCAGGGCACGTTACATAACCCTGCAGGGGTCGATAATGAATTTTCCAGTTACAGATAACCTGCCACATGTTGTCAATCTTCTCCCTCCTTTCTCTTCCATTTGTATGTCCTGACCCGGTCAGCACCTCCAAGAGGGCTGGGCTGTACAGCTTCACCCAGGCTTCCCAACATTAGCACCTTGCTACCCAGAGAAAGGAGTTAACTGTCTGTGTACTGGGTGTTTATTATTTCACCCCTTCACATGCTCTGTTCCACCCATTCCCCTCTGCCAACTTCTCTACCACCTAGATTAACTCAGTTTCTTTCTTTCCCAGTTCTGGTGAAGAGTCCCAACTTGAAACATGGACCGTTCCTCTTTCTGTAGATATTGCCTGATCTGCCAAGTGTTTCAAACAGTTTCTGTGTTTATTTCGGGATTCTGGCATCTGCGTTTTGATTTGCTTTGCCTTGTTTGACATTCAGTCCCACCTTCTTTTAATAATAATAGATAATAATAACTTTATTTATATAGCACCTTTAAGACGCTGGCTCAAAATGGTTTACACAGATTGTAGAGATAAATCAATATAGTGATAAAAATGGAAGACAAAGTTAGTAGCATTATATAGAATAAAGTGTAATCGAATATACCATATAAATGTATTCAGTGTTAAAAGGCATTAAGTGATCCTATAAGTAAGCTGAATTAAAAAGGTAAGCTTTTAGACAGCACACATAAAAAATGCTGGTGAACGCAGTGGGCCGAAGTGTTTTGAAATGACCCTTTTGTTGCTTATCCGGTTCCTTATCTCCTCCCAGCTCAGGACTGGCTCGTGCTGTGCAGGGTTACCCCTCCACCACTGAGCAAGAGCCCTGGCATCTCAGAAACCATGGAGAAAGGAGTACCTTCTTCAAGCAGTGGAGATCTTAGGGGGCTTCACCGGTCAGATGTTGAGATGTTTCCACTTGTGGGACAGAGTTACCCGATCAGGGGCTGGTCAGTGGATATTGAGCTGAGGAGAAATGTCTTCACTCAGAGGGGCTTAGCATTGGAACTCTGTCCCCAGAGGCCAGATTATTAAATAAATTTAAGTGGGGATGGAGAACTATTTGAGGAATAGAGGATTTGAGGTTATGGGGAACAGACAGAGAAGAGGAGTTGAAGCCAGCACAGACTAGCCATGATCAGATTGAGTGGTGGAACTGACTTGAGGGGCTGAGTGGCCTCCACCTGCTCTTACTGTCTCCCGTTCTTGTTTTGGTTCCAGGCAGCCTGAAGGAGGTGGGTTTGGGCTCCAGTTAATCTACTGCTGGCACCGCTGTCTCTGTATTGGCTTCAACACCTCCTGTGGGTGTTATGTATAACCGTGACAAAGGCAGGGAGGGGCTGTGATACTGCCTGCGACGACAGATCAGATGCAGAGCAACCGCTCAAAAATGAACTGAGGTTTCGGCAGTGTCACAACTTTATGAAGAGGCAAGCTGTGACCGGCATCTTTATGGAGAGTGGTCAGTGCTGGGGCAGCCTGTGAGTGAGCTGTACAACTCACAGAGAACTGAGCAACAGCCCGGGAGCAGGTGCAGTCACTAAAGCTTCATCTGTTTTCCCTCCAGAAACGGGGAGGCAAGAAAGGTTCGATTGAGCTGGACAAGATCAAGTGCGTGGAGGTGGTGAGGGCCGAGGAGAACTGCCCGATCGAAAGGCAGTACCCATTCCAGGTCAGTCAGCATTTATCAGCTTCCTGAGGAATTACTCTCATGATACTGGGATACAGTATTGGAAAGGCACACCTCCCTCCCCCAGCTGGAAATGTGCTCTGTGACATTAACACTTAGTGCTTGACCAGGCCCTTCGTGTAGGCTTATCCAGAGGATTAAGATGAATGGGCCCACAGGCAACTGGTTATTTGCTTATTTATTGCCATACAGAGCGAAATAGGCCCTCCCAGCCCTTTCAACCACGCTGCCCAGCAATTTAACCCTCACCTAATTACAGCACAATTTACAATTGCCAATTCATCTATCAACTGGCACGTCTTCAGATGGTGGGGGGAAACCAGAGCTCCTGGAGGAACCCTCGTGGTCACGGCGAGAACGTACAAACACTTTACAGACAAAATTCAGAATTGACAGATGGTAGCGGTTAATGGGACTTACTCTGGCTGGAGGTCCATGACTAATGGTGTTTCGCAGGGACCTCTGTCATTTGCGATTTATGTAAATGACTTGGAGGAGAACGTGGACGGGTGGGTTAGTAAGCTTCGCAGTTGGCGGTGTTGTGGCTCGCGGGCAATACGGTGGGATATAGATCAGTTGCAGATATAGGGGGAGAGATGGCATCTGGAGGTGAACCTGGCCGAGTGTGAGGTGTTGCACTTTGAGAAGTCCAAGGAGCAGTACACAGTTAATCAAGTTTGTTGTCATACACGTGTCCTGCCAGATGAGACGGGACCCTTAACAGTGTTGATACACTGGAGTCCAAATCCATACCTCCCTTAAAGTGGCTGCACGGGTTGATAGGATGGTAAGGAGAAGGCACATGGCATACTTGCTGTTATTAGTTGAAACATTCAGTTCAAAATTAAGCTGTGTTGCATCTTTATCAAGCCCTGGTTAGGCTGCATCTGGAGCACAGCTTTCAGTTCTTGTTGTCCTAGTATTGAGAGGATGTGGAACCTTGGAGAGGCTGCAGAAGAGATATACCAGGACGTTGCCTGGATTAGAGGGCATCTGCTACAGAGAACTTGAGTTGTTTTCTCTGGAGTGGCAGAGACTGAGGAAAGACCTGACAGAAGTTTATATTATGAGAGACATTGATACGGTCGTCATCGTTGTCGTTGTGCCTATCCCTCGAGGTCAAGGATGATGGTCTTCGTTCTGAAGAAGTGGCCCACAGAGCGAAGACGCCTGTGCGTGTATTTGTTTAACGTGTACTTGATGTTGCACTCCAAGAAGCACACGATACTTCACAAATCAGCCAACTGATTCCAATGGCATGGAAACCACGGCGATCAGAGCTGATAGATTTGTTGCAGCCTTCATCCGCCTTCACAGCTGTTGAGTTCGAAGTAACTTTGTCGGCCTGTTCCACCATTGAGGTCTTGGTTGGATTGTTCTTTGTCAGGGACCTCACTCTCGACCTTACTGCCATGGGTGACCCTACCAGGAGCATAGCTCCAGACAGCATTGCTCTCGGGATCACAGGACCACACAAGCTTCTCCACCACGACAAGGTGACAATCCACGGAGAAGACTGATACGGTCCAATATATCAAAATGTTTAATTCCAGAGGATGTGCATTTCAGGTGTCTGCCTGTTCAAAGGAGATGTATGGGGCAGGTTTTTAACGTAGAAACTGGTGAAATGCACTGGTGTTGGTGATAGTTAAGGCAAATATAATAGAGGCATTTTGCTAGGCACATGAATGTGTAGAGCATGAAGGGATATGTGTTGGAGACTAGTTTAGTTTCTAGTTTAATTAGTTTAGCACAACATCGGCCTGTTCCCGTTCAGTGATAGCCCTGTGCCATTTCTATCTTGTCCTCTGAATTCTAGCAGAAGAATTCGCTTTTCAGTAAACAGACGATCATACCTGGTTAATGAATAAATCAGATTCTGTTTGTCTTGTGAGCAGCTCAGGGGACATTGGAACATTAGAGTTCAACATTGCCAGTTATTGGCAGCTACATCAAGCAATTGTGAAGGTACAGTCACCAGAGTCTAGGATTGATTGAGTTAAAATATTTATTGATCTCATGTTGTCACAGCCGGGGGTGGTAGTGGGGATAAGCTCCCACTACCTATAAAGTGCTCCAAGTGGCGGGCGACTCTAACAGCCTCTGACAACAAAGTCCAGCTCTTGGCCGTCACATGTGGTTTAGCTACCAGGCCTGGAGGAACAGTTTCTACTGACAATAGAAGGGGCACTGGCGCCTCAAAACCAGTTGTTTCGGGCATGTGGGGCTCGTCAGCCTTGGACGGCAGCCAGCCTAGGAGAAGGAAAATTCTGATTTCAAACCTCCGCTGCCTTGCAGCCATACCCACCCATGGGAAAGGCTTCAGGAGTAATCCCTGAGGAAGAAATCTGGAGCCGGGGTCCCTAAGGCAGTTTGATGTTTACAGCTTCACTCTGGCAACCTCTGTGATGACACTGGTGCCAAGCTGTATTGGCGCTTGCCCTTCCCTTGGACTACGTCAGTGACGTGGAGAGGGGGAACTTGATGCATAGGCAACAGCCGGTTCTTCAAATCTTCCGGCCCTGGAGAGGACACAGTCCACCAGAGGCCCATGATGCCCTGGGATCGACGGCTGCCTGTTACTGATCCCGCTAGGACATGCCCAGGCCCTGTCTAAGCAGTAGCACATGTCCTGGGTATTTGACTAAAACAACCTTGTCCTTGTCCAACCTTGAAATATCTGGTCCATTTTCACCCAGCCCCTGAGTGTTGTGAGGGCTGAAACACACCCATCGGAGCGGTAGTTCACCTGAGATTTTGTGTTAGAACTGAAGTGGGGAGAAACACTGCAGAAGCTGGGAACACGAAATTAAACCAGCACCCAGAAACACTCAGCGGGTCAGCATCTGGGATGAAAGGGACAGAGCTAATAATTCAGACTGATGATCTGTCATTAATACCAGACAGTATCAGCAATGAGTTCTGCCTCAGAGAAGTGGTGTGGTGGAGAGGGGGGAGGGTGGGGACTCAGAGGGGGGGGCATGGGTTGTTCATTGTGGGTGGTGTAATGAAGAGTGGAGAGAGAAAAAATAACCATATCAGTGAGGGTCAGGGTACTTGCTGGAAATCAGAAAAGGATAGGCCAACCTACCTCAGACAGATTAAATACCAATTGCAAGTGTGGGATGATGGCATTGTGGAACTGCTCAGCAGGAAGGGTAACATCCATCGCTGAGCGGGCCAGGTCTGACAGAAACTGGAAAAGATGCTTACCTGAAGTTGTAGAGTTCCTTGTTAGGTTCCGACAGGTCCAATGGAAGATAAGATGTAGAAACTTCAGCTTGCACGGGGTTGCAGTTGGTCAGACTAGGCTTACTGGGCCTCACCTAGTACGTGGAATGGCTTACTGCTCTACACCTGGCTCACACCTGACAGGCAGACAGTTTGTGTGGCTTCAGAGCTGTGTGTCAGACATGGCTATAAGCAGCACTGGGACCCCACAGGGGACCGTATTGGCTCCCTTCCTGTTCACCCGGACTTCAGATACAACACTGAGTCATGTCATCTGCAGAAATTCTCTGATGACTTACCGGTAGTTGAGTGTATAAATGGAGGATGGGAGGATGAATACAGGGTCCTGGTGGAGGACTTTGTCTATTGGTGCAAGCTGAATCATCTGTAGCTCAACATCAGTAAGACAAAGGAGATGGTGGTGGACTTTAGGAAGACTAAGCCTACACTGCTCCCTGTGACTATTGATGGTGAGGACGTGGATGTGGTGAGAACCTACAGGTACCTGGGGGTGCACCTGGATGACAGATTTGAGTGGAGCACCAACGCAGAGACTGTGTACAAGAAGAGCCAGAGTCGCCTCTTCCTCCTGAGGAGACTGAGGTCCTTTGGAGTTTGCAGGCCTCTCCTTCACATGTTCTACCAGTCTGTTGTCACCAGTACAATCTTCTATGTGGTCCTGTGCTGGGGCAATGACATCAACACGGGTGATGCCAACAGGCTCAATAAACTGATTAGAAAGGCTGGAGTCAAACTGGACACACTGGAGGCTGTGGTGGAACAAAGGACCCTACAGAAAATCCTGGCAATTCTGGACAGTGTTTCTCACCCTCTGCCTGCCACCTTGGCTGAACAGAGGAGCACTTTCAGTAATAGACTAAGACAACTGTGCTGCCCCAAAGAGCGATATATGAGGTCATTCTTACCATCGACCTATATAATGAGTCAACCTATAGCAGGGGAAGTGATGACCTCCTCCTGTTAGACTTATTGAGGTAACTTATGTTTTATTCTTTCTTACTTCTCTTCTAATATTTGTATATCTGTGCACTTGTAATGCTACTGTGACACTGTAATTTCCTTTGGTATTGAAAGAGTATCTATCTATCTATGATTGGGCACTGTTCTGGATTTGGAGGCTGGGACTGGACCCTGAGTTTTGAGATCCCTGTACTTAATCTGCTGTTCCTTGTAAGGGAGAGGCCTGTAATCCCACTCAGAGCCCCTGGAAAGGGATTGATTCAGCTCTGACACCATGCCTCTCCAATTCAGAACCTCCTGTGAAAGGAAGTAACACATTCTCTCCAATCTAGTGTTGATGGAGGAGATTGTTTTACTTTCCTAAATGTGGATACTGTCCTGGGGACCAACTTGAACGATGCTGTACCTCAGAATGGTGAAGGGTCAAGGGCACAGACTCTCTTCCTTAAAGTCCAGTTGTAAGGGGGTGATTAACTAACCTGCAGTAAATATGTGTTCTTGGAATGTAATATTTTCCTGGATATTCTAAGGGAGCATCTCACCACCTTGCACTTGGAACTGGTGCCCCTGATAAGGATTCAGAACTCTCATCTGGGCGGAATTGAGCTAGGACGGGGGGATAATGCAGTGTTTAATGTGTGAGGTGATGAGCTGATGGAAGGCTGAATGGTCTTCACAGGGTCCTCAGTTGGACGAGGAGGACCGTGCAACCACAAGGAGCCACCAGCTGATATCCCATACAGTGAGGGGACACCACAGCGGGATTACGTGCTTGGCTTGAGTGGGGAGGGAGTCATGAAGGTGATGACCTTTCTGTTGGACTGAGCTGACCCAGAGGCCCCCTGACCCAATCTGAGAGCCTAGGGCAGGCCTATAGACACGGGAAGACACACAGACATACCATTCTAAACTGATCCAAGCGAACTACCCTCAAGCCTTCCCTCTCTCCTCCTGATCCACCCAATTCCTCAAAGATCCGCTACACCCCACTACTTTGTCTTTCTTCTTATTTCCCCTCCTCCACCCACTTTATCTGCCTATCACTCACACACTCTTCCCCTGGGTCCCTTCCCTCAAGCGTTCCATACACTCATTCCACTTCCCTTGTTTCATTCCATGCTCCACCTTCCTCTCCTTTCAGACTCTATCATCGGCAGCCGTTCGGCTGGTTGAGCAGCATCTGAGTGAGAAAAGGAATTGTTGATGTTCTATGTCAAAAATCTGCATCAGGACTGGTCTATTCTTTCAGTCCAGGTGAAGGGACTTAACTGGAAACATTGACTGCCCATTCCGTCCACAGATGCTGCCTGAGCCTCTGAGATCCTCCAGCAACCCGCTTGTTGCCCTTCTTTCAGGGAAGAGAGATGGAAGCTGGAAGGGTTGCCCAGAAACACAAGAGATTCTGCAGATGCCGGAAATCCAGAGCAACGCACACAAAATGCTGGAGGAACTCAGCAGGCCAGGCAGCATCTGTGGAAATGAATAAACAAGCTGAGACTCTTCATCAGTACTGGAAAGGAAGGGGGATGAAGCCAAAGTAGGAACGTGGTGGGTGGGAAGCATGAAAACTAGAAGGCGATTGTGAAGACAGGTGAGTGAGGGTGGGGGATGTGAAGTAACAAGCAGGGAGGTGTTAGTTGGAAAAGATAAAGGGCTGAAGAAGAAGGAATCAGATAGGAGGGGGAGTGGACCATGGGAGAAAGGGGAAAAGGAGGGGCACCACGAGGAAGTGGTATTCAAGTGAGGAGAAGAGATAAGAGGCCAGATTGGGGAATTGAAGAAGGAAAGGGGAGGGGAAAATAGAAATAAATTCCTGGAATTTGGAGAAATCGATGTTCATGCCATTAGGCTGGAGGCTACCTGGACAGAGTTGAGGTGATATTCCTCCACTCTGAGAGTGGCCTTGTTGTGGCAGAAGAAAAGGCTAACATGTCAGAATGGGATTGGGGATAGAAATGAACCTCATAGAAATGAAGCTCATCAGCTGTGCCTTCAACGTCCACCCTGTCCTCAAATTTACTAGCAGCTCTCTCCCCTTTATCAATCTCTCCGACTTCATCTCTCACTACCAATATCTTTTATAAACCTCCTGTCCCTCACAGCTATGATAACTGTACCTCTTCCCACCCTGTCAAAATGTACTCCCTCATAAAAATGCGATTCCCTTTTCTCAGTTCCTCTGTCTCCACGGCATCAGGTCTCAGGATGAGGCTTTTCTTTCTAGAATATCTGAGACGTCTTTCTTCAAATCACAGGGTCTCCCTTCCTCTGCCGTCACAGGGTCTCCCTCCCTCTGCTGCCCTTACCTGCATTTCCTCCATTTTCCACTCACTCCATCCTCCTGACCGGCATAGCAGGGGTAGAGCTTACCTATCACCCCACAAGCCTTCGTAACCAGCATGTAATTCTCTGTAACTTCGGCCATCTACGATGGGATCTTACTACTAAGCTGATCTTTCCCTCCCCCACCCTCACTCTCCACTTTCGCCAGGGATCGCTCTCCATGAGACTCCCTCGTCCACTTGTCTTTCCCGACTGACCTCCCTGCTGGCTCCTCTCCCTGCAAGCTGCATTTCCCCCCTCACCACCACTCAGGTTCCCAAACACTGCTTCCAGCTGAGGCGACACTTCACTTGCAAGTCTACTGTGTTTGGTGCTCCTGGTGACGCCCGGGGTAGATTGGGGAGTAGCTTTGTCAAGCTCCTTCACTCGGTCCACAACAAAAGGCTGGATTTCTCAGTGGATGCCCATTTTAATTCACCTTCCCATTCCCATTTCAACTTGTTAGTCCATGACCTCCTCTACTTGCCACGGTGCAGCCAAACTCAGGTTGGAAGAGCAGTACCTCATATTTTGTCTGGGTAGTCTTCAATCTGATGGCATGAACATTGATTTCAGTAACCCTCAGTAATTTCTCCCCTCTCCCTGCTTTCTTTTCCCATTCCCCAGTCTGGTTCCACTCTCACCCCTTCTCTTCATCTGCCCATCACCTCTCTGTAGTTCCCTTCCTCCTTCCCCTTCTTCCGTTGTCCACTGTCCTCTCCTATTAGCTTTTCTCTCTTTTTGTCCTTTACCTTTTCCACCTATCACCTCCCAGCCTCTTACTTCATCCCTCTTCCCCTCCCTCCCTACCTGGTTTCACCTGTCAGCTGCCAGCTTGTACTCTTTCCCCTTCCTCCCACCTGTTCTTGACCCTTACCTTTTCCAGACCGGACGAAGGTTTTGGCCCAAAATGCCAACTGTTCATTCCCCTCCATACTGTAAATGAACGGCTGAGCTCCTCCAGCATTTTGAGTGTGTTGCTCAAGATTTCCCACATCTGCAGAATCCCTTGTGTGTTCTTGCATCCAGATAGGATGCTTTCTGTGGTGCATCAAGGAAAATTGGTGAGGCTTGACGGAGACATGCCAAATTTCATTAGCCTCCTTAGGAAGAAAATGCATTAGTGGGCTGTCTTGGCTGTGGTGTCTGCGTGGGGAATGGCACGGTGAGAGTCCAGGCCGGTGACGCTGAATCTGCTTGTAGCTTGTGGTGAGTCTGAGAGCTGAGGTGAGTGCCTGTGTCTGGGGGCTCTGGTGTCTCTGGCTTTTACTTACGTCTGACCTCCTCTTCCGCAGATTGTGTACGACGAAGGCCCTCTCTACGTGTTTGCAAAGAACGAGGACGTGCGCAGCCAGTGGATAAAGGAGCTGAGCAGCAGTTACGTCATGTCACTTTACTACACCGCACGGTCACAGCCGATTACTGTTAGATGGCCAAAGCCCTTAGCAGGCTTCTATTCACGTCCACTGGGAGAGCCTTTCCCTCTCGCCTTGTGCTGGGATGTTTAGGAATCGCTGGAAGTTCTAGTCACAATCCAGAGCAGGGTGGCCGTCCCCTGCAGACACTAAACGTCAGCTTAGATCCAGCTTTGTGTTTTTTTGCTTGCTGACAACGGCACCTCGAACACACTAATAATTAGAGGAACTCAGAGGGGCAGGCAGTGTCTGTGGAGAGAAATGGACAGTCAGGGACCTTCATCTGGACTAAAAGATAGAGGGGAGATACACAGTATAAAGATAGGTGGATCACTTCCAGCTATCATCTCATAGAACATAGAAATCTACAGCACATTACAGGCCCTTCAGCCCACAATGTTGTGCTGACCATGTAACCTGCTCTAGAAACGGCCTAGAATCTCCCTATCACATAACCCTCTATTTTTCTAAGCTCCATGTACCTATCTAAGAGTCTCTTAAAAGACCCTATTGTATCTGCCTCTACCCGCATCACTGGCAGTGCATTCCATGAACCCACCATTCTCTGTGTGAAAAACTTAGCTCTGACATCCCCCTTGCACTGTACCCACTTCCAGGCATCTTAAAACAGTGCCCCCTCTTGTTAGCCATTTCAGCCTGGGAAAACACCTCTGGCTTTTCACACGATCAATGCCTCTCATCATCTTGTACACCTCTATCAGGTCACCTCTCATCCTCCATCGCTCCAAGGAGAAAAGGCCAAGTTTACTCAACCTATTCTCATAAGGCATGCTCTCCAATCCAGGCAACATCCTTGTAAATCTACTTTGTACCCTTTCTGCGGTTTCCACATCCTTCCTGTAGTCGACATTTCGGGCTGAGACTCTTCATCAGGACCGGAAGGGAAGGGGGATGAAGTCAAAATAAGAAGGTCGGGGGAAGGGAGGAAGGTGGAACTGGGAAAGGGGGAGGGCGTGAAGTAAAGAGCTGGGAAGTTGGTAGGTGGAAGAGATGAACGGCTGGAGAAGGGGGAATCTAATAGGAGAGGGTAGAAAACCAATTTAGAAAGGGAAGGGAGAGAAGCACCAGAAGAAGGTGATGGGAAGGTGAGGAGATAAGGTGAGGGAGGGAAATGGGATGGGAAATGGTGAAGGTGGTGAGTCAGCTACTGGAAGTTTGAGAAATCGATGTTTGTGAGACCAGGTTAGAGGCTACACAGTTGAAATAGAAGGTGTTGCTCCTCACCTCCTCTCTTGGCCAAGCCCCTCTGCCTTAGCCATAAGAAAATAACACTTACCCCTAAATCGATGCAATTGACAGGAAAAGTGTTGTGTTGGGAGCACTCTGGGGAGAACACAGAGAAGATTCACTGGGACATGGCTTGGACGGGAGGACTGGAGATTGGGGTAAAGTGGATAGGCGGGGTCATATTCCCTCGAATGAAGTAGGCTAAGGAATGACCTGACAGGTAATAAGAGGCATGGATGGGTTGGATAAGTCAGAATCTTTTTTTTTCCCCATGGTAGAGCGCTAACACCAAGAGGGCATCAGTGTGAGAAGTTTTAAAGGGATATGAGGAATTTTTTTAGATACAGAGAGTGATTGTTATCTAGAACATGTTGCCAGAGGAAGTGGTGAACTCAAACACGATCACTTCATTTAAGAGACATTTAGACACATACTTGAATAACCAAGGTTATAGGAGGATGCAGTTCTCATGTGGGCAGATTGAATCAGCGTGGGTGGGCAAAAAGGTCAGCACAGGCATGATGGGTTGAATGGCCTTCTTGGCATCTGGATCGACGCCTCCAATTAACCATATTTATGTTAGCTTGTTTAAAACTGACAGTGTTAGTCTTGGTGATAACTAGCATCTTGATAATCTCTGATCATTTACAATGAGTTCATCATTGTATAAGCAAGCAGTGAGTTAATAATCTTAGAGATAGTTTTGCTTTGTTAATCTCTCTGATAACCTATATTAGCCACAGTCTCTCTGAAACTACAGAGGTGCTAACAACTCAATATTGTGCTGGGGTTTGCTCGGTGTTAATTGCTGAGAGCACCAGGGCTGATTAAGTTCCAGCAACACACACAAAATGCTGGAGGAACTCCGCAGGCCAGGCAGCATCTATGGAAAAGAGTAAACAGTTGATGTTTCAGGCCGAGACCCTTCGTCAGGACTGGAGAAAAATATGAGGAGTCAGAGTAAGAAGGTGGGGGAGGGAAGGAAGAAACACAAGATGAGAGGTGAAACTGGGAGGGGGAGGGGGAGGGGTGAAGTAAAGAGCTGGGAAGCTGATTGGTGAAAGAGACACAGGGCTGGAGAATGGGGAGTCTGATGGAATAAGACAGAAGCCAAGGAGGAGCACCAGAGCGAGGTGATGGGCAGCCAAGGAGATAAGGTGAGAGAGGGAAATGGGGATGGAGAATAGTGAAGGGGGCGGGGCATTACCGGAAGTTTGAGAAATCGATGTTCATTCAATCAGGTTGGAGGCTACCCAGACAGAATACAACGTGTTGCTCCTCCAACCTGAGTGTGGCCTCATTGCGACAGTAGAGGAGGCTGTGGACTGACATATCGGAATGGGACTGGGAAGTGGAATTAAAAAGTGTGGCATTTCATTGTTCATTAGGGGTGTTAATCCATTGCAGGTCTTATCCTAAATATTAGTCAAACTGGGTAATCTGTTTGATGGTTGGTGGAACAAATTAGAATGTCGACAATAAATGTGGAATAGGATAAAAAGTGAAGTTAGAAGGAAAATCAGAAAAAGCATAAAAAAATCTGAGCAAATACTGAATGCTAATGGTTTAGATCTGAATGTGGGAGAAGTTTCGGCTGGGATTGGTCTGTGATTGGGTGTAAGTATCAAGTGGTGTTGGTCAATGAGTCTCAGGGTGTAAGAACCTGTGTAGTTTTCAAAATATGACAATATTAATATTAATGTTTCTTAAGCTCTCGGATCATTTGTAGGCAGTGAGTGTGTCATAGTTTTACAGCACAGAAATGAGGTATTTGGCCCATCACATCCATGCTGATCTTTATTGCCTGTCTACATCAATCCCATTTGCTCACATCAATTCTGCACCCTTCTGTGTCTTACCTATTTAAATACCGGTCAAAATGTCTTTTAAGCATAGGGATTGTATCCTATTCCACCACCTCCTCTGGTAATGAGTTCCAGATACTAACCACTCTGTGTGAAAAAGAAAACTTACCCTTCAGATCCCTTTGATACTCTTTTCCCTTACCTTAACCTATCCCTCCTTGTTTTTGATACCCTTACCATAAAAAGGGAATAAGGAAAAACAACAGGGGGAAAGATCTTTACTGTCTCCCCATCCTTGCCTCTCATAGTCTTATATACCAGCCTCGGGCGAGCTCTCATCCCTTTTAACTTCATGGAAGCCGAACCCAGACTGTGCAATATCTCTCCCCACTTGAGATAACATGCCAGTGTATCTCCTCTGCACTCTCTTCCAGTGCAATCACAGTTTCTCTATAATGTGGGGATCGTAACTGCACAGTAAGTGGGGCCGAACCAGTACCATGACTTCCCAGTAATGATGCCCTGTGCTCTGACCAGAGCAGGCAAGCACACCATGTGCCCTATCTACCTGTGAGGCCACTCTCAGGGAGTCGTGGGCAGACCCTGAGGTCTCTCTGCTTGTTACTATTCCCCCGGTGTCTCACCGTTTCCTGTACATGTCTTACCTGTGTTTGACTTGTGGTTTTGGTTACAGGCACAGTGTTCTGTGTGATCTGGGGAGTTTGATTACATTTGGGTCAGGGTGTGGAATGGATGGGGTGAGACTGCCACCTCTTGTACTGAATTGATCCCTGTCTCGGTTTCAGGGATTCGCTTCAACCAGGAGCTCATGCAGAAGTACCACCCATGTTTTTGGATAGAGGGAGAGTGGTCCTGCTGTCAACAGTCGGCCAAAAACGCCCCTGGATGCTGTGTTATCCAAGCGATGAATGCATGTAAGGGTCCCCTGCTTTTCAAAATCATGGCAGGTTCTGCCTCCTCCTCCTTACCTGCTGTCCCCGTGATTGACACAGTTTTATCCATGGAGTCAGGACCATACCGGTGGAAACAGGCCACTTGCACCACTGTGTCTACGGCCGACTGGTTGTCCCATCTGCCCACATTTAGCTGACCGCTCTCTAAACTCTCCTATCAGTGCGGCACTGAGGGAAGGCTGCACTGTGACAGCATGAAACGGGCCCTCCGGCCCATTGAGCCTGCATCGACTCTCGTCCACTATTTATCACTCATCTGACCCCCATGATGTTTTATTTTCATGAAGTTCCCCCCACCCCGATTCAACCTTTCACCTACCCACTCGGGGCAAGTCACAGCAGCCAATTAACCTACCAATAGGATGTGGGAGGGAGCAGGAGCAGCATCGAACCCTGGTCTCCAACACTCGGAGGCTGCTGCTCTGCCACTGTGTCCTGAAGCCGGATTAAGGCTGCTCAACAACCTGTAGAAGTGGGGCAGAGGGTGAAACCCAATGTCTCGGGAACCACTCTGGAAAGAATTCCTTCCCCGCCCCCCCCCGTGACATTAGGGCATTCACAGGAAACACCGAACCAGTCTGTGCACAGATGCTCCCACAAGGTTGAGAGCAGGAACTACTGGGGGAACTCCTCTGATTTTAATGTTATCAGTGCGGGGATCTACTATACAGAGGCAAAATGGGATTTTAAATGTAACAGGTTATTGAAGGAAACTCTCAGAGCTGCACTCTGTGACAGGGTGTGGTGTTCCCTCAGTAGAACCAAGGTCTCTTCCAGTGGGACTGCGCCCAGCTAACAGTTCACACTGGAGGGAAAGTCTTTTAAGGAAGGAAAGATATATTATAGTAATCCCAAGATATTTTGCTTGCAGTTCAGACATCTGGAACCTCCCGGCGTAAATCCAGGAAGCCCCTCCCACCAACCCCGAAGGAAGAACAGGTAAATGATTGCCCTCTGGAATTCCCTACAATTCTCTTTCTGCACACACCCTCTGGATTCCCCCTAATGTTTGACTTTTCTGCTGACACCGTATCCCCGACATACTGCCTCTCCACCCTGATCTCACCTTCTCTCTCCTCCCCACTGTCTGTAGCCTCCAACCGTTCTCTCAGGGGGTGCTCCTGCCCCTAGATCTCAGTACTACCAAGCCACTGCGGTGTGAGGTGTGAGTTAATCACCAAACCCTAGGTGTTTTGGAGAGTCCACTCAGGAGAGGTGATGACTCGCGCCCCCCCATCCCCCACTCCTGGGAAGATCTGGCGGGTCGGGGTGGGGGGAGTTTGGCTCCGTCCGGTCTAGCCGGGAGTGTGTGATGGTGTCCTGTCTAAAGTGGGCACCATTGATCAACAATACCCTGAACCCACAAATTCCCTGCACCTGGAGCGGGAGGGAGTAGGGGAGGCATGAAAGACTTGTGTGGGGCAGGAAGCCGGCAGCTCCAGAGAACAGTGGAGACAGGCCAGAGTTGCTCCCCCTGGGGCGAGGTTTGCACTCCTCTCCCCTCCCACCATCCTCCTGCTCCCTGTATCGGGTGTACCCTGCTTAACTAGACCCTTTAACCCCAGTCTCATCTCCCTCCCTCCCTGTAAATTGTACAGTTATTAGAAAGTAGTTATGAATATCTTAGTAAATAGAACCATAGAGCCATAGAACACTACAGCACAGAAAACAGGCCATTCGGCCCTTCTAGACTGTGCTGAAACTTTATTCCGCTAGTCCCATTGACCTGTACCCAGTCCATAACCCTTCAGACCTCTCGCATCCATGTACCTATCCGATTTATTCTTAAAACTTAAGAGTGAGCCCACATTTACCAGGTCAGATGGCAGCCCGTTCCACACTCCCACCACTCTCTGAGTGAAGAAGTTCCCCCTAATGTTCCCCCTAAACCTCTCCCCTTTCACCCTAAAGCCACGTCCTCTCGTATTTATCTCTCCTAATCTAAGTGGAAAGAGCCTACTCGCATTTTCTCTGTCTATACTCCTCATAATTTTGTAAACCACTACCAAATCTCCCCTCATTCTTCAATGCTTTTAAATAGATATTAAATGACTGATATCTTGGCTATTATCTGACTACTCAGTGGTAATTTGTATGGTTAATTTCTAATGGAGAATGAGGTAATGTTAGTTGACAATGATTAACCAGTGAGTGCTACTGACTTGATGATAATGTGGCCATGCTTCCTGCTTCCCCTCACAGGCAATGAGACAGGCACCCGCTCCACAGCCCACCTCAGTACCCAAGAAGGTGGTGGTGGCCCTGTATGACTACCAGATCATGAACCCCGAGGACCTACCCCTGCGCAAGGACGAGGAGTACTTTGTGCTCGACCACAGTGACCACAACTGGTGGCGGGCGCGAGACGCTCATGGGTGCGTGTGCTTCGGGCGCTGGGGTTGGGGACAACCGCGGGGCGGGGGAGCAGGTATTGGGCTCGGGAGGGACTGGTTAAAACCATCTGGGCAGCCCATAGGAAAGTGGTACCTGGGCCGGGTGGGTGATGTGCCATGCCCAGGAACACATTGGGAGCAACGTTCTCACGTTGAATTGTAGCGGGAAGGCTTAGCCTTTCCGCATCTCCCAGCTTACGTTCCCTGTGGCATCTTTTGCCTTTATGTCAAATAACAGAGTGTTGTTGATCTGAGCTCAGCAATAGGGAATAGCTGTGAGTGTGAATTGGAATTAGGTTTAATATCACTGGCATATGTCAAGAAACTTGTCTTGTTGTCTTGCAATACATAATAATTAAGACTATAAATTACAATAAGAAATATATATATATAGAAATTAAATTAAATGAGTAATGCAAAAAAGGGAAAAGAGGAAACAGAGAGGTTACAAGCATGCGTGCATGGTCCATTCAGAAATCTGATGATGAAAGGGAAGAAACTTTCCTGAAACATTGAGCGTGTGTCTTCAAGCTCCTGTACCCCCTCCTCATGATAGCAATGAGAAGAGGGCATGTCCTGGGTGATGGACGCTGCCTTTTTAAAGTATGACCTTTTGAAGACGTCCTCAATGCTGGGGAGGCAAGTGCTCATGATGGAGCGGGCAGACTTTGCATCGTTTGCACGTGTGCACATTTTGTATGTGTGCAGATCCGTAGATATTCTTGTGTTTGAGAGTGCACGTGGCTGTATTAGTGCGTACAGGAATGTGTGTGTGTAAATTTGTATCTGCAAATGTGTGCTAGAGTGTGTAAATCTTGAAAAGGCTGCTTTTGGTGAGCTCTGTTTCACCTCTGCCCCGTCTCTCGGCTGCTGCTGACCGGTCCGGTTGGGGGAAGTGTTTCACGGGGAGATGGGGAAGTGGATTCCAGGAGTCCAGGACCAGTGGGTTGGGAGGGAGGACTACAAGATGATTGAGGGGGAATGGATCAGAAGTGATCAAGGAGGGAATCACCGGGTGGGGAGTGCGATGATCCACTCTGACAAGTGGCTGGTGAGTTTGCTGTGGTGTTCATGGCAAGATGAGGAGTGGTTGAGCGAAACTGACCACTTGCTCTTTCTGTTCTGTTCTGTTCTGCAGGAGGGAAGGTTTCATCCCCAGTAACTACGTGGTGGAGTCTATAAACCAGCTGGAAACCTACGAGTACGTTGGTGCAGATGAGGTGCCCATTACACTGGGCCAGAGTCAGCGCACGGCGGTACCCCGGCACTACACTGTGCTTGTCCCCGTCTTCCAGACACCTGGGCCTGGTTTCTTCCTCAGCCATCTCCCCCCAGCCTCTCGGACTGTAACGTTCTCCCACAGTACAACCTTTCTGACTGTAACGTTCTACTACAGTACAGCCTCTCTGACTGTTCCATACCCCCACAGTACAGCCTCTCTGACTGTTCCATACCCCCACAGTACAGCCTCTCTGACTGTTCCATACCCCCACAGTACAGCCGCTCTGACTGTAACATTCTCCCACAGTACAGCCTCTCTAAGTGAACAGCTCACACCCACAGTACCAAGCCATGTCTCGGTCTGGATTCTGTGGCTGTGTCTCGAGAGGGCTGAATCCCGCAGTCCCATGACTCTGCCATGAATTCTTCAGCGGTGAAAGGTTCTGTACAGTAGCCCTGACTCTGGGATCGGCACACTTCCCACGGCAGGCCCCTATCTGAGCAGAAGCCGAGCCAATTCCTCACTCACTCTTTCCTAAGGGAATACCATGTGTAAATAGGGGCAGACGTGCAGGGTAGTATTGTGTGGGATGTGACCAGAAGCTTCATTCCTTCTTCCTTCGTTGCAGGTGGTACAACAAAGAAATCACAAGAAGTAAAGCAGAGCAACTTCTGAAGCAGGAGGTAACCTTTACCCCCCGTCCCTCTCCGGGCCACGCGCCAGTAGAGTTGAACAGCCGGTGAGGAGCGAGACAATGGGAAGCATTTGAGAAACAAGTGACACCCAGTTTACTGTCTGACCTTTCCAGGGCAGGATGCCAGAGGTCAGATCCCCTCTGTAGAGCCCTTCATGGGCCCTGCACAGGGTAAATCATCCCTCGTGATGCCACGGGACTGTGCAGAACCCGACAGGCTTTCCAGCGATCATGGTGCTGACCTTCGGCCCGAGGATTCGGTCTGTCTGGGCTGGGGCGGTGGGGGGGGGGGGGGCGGGGGAGGGGGGGTGGCACTCAGTGCAGCTTCTCAGAAACGACTGCAGTGTTGATGCTGAAGACCGGGTATGCCAGCCACGGCTGCTTGTGTCTGTATACCCGGTCAGGTATTGTTCCACATGTGATTGCTTTGAGCTCAGCTCACACTTCCCCGAGCCCCCTGCAGCTTCCCTAAATGAAGGTTATTTTCAGCCTGTGCTGTCAACAGCCTAGTTGCTCTTGTCCTGGTGCTGTGTATGCCATTGTAAACCTCAAAACACACCAGGAGTAGGCTTATTGTTTTGTGCACAAATTGATGCTCCAAGATACCCTTTGACTTGTCCAGGTCTTCATACTTTTAATAGAAAGGAGGCTTAATAACATACTTACAAAACCTCAGTTCTGCATTTACTAAAAGGACGTCAATATAAAATGTGGCATCATTGTTCTGGATGCCACTGTGGTGCACAGCAGTCCCAGGATGTCTCCAGAGAGACCTTGGACACCCTGTTCTCCTTCTCCAGATACACCGGAGCACGGATGTGTTCTCTGAAGTGAGTCAGGCCGTCAGCTCAAGCATAACCCTTCCTTGAGGGCCTGCTGCCTGGAGCTGTGACTAGCTAGGCCCAGGGGCAGACCGGTGAGGAGGTGCACCAACTAATCTGCCTTGTGTCAGTCAGCACAGTGATGCGTGCTTTCCTTTGTAGGGAAAGGAAGGTGCCTTTCTCCTCAGGAACTCCAGTCAACCCGGGAAGTACACAATGTCCGTGCTCAGCAAAGTATCAGGGTAGGTCAATCTGTTTTTACTTCTACTGTTCGACTATGTGGCAACTTTTCAGAGAGAAGAAGCAGCAGCAATGCCAGCCCACTCACAGGGGGACAGATTTATTACAGGAGATAAAGACCAAGGTACACCTGCTTCACGTTGCTCCTTGATGGAACTATAATGGGGATGTTGACTTGTGTTGTTGGTCAGTCAACTCAAAGGGTGAGGAAACGGCTGGTGCTGGAGAGCTTTGAAGATCATGATGAGACATTGCGTGCCTTTTGCACAGATACATTCACCACATGGCTTGTCTCATTTTACCTCAATTTGTATCATCACATGTTATTTTCTGAATCTGAATTGCATCCACCATCTCCCCAGAGAGTCTGTTACACTCTCTCAACATGGGGGAGTCAGGAACTTTGTGTCTTCTGATTCTGGTCCTTCGACCAGGGGTGTCACGGTCAACCCTATTGGAGTTATTAGACACAGATCCTCTCAGCCCTCTCTCCAGGGGGAGAATATGCTCTTCCTCTTAATAATGTCAGGAACTTGTCACACGTCCTTTAGCAACCCCTGCAGTTCTCTATTGTCCCTCCTTTCACTCACAGTTTACAGTGAGAAGATTCTTTTTGTTGTTTAATTCCTTCTCATGAGCAGGTCATAGGGTCACAGAGCTCTACAGCACAGAAACAGGTCCTTTGGCCCATCTATTTCATGCCTAGTCCTATTGACTGCATTTAAACCATAGCCCTCCATACCCCTCTCATCAATGTACCTATCCAAACTTCTCTTAAATGTTGAAATTGAACTTGCATCCTCTACTTCCACTGGCAATCCAAACTTCCTTTGAGTGAAGAAGTAACCCTCCCCTCATGTTCCCTTTAAACATTTCACATTCACCCTTAACCCATGACCTCTAGTTCTAATCACACCCAATTCTAGTGGGTGTGATTAAATCATGAGTGTAATTTGTCTCCTGACTTTGAGATAGCAGTTGTATGAATGGGTTTCAGTGATTAATTAAGGAGCTTAAGGTAAAGGAACCCTAAGGATATTTAATATGATAGGTTTCACACTACAGTTTCAGAGGGAGAAGCTAAGTATTACAGTTAAGCAAAGGTAACTACAGAGGCATGAGAAAGGAACTGGAAGGGGACTCAAGCAAAGATGACAGTAGTGTAGGGATGGCAGGAGTAGCTGGGAGTAAGCTGGAAAATGCAGGGTAAACTCATCCCAAAGAAGACATAGTCCAAAGGGAGGATGAGACAACTATGGCTGACCTGGACAGCGTAAAACCAAAGAAGATACAAAATACAATATTGCAAAAACTAGTGGAAAGTTAGAGCACTGGGAAGTTTTAAAGGCAACAGAAGACAACTGAAAAAGGGGAGAAAGGGTGAAATATGTAGGTAAGACTGCTAACAAAAGGGAATAGCAAACATTATTTTCTGGTACCTATAGAGTAAAACAGAGACAAGAATGGGCACGGACTGCTGGAAAACTATACTGTAGAAGTAGAAATGAGGAGCGGAGAAATTGCAGATGAACTGAATAAGTATTTTGCATCAGATTTCACTGCAGAAATCACCAGCAATGTGCCAGTAATTCAAGAGAGTCAGGAGGCAGAAGTGAGTGTACTCTATTATTCAGTAGAAGGTGCTTGGGAAGCTAAAAGATGTGAAGGTGGTTAGGTCATCAGGACCAGATGGAATACACTTCTGGGTTCTGACAGAAGATTATGGAGGCATGAGTAGAGATCGTTCAAGAATCACTAGAGTCCGGAAAGGTTTCAGAGGACTGGAAAATCACAAATGTCACTCCACTCTTTAGGAAGGAAGGGAGGCATAAGACAGGAAGTCATAGAGCAGTTAGCCTGACTTCAGTGGTTGAGAAGACTTTAGAGCCCATTATTAAGGATGAAATTTCTGGGTACTTGGAATCTAGTTCATAGTCAGAATGGTTTACTTAAGGGGAGATCGTGCCTGGCAAATCTGCTGGAATTCAGTGGATATTGTTTACGTGGATTGGTCGAAGGCTATTAACAACGTGTCATATGTAAAGCTGCTAAATAAGATAAGAGCCTATGCATTACAGGAAAGACCGCAGTGCGGGTAAAAGATTGGCTGACTGGCAGGAGGCAAAGCATGGGAATAAAGGGGGCCTATTTTGGCTGTCTGCTGGTGACTAGTGGTTTTCTGCGGGGAGTGGTGTTGAGACCACTCCTTTTTACATCATTTGTCAATAATTTAGATGATGGAACTGATGGCTTTGTGGCCAAGTCTGTGGACATACAAAGATACAAGTAGTGTTGAAAAAGCAGGGAGTCTGTGGAAGAACTTAGATTAAGAGAATGGGTAAAAAAAAAAAATGGCAGATGGACTACGGTGTAGCAAAGCATATGGTCATGCAATTTGGTAGAAGGAGCAAAGGTGTAGATTATTTTCTAAGTGGGGAGTGAATTCAGAAATCAGAGCTGCAAGGGGACTTGCAAGTCCTAGTGGAGGATTCCTGAAGGTTAACTTGCCACTTGAGTCAATAGTAAAGAAAGCAAATGCAATGCTAGCATTTATTTGGAAAGGACTACAACATAAGTGCAAGGAGGTAAGGCTGAGGCTTTAAAAGGCTAAATATCAGACCTCATTTGGATTACTGGGAACAGTTTTGTGCCCCTTATCTAAGGAAGGACATGCTGGCGTTGGAGAGGGTCCAGTGGTTTAAAGACTGATTTGGAGAATGACAGTGTTAATGTGTGAGGAATGCTTGATTGCTCTGGGTGTACTGACTGGAGTTTATAAGAATGAGGGGGAAGTCATTGAAACCTATTGAATGTTGAAAAGCCCAGATTGAGCGTATGTGGAGAGGACATTTCCCATAGTGGGAGAGTCTAGGACCAGAGGGCATAGCCCCAGAATAGAATTCAGGACAGAACGAGGAGGAATTTCTTTAGCAAGTGGTGGTGAATCCGTAGAATGCAATGCTGTAGATGGTGATGCAGGCCAAGTCATTTAAAACAGAGGTTGATAAGTTCTTCACTAGAAAGAGTGTCAAAGGTTATGGGGAGAAGGCAAGAATTTGGGAATGAAAGGGAATTATAAATCAGCCACAAATGAATGGAGGAACAGACTGAATGGGCTGAATGGCCTACTTCTGGTCTTATGTTTATGGTCTCATGATCCCAGAAACATTGATATCAATTGGAAGCAAGGGCAGCAGACCCATGGCACACAATGCAGAGGATAGTATCTGATGAGGGAATCATCTCAGCTCCATTACGGTGCCATGGGAACTATTTTGGGCAGATAAAGGCCCATCCATCTTCAACAGCTTCAGCAACTTGTGCAGAGGTAGGCATATCAGGAGCTACCCTGTTCTGCTTGTCATGTGCAAACAATGTTCTTGCACGGATGGATTTCTGCATGTGAGCATCTCCAACCATAGAATCTGTGCCTAGCACTGACACTCAAAAGCATCCCCCCACCCCCACCCCCCGACCAACAATGTCCAGGCCCAGGGAGGGTTACTACTGACCAAAATGTAGCAAGATTGTCAGTGTAATTTGTGTGGTTACAGTGGTAGTACATTATTCTCTAGGCTCATAGGCGAGGTAAAGATTCAGTGTCACTTGTCTCCTCTATCTACGACATCTATAAGCCTGGTTATAATACAATAGTACCCACTTGCTCGCTGTCTGTGCAGCTCCCTCATTTTCATAAAGGGTCAATGCTTACAGTCTTTTTCCCAGGGATCTGGAAAGCATAGATTTCTAGATGAGAGGGAAAAGATTTAATAGGAACCTGAGGGGCAACATTACTTTTCTTTCATTATTTTTATTATTAATTTCTACATAAAGAATACAGAGTACAAGAAGTATATAAGTCAAAAAAAATCAATACATATTTGAATCACACTTGCAACTTAATTACTCTGTATTCATGTAAATTAAATTAAATCATAATATTGAAATATGATAATGTTATTATTATACAGAAAAGAAAATCTAAACCCACTACCAAGATCGAAGATGCTTGGTAAAGAAAGAAAGAAGGGAAAAAATCCTTATCATATAGTGAAATATGTTATTAGCCAACATCTGTACTTTAACAACAAATCAAAGATTTTGTAAATAGTTCAAAAATGGTCCCCACAATGTGTGGAAGTCTTGGCTAGATTCAGAAATTGAACAATGGATCTTCTCTAAATTTAAACATAACATCACGTAACCATTGAGCGTGAGTAGGCGGAGCGACATCCTTCCATTTAAGCAAGAGTGTCCTCCTAGCTATAAGAGAAATAAAAGCAGATGTCTCCAGAATAATATTTTTTTCTCCAACAATACTGAATAAAGCAGTCAAAGGGTTAGGCTTAAAATTTACTTTGAAAAGTATGGAGAAAATTTGAAATAATTCCTTCCAGTATTTCCCAAGACTTGGACATGTCCAAACATATGAATTAGTGAAGTTTCTCCACTATTACATCTATCAGAAAAGGGAGATATATCCGAATAAAAACGAGATAAGCTATGTGGTCACATGGGCCCTATGGACCACTTTAAATTGTAAGAGAGAGTGGAGGGCACATAACGATGAAGTGTTAACCAGTTTTAAAATTTCATTCCAAGTTTCCTCAGAAATTGAAGTCTGTGAAGCTTATTCCCAAAGATTTTTAATTTTGTCTAAAGGAGCATTTGTCATTCCCAGCAACATACCATATATATTAGTCGACGTTTCAGGCCGAGACCCTTCGTCCTGACGAAGGGTCTCGGCCTGAAACGTCGACTGTACCGCTTCCTAGAGATGCTGCCTGGCCTGCTGTGTTCACCAGCAACTTTGATGTGTGTTGCTTGAATTTCCAGCATCTGCAGAATTCCTGTTGTTTACCATAAATATTAGATATTGAACCATAATAAAAAGGTTTCAAATTAAAAATTACATCTAATAAGTTCTTATTGGGACTTTTAGGAAATGTATATAATTGAGATCGCAGGAAGTCTCTAATTTGTAGATATCGAAAAAAGTGGGTTTTTGGTAAGCTATACTTAGCTGACAATTGCTCAGACAAAAAGAGACCTCCTCCAACAAACAAATCCTGGAAGCATTTAAAACCCAATCTATCCCATTCTTTAAAAACCAGATCGGTCATAGAGGGTTTAAAAAATAATTAGAGAAAGTGGGACTAGAAAGAGAAAATCTCAATAAACCAAAAATATTTTCTGAATTGTACCCAGATCCTCAAAGCACAGTATGTTTAACTACCAAATTGTCAGTTAGTTTACTTAAAGATAAAGGAAGTGAGGATCCAAGAAGAGAAATGATGGAAAATTTATTAACAGAGTGAGCTTCTAAAGAAACCCATGCCGGACAGTCCTCACGGTTAATATAATATGACCAAAATGTAAGGTTTTGTATATTGACAGCCCAGTAATAAAACCTAAAACTGGGTAGGGGCAACTTTTTAAACTCAAAGTGTGCTGCGAGTATGGAATGAGCTATCAGAGGCAGGTACATTAACCATATTTAAAAAGCATTTTGACAGGTACCTGGATAAGAGAGGCTTGGAGGGATATGACCAAATGTGGGCACAGGAGACTAGCTGAGATGGTATTCTTGGTCTAACTGCATTAGTTGGGTTGAAGCCCCTGTTTCTGTGCTCAATGACTCTATGACACTCTGTGATTTACCAGTAAAAAGCTTCCAGTTTGCAGACCCTCCAGCACCTGAACAGTTTTTATTCCACTGACTGCAGTGGATTTATTGGTCATCACTCACAAAATACACTGTAGCAACCATCAAAGATGACTCTGGCGTATCTGCCGTCACCAGAGGAACAAGGGGAGCAGGTACAATAGAGACATCAGCTCTTCTATCCCAGGACCAGGGGGATCAGGTACAATAGAGACATCAGCTCTTCTATCCCGGGACCAGGGGGATCAGGTACAATAGAGACAGCAGCTCTTCTATCCCAGGATCAGGGGGATCAGGTACAATAGAGACATCAGCTCTTCTATCCTGGGACCAGGGGGATCAGGTACAATAGAGACATCAGCTCTTCTATCCTGGGTCCAGAGGGATCAGGTACAACAGAGACAGCAGCTCTTCCATTCCAGGCACATAAGCTCCTGATGAATATAAACACAGGGTTTGCTCATCCCTCAGGGGCCCAAGTAACAAATCTCTACACAGACCATCAGAGCACTGCCACTTCTTGAAGGCCAATTGTTTCAGCCTTGGCAGCTACAATTGGGTTCTTGGTATGAATAAAAGGAAACCATAGCTTCTATACTTCTGCCTCCAACTCACTTAGATACCAGCCTACGTCTCCACCCCCTTCCCAATCCGATTTTACCATCAAATGTAAATAAGATGTAGCTAGTGCAAAGGCTATTTGCATCAAATGAAAGAGCCTGTGTTCTGACAATGGAGATATATTTTCCTTTGCCAGGGTCTTTGCATACTGGATTCAATGTGGTTACAGCAGGAGGCTCAGTACTGGAGAGCATTTGCCTAGGGTGAAAAGCATAACAAATCAGCCACTATTCTACAAATATTCTTCACCCATATTGCACCCAGCGTGAATTCCACAGTGCTGGAAAGAACAGTTCCTTGTGGGGTGGCCACAGTCATTGTCCCCGTACTTCCATCCTGCTCAGTAGCACAATTAACATCAGCGCTGTAAATTTAGTTCAAAACCAAAGTCAAGTCGATTGTTATATGCAGGAAATAAGGTTGAAAGAGCACAGAAATAATTTACAAGGATGTTGCCGGGTCTGGAGGACACGACTTGTCAGGAAAGATTGAACAGGTTAGGACTTTATTTTGTGGAATGTTGAAGATTGAGGGAAGATTTGATAGAGGTATACAAGATTATGAGAGGTATCGATAGGGTAAATGCAAGCAGGCTTTTTCCACTGAGGTTGGGGGAACTACAACTGGAGGTCATGGGTTAAGGGTGAAAGGTGAAAAATTTAAGGGGAACGTGAGGAGAAACTTCTTCACTCAGAGTGTCGTGAGAGTGTAAGTGGTATATGCAAGCTCAACTTCAACATTTAAGAGAAGTTTGGATAGGTACATGGATGGTAGGGGTATGGAGGGCTATGGTCCTGGTAGAGCTCAATGGGAGTAGGCAGTTTTAATGGTTCGGCATGGACTAGATGGGCTGAATGGCCTGTTGCTGTTCTGTACTTGTCTATGACTCTAAGTACAATGTAAAACTTTCAGCAGCATCGCAGGCACCTGTCATCAAAGATACAACGTTCACAAGAAAATCATAAATTAATGTACAAAATTATCCGAAGAACACAATTATAACAAAAGGGAAACACAAAGTCCCTTGTCGTACAGTGTCCAAAGTGGTCAGAGTGTTCCAATACTGAGGTAGTGATTCGGGTTGTGCAAGCAGGCACAACTGAATGGTTGAAGGGAACTTGAATCTGCTGGCAAGGGACTTGAAGCTTCTGTACGTTCTCCTCAACAGTAGCTGCAAAAAGACGGCATTGCCCCCACAGCGAGGATTATTGACGTTAGATGTTGCTGTCTTGAGGCAGTGCCTCATGTGGATGAGGAGGGATGTGCCCGTGATGGACTGGACTCACTCCACGAAGCTCTGCAGTTTGCTATGTTTCTGCACATTCAAATTGCCTCACTATTAATGATGCAACCAGTCAGGATACCCCCAGTTTTACAGCAAACCACAAGTGTTCACACCTCTGTGAAAAGAACAACAATTTGTTTTTTTTATTATTCAAGGCTAGATATGATCCCTCCAGCTCTGTGCTTGCTGAAGTGTGTGAGCATATCCTGAAACTGTTGTTTTGAACATGCCGTAACACACAGGCAGCCAGTGCCAGCTGGAGCCAGGTTTAAAGTGAAGGGGGTGGCGGGGGATGTGAGAGAGACCTGGGGAACAGCTTCTTTCACACAGTGGGTGCTGAGTACATGAAACAAGTAGCAAAGGCTGGTACAAAGCAGCATTTCAAAGATACTTGGAGAGTAACATAGATAGGAGAAGTTTAAAAGGATATGGGACAAACATAGGCAAATGTGTGGTTTGAAGTGAGCTGAGAGAGACGTTGGTAGGGTGGGTACAATTACAATAATATAAAGGTATTTGGACAGTAACACGGATAGGAAAGGTTTAGAAGAACATGGGGCAGACCACGGGTGATGGGACTAGCTCAGTTAGTCAACTTGATTGGCGTCGATGGGTTTGGCTTCAGGACCTGTTTCAGGGCTCTGTAGATCTGTGACTGTGCTCTAACCAGACCAGGTGATGACTTCTGACCAAGTCTGGGTGGTGGACAGGTCACATGAGAAACAGCAGCTGGTAGACCGTGGCTTGTGCTTCAGCTGCAGCGTGCCAACGATGCTGGGATTGGCACTGATCAAGTTCATGTGGCAGATGGAGACCAGTTCTCCTCAATACTGATATCTCCATCCTATCAACATACCCCTCCATCACTATCACCCACGCCCTTCTCCTGAGCGAATCCAGATAAGGAGTATTCATTCAGGACCTTCCCGTATCCTCTGGCTGCGTGCAAAGATTACACTTTGTACTAAGGAGATCATTCTTTCCCTATCTACTGTCTTGCTCCTAAGATAGATAAGAAGAGTTTTGGATATAACCAGCCAGAGGAGTTTCATTAGCCTCTGACTTTCCCTGTTTAACACACTGCTCCACTGTCCATATTCCTCAGGGTTATTACAATGGCTCTGGTGTCATCTTTACATCAACAGTGGAAGGAGGGAGATAGAAGAGACTGTAGATGCTGGAATCTGGAGTGAAAAAACAAGATGGTGGAGGAACTCAGGGGGTCAGGAGTATCTATGAAGGGAAATGGATATAACAGGAGATATATCAGGCTGAGATTCATCATCAGGACTGAAAGATTGAGGGGAGAGAGCCAACAGGAAAAGATGAGGGGAAGGGGTGGAGTAAGAGACAGCAGGCGATAACGACAAGAGCTGGCTGGTGATAGGTGGAGGCAACACAGAGCTAAAGATGATGGAATCTCATGAGGGAGGTGGGGAGGGCGGAGGAGAGGGGAAGTAGTGAGACGAGTGTGTGGGTGATGGGCAGAGGGAGAGGGTGGATGAGGGGAAAGAAATGGATGTGGGCTAGGGCAAACTCGGTAGATGAGGAGGTGATAGACAAAGGGGGAGTGAAATCAGCTCACCAGAAACTGGAGAATTCACTGTGTACACCTTTGGGTTGTAGACTACTCAGGCAGAAGATGAGATCCTGTTCCTTGAGTTTGTGTTCAGCCTCAGCAGAGGCAGCTGAGGACAGATTCCCTTCTCTGAAGGACGTTGGAAAATCAGATGGGTTTTATTCCAGTCAGTGTATCGTGAGGGCGCTGCTGGTGATTGCAGTTTTCAAAAACCAGCTACTGTCATGGGATTTGAATTTACATCTTTGGATTAGCCACCCAGCGACACAAGCAGTGTGCCGATCAGAGAAAGTGCTTAGTGAAGTGATGTGTAGTCAGAGGTGGCGGAAAAGCATGTGAGATTTTGGGTTTCTGTCAATTCATCGCGTGACCATCTGTACCCGATGGTGAGGACTAGGAGTTTGTTTACTTACTGATTGAGATACAACGTGGAACTTGCCCTTCCAGCCCTTCGAGCCATGCTGCCCAGCAACCCTCAATTTAACCCCAGCCTAATCACGGGACAATTTACAATGGTCCATTAACCCACTAACCGGTACGCCCTCGGACTGTGGGAAGAGACCAGAGCACCCGGAGGAAACCCACGCATCTCCGTGGGGAGGACGTACAGACTTCTTACAGATGACACTGTCAGAATTGAACTCTGAATTCTGACACTCTGAGCTGTAGTAACATTGTGCTACCATGGCAACCAAGTTGGAGGGTAATGGAAGAATGGTGGGGTTGAGTGAGGAGATAGAGACTGGGAGGAACCTTCAGTAGGCAGAGTGATTGAAGAACGGGAATGCTGTCGAATCACTGTAGGCTTTGTGGGCTGCTGTTCCTCAGCTTGCAGAGCACCACAAGCAAAGTCATAAAGCAAGAGGTTGTTTGTGAGGCTGCTAATTTGGGACATCCTGTGCACAGATGTCAGTCTCGGGTTCCGCTCAACTAGGCCAACTGCACCTTGCTCTTGGCATCTTCCTGCGGCAGAGAGGCAGCAGACCATGAAAAAGGGGGAAGTGGAACCATGAACTAGTGCTGAATTTCACTGTGAAACATCCACTGCCAGCGGCAGATTTACATTGTAAATTAACGACCCACAACTCGCTGGCTTTACGTGTGATCCCCCATGATACTGGGTGACGGGCACACCACATTTTGTACTGGAAACACTCAAAATGCTGAAGGAATTCAGCAAGTCAGGCAGCATCTACAGAGAGGAATAAACAGTTAACGTTTCAAGCCAAGATGCATCATCATTTTGAGAATCCAGAGAATCTCTGGTGTTTACACCGACAATGGAACAAAGAGCTTGTAGTTGGACATCAGAAGGGGCATGTATCAATGTTTCTGTCCTGGAATTCCCCTTGTACCCTTCTCCACACCAACAAACCCCAGAGGTCTCACTGATTCCAGGCTCTGACCCCCAAGTATTGGGTGAGAGCTGAAATGCTTCTCTTGTGAAATAAACTGCATTTGCCGAACACTCAGAACTAGCTGCAGCAGAGTCAGGTTTCCGCAAGCATTAATAACCATTTGATTTACATAATCAAACCAATGGTGACTGGTTTTAAATAGCATCAAAATTTCCCTTCTGCACCAGCTCTCCTTGAGTACGGAGAAAAAAATCATCGAGTGCTTTTGGAAAGTGTCCTTCCCATTCTAACCATCTCCCAAGGCTGCTCAGAGCTGGGGAGCCTGCTCGGATAGGCACCCACAGATGGGAACCAGCTCTAGTTATGGGATAAACTTAGGCACCAGTATGTAGCAGAACACCTCTCCAGATGTTGTTTCTCTGTACTTTTCTTCTTCACATACTAATGACACACAGCTGGCCACTGATGTACTGGCATCTGCACTGGACTTCAAGGTGAGCAGTCCCGGGTTCGAACCTGGCTACCTTATAACTCTCAAGAGCTCTCTCTGATTCTTGCTTCTTAAATCTTAAGTATGCTTCCTTCTTCCTTTTTACTAGATGTTCCAATGTTTTTGGCCACCATAGATCCTTCCCCTGCTTCAATGGGGCAACCTATTTCAAACTCTATGCAAGTGCTCCCTAAACAATCTCACATTTCTGATGTGCATCTCCCTGAGTATATCTGTTCCCAATTTACGCTCTCAAATTTCTGCCTAATAGCATCATAGTTCACCCTCACCCAATTAAATACTTGCCCACACAAAATGCTGGAGGAACTCGGTGAGCCAGGCAGCATCTATGGAAAAGAATAAAGTGCTTGGGCTGAGACCCTTCATCAGCACTGATCTGTTGAGTTCCTCCAGCACTTTGTGTGTGTGTTGTCTTGGATTTCCAGCATCTGCAGATTTCCTCCTTTTTGTAAATACTTTTGTGTACCATCTGCTCCTGTCCCTGGCCAAGGCTATGCTAAAGGTCAGGGAGATGTGGTCATTGTCTCTGAAATGCTCACCCACTGAGAAATCTCTCACCTGACCAGGTCCATTGCCTAGTACTAGATCCAGTATGACCTCTCCTCTAGATGACCTGTCCACATATTGTGACACATCAAAGAAGTGCTGACCCATCAAAACCTTTGGCACTAAGAAGGCACCAATCAATATTAGGGGAGCTGAGGTCACCTATGGCAACAACCCTGCTATTTTTGCACCTTTCCAAAATATGCCCCCTGGTTTGCTCCTCATTGTCTTTGTTGCTATTGGTGATGGAGCTGGGGGTGGTGGTGGTGAAGTCTATAGAATACCCCAATAGAGTGATTGCTCCCTTGCTATTTCTGTCTTACACCCACATGAACTCAGTATGCCATCCCTCCAGGATGTCCTCCCTTTCTGCAGCTATGATATTGTCCCTGATTTTTGTGCAGGTAGTATGCATTGCAGCCACTATTCACAGGCAAAAGTTCAAAGTACATTTATTATCACAGCATGTATACAAGGTGTTCGTCTAGTGATTTGAAGGTTGCTAGTTCGAGCCTTGGACAACATCGGTGGCGTGGAGAGGGGAGACCTGCAGCATGAGCAACTGCCAGTCTTCCATACAACCTTGCCCACACCTGTGCCCTGGAAACCTTCCAAGGTGCAAGTCCATGGTTTCACAAGACTAATGGATGCCTATATAACATATACATTATACAACCTTGAGATTCATCTCCTTACAGGCAGGCACAAAACAAAGAAACCCCAAAGATCGGGTGTTGATCATTATTCCGGATAACTTTGTAAGATGAACGTGTTGGGGGAATGTGTGGAGAATAAATCAGTCCACGTAGGATGAGGGTAAATGTTCCCATGCTGTACCTGCCTACAACTGTATGACTTTGGTTTCCAGATAAGGGTGAAGTATCCATCACTTTCCTCTACTTGCTGTGGATCAGGTGAAATTCTGTGTTACTGAGCACTGATACTGGCCTTCTCTCCATGTTCTTCTTTGCCACCAGGGATCAGAGCGGTAAAGTCAAACACTACACAGTGTGTGTGACACCCAACAACCAGTACTACCTTGCAGAGAAACACACGTTCAACACAATTCCCGAGCTGATCAACTACCACCAGCACAATGCAGCAGGTACAGTCAATGATAGACCTCCCCGACTGCCCCGTGCAGCTCAGTACTGATAGTGTGTTTTCCAGAGGGTAATATTCAGAATCAGAATCAGGTTTATTATCATTGGAATTTGTTGTTTTGTGACAGCAGGATAGTGTTATGCATAAAAATGTTATAAGTTTGTTTATGAAAAGTTAGTGCAAAAACAGAGCAAAATGGTGGGGTAATGTTCATGAGTTCAAGGACCATTCAGGGATCTGATGGCAGAGAGGAAGGGGCTTTTCCTAAAATGTTGAGTGTGCATCTTCAGGCTTTTGTACCTCCTTCCTGCTGGTAGTAAAGAGAAGTTGTCATGACCTGGGTGGGACTCCTTAATGATGAATGCTGCCTTTTTGAGGCATCAATGTGAAGATGTCCTTAGTAAAGGGGAGACTAGTGCCCATGGTGAAACCAGCTGAGTTTACAACCCTCTGGTATGTGTTCTCCTGACTTCTCCTTCCTGAAGTTCACAAGTCAATTCCTCGTTCTTACTGACGTTGAGTGCAATGTTGTTGTTGTGACGCAACTCAACCAGCTTCCCTATCTCACTCCTCAGCATTGGCTGAGTCAGCACCAGCAGCCTTCTCTCCTGAGGCTGCAGGTTGGAGGATTAAGTATAGCAACATGTGAGAGGCAGAGACAGGGTGGACAGTGAGGGTCTTTTTCACAGGGTTGGAATGCCAAATACTAGAGGCCACAGCTTTGAGGTGAGGAGATTTACAAGGCAAGTTGTTTATACAGGGAGGGGAGGGTGCCTGGAATGTGCTGACAGCGGAGGTGATTGGCCCAAAAGTGCTCCATGTTGTCCCAGCAAGGCTGGCTGAAGTGCACTGTTGAGTGCTGAATCTGGGGATCTCTGCTGTCTGCTCTTGATGGAAACATTGCTCCTAGCAACATTTGATGAATGCACTGTTTTGTTGGTCCACTGCAGGTCTTGTTACGAGGTTACGTCACCCTGTATCCTGGCAGACGAAAAAGGCCCCTTTGACAGCAGGATTTGGTTATGGTAAGACTCTGTTTTCATGCTTCAAATTTTCCCCAGAATTCTATATAATCCACAACACAGGCTCAGGCTATTTGGTACCTATCCTTCATTCAGTCTCCTTATCGTTCTTTGTATTAATCCCACCAGTGTTGTTGTTCAGAAACACAACACTTCATTCCCTTCTCAGCCAATCAGTGATGGGCAATGAATGAGCAGTGGAATGAAGGATTCCGGCAGGAGTTGTATTTGGACCCCGCTAGCAGCTGGGAGCCATGGAATAGCAGAATTCGACATGCATACATTTGAAAGATAAATAACAAGACCAAAATGGCTTAAATTGGGGTGTCCTCGACATTAGCAAATTCATTGTGTTGAACTGGAAATTCCTGGAATGTGTCCATAGATTATACCGCAGATCAAGGTCATTTAGATCGCCACGTTCACGCCAACCATCAAAGACCCAGCTAAACTAATCCCATTTACCAGGACTTGGTCCATCGCCTTCAGCATTAGCAGATTCAGATATTGCTTAATTATTGTGAGAGTCATTGCCTCCACCACCCCTTGTAACACTGTGTTCCATTTCCAACCACACTTTGGGGAAATAATGTTCTTAGGGTCTCCTCTGAATCTCTTATTCCTCACCTTAAGGTTTTTCCCTCTAGCTGTAGGCCATTTGTAGATGTAATTCTTACTTCCCTAAATTATTGTGTGTTATATGTGTGTTACGTGTACTGCAGTGGTTTACACCCTGGTCTGGAGAAACATTGTCTTATTTGACGTGATACATGTATATTGTTAAATGGCAGTAAACTTGAATTGACTTGACTTGACATCTCAGTTACGGGTAAAGGTTTCTACTGCATTTATCCCTTTCGTGGTTTTGTGGAAGCCTATGAGATCCCTTCTAGCTTCCTGCACTCAAGGAAAACAAACATTTGATATCATTTCCATAAAAAATATCCCAGCATCAACCAGGAGTCAGTCTGCATCAGGTTTAGTCTTTGGAAGTGGATTAGAACTGTAACGACGTTTTGGTGTATGAATGTTTATCTGAAAGGGACCATTATTATAGAATATATTGCATGCATTTGCTGGTTGCCGTACTTTAAGAAGGATCTGGCTGGAGAGAGTGCAGAGGAGATTCACCAGGAGAAGAAAGTGTTTGAAAGGGGATCTGCAGGGTAAGTTATTTTACACAGAGCAACGTTAATATTTGGGACATGCTGCTGACGGAGGTGGTGGAATCAGATACAATTACTGTGTTTAAGAAACATTAAGACAGATATCTTCCACTAACCCCGTCCCCGGGAAGCCAGTGTGTCCTTTCTATTCTAATGACTGCCACATCAATTTCAGGATCATTAAGCAAAGTCAAATTTACTTATTGCGAACATGAGGAAGTCTGCAGATGCTGGAAATCCAAAGCAACACCCACAGAACACTTTGATCTCAGCCGGTCAGGCAGCATCCATGGAAGTGATGTTTCAAGCCGAGACTTTTCTTCAGCGGCATTTCTTTGTGCTACCTAGTCTTGGTTTTCTTCTGACTTGTAATCAAAATACCCTCCTTGTCCAGCCCCACTTGAAGGAACGCTCCTAAATTCACACCATTTGCTAGCCTTACTAATCTTAAAACTAACACAGTTCTGAATTTTAATAAAGTGTAAAACCACAAAGAAAATGAAGCATGTATGACTATAATAATGAAAATATATTATAATCCCTTTAGTTGCACATACAATTTCTTGTGAACAGCTTTAGTAAGTTTCCTCAGTTCTTGCTGAACTATCCGCCACCAGCGTTCTAAAATTCCTGCATTTTTGCAAAACCAGTAGTTAAAAAATAAAGTTAACTTTTATCAGTGTTTGGAACCATTGTGCTGGGGAAGATTGAGACTGATAGGGTCAGGCATTCTTCTTTTTGAAAATCCATAATAAAGTTTTGCATTAGGATTGAGAATTGTGGCATTGCCTCTGCAGTGGTGTCTTTGGCAAATGCAGTTCTGTAGGATCTGGTGCAACGTTTAACTCGCAAACCGAGTTCGATGCTTGCAGAAAGCATGCCATTGACACATTAGCTGAGATCCATGGTGGTTTATTGTGCTGGTAGGCAGCTGCAAATCTCCCAGTTCCTTGTGAAACCCAGAATGCGGAGGAGAAAACTCACGACAACCAGCAAGGGTTCAAGGACAGGGCAAATACCATGCTTGTGGGAAGAGGAGGCCCAGATCAAACGAGCTGCAAAGTCCAACTTGCCTGCTGATTTTGATTAGACATTACCCTTCATTTAGTGGATATGCGACCTAGCACAAGCACAGACAGTGAATTGAAAAACCCCAGTGGCAGGGTATCATGGACAAAGAAAGATGACATGTTGATATTAGCATGGTCTACCCAGTGCGGCCACATGGAGCCTGCTCTGCTGTTTGCTTCTGAAGTGAAGTTTCTTGTGAGAAGTTTTGAGATGTTAGGCCTCAGCAAGAGGAGGTGTGAAATCAGCTTCGGCTGTGGGCAGAGTTCTATTTTAGTCACTTACTCTGCTCATAATTGTCGTCACATCATGCAACTATCCTAATAAATAATTGATTCTTTGCATTTTTATGAGAATGAGCCCCATGTTTAGTCTTTGAAAATGCAATCTTCATCCATATTGCAGAGAATTCAGTTGCCTGCATATATTGTAGAAAATTTCATCCCTGTGGATACAATAGAGCAGTGATTCTGAACCGTTTTTTGGCCTTAGGAGCTCTTCTCAGGTTCCAGGGCCCCCCTTCAAACAGGGATACACCATGAACAGATAGAGAGAAAATCATTTATTATTGAACACCACGAAAACTTGAACATTCCGACATACTGGACAAAATTTAAGAAAAGACTGTATGAAATTAAACATCTATCAGGCCTAATGCAATCCTAGACCTTGGTGCTTTTCTGCAAGTTTCATGGTATCGGGTTCCAAATTAGACAATGACAGTCGGAGATCACCTCTTGCTGTGATACCAATTCTGTTCCTGGATTTTGTCAAGGAACTACCTTGCAGAATCGGCTCTCAACCAAATATGTTGAGGGAAAGGCAATAAAAAATCTTTGGGCTTTTTCCCACAGAGTTGTAAATTTATTTGGCAGATCACGCTTGATCCAAAAATATTTTTGAAACTGACTGAACTGACGATGTGCAGTTATATCACTCTGAAGAGCAATCAAACTCTCTTGAATTTCTGCCTCAACTTGGGTGGGTTGTACTTCACCCAGAGCCATGGATTTTTTTCCCTGGTGACTTCATATGTAGTAATAAACACTTTTCACAACCTACCTTAACGTATAATATATCCAACACATATACTTCAAAGTTACTAGGCTAAAAAAGGCCTAGCAAGACACGCTGATCTTCGGAGAATGAAGTATGGAGATAATGGATGTGCGAACCCTTGACTGAATACGTTGACCCGGTGCAGTCTGATTTGTGACTGACAATGAAGTGAGGTTGTATGGGAGGAGCTTAAGCAATGAATTTACCAGGAGTGCCAAATTCAAACGGTGTGTTGGAAAGATATTATAAATAGGAGGGAAACTATTGACTCCAATGAAAGTTGCTGCTTGGGTATTTCATCAGTTCAGTTACCAGGGCCCCCATAAACCCTTGGGGCTCCACTTCTCACAGTTTTCAGTCAGTGGCTCCCTTCAAATATGCCAGGGCCCCCACTGAGAATGGCTGCTATAGAGAATCTCATGTCTCTGGATATTGTAGAACACCTCATCCCATGGATATTGTAGAGAACCTCATCCCATGGATATTGTAGAGAACCTCATCCCCGTGGATATTGTAGAGAATCTCATCCCGTGGATATTGTAGAGAATCTCATCCCTGTGGATATTGTAGAGAATCTCATCCCATGGATATTGTAGAGAACCTCATCCCCGTGGATATTGCAGAGAATATTATCCCCGTGGATAGTGTAGAGAATCTCATCCCCGTGGATATTGTAGAGAACCTCATCCCCGTGGACATTGTAGAGAATCTCATCCCATGGATATTGTAGAGAATCTCATCCCATGGATATTGTAGAGAACCTCATCCCCGTGGATATTGTACAGAATCTCATCCCGTGGATATTGTAGAGAACCTCATCCCATGGATATTGTAGAGAACCTCATCCCCGTGGATATTGTAGAGAATCTCATCCCCGTGGATAGTGTAGAGAATCTCATCCCCCTGGATATTGTAGAGAATCTCATCCCCGTGGACATTGTAGAGAATCTCATCCCCGTGGATAGTGTAGAGAATCTCATCCCCCTGGATATTGTAGAGAACCTCATCCCATGGATATTGTAGAGAACCTCATCCCCGTGGATATTGTAGAGAATCTCATCCCTGTGGATATTGTAGAGAATCTCATCCCCGTGGATAGTGTAGAGAATCTCATCCCTGTGGATATTGTAGAGAATCTCATCCCATGGATATTGTAGGGAATCTCATCCCCGTGGATATTGTAGACATCCTCATCCCCGTGGATATTGTAGAGAACCTCATCCCCGTGGATATTGTAGGGAATCTCATCCCCGTGGATATTGTAGGGAATCTCATCCCCGTGGATATTGTAGGGAATCTCATCCCCGTGGATATTGTAGGGAACCTCATCCCCGTGAATATTGCAGGGAACCTCATCCCCGTGGATAGTGCAGAGAATCTCATTCCCGTGGATAGTGCAGAGAACCTCATCCCCGTGGATAGTGCAGAGAACCTCATCCCCGTGGATATTGTAGAGAATCTCATCCCCGTGGATATTGTAGAGAATCTCATCCCCGTGGATAGTGTAGAGAATCTCATCCCGTGGATATTGTAGAGAATCTCATCCCCGTGGATAGTGTAGAGAATCTCATCCCCGTGGATATTGTAGAGAATCTCATCCCTGTGGATATTGTAGGGAATCTCATCGCATGGATATTGTAGAGAATCTCATCCCATGGATATTGTAGAGAATCTCATCCCCGTGGATATTGTAGAGAATCTCATCCCGTGGATATTGTAGGGAATCTCATCCCCGTGGATATTATAGAGAACCTCATCCCCGTGGATATTGTAGAGAATCTCATCCCGTGGATATTGTAGAGAATCTCATCCCGTGGATATTGTAGGGAATCTCATCCCCGTGGATATTGTAGAGAATCTCATCCCCGTGGATATTGTAGAGAATCTCATCCCATGGATGTTGTAGGGAATCTCATCCCCGTGGATATTGTAGAGAATCTCATCCCATGGATATTGTAGAGAATCTCATCCCCGTGGATATTGTAGGCAATAGGAATCCCAGTATATTTTGTAGGAAATAATAGTTTCTGTGAATACGGTAGAGAATCACAGTCCCTATATACTGTACGTTGTAGGGAATGTTTCATTATATAAGTGTAATGCAGATAAGTAGTCTCTATTTATTTGTTGATTGATTGGAAAGACTATCAATCCAAATTTAAAGTACATTTATGACGAAAGTACGTTTACGAAAAACAGCCTTGAGATCTGTCTCCTTACATGCCGCTGCAAAATCAAGAAACCCAATAGAACCCATTTAAAAAAAACATCAACACCCAATGTGTAGAAGAAGGAACAAATTGTGCAAACAATAAAAGTAAGCAAGTAACATTTAGATCTGAAATTCACAAAAGGGAGTCCACAGCCGCACAGCTGGGCATCACTGCAGCCGATCCAGGAGCCCGTTAGTTGCAGGCCACAGCCTCGAGCAAAGCTCGCAAGCAGCAAGCTGTATGCCAGCCCCGAAACCCTGACCATTTCAATCTGGCCAGGCCGCAGGTCATTCCTCATTTTTGGGTCCGGGTCCCACCGCCTCATTTTGGCCCATGCCCGACCTTTCTGATCTGGCTCTGCACGTAAACTGGGCAAACATCGGCTTGTTCCTTGCTCTGAGGCCTGGGCACCCTCCGCCTCACCTTGCCTTGGTTCTGCCACCAAGTCTGCTCCAGCAAGGGCTAACCATTGGCTCACTCCCAGCTCTCGGGTGCAGGAGCCACCGCCTCATTTTGGCCCATGCACGTCACACCCCACCTTTCAGACTTCAGTTCACACGGCCAGGTCTACAGACGGTTCAAAAGCAAAGTTACAGGCTATTGATGCCAGTGATTGTATCCTTGGAAAAAGGGTGATTAGTAAAGTGTGTAGTTAATAGTTTTGTTTACTGCCAGCAAATTGTCACTGTGCTTCACCTGTGTCATCTTAAACTGGAAGGCCTGTGTACAGTACATTGTGGGAGAAAACAGCCTCAGTGTTTGTTGGAGGTGTTACATACCCCGTAACTGGGTTGCCAAACCAGCAGAAATGGATCACTCAGTTGGAGTCTGGATTACTAGAACTAAGAAAGTTTTATTAAAGAAACAAGCAACACAGTACTCTAATCAAAAGGATAATAAATGCAACAGTTCAGCAATGATAAACACACATGTACACAGAATTAAGATAGCAGCATCAATCAAGCTCTATCATTGTCTAGGGGTAAATGACCAGTTTCAAAGTAACGCAAAGTTCAGTTCAGTTCACAGTAATCGCTGCCGTGGGAAATGGACAGTGTGGGGGAAGGAGAGAGAGCAAAAACAAATGAATATTCAAAAACAGCTTCCACACACAGACCTTCGCAGTCAGCTTTCGGGCGAGTCCTTTGTGATGTCACCTGAGGTCACCGACCGTGACCCCTCCGTTTCCAGATGCGATCGTTTCCCTGCGGTGAACCCAGCACCCAGGCAAGGGTGGACACACACCAGGTTCCCGCTGATCGTGCCTTTCCACCCTGAGCGTCTATGGCCCGGTACTTCCCACTGACTCGTGAGAGGCGCACTGCTTCCAGGGTCTCGTTACCTCGTGGTGTCGTGTGTGTCCTGCCTTAGCGAACCTGTCCCTTTTTAACCCCCTGCTGGGGTGTCGCCTGTCCATCACTTCAAACAGTTCAGGGTTCAAAGAGGAGCCGATCTTGACAGCTCTCTCTCCCGTCCCTTCATTACACATCTCCAAATGCTGCTCCATTGTTTTCCTTATCTCTCTCTCTCCTGAAGACAGGTGGCAGACCAACTGCTGATTCCACAGGACAGCTAACATCTTAATCTATGTGTATTCTTGTCACACTTCCCCCTTTAAGGATCTTTACCGGGGGGGGGGGGGTAAAAATTACAAACATGAATACATTATTTGATACACACACAAATATACATCTTTATCAGCTATTTGGCTAATACCGCGAGTTTGAAGTTGTCAACACCTGACAGACAGTCAGCCATCACATTTTCTGTTCCTTTTATATGTTATTAATAATCCCTTAGACCAGGCTCCAATTTAGCAAACTTCATAGTGGCCAAAAACACTGATGAATTGCGATCAATGTAACCTCTCATTTGGTTTTATCCCGGACCACAATAACAAGGGTCGTCCCATTCCGACTTAGTTTTCTCTCACAAGGGCTTAGTAGGAGGGGGAGGGGTAGTGACCGCAGAGTTATTGCAAAACTTCCTACAGTACCCCACCATCTCCAAGAGCCTTCTGAGGGCCTTCTTGTCTGTCGGGGTTGGGATGTCAGCGATAGCCTGCACTATAGCTCACATCACTGCCAGCTTCCCCTGTGTCACCACAATTCCCAGGTAAGAGACCTTCGTGTGGCCGAACTCATTTTTTTCAAGGTTCACTATCAAGCTGGCTTCAGACAGCCGTATTAAATTGCCAATACACACCTCTGTGTTCGTCAGCCCTTTAGTCACTGATTTACTCATTCTATATGGCTGTTGTTTGCTAGGCTGACAGACACCACCCAACATCCCAGTTCTTTGCATCGCCTCGGGACAATCAAACACACTGGTGCGAGTTGTTTAATTACTTCTCCTAAAGAGTCGCTTTGTTCGGGGATTAAGGGAGAGACCTTATCAGCAGACCTGGCCAAAACAATAGCCTTCTCCCATCTGGTCGATACCATACTCATCTTTTCAAAATGGTTTTTTTCTCTTATCAGGGGGACCCTAGCTTCATTGATTTCCACGCTAACCTCGACTAGGTTTGTTAGCATATCAAAAGCCTGTGACCGTCTCAGTTCGCGTCGGTCATAATCAATAACATCCTTCCCCCTGGGCAGCTGGTAAACCTCTTTCATGGTTCCACCAACTGTTCCCTTCAGTACCGCAAAATATCCACCGGGGGGGTACCTTGTGGGCCAGGTTAAAAACCTCATCCCCATAACTCTTTTGCACCACCCCCCATTCCTCATCTGCGGGCACGGCACTTGGTCTTCCTTGCTTCCTTAGCACTTCCTCCTCCACACAATAGCCTACTAGTTCCCTTGTTAAGTCTGTGTCAGAGAGAGCTGTCTCTGCCAAAACCATCAGCCCCTCGTCTCGCTCCTGTGTCTGCACAAATTCTTTCCTGGCTACTGCTACGTCTGACCCAGCTCCCTCACTACCTCTTGTCTCACTACACTCTTTCTTTTCACTTTCTACCCCCTTCTCGTACAAGGCTGGCAGAAACGTCTCAGCTAAATTTACTACCGCAGTCCCGGGATGAACCTGTGAGTCCATGGGCGGGGCCTCAATGCTGGCAGGCTGACCTGTCAATCTCACGGCTGGGAACACGATTCCCCCGGCGAGGTCATTACCGAGCAAGACTTCCACGCCTTTCATTGGTAATTCGGACCTCACCCCGATCGTGACTAGTCCAGAGACCAGGTTGCTTTGTAAGTGTATCTGGTGCAAAGGCACGGCTTCTGTCCCTTTTCCAATGCCTTTGATCATGCTGACCTCCCCAGTCTGGGTCTCTGAGCTAAACTCTAATACACTCCTCAAGATCAGTGACTGACAAGCTCCCGTGTCTCTCCAGATCCGTACTGGAACTGGGTTTAACCCCTCCTTCACCGACACCAATCCGGCCGAGATAAACTTCTCGCGCCCTTCCTGAACTTTGGCAGACCTGTCCTTCCCTAGCGGTTCGTTTACCAGCTCGATACAGCCAGTCAAAATCGCCGTTTTTCCTTTTCCCGTCTCCTTCTTTGGGGCAAAGCACCTGGACGCAAAGTGTCCGACTTTCCTGCAATTACAACAGACGACCCCAGGAGACTTCCTACCAGACTGCTCCCGGTCTACCTTATCCTTCTCAGTAATCCCTGGCTTACTTTCTGACTTTTCTGGCGGACTCTCCCCGCCGTCCTGACTACCCTTCTGGTAGCCTTTACTCGGGGCAAACTTCATTTTATGCGTCAACGCATACTCATCCGCTATCTTAGCAGTTGTGGCTAACGTGGCTGCCTCTTTCTCATCTAGGTAGGGTCTCATACCCTCAGGGACACAACCTTTAAACTGCTCAATCAGGATCAGCTGTAGCAGTCTGTCATAATCCCCCTCTACCCCCTTCGAGGCACACCAACACTCACAATATGTCTGCATCTCACGGGCAAACTCTAAATACGTGCGGTCCCACTGCTTCCTTGCATTCCGGAACCTCTGCCGGTATGCCTCCAGGACCAACTCATAAATCCTGAGGATGGCCTCTTTCACCACCTCATCCCTCTGGGCATCTTCCGCAGACAAAGCTGAGTAAGCCTCTTGGGCTTTCCCTTTCAGTACACTCTGAAGCAAAACAACCCACTTATCCCTCGGCCAGTCCTGACTTATAGCAACTTTTTCGAAATGGAGAAAGTACCGATCCACGTCGGTATCGTCAAATGGGGGAACCAGCCTAACCTCCTGGGTCGCCCGGAACCCTCCACCTTGGTTCGGCATGGGCCCCTGCTCTGCCCTTATCCTTAACTTCTCCAGCTCGAATTCCCTTTCCCTCTGTTTCTCCAACTGCCTCTCTTCTCGCTCCAACTGCCTCTCTCTCTCTTGCCTTTCTAACTCTCTCTCCTTCTCTTCTCGTTCCAACTGTCTGTCCCTCTCTTTCTCTTCTCGCTCCAACTGCCTTACCCGGAACTCGTGCTCGAGTCTCAGTTTTTCAAGCTGCACCTGTACCGCGTCTCCGGCAGGTTTTTCAATAGACACCACCTCCAGCTCGCCTTGGGGAAACACACTTTTAGATACATAGTGCTCTACGATAGCTCTGTGTATCTCCTCTCTCCTCATTGTCGACTTCCCTTTAGCAAGATTCAACAGTTTGGCCACAGCTACCAATTCCGATTTCCTGGCATCCTCTAATGCCTCCAAGGTCGGTGCCTTTATAAATTCCTCAGCCTCCATTTCTGCTGTGTGTCTTTTCTTTCTTTCGGGAATTTTGACCCAATCAATTTACTCCGTCCCAAATTTAGCGTTCAAAATCGCGGACGAGAACCCCACTTATGTTACGTACCCCGTAACTGGGTTGCCAAAGCAGCAGATATGGATCACTCAGTTGGAGTCTGGATTACTAGAACTAAGAAAGTTTTATTAAAGAAACAAGCAACACTGTACTCTAATCAGAAGTATAATGAATGCAATAGTTCAGCAATGATAAACATACATGTACACAGAATTAAGATAACAGGATCAATCAAGCTCTATTGTTGTCTAGGGGTAAATGACCAGTTTCAAAGTAACGCAAAGTTCAGTTCAGTTCGCAGTAATTGCTGCCGTGGCGATGGACAGTGGGGGGGGGGGGAAGGAGAGAGAGCAAAAACAAATGAATATTCGAGGCTTCCACACACAGACCTTCGCAGTCAGCTTTCGGGCGAGTCCTTTGTGATGTCATCTGAGGTCACCGACCGTGACCCCTCCGTTTCCAGATACGATCGTTTCCCTGCGGTGAACCTGGCACCCAGGCAAGGGTGGACACACACCAGGTTCCCGCCGATCGTACCTTTCCACCCTGTGCATTTATGGCCCGGTACTTCCCACCGACTTGTGAGAGACGCACCGCTTCCAGGGTCTCGTTACCTCGGGTGTCGTGTGTGTCCTGCCTTAGCGAACCTGTCCCTTTTTATCCTCCTGCTGGGGTATCGCCTGTCCATCACTTCAAGCAGTTCAGGGTTCAAAGGAGGAACTGCTCTTTACAGCTCTCCTTCATTAACATCTCCAAATGCTGCTCCATTGTTTTCCTTATCTCTCTCTCACCTGAAGACAGGTGGCAGACCAACTGCTGATTCCACAGGACAGCTAACATCTTAATCTATGTGTATTCTTGTCACAGAGGGAATGCCAACTCCCAGAGCTGAAATACTGTGTGGAATAGCAGTTCTTATTTGCTTGATAAAAGGGGTTATTTCTGAAGACCAAAAGCTATGGATAAATGTTATCTTACTAAATTATGCAGCAAATAGTTACTGATCTGGAAACTATCTCTTCACTTACCCAAAGAGGCTACGAGATTTGAAGCATGGCTATAGGTTGTCAACCTGAAATTCTAGCCGTCTCTCTGCCTCCACAGTTGTTGCCTGACCTGATGAGTTCCTCCAGGACTTGATTTTTTTCTTCAGATTCCAGCATCTGCTGTCTTTTGTGAGTCCACACATTCCTGCCATTGGCTCCCTGATAGCCTCCCCCTTCTGTTCAATCTACCCACCATCTGTCCCTCACCATTTCCTTACTTACCAGAGTCCACAATGGGCAGTTCTTTATTTTGTCCATGTATCACCTCACCATCTCCAACTCTCCCTTCCCCACCTGACTCCATCTGTCCATCAACCCCTCCCCTCCTGGATCTATTTATCACTTGCCACCTCATTCCTCCCTTCACTCCTCTACGCGGCTATCTCCTCTCCACACTCTCAGTGACGACACAGCCTCGGCCCAGGATGTCGACCATCTCTCTCCCTCCACAAGATGTTGCTTGTCCCACTGAGTTCCTCCACCAGTTTGTTTGTTTTTGCTCTAAGGATGTTTGTTCTTTGTTATCAGGTGCCTGGGAGATCAATCCAGTGGACCTAACATTCTTGAGGGAGCTGGGAGATGGGCAGTTTGGTGTTGTGAAACATGGGAAATGGCGAGGGCAATATGAGGTGGCAATCAAAATGATCAAAGAGGGCTCCATGTCTGAGGACGACTTCATCGATGAGGCGGAGACCATGATGTAAGTATTAAAACTTTCAGAAATGTGGGACTTTCTCCTCTAGACCTGAAGTAATGGTGATGTAACCAGTGTGGGGAGAGTGGAGAGGAATCTTCTCAATATTCAATCTCAGCTGCTCCTGTTCTGGCAGCGTTTAATGAGAAGACCACTCTGTTCCTTTCTTGTTTGGCAGCACTATATTTTTTCCTTTCTGTGAGGTTATTTATTGTTTATTGACATACAGCGAGGAATTGGCCCTTCCGGCCTTTCGAGCTGCGCCACCCAGTGACCCCCGATTTAATCCTACCCGAATCACAGGACAATTTATAATGACCAAGAGGTACGTCTTTGGAATGTGGGAGGAACCCATGTGGTCATGGGGAGAACACATAAACTCCTTACAGAGAGTGGAGGCAATTGAACCCGGGTCATAGTTACTGTAAAGCATTGTACTAGCCACTACACTACTGTGCTTTCCCTGTTCCTGTTCCCTTGCTTTGGCATGATGGACTTCAACTGGCAAATGAGGATAATTTGGAATCTCTGGAGTTCGGACCGTCCTTACCCATTATCCCCTTCAGTGGAGAAACTAAACTCTGATTATATTCCAGCTAGGTTCAGACACTAGTGCCTACATGTGAAGTCCTGATGCAGGGTGTCATCCTGAAACGTCGACAGCTTCTTTCTTCCCACTCAGTTCTTCCAGTAGATTGTTTGTTGCATCTGCAGTCTCTTTTGTCTCCTCCCAGATATACCTTGCCAGCAAGGAAGGATTTACCAGGATAAAAGGAATGCACTTATAATGAGGTTAAACATCTGATACATTCCTACAATAATAAAGGCCGGCTACATCACCCAAACGGCGCCCAATATCTCTTCCAGAACTCACTGATCTGCACTCTACACACTGGTCTTTCCCAAAGAAAGATTGCTGATTATACTAGTTCATATTTCTGCTGGTTTTATGCTGGAAAATGTGATTATGTATTTATTTATTTTCAAAGTCTATAACAGCATTAGAAATAGCAGCAGGAGCGGGCATCTTGTACCAGATCCACCATTCAGTAACCTCACACCTAAACAACTTATAACCAGTTGTTTATCTTGCTTTCTCTTGACTGTCTATCTGTCTGTGTCTGCTTTTCTCTGGGTAACAGATCCAATCAAATCCCCTCCATCACCGTGCTCCTCTGTCTGGCAAAACTGGTGCTCACTCTCAACAACTCTTTTGGACCCTCCACACCAAAGTTGTAGCCATGGGCCCCAGCTTTGCATGCTTTTTCAGTTTCTAAGTGGAATAGTTCATATTCCAAACCAGAGCTGGCAACACTCACCAACTCTTTCTCTGCTACATCGACAAATGCATTGATATTGCTCTCTGCACCCACGCGGAACTCGTCAATTTCATCAGCTTTATCTCCAGCTTCCACCTGTCCTCAAATTCAGTTGGTTCATCTCTGAAACCTCCTTCCCCTTTCTTGATCTCTCTGCCTCCTTCTCAGGAGACAGATTGTCCACCCACCTCTTCTCCAAACCCATTGACTCACACAGCTACCTCAACTACACCTCTACCCATCGTTCACTCACTGGGATGCTATCTCCTTCTCTTGGTTCCTCCATCTCTGCGAGATCTGTTCTTATGATAAGGTTTTCCATTCCAGGACATCCAAGATGTCCACTTTTTTTTGTAAAACAGGGATTCCCTCCCACTGCAATTGACATAGCCTTCATCTACAACTCTTCTATTTCTATCCCTAGCCCATTAGCCCTCAGGCATATCAGGAGTAAAGTAGAACTTGTTCTCATCTACTACCTTATGAGCATCTGCATCCAGCATATCATTCTCCACAACTTCTGACATAATCCCACTACCTTCCCTTCCCCTCTCCTCTCCTCTTTCTGCAGGGATCACTCCCTCTCTCTCTCTCCGACTATTCTGTCTGCTCAGTGCTCCCCATCCAGGCAGTTATCCCTGTAACCATCTCAAAAGTTACCTCTGCCCCTACATCTCCTCCCTCACCTCCATTCAGGGCCTTAAGCATATCTTCCAGGTGAGCCAGTGCTTCACATGTAAATCCATGTATTGCATCAGGTGCTCCTGGTCTGTTCTCTACATTGATGTCCTAACGCAGACTGGAGAACACTTTATTAAGCAGCTTCGCCCCATCCACCATAACAGCCAAGATCTCCCGGGGACGGCCATTTTAATTCCACTTCCCATTCCCCAATAACGTGTCTAGCCATGATTTCCTCTACTGCCAAGTTGAGGCTAGATGCAGATTATAGGAACAGTAGTTTACAACCTGCTTTGGTAATCTCCAGCTTGATGGCATCAAAATTGACTTCACGAACTTGTGTAACCATTACCTTTTGTTTTCCCTTATTCTGTCACTCCTTCTCTGTCCTCTTTCCCACCCTCTCCATCTTCCATCGTCCATACCATCCTCCTTCCAGTTCTCCTCCTTACTGCCTTCACTTTACTCCACAATATACTGTCCTATCACTTTCCATCTTCTTCAGCCATTTGTCACTTCCACCAAAAACCTTCAGCTTCTTATATCAACACTCTGCCCCTCCCCCCACCCACCTATTTCCCCCGTCACCTGTATCCACACACTACACACCAGCACTTATTCCACCTGCCCTCCAGCCATCTTCCCTCTTTCTTTCCAGTCCCGATGAAGGGAAACACTGATTGTCCATTTCCCTCCATAGATGCTGCCTGACCTGCTGAGTTCCTCCATCTTCTGTCAGTTGCTCCAGATTTCTAGCGTCTGCAGTCTGACTTGTCTATCTCTCTGTCTGTCTGTCTGTCTGTTTCTGTCTCTCTGTCTGGGAGCAGGCCTCTCTCGTCTCATTGATAGTGTACTGAAGGCAGAAAGCCATGGCTTGAAAAGGGCAACACTACGCTGGGGCATCTCCAGCTGTAATTGCAGCAACACACATTTCCAACAAAGAAGAAGTTGTGTAAAATCCCCTTAGACTATTTCCTCCTGTCCAATCGCATCACCTGAGGTTGGTGTAGCTCGGCAGATGAACCCTGTCACTGTACTGATTGGCTCACTGGGCACCCACTGACACATGGATGGGGTGGATGTAGGAACAGTTCAGCTGCCAACCTTGCCCCATCTTCACAGGAAATCAATTCCAAATTCAAGGTTTGAAGTTGGAACACCTTTGAAATCCACCACCCTTTTGGCCCTCCTGAGGCAGAACTGAGTTCTCGGAGAGCTCATCTTTTAAATGAGATTTTAAACCCTGGTCTTAAGCAAGAAGAGTTTGTATGACTGGATACAGTGATGTGAACCTTGGCTGTGTAAGTCTGGGGAGGACACTCTCCAGTCCCACCAAACCCGTGAGATTGAGATGGCTCTCCCATCCCGAACCCCGGTTTGTGTCCATGCTGTGTAATTTGCTACCTTATTACAACTCAGTGCCAGGAAATAACAGACAACACTCTGCATACGACTAAAGGAATTATATTTATGAAACCTACTTAACTAAAGGGTTAGTAAAGAAAAGAAAGGAAAAACAAAAAGGGCCCATTTATAATTAAACAGTCAAAAGTACACAAGTTTGAGCTCAGCTTGAACTTCTCTGTCACTCACGCGCTGGGCCCTCGGTCAACGTGAAAGCACGCACCACCTACCAAACGTCGCTCGCAATCCTTCTTGAACAAACGGGTCTCCCATTGGGTCGTATCCTATAACCAGATACCCCCGCCCCCCCCCGTGTCTCCACTCTTCATCTCCTCTCAAACAAAAGCTCAAGACCAACCTTACTGTCCCTCACCAGAAAAACGTCCCCTCAGCTCTCCCATCCTAATTGGATGGCACACATTTCTCCTCATCCCTTATCTTCAACAATAACTCAAACAGGCTGAAAACAGAACAGACTGCTCTTACAGAATTGCCTAAATTAAATGCATACAGCGTAACAGTAAAGATGTGAACCAGGCATTACAGATGTTTCCTAGTTGCACTAGTTCTGTTTCTTGTAGTGATCCACAGTGAGTATTGGAATAACAAAGGATCTTTTCTGCAGCGTTCGATTAAATTGAATTAAACTATCATTTCAGTTTCTTGTATCCTGATTAACTCAGCAAGGTTACCTCTTCCCCACACACCACAGACCTTCACAGTGAACCAGTATGTGTAGGTGCTTTGGAGAGTTTGCGATCACGTTATCGGATTCTTCAATAGTGAAGAAATCTTTCACCACTGACTGGCTCGAGAGTTGTTCATCCCAGTAGAGTGTTCCAACTCCAGCTTCTTCTTCTATCCCACTAGCGTACAGGCTGCAGTAGATCGCCCCTGCGAGAGGGTGAGCAGAGAATCTGGGAGGAGGTGACGGGAATGTGGGGAGAATAAAAGGGGATTGAAGAAGGATTAGTGTGAGCAGGTCTTTAATGTCAGAACAGACTTGATGGGCTGAAGGGTCTGTCTCCATATTGTACTTCTCTGCAGAAACAGACCACAATGGACCACGAAAGCTGCAGAAATTGTAAACGCAGTCACCTTCATCATGGGCACCAGCCACCAGCTTTGGCAGTATCCTGAGAATACATATATATACACCACAAACAGTCCAACTGGAGGGGGCCATCACTTCCCCAGCCATAAGTTGACCCATTATAGAACCTAATGGCCGAGTGTCAGATAACCTCATATAGCGCTTTCTGGAGAAGCACAGTTGTCTCAGTCTATTACTAAAAATACTCAGTCACATTACAGACTCAGTTGCCTTGCAAATGCCGAAATGCCAACAAAAATTCTACACCAGCTAAAATATCGCAAGATCCAGCAATCCTTACCACACCGCCGTCATGGCAGGCTTCAGCAAGCTTTGTACCTTGCACATTCTCTCTTACTGACACGTAGACTGCAATACAGAATCAGAATTATTATCACTGACACATGGTGTGAAATTTGCAGCAGCAGCACCCCGCAAAGAGAGGTGAGGGGTGGGGTGGGGCAGGCATGGGGTCGGCCCCTGAAGCATTGTCAGGGTCAGTGACTGATCTCCTTATCCATGCCTAGTTGTGAGGAGGAGGCCCTGCCTTTGAGCCACACTCCTGGATCCGAAGGTGAGGAGTGTGGACCTGAGGCATAAACAGAACACGTGGAACAGCCCACACAAAGTACTGCAGGAGCCCAGCAGCTCAGGCAGCATCTATGGATGGGAGAAAATAGTCAACATTTTGGGCCAAGATCGCTTCTTGGCCAGAAATGTTGACCGTTTATTTCTATTTCTAGATGCTCCCTGACCTGCTGAGCTCCTCCAGCACGTTGTGTGTATTGTTCTAAATTTCCAGCATCTACAGTGCCTCTTGTCTCTTGTCCCTCTGTTACCAGAATCTGTAAAAACATGGGACACAGGCTCATGGGTTGTTCATTACGGACAACCCATGAACCTGCTTAAAACATATTGTGTTGGCTTTGTTCTGGCCACTACTGTCTACTCCTACTACCCCAAGATAAAAGAGTAGGATTCCCAGATAAAGATCCTTCTGCTGGCCCCTTACCATCATGCTGTGCCCGGACACCAGATGAGATTGAGGGATAAACCATCCTGGATGGGTTGTGCGATGGCACTTGAAGCTGTCTCTAGGATTTGGCTTCAGTTGTGAGAGGTTGTCTCCCAAGGAGCACTTTGGTCCGATGAGCAATTATGTCTGAGCAATGGGGATCACTGAATATTCTATGCTGATGGTAAGGTTCAGCAAGTAACACAGCTCTGCTCCTTGATCCCCCACACCCAGGACTGAGTAGTCAATCGCACCACTACCGATGGATGTCACGTCAAAAAGCTTGCCTTCCCACCGCAGGATCACTACGACTTTGCTTTTCAGAATTCTGTGTGTTTCCAGCCAGAGGACGTGATATCTGCAGAGCTCTCCCTTTGCACTTGCTGGCTGAAGAGGTCTTCACGTCCCGGGTGCCAGCAGCTCGGTGAAACAGGAAGGTCCTCATCTTTTCCCACAGTCAATCACTGCCAGTGCTGGTCCATGTCAATGACTCTTGCATGGCATGAACTGAACTCACACTCTGGGCAAGGGACAGCACTGGAAATCCTTTTAGAGGAGCCTCCAAGGAGATGAGGGAAGTACAAAGATATCCATCCCCTCATGGGTGTGGATTCCATTATCTGCCACTGATCACTGTCCTCCTCACTGCTCACCATTACTATGCTAAGGGTATTCATGAAGAATATTGATATTCATGCCCACAATTTTAACAATGTTGACAATAAATGTAGCACAATACATGCGACAGTAACGTCTATTGACTATATTGTCTATTGATCTCATTGACTATACACACAATTCCCACCCCACCCCTGAAAATTGATCCAGGTTGGTTGTTGGTCCTTTGGATCCCATTGACTGAATGATGTCCCCCAGTAACATTGAACCTGGAGCAATTGGAATTTGCCTTCATATATCTATCCTTCTTTATTTGGCTGCAATAACATCTGCTGTCAGGGATACTGCCCCTGTGACCTCCCCCACCCCAACCTGATAAGTGCCACTTCAGGTTCGACCCTTTCCACCACAGGAAGATAGCCTCACAATCCAAGCTACTCCCTCTCACTCTCTGGGACAACTTTAAAAGCATTGGTGAAGCTGGACCTACCGCCTTCTCTCCTGGTAGGAACCTCACACATACCTTGGCCACGAAGGTCCAACAGCTAAGAAACCCAGTTTCAGTGAGACTACATCTAATCTGCATTTAGCTGAGAATGTATTTTGATGTAAAAGGTTTGTTCCTATGAACAATGGCACAATGATGCAGCAATTGCAATGTATTAGAAATGCAAATGCAGATTCAGAAACTGCAACTGAGAAAAGCTGTGGTTTAATGTACAATAACAGAACGTGAAGTGATTAGTATGCCATCCTGATAGTTAGCATTAAGTATAAAGAGCCCTCTTTAGCCCTCAATCTAAAGCTTGATGCCTGTCTCCTGTTTCAATATCCTCCAAATTCCTCTCTATAAAGCAGACCAGTTAATCTTCCTGGGGGTTAGGTGTCAGATTCTTGATAACTTAAAACATCATGTCACCCTCCAAAGCCACATTAATTCTTTCCGGCTGTGCTGTTCTTGAGGAACTGTGAAATGTCTGAGACCCACAGCTCAGTGTAATGTCATCATGCATTGTCATACAAAGATAACTAATACACAAGTAACCACATGTGAAAGCACTCTGTCCATTAGCTCACACGTCACTTGAACCCTGTCCAAAGTCTTTCAAGTTACCTAATTTAGAGATCATGAGTCTGAAGATTGTGATTATAACTTTCTACTTGGTGCTGATGTGTCTAATCTATTTCCTGGGAGTGTGTGATAGGACAGTGTGGAGGGACCATTGCTCTGTGCCTGGCCATTTCCCCTCATTTTCAAAGCAGTTTTATTCCGTGATTACAATCATTAGATTAGTACATTATTTCAGTATTCCATTGTTCACACAGACTTCAAATTACATGGTCTGCCTTATTTAGGATGCACTCCAGCCACTGAGGCACGCATCAGTCCCCAGACAAACTTCAAAGCCTTCAGGTGAGGCTCCAAGATGATCACTCGTTCTCATGCCGCTGGATCTTGCTCCTTCTCCTGGTCAAACTCCATGCACACTCCGGACAGGACAGGAAGATGTGAGCCTTACTCATGCTGTACCATAGCCTTAAAGCTCACCTACTTTTTTCACCAAGTCTTCCAAAACAGTTGGAAGGCATCTTAGACTTGGCTGTCCTCCAGCAACCAATTGCTAAAGTTTCCCTGTGTGTCCTGTCGAAGGGTCTCGGCCAGAAACGTCGACTGCACCTCTTCCTAGAGATGCTGCCTGGCCTGCTGCGTTCACCAGCAACTTTGATGTGTTATGTTTTGTAACTGCAAAGCATAAAAATTACTTGAAAGGAAAGCAAGGAAGCCAGGTGATAACTCCTGTATGTTTGTTTTTACTTTAAGCAAGGTGTGCACTTATCACATGGTAGCATCATAACATATACAATTCATGTATTATTTCATATAACCTGTAAAGAATGAGTTAAAGAAATAAAGAATACTTACTCAATGTATTTACAATATTACTGAAATATTAAATACGCAACACTCTTCTCTGCTTAGCTATAAACTCCAACTCAATATCGAATGCATCTCAATGATACTCACAGTGTACCATATAATACAACTACAATACAGACATCCACAGCATAGTAAATTTTAAATTGACCCATTCAGATCTAAAGATTTAACAACTGTGGAAGCATTGTTACTCTTGAGAGATAACATTTTTCCTGACCAGGGAGATCACTCTGTTTGATACATGATATATATGGTCAGTTTCTGTTTAGATGTTGCAATTTTGTTCTCGCTCACTTTCGTTCCAGATTGCAACTCAATTGCATCTCTGTCTGCTGTATCCACTGACTTCAATGGATACAGCGATTTCAACTGCTTTTCAAAATGTGAGTTGTGCTTCAGTTTGGAGCCATTTTTGAATGCTTCCTTGCAAAATCCACTAGCTAAATGGTCTCTCAGTGCATCATTATGCCCATCACTGAACTGACACTGCTCAGACAATATCTTCAATTCAGCCATGTACACTGAAATGGATTCCCCATGCTTTTGATTCCACTTATGAAACCCAAAGTGTTCTCCAGTCAACAATAGTTTCAGTTCTAAATGCTCCTGCATTACTTTCACAACATCAGCAAAGCTCATTTTGGCTGGTTTGGTTGGAGCAGTTAGACTTCTGAGGAAACTTTATGTCTTTAAATCCAATGCACTCCGCAAAATCGGGACTTGCTTTTCATTGGCTATTTCATTTACTTCAAGATACTGCTCAATTTGCTCAGTACACAACACCCGGTTATCTCTTGTGCAACGAAACTTGTCAATCTTTCCAATGTAGCCAGTCATTACTGTTCTTTTTAATTTATGATTTTTATTATCAGATACTCTCTGAACCATGAGTTTGTTCATTTTCTGTCTTTTTAAAAACTCTCTCCCTTCTGAAGAGACATGTGCTGCACTGTTTTTTTTAACTCAAGTGTCTCGCTACACTTCAACAGGTAGGAGGTTGTCTCCGGTTCGTTTTCAAAGGTTCAAAGGTCAAATTTAATGTCATAGAAACATATACAATATATGTACACCCTGAAATGCTTTTTCTTCGCAAACATCCACAAAAAACAAATTACTTTGTCACCACTATTCTGTTTTGTAACTCCAAAATTTAAAAACTACTTGAAAGGAAAACAAGGAAGCCAGGTGATAGCTAGTGTACAATCATTTTTACTTTAAGTGAGGCGCACAGTTATCATGTGGTGGTGTCACGACTATTGCAATTCAGATATTTTTACATTAAACTCATAATGAAATATTTAAACAAATAAAGAATGTTTAATCAAACGATATATTTACAATATTACTCAAATATTACTGAGCTCTGCCCATACCAGATCATGCTCTGAGCACAACGCCAGGCACATGGAGGCCGCTGAGATGCAGGGGCCAAACAGATGGTCAGTTTGAGAGTGTCTGCCTCCTGGAGAAGGGTCTCAGACCGAAACATCAACTGTGTGCCTCACCCTGGGGGTGTGCGGTGGGACAGTGCAGAGGGAGCTCCACTCTGTGCCTCACCCTGGGGGTGTGCGGTGGGACGGTGCAGAGGGAGCTCCGCTCTGTGCCTCACCCTGGGGGTGTGTGGTGGGACGGTGCAGAGGGAGCTCCACTCTGTGCCTCACCCTGGGATGGGACAGTGCAGAGGGAGCTCCGCTCTGTGCCTCACCCTGGGGGTGAGCGGTGGGACAGTGCAGAGGGAGCTCCACTCTGTGCCTCACCCTGGGGGTGTGCGGTGGGACAGTGCGGAGGAAGCTCCGCTCTGTGCCTCACCCTGGGATGGGACAGTGCAGAGGGAGCTCCGCTCTGTGCCTCACCCTAGGGGTTTGTGATGGGACAGTGCAGAGGGAGCTCCGCTCTGTGCCTCACCCTGGGGGTGTGCGGTGGGACGGTGCAAAGGGATCTCCACTCTGTGCCTCACCCTGGGGGTGTGCAGTGGGACAGTGCAGAGGGAGCTCCACTCTGTGCCTCACCCTGGGGGTGTGCAGTGGGACAGTGCAGAGGGAGCTCTGCTCTGTGCCTCACCCTGGGGGTGTGCGATGGGACAGTGCAGAGGGAGCTCCGCTCTGTGCCTCAGATGGGACAGTGCAGAGGGAGCTCCGCTCTGTGCCTCACCCTGGGGGTGTGCGGTGGGACGGTGCAGAGGGAGCTCCGCTCTGTGCCTCACCCTGGGGCTGTGCGGTGGGACGGTGCAGAGGGAGCTCCGCTCTGTGCCTCACCCTGGGGGTTTGTGATGGGACGGTGCAGAGGGAGCTCCGCTCTGTGCCTCACCCTGGGGGTGTGCGGTAGGACGGTGCAGAGGGAGCTCCACTCTGTGCCTCACCCTGGGGGTGTGCGGTGGGACAGTGCAGAGGGAGCTCCGCTCTGTGCCTCACCCTGGGGGTGTGTGATGGGACAGTAAAGAGGGAGCTCCGCTCTGTGCCTCACCCTGGGGGTGTGCGGTGGGACGGTGCAGAGGGGGCTCCGCTCTGTGCCTCACCCTGGGGGTTTGTGATGGGACAGTGCAGAGGGCGCTCCGCTCTGTGCCTCACCCTGGAGGTGTGCGGTAGGACGGTGCAGAGGGAGCTCCACTCTGTGCCTCACCCTGGGGGTGTGTGATGGGACAGTGCAGAGGGAGCTCCACTCTGTGCCTCACCCTGGGGGTGTGCGGTGGACAGTGCGGAGGAAGCTCCGCTCTGCGCCTCACCCTGGGATGGGACAGTGCAGAGGGAGCTCCGCTCTGTGCCTCACCCTAGGGGTTTGTGATGGGACAGTGCGGAGGAAGCTCCGCTCTGTGCCTCACCCTGGGGGTGTGCGGTGGGACGGTGCAGAGGGAGCTCCGCTCTGTGCCTCACCCTGGGGGTTTGTGATGGGACGGTGCAGAGGGAGCTCCACTCTGCGCCTCACCCTGGGGGTGGTGCGGTGGGACAGTGCAGAGGGAGCTCCGCTCTGTGCCTCACCCTGGGGGTGTGCGGTGGGACAGTGTGGAGGGAGCTCCGCTCTGTGCCTCACCCTGGGGGTTTGTGATGGGACAGTGCAGAGGGAGCTCCGCTCTGTGCCTCACCCTGGGGGTGTGCGGTAGGACGGTGCAGAGGGAGCTCCACTCTGTGCCTCACCCTGGGGGTGTGTGATGGGACAGTGCAGAGGGAGCTCCACTCTGTGCCTCACCCTGGGGGTGTGCGGTGGGACAGTGCGGAGGAAGCTCCACTCTGCGCCTCACCCTGGGATGGGACAGTGCAGAGGGAGCTCCGCTCTGTGCCTCACCCTGGGGGTTTGTGATGGGACGGTGTAGAGGGAGCTCCGCTCTGTGCCTCACCCTGGGGGTGTGCAGTGGGACAGTGCGGAGGGAGCTCCGCTCTGTGCCTCACCCTGGGGGTTTGTGATGGGACGGTGCAGAGGGAGCTCCACTCTGCGCCTCACTCTGGGGGTGTGCGGTGGGACGGTGCAGAGGGAGCTCCACTCTGTGCCTCACCCTGGGGGTTTGTGATGGGACAGTGCAGAGGGAGCTCTGCTCTGTGCCTCACCCTGGGAGTTTGTGATGGGATGGTGCAGAGGGAGCTCCACTCTGTGCCTCACCCTGGGGGTGGTGCGGTGGGACGGTGCGGAGGGAGCTCGGCTCTGTGCTTCACCCTGGGGGTTTGTGATGGGACAGTGCAGAGGGAGCTCCACTCTGTGCCTCACCCTGGGGGTGTGCGGTGGGACAGTGCGGAGGAAGCTCCACTCTGCGCCTCACCCTGGGATGGGACAGTGCAGAGGGAGCTCCGCTCTGTGCCTCACCCTGGGGGTTTGTGATGGGACGGTGTAGAGGGAGCTCCGCTCTGTGCCTCACCCTGGGGGTGTGCAGTGGGACAGTGCGGAGGGAGCTCCGCTCTGTGCCTCACCCTGGGGGTTTGTGATGGGACGGTGCAGAGGGAGCTCCACTCTGCGCCTCACTCTGGGGGTGTGCGGTGGGACGGTGCAGAGGGAGCTCCGCTCTGTGCCTCACCCTGGGGGTGTGCGGTAGGACGGTGCAGAGGGAGCTCCACTCTGTGCCTCACCCTGGGGGTGTGTGATGGGACAGTGCAGAGGGAGCTCCACTCTGTGCCTCACCCTGGGGGTGTGCGGTGGGACAGTGCGGAGGAAGCTCCACTCTGCGCCTCACCCTGGGATGGGACAGTGCAGAGGGAGCTCCGCTCTGTGCCTCACCCTGGGGGTTTGTGATGGGACGGTGTAGAGGGAGCTCCGCTCTGTGCCTCACCCTGGGGGTGTGCAGTGGGACAGTGCGGAGGGAGCTCCGCTCTGTGCCTCACCCTGGGGGTTTGTGATGGGACGGTGCAGAGGGAGCTCCACTCTGCGCCTCACTCTGGGGGTGTGCGGTGGGACGGTGCAGAGGGAGCTCCACTCTGTGCCTCACCCTGGGGGTTTGTGATGGGACAGTGCAGAGGGAGCTCTGCTCTGTGCCTCACCCTGGGAGTTTGTGATGGGATGGTGCAGAGGGAGCTCCACTCTGTGCCTCACCCTGGGGGTGGTGCGGTGGGACGGTGCGGAGGGAGCTCGGCTCTGTGCTTCACCCTGGGGGTGGTGCGGTGGGACGGTGCAGAGGGAGCTCCGCTCTGTGCCTCAGCCTGGGGGTTTGTGATGGGACGGTGCAGAGGGAGCTCCGCTCTGTGCCTCACCCTGGGGGTGTGCGGTGGGACAGTGCCGAGGGCGCTCCGCTCTGTGCCTCACCCTGGGGGTGTGTGGTGGGACAGTGCAGAGGGAGCTGTGGGAACTGTAAGTGCGTTGTTGAGTTGGTAAGCCACCATGTCCAATGTTCTGTCTTGATAGGAAGCTGAACTATCCCAAGTTGGTGCAGTTATATGGTGTTTGCACTAAACAAAGACCCATCTACATTGTCACTGAGTTTATGTCCAATGGCTGCTTGTTGGACTACCTGAAGAAATGGGGAAGAAAGCTGAGTAGCCTCCAGCTGTTGGAGATGAGCAAAGACGTATGTGAGGCCATGGCTTACCTGGAGTCTTACAAATTCCTGCACAGGGACCTGGTAAGGATGGAGGGTCAGAATGTGGGTTGTCCTCCCTCACAGTGAGGGAGTGAGAAACATGTGGGGTCAGCAAAGGATCAAGGGAAGAAGGAATGTTTACAGTATAGTGGAGCAAGAGGTGACCTGTCACAATCTGCCAATGTTCTTTACCTGTGTCCAATTACCATAGTTACCAGGATCTGAGATTGTGGATTGTTAGTCAATCAGAGAGAAAACCCTCAGGGTTGAGACTCCTGAGGGACAGCAGGAGGGGGCGTGAGGAAAGGGGGCAGAGTGGGAGCGGATTGACCCTTAGCGAGGGTAGGAGTAGGAAGGGGGCAGAGAGAGTCCATGGTTAATGTATGGACATGGGAACGGAATGGGGAGCAGATGTCAGTGAGAGTGGGTGAAGAGGGAGGGTTCTGATGGGAGTGGTCCCATCTCCAGTGAGAGAGGAAGCAGGAATCCCATACAGTGAGCAGGGTTGGACTCTTCCCAATGTTCCCACACTCTTGGGGAGTAAGGGGAGAGTGGACAAGGGATGAAGGGGGAATCAGAGAATGGGAAACAGGGAATGTCTCGGGGGGCTGGGATTAGACCAGAAGAGGATGCAGTTAACCTGAGGAAGGCACCACCGAGTGAAATGAGGAGCTATGGGGGTGGGGGGAGGGAGTAACAGAGGGGCCCTCAGTGTCTGTGTGATGAGGGAGGGAGTGGTTAGAGGGAATGTTGGAGGGGAGGGACAGGAGATAGGGAGGGGTGTCAAGAGCAGGGGCATCAGCCACCTGCCTTACTGGGGCTCAGACTTTGCAGATCTGCAGATCAGAGGCTGTGGAGTAGGGATAGAGGGGAAAGGTGATGGTGCTGTCCCAGGGCAGCAGATAGTGACCAGCAGTCAAACTGGCTTTGACCAGGGGCCAGAGACCACGCTCTCACTCCTCCCATTTTCTGCTCTTACACCGCAGGCAGCCAGGAACTGCCTGGTGGACGAGGCAGGCACGGTGAAGGTGTCTGACTTTGGGCTAAGCAGGTGAGCACGTTCAATGCACTAGGATTATCGCTGGGGAAGGGCACTGCTCCCTGCTCTGCTTGTAGAGAGCACGTATCAGGCTCCGGGAAGGGTGGGAGAACATCTCAGTGGTTTTGCCAAGTTCGCCCTCTGCATAACCTCTAGCCTCCAAGAGGACCACAACCTTGTTGTAGGGTTTGGAGGCTTGCATGCCTCAATGACCCAGAGGGCTATGTTGGCTGGAGTTGGCCTTGTGCTTTGGCTCTTGGTAGGGCCATCCATGCCAAACAGGTCAAAGGGTAGCAGCCAGACTAGGAGTGGTCCATCAGTCCTCTAGCTTTGGGGGTTCAGCACAGGGTTTACAACCCTGATTGGTAAAACAAAACTGTTATGGAAACAGCAATGAAGAATCCTTCTACATCTGAGTGTGACGGTATTCCTGAGTCTCCACCCGGGACTTTCATGACTGACATGGTGAAGGAAGCCGTGAACTGCAGGGATAGACACCTTCACTGCTGCCCCAATACCAGCAGCGTAAGGGGCAGTAGGGTTATACACCTCTACTCTGAAATCCCCTGCCCCTTTTTGCCCAGATGACTGTTCCATGGACCCTTACTAGGTTCCCCAGTTTCTTTCTCGGCCCATCTGCCAACAACCACATCACCTTTCCCTCTGGAACTACGGTGAGGAGGGAGTGCTACAGCGGAGCCCTGTGACTACTGGTCTCTTTGCCTTAGGTATGTTCTCGACGACGAGTACACCAGCTCACAGGGTTCCAAGTTCCCCGTGCGATGGTCTCCGCCTGAGGTCCTCAACTTCTCTCGATTCAGCAGCAAGTCTGACGTCTGGGCCTTTGGTGAGTACTCCATGGAGACCAGTCTCTGCATGACCTGCGGACTGTAGGGCCTCCACCAAAGGGGTGGGCAGTGAGTGAGGAAGGGTGTAGTCTGTCTTTATTCTGGTGTCTGTCCTTTGCCACTCTGCCCGGTTTCTGAGCCACATCACCTGCAAATGTTGTAGTTCTGTTCACCTGTCCTCCACGTGTCAGTGTCTAGTGCACTGAAATAGGCCTTTGGGTCCCAATAGTCACTGCCAGTCTGGATTCTTATTTTACCTGGTTCCATTTGCTTGTGTTTGGTCTATAACCTTCTAAATATTTCCTATCCATGTTTCCATCCAACTGTCTTTTAAAAGTTGTTACTGTACCTGACTTAACCTCTTCCAATGGCAGTATATTCCACATATACCTCCTCTGCGTAAAAACAAAATTGCCCCTCTAGTTCCTTATAACTGTTGCCCCTCTTACCTTAAACCTAATCCCTCTTAATGTGCTACGTATCACTATCCAATCTAGTATTGTCCTTGTGCTCTGATATAAGAGTTAGAGACATGATCTATCAGGAGCCTACGCATCCATTGGGGTTGATCAGAGCTGATGCAGACAGCTGCTGGCCCATACCATCCACATGGTTTCAGTCCCGGCGGTGTTGCAAACACCATGGAGTGGCACATAATCTGTGAGCAAGAAGATATGCAATGTCCTCCCCCTCCCACCGAGAACCCACCCACAACTCCCACTGGCCCTGTGGGCTAAAAGGGTCTGATGAGGAAAGCTGGCAGTTGGTTCGGGTTGGGGATGGGCACTGTTGTGGCAGCATGACTCATCACAGAATACTTTGAGGGCAGCGGTATCAGAAAGGGCAGCGGATCAGGAACCAGCCAGACTATGGAATGGGGAGATGGAAGCTCATGACAGGATATAATGCAGAGTGACCTGGAATTGATATGAGAAGTATCACTTTTTAATTAAATAATGCTTAAGTATACAGCAACCTGCAATTACATTTCCAGGAATCTCTGGTTTCTACAAACTGGAAAGAATGTGTCACTCAACATTCCCATCAATATCTCCCAAGTTCCATACACCAGGGGCGAATCACAGTGGTTAATCAACTCACCAACCTGCAGGCCTTTGGAATGTGGGAGAAAACCAGACTACCGGGGGGAAACTCACACAGCCCATAGAAAGATCTTGCAAACTCCGTGCAGACAGCATCCAAGGTCAGGATTGAACCTGGCTCTCCTGTACTTTGAGGCAGCGGCTCGACTTGCTGCATCACTGAGCTGCCCTGAAAGGAAAAGGAAAAAGGAAAGGGTTTGAGGGTAGCGTGTGCAGGGCCAGAGAGGAGGTGTTAGCAGGTTAAGTAGTTTATTACTGTCCAGTGAAAAGCCCTTCTCTGCATGCCATCCAGACAGGGCATTCAATATGTAGGCAGAGCAAAAGAAGAATTAAAGAACAGTGTTTGTAACAGAGGAAGTACTGTCAACATAACGAAGTACAACAACCCCGTCTCCTTCTCTCCTCACCACCTTATTCTGGCATCTGCTCCCTTCCTATCCAGTCTTGATAAAGGGTCTCAGCCTGAAATGTCGGCTGTTTCTTCCCTTGCATGAATGCTGCCTGACTTGCTGAGTTCCTGCAGCTGTGTGTGGTTGAGGAGGTACGGTGCCAGTATACATATAAAATGCAAGGGCCGTGACGAGGTAGGTTGGGAGATCGGGAATATATTGTATGAAAGGTCCATTCAAGAGTCTGATGATTGAGGGACAGAACTTCACCTTGAACGTGGTGGCATGTGCTTTTCAAGCTTTTGTGTCTTTTGAGTGATGGGAAAGGGTCGAAGAGAGAATGATCAGGGTGGGAAGAGTCTGATTGTGTTGTTACAGGACTGATAGACAAATAAGCCTAACTATAGGCTGAGACAGTTGTAGCATTGGTTAGAACGAGAAGCACCATGAGAAACAAAGGTCAAAGGTGATATAGGCACTGCATTACTGTTGGAGTGAGGTGAATTGGTTGTTTAAACCATCACTGGAGTTTACTGGTGGTGTCCTTGCTATCATTTTATTGAAGTGTGTATTCTGTTTCACAGGGGTCCTGATGTGGGAGATCTTCTCCCTGGGAAAAACTCCGTATGAAAGGTTCAGCAATGCCGATGTGGTGGAGCACATCATTCAGGGTCGACGCCTGTACCGGCCACAACAGGCCACTGAGCACGTCTACAACATCATGTACAGCTGCTGGGATGAAGTGAGGGCCTGACCTATTTCGGTGTTAACCCAGTGCAAGCTCACTACCCTGTACAATCTCGACGTCCATTCTTCCCTGTCCTCCTGACCCTTGGTTTTCTACACCAGCAGCCCCTTCCTTCTGGATCTTCCATTTTCCCTCAGCTGAAAACCCTCCTCTCCCTCCTTCACCTTTCAGCACCAACTTGCCCTCACTCTCCGTGGTAGGATGCCATCTTTTTGCAAACCACAGGTTCTTGAAATGTTCTCGGTGGCTCTGATATTTGCCTCAACCATTCACTGCAGGTGTTTGAACCAGGCCCGCCTGCAGGACAGATTCTACAGGCATGCATCCCTCAGTTCCAAGGGCTGTGGCATTGCACAGGGGCTCACCCGAGGGAACTGGTTTACAAGCACTGCACAGTTACTCACTACAGGTATTCGTTAGAGGTGCAGACATCAGTGTGCACCTCAAACCAACAGCTCAGGTCCTGAGCTAGCAATCCTACCCTGCTGGTAAGTCTGTGGGGATATCATAAACAGGACAAGAGGGCAGTCATTTAAAACTGAAGTGTATAGAAACTCCTTCTCTTATTGTGGAGATGGATAGATTTTAGAATGATTGAGGGATTGAGGGTTATGTGGAACTGGCACAGAAGAAGAGGTGGGGCCAGCACAGATCAGGCACGATGCTGGTGGGGGAGCCTTGAGGGGCTGAATGGCCTTTTCCTGCTCTTACTTTGTTGTGTTCCAGTGAGTGGTGGAAGCCCTTCCAGCAATCCAAAGAACACAGGTCAGGTAAGTGTCAGTATCAGTGCCAGAGTGGGCCCTCTTTGTTAATGAAGCCAGCTCACAGAATCTATAGCAGAAGGAAAAAGAGCTTCAACCATGGCTCCTTGCAAACTTTAATCACTGTATCTGCCATGGAACCTTAAACCTGTCTCTCCCATCATAGATGCTGCCTGACCTGCTGAGTATATTCCAGCACTATTTTTTATACCTACATGGTACTCCTTGAATCCTCGTGTGTTATCTAGCTTTGCTTTAAATGCTGGTACTTAATGAGCCATGGTGATCAGCTACACAGTACAGCTGCTCTCTGAGTGATGGCATTTCTCTTGGATTCCATTACGTCCATCCATGATTATCTTGTTCATGGCTCTAGAAGTGGCACCCTTGAAATGGAGGCATTTCCGATCAAACCCTGGGCAACTCAGTCAGACCACTGCTCTGTGTCTATTCTGGGGAAAGAACACCTCCTCCTGCTCCAACTCTCCAGCTGTTTCAACCAGCCTATAATTATTGTAGCTGAGACAAACACAAACTCCGATGTTGAGGAACAGAAAATGTTCAGTTTTATAGTTCTGATATACGAAACCAGAAAATTGCAGAAAATTAGGTTCACCTCAGCAATGAGTAAAATGGGAGTGGAGCATCCCATTTCCCAGGCTGTGGAATAAAGAGTGAGGAGTATGGAGAAAAAGGAGCAGAGTGTGTTATTCCTTCTTTATATTCACCTTTCTCTTTCTCTCCTTCCATTTCTGCTTCTTCATTGTTTTTTCTGTTCCTTTCTTGTCGTTCCTCTTTCTCTCTCCTCCCGCTACCTATTTCTATCCTTCCCTCCCCCATCCTCTCCTCTCCCTTCCCCACCAAATTTCTAGAAGAAATGGGTGCTCAAGAAGCAATGCTATTTGCAGCGATGGACAATGTTGTTTTCCTGAGATGGTGGTAGACCTGTGCTCACGGGCTCAGTAGCAGATGAGAGGAAACCACTAGCTCCCAGTTAACAGGGCAGTGCAGAACAGAAGATGAATAGTGAGCAGTCCTCTGAAAATAGCATGGAGAGAGCTGGAGATGGGGTCACATTCACGAGAAGATATCAGAGTATGAATGGAGTGTAGAGCAGAAACCATATGGGGATAATGGAATGAGAGGGAGGGAACGAGTTGGAAGAGGTAGTGAAATGATATATCAAGCTTAGTGATAATTGTCTGTTTCTATTTGCTCCTTGGACTTCTGACTAAGTAACTTTGCTTGCCTTAAATTCAAGGAGCAATGAGAAAAGTTCATAGGATCTGTGCTGGAGTGAAAAATTGGGAATCAATAAACCAGCACAGACTGGGATCTAACCAGGGCTTTCACTGGCCTGGATAACTGATAACTTACGTAGTTTGAAAGACTATCTTAGAACAAGTAATTACAGGCCAGTTAGTCTAATGTCAGCGGTAGAGAAATTCATGGAAAGCATTCCAATGTGCAGGATGAATCTGTACTTGGAGAGCCATGGATCAATCAGGGATAGTCAGAACAGATTTGTTAGTGGGAAATCCTATCTGACTAATTGAATTGTGTTTCTTGAAGGTCAATAAGTTGATGAAGTCATTGGAGCATGTGGTTTACATGCACAGTCCCACATGAAGGGCTGGTTCAAAACATTAGCGCTCTTGGAATCTAGGTTATAATAATAGCTGATTGGCACTGAAGGTGTTAGTGGATGTCTACTTTTGTGATTAGAAGCTTGTGACCAGTGGTTTAATACAGGGATTAGCGCTGGGACTACTACTCTCCGTTTAATGGGTATGTCAGAAATATGTAGATGACATAAGGATTGTTGGTGGTGTTGAAAGTGAGGTGAATGGTTGTAAGCTATAGAATGATATCGATCAGCTGGTAAGATGAGCAAAGCAATGGTAGATGGAATTTAACCCTAAACAATGTGAGGTGATGCGTGGAACACACACACAATGAATCTCAGGACTCCAGAGTGTACTGAGGAACAGGGGGACCCAGGTGAGGAAACCAAGGATCCCTTAATGTGACGGCACTGGTGGGCAGCTGGTTTACAAACCGAGGCAGTGTGTACTGAGGCTGCTAGCAAGGACAGGCTGATGGCAGGGCAAAACTGCAGGATGAGTTGCAATGTAAAAGGGGGGCAAAATCAAAAAGGGTGATGAATGCAGGACTGAAGATGATGTATTTGAATGTGTGCAGTATACAGAAGAAGTGAGATGAACTTGTAGTAAAATTAGAGATTAGCAGGTATGACATTATGGGCATCACTAAGTTGTGGCTGAGAAAAGATTATAGCTGGGAGCTTAACATCCAAGGATACACACTGTTTTGAAAGGATGGTCAGGTAGGCAGAGGGGACAGGGTGGTTATTTTGGTTAAAAAAATGAAATTAAGTCCTTAGAAAGAGGATTGGAAGATGTAGAATCCTCGTGAACAGAGCTAAGAAACTGCAGGGGTAAAAGCACCCTGAATGGAGTACTAAAGGCAGTATGACAGAACCGCGGCCGACAAGGGAAGTCAGAGCCAACATAAAAGTCCAAGTGAGGGCAAAAATTAGTGGTAAGTTAGAGGATTGGGAAACTTTTAAAAACCACCAGAAGGCAACTAAAAAAGCCATAAAGAGTGTAAAGATGGAATATGAAGGTAAGCTAGCAAATAATATTAAAGAGGATAACAAAAGTTTCTTCAGATATATAAGTAAGAGAGAGCCGAAAGTAGATATTAGCTGGAAAATGATACTGGAGAGGTAGTCATGGGGTGCAAGGAAATGGCAGATGGATGGAAAAATTATCTTGCATCAGTCTTCTCTGTGGAAGACACGAGCAGTATGCTGGAAGTTCGAGTGTGTCAGGGGACAGAAGTGAGGGAAGTTCCCATTACTCGAGAGAAGGTACCTGGGAAACTGAAAGGTCTGAAGGTAGATAAGTCACTTGGACCAGATGGTCTACACCACAGGGTTTTGAAGAGGTAGCTGAAGAAATCATGGAGGCATTAGTAATGATCTTTCAAGATTCAGTAAATTTTGGCAAGGTTCCAGAAGACTGGAAAATTGCAAAGTGGAATTCCACTCTCCAAGAAGGGAGGGAGGCAAAAGAAAGGAAATTATAGGCCAGTTAGCCTGACCTCATTGGTTGGGAAGAAGTTGATTGATAAGGATGTGATTTCGGGGTACTTGGAGGCACCTGGTAAAAAAGGAAAGATATGAGATTGACTCGAGAATTGGCTGATTGGCAGGAGGCAAAGAATGGGAATAAAGGGAGAATCTTCCCTTTGGCTGTCAGTAACTAGTGGTGTTCTACAGGGGTCTGTTGGGACCACTTCTTTTTATGTTATATGTCAATGATTTGGATGATGGAATTGATGGCTTTGTGGACAAGTTTGCCAATGATATGAAGTAGTGTTGAGGGAGCGGGGAGGCTACAGAATGACTTAGACAGATTAGGAGAATGGGCAAAGACGTGGCAGATGGAATACAGTGTCAGCAAGTGTATGGTTATGCACTTTGGTAGAAAAAATAAAAGTGTAGACTATTTTCTAAATGGAGAGAAAATTCAAAACTCTAACTTGGGAGGCCTCATGCAGGATTCTCTGAAGGTTAATTTATAGTTTGAGTCTGTGGTGAGAAAGGTAAATGAAATTTCTAGAAGACCAGAATATAAAAGCAAGCATGTAACTTTGAGGCTTTATAAGGCTCTGGTAAAGCCTCACGTGGAGTACTGTGAGCAGTTTTGGGCCCTTTATCTAAGAAAGGATGCGCTGACATTGGAGAAGGCCCAGAGGAGATTCACAAGAATGACTCTGGGAGCAAAAAGGTTACCACATGAGGACCAATTGTTGGCTCTGGGCTGATACACTGGAATTCAGAAGGATAATGGTTGGGGCAGAGGCGGGGGCGGAATCTCATTGGAACCTATCGAACGCTGGAAGGTTAGATGTGGAGAGGATGCTTCCTGTGGTGGGGGAGTCTCGGACCATAGGGCACGGAGACATCCATTTAGAATGGAGATGTGGAGGAATTTCTTTAGCCAGAGGGTGGTGAATCTGAGGAATTCATTGCCACAGGTGGCTGTGGAGGCCATGTCATTGGTAGAGGTTAAGGCAGAGGTTAATAGATTCTTGATTAGTCAGGGCATGAAGGGATACAGGGAAAAGTCAGGAGATTAGGGCTGAGAGGGAAATGGATCAGCCACGATGAAATGGTGGAGCAGATTTGATGGGCCAAATGGCCTCACTCTGCTCCTATATCTAATGGTCTTATAATGTTGTTTGGTATGGCATTCATACTTCTAATTGAAGTGTGGCCCAGGAGGGGCAAATGCGAGCCTGTCTGTTTGGGAGCCGGGGTTGGGTCGATCTTTGCCTACATCTCGCCCACAGGCGTTCCAACATGGGTGGTCCTGAGATGGCATCGCCTAATGGAGTCCTTGATCCACACGAGCCTCCACACAATGTCAACGTGCTGATCCAGGTCATGGAGCGCCAGAGAGCTTGCAGAAGGACATTACCTGAGATTAATGGTTTTATTTATCAGGACAGGTTGTGAGGGTTGATATGTTTACCCTGAACCGAAGGGGTCTGAGGTTGATAGATGAAGCCAGGCGGGTGAGAAAGGTGGCTGGCAAAACAGGGTAGAGAGCAAGGAACATTTCCTTACGGCAGAGGTGCAGGCATATAGGTTTAATAGTCGGGGGGAAGGAATTTCTGTAGGGGATATTAGAATGAATATGGAATAACATACACAAAATGCTGGGGAACTCAGCAGCCTAGGCAGCAACTATGGAAATGAATAAACTGTCGATATTTTGGGCCAAGGCCCTTCTTTAAGAATGGAAATGATGGGGGAAGACACCAGAGTAAAAAGGTGGGGGGGGGGGAAGGAGGATAGCTGGAATGTGATAGGTGAAGCCAGGTGGGTGGGAAGGGTAAAGGGCTGGAGAAGAAAGAATCTGATAGGAGAGTGGACCATGGGAGAAAAGGAAGGTGGGGCATCACGGGTAGGTGAGGAGAAGATATAAGAGGCCAGAGTGGGGAATAAAAAAGGAGGGGAGGAGGAAGAAAAACTTTCTGGATGAACAAATTGATGTTGATGCCATGCCATCAGGTTGGAGGCTACCTGGATAGAATAGGAGGTGTTGCTCCTCCACCCTGATAGTAGCCGCATCGTAGCAAGAGGAAGTGCTCTTGGGCTGACAGGAATTAAAACACTTGTCTGCCGAGAAATTCTGCTTTTGGGGGATGGAGCGGAGGTGCTTGAGAAAGCTGCCTCCCAATTTACGTCGGGTTTCACCAATGTAAGAGGAGGTAAAGATATTTTTGGTGGTAGGATCCTGTTGAGGTTGGTGGAAGTTGCAGAGAATGATGTGTTAGATGCAGAGGCTCAAGGGGTGGTGGGCAGGACAAGAGGAACTCTATCCGTTAGGGAGGTGGGAAGATGGGGTGAGCATGGATGTCCAGGAAATGGAGGAGATGCAGGTAAGGGTAGCATCAGTGGTGGAGGAAGGGACACCTTATTATTTGAAGGAGGAGGACATCTCTGAGCTCCTGAAAAGGAAAGCCTCATGCTGGGAATAGATGTGGCAGAGATGGAGGAACTAAGAAAAGGGAATAGCAGTTTTACAAGAAACAGGGTGGGAAGAAAGTGTAGTTAAGGTAACTGTGGGAGTCAGTAGGCTTATAAAAGATGTCGGTAGACAGATTGGTTTCAGAGATAGAGACAGGGAGATCAAGAAAGGGGAGGGAGGTGTCAGAAATGGACCAAGTGAATTTAAGGGCAGAGTGGAAGCTGGAGGTGAAGTTGATGAAATTGATGAGCTCATCGTGGGTGTATGAAGCAGCAGTAAAGCAGTCATCGACACAGCACAGGAAGAATTGAGAGTCATTACCAGGGAAGGCTTGCAATGTGCACTGTTCCACGTAGTCAACAAAGAGACAGGCATAGCTGGGGCCCATGAGGGTGCTTAAGCCTACCGTGAGTTTGGAGAAAGTAGAAAGAGCTATACAAGAAACTGTTGAGGGTAGGACCAGTCATGCCAAACAGAGATGGGAGGTGGAGGGGAATTGGTTGGATCTTTTGTGGAGGAAGAAGTCGGGAGCTTTAAGGCCTGCTTGATGGGGGTTGGAAGTGTATAGGGACTGGGCATCCATGGAGAAAATTAGGCGATCAGGGCCAGGGAATTGAAAGTTGTGGAGATGGAAAGCATATGAAGTATCGTGGATGTGGAAGCCTCTCGGCTCAGTCCCTTTCCCCGAAGGCCAGCTGGAATCTGGAATGAACTATCTCAGGGGTGCTGGAAGCAGAGCATCACAACATTTAAGCAGCATGCAGATGAAGACTTGAATCACCAAGATATATAGAAGGCTGTGGACTAAGTGCTGGTAAATGGGATTAGTGTCCTGATGAAGGGTCTCACCCCGAAACATTGACTCTTTTCCATAGATGCTACCTGCTCTGCTGAGTTCCTCCAGTATTGTGTGTGTGTCGCTTTGGACTTTCCTTGTGTTTTAGATGGATAATTTGGCTGGTATGACAGAGGGGGCAGAAAGTCCTATTTCTGTGTTCTATGACTCCGTAGGTATGATGGCCTGGATGCTCTGTGTTCGGTGTTGAGCTTGAATCATGGCTCTGCTGTGTTTGAAATGAATTCATCTGATGTGTCAGTTCTTTCCTGGGCTGGCTTTGCCTAATTTTTTACTGATGGTTTCTGTCTGTTGCAGAAAGCAGAAAATCGACCTACCTTCAGTTTGCTGCTCAGTAACATCCAGGAGCTGGTGGAAGACGACAGCCAGATATGAGTAGTCCGACCACAGTTGGTCTGACTGCAGAGAAACCTTTGTTTAACCCTTTGCAACCATTTTGCACGGTGATACAAGACAGCAACGTTTAAAAACTCACAGTCTACTTCTATGAACAGAGTTTTGAGCACAAAGGCATTGCCACACACAAAGTACACGCGCACCCTCACTCAAAAGCACAAGCATTGAGCAAAATAAATCCTCAGTTCTATTTAAAAAGGCAAGCACTGTGTCATTAATATTGTTTCATGTGTGGCTGGAATGCAGGAGGCTCGGATTCCCACCTCCTGGAGATGGGAAGCATCCCAGGAGCACAGGTCCAGCCAGGGAAAGATTGCTAACATTTGAGGGATCCAAGGATTGGAGAGGGTTGGGAACATGGGATAAATGTGGAATCAAAGTTCAAACTACATTTATTATCAAAGTATGTATAAACTATACAACCTTGAGGACAGGGAGGGTGCGAGGAGAGGGGGAGGGCGAGGAGAGGGGGAGAGCGCGAGGAGAGGGGGAGGGCGAGGAGAGGGGGAGGACGCGAGGAGAGGGGGAGGACGCGAGGAGAGGGGAGGGGCCGAGGAGAGGGTGTGGGCGAAGAGAGGGTGTGGGCTAGGAGAGGGGGAGGGGGTGGGTGAGGAGAGGGGGAGGGGTGGGCGAGGAAAAGGGAGGGGGTGGGCGAGGAGAGGGGAGGGGGTGGGCGAGGAGAGCGGGGAGAGGGCAAGGAGATGGGGAGAGAGGGTAGAGGGTGAGGAGAGGGGGAGAGGGTGAGGAGGGGAGAGGGGGGAGAGGGGGAGGGCGAGGAGAGGGGAGGGGGTGGGCGACGAGAGCGGGGAGGGGGCGAGGAGATGGGGAGAGGGTGAGGAGGGGGAGGGTGAGGAGAGGGGGAAGGCGAGAGGGTGAGGAGAGGGGAGAGGGTGAGGAGGGGGAGAGGGGGGAGAGGGTGAGGAGGGGGGAGGGCAAGGAGAGGGGGTGGATGAAAATGATATAAATGATGGAAGTGGGACAAGGCAGGCTCAATAGGACCGTAAGTGTTGATGGCAGGTTTTGAAAGAAACAATAATCGGCAGTGAACATTATGTAGAATAGGAATGGAAATAGTGATAGATCAGGAAGGAATGCTGTAAAGGCTGATTGGGGAAAATTTAAAGAAATAAATTACAGAATATTGAAATCAATCAGGATGTGGATCTTTTGTGACAAGATTGGAGAAGGGATAATGACAGTGGCAACAATAAATGTACCAAGGAAATGGAATAGAGTTGAGAAAATGGTGCCATGGTTGACAAAAGAATGCGGGGAAGCAATAAGACATTGTAATAGAGCATTTAGAATGTTAAACAGCACACACAATTTTCAAAAATTAATTGAGTATAAAAAGATGCTAGCAATAGTAAGGAAGACAATTTGAAAGGTGAAACAGGAATACTGGGGGAAGTTTTGGGAATCTGTAGGAATATAAGTACCCATTGAAGGAGTTTGAAAGATGATAAAAAGAATGAACGGGATCACCAGGAAAAGTGGATACTCAGTGTGATGTGATGGGGAGAGAGCTGCAGTATCGAACGTTGAGAAAGCAGAAATGCTCATGTAAACTTTAGTTAAAATACAGTTCTGACAATATGAGTAATGAAGGAAAAGCAGAAGAGAGGAAACATTACTAGAGAACTTGCAAGCATTAAGTAAGTAAGCATTAAAGATGGACAGAAATTTTGAGGGTGCATTAAACATGATGTTCACCATGACAGAATTGAAGAGTGTTCTTGGGAAGGCAAAGAAAACATTCCTCGGGAAGGATCATATATGTTATGTTATCTAATTTGAGTGAGAAAGGCAAAGAAGTTATTTTAAAATTATTTCATTATGTATGGGGAAAAAGGAAATTGTTCTAAAGCATGAAAAGAAGCAATCATAGTTCCAATATGTAAACCAGGCAAAAATCCTAACAATCCAGCAAGTTATAGGCCAATAACGTTCACCTCACAGACTGATATATTACATTGAAACAAGATGGAGTATTTTTAAATATCAGAGTGGGCTTAAGAAGAGGAACCACAGATCCAGTTTTATGTCCAGCACATGAGGTGAGGAGGGCTCAATTGAACAGAGAAAGCATAGTAGCATTCTTTTTTTGATGTAGAGAAGCATATGATGTGATGTGGAAGGAAACTTTGATCATTAAATTATGTAAATTGGGAATTAGAGGTTGAAAGCTAAATTTGATAGAAAGATTTTTCAATTGTTGCGAGTAGGGAAATCTATGTCAAGTAAAGAAATTGAGGAAAATGGAACCCCTCAGGAAAGTATTATTTATCCATTATTTGCTATAATAGTAAATGATATATTTCCTAATCTAAATAGTAGTATCAGAGTATCACTATTTTTGGATGAAGGAACGATGTGGAAGAGTGGGGAGGGTATGTGGAATTTATAACATATATTTGAGAGTCAACAGTTAAGGTGGAAGATTGGGCATGAAAATGGGAATTCAGATTTTCAGCTGAGAAATCTAAAATAATGTTTTTCACAAGGAAGATGATAGAACAACACTTGAAACTAAAATCTTTTGCAATAGAATTAGAAAGTGTGGATACCTTTAAATTTTCATGAATTTGGGTTGATAAAAGAATCACATTAAGGAAATAACAACCAGAAGTAAGAACGTGTTAAATGTTGTGGAAATAATAACCAGAAGTGAGAACGTGTTAAATGTTGTGAGGTGTTTAATAGGAAAGAGAAATTAATATGATCAATACTGGACTATGGAAGTATGGTATATAGATCAGCAACACACTGTGTGTTTAATAAACTGGATATAATTCAAAGTCAAGCATTAAGGTTAATCTGTGGGGCAGTAAGGACAACATACCAGTGGTGGCGATGCAGGTGGAGTTGGGAGACACCTCTGGAACCGAGAAGAAGACAGCTTGTGTTAACATATTGGGTAAACTTATAAGGGCATGGAGAAAATCATCCAACGAAACAGCTTTTAGATCCATGCTGGGAAAAGGAAAGAATGGAAATCAGAAGTTTTGCATGGACTATTGACGGACAAGCAGAAAGGACAGGGATTAGTAATAAGGCAGTGAATGCTACAGTGCCTTTTTCCTGGGTGCCTCCATGGCTGTGTGAAGCACCAGAAGTAGATCTTAAATTATTCAAATTGAGACAGAAAAATAGAGAAGTGATTTAACTCAATATATAGCTGAATCTTACGTAAAGAATGATTATGGATATTTACCAATATACATAGGTATCTCAAAAACGGTAATAGTAGATTAGGGATGGATTGGTCGTGTCTGATTTTGACATGAAAAAGCAGGTCAGGATAAATGATGAATTCTCAGCGTATACAGGTGAAATGACAGCTGGACTATTCCCTTTGCAGTGGGTGGAGGAAGTGAGGCCGATGTGTCTTGTAATATTGTCTGATTGAAGCACAACAATCAGAAATCTAAGATTTACATCCAGAGACAAGACAAGACCAGACATTATGTGCCAGATAACACCAGCTTTATTTAGAATTAAATGATGGGGCTCTGTGTATGTTTTATGTGGACTCCAGCACACGTGGGAATGTGTAAATGGATAAATTAGTAAAGGAGTCAACCAGACCGGCAGGAGTGGACAATCAAATAAATTACAGTAAAAGAGAAATTAAAAACATTTTAAAAGCGAAATAATATAATAATAATAAAAAATGTGGCGAAAATAACAGAAAACTGGAAGATATCTTTATAATATCCAGAACGAAGTGGGAATGCAGGAAAGAACAGGAGGGAGAAGGTGATCATATCGAGATTGAGGTTTGGGCACACAGGGTTAAATGGTACATTTTTAATGAAGAAACACGATAATGGGAGGTGTAAATATTATAATTAGCAAGAAATTGTTGAGTATGTACTGCTGCGGTCTCCGAGATAAAATCAAGAGAGATATTTTATCAGAACCTGATGAAGACTCTGGGTCCGAAATCGACTGTTTATCCGCTTCTGCAGTTGCTGCCGGACACGGAAAGTTCTTCCAGCATTAATCTGTGAGCGTCCAGTACCTTGTGCCCACGCATTGGAGCCAGCGTGCGAACTGGGGGCTGCCATGTTGAGGTCAGCGGGCTGTTTCCGGTTCCGGGTGACGGGCGGCTGAAGGTCGGCTCACCGGCGTGGTGGAAACTCGGCCTCGGAGCTGGTGGTCGGAGGGCGGATCTGCGTAATGGAAGCCACGGGTCTGTCGGCAGACCCGCACCTGCAGCAGTTCATCGAGGTGGAGAGTCAGAAGCAGAAGTTCCAGCAGCTGGTGCATGGGCTGACTGAGCTGTGCTGGGTAACTAGTGTTAACTCATCGGAATTCGCACCTCACTTGTGGTGATCGGGGCTGGATACGAGTGCCCTACTTACTAAACCAGCGCCTAACTAGTAATAGCAGGGGCTGCGTAATTAATACTAACACCAGCACGAGTTCCTAACTCGTGGTGTCTGGGGCTGGGTTACTGAGGCTCCTCTTTCTGGAGCTGGAGTCTACCTGAAGGTGACCAGGTTTGAGAGACTGGACGCAGACTGCGAGTGATGCTAGTCCCTCTGCCTCGTCACAGCTTCAGAGACCGGGGTTCCGTCCTGGCAGCTTCAGTTTCCATCCACATTTCAATGATGTGAAGCTTGGTAGTTTAATTGTCCCTATTGTGAGTGAGTAGGAGATGGTAGTGGGGGGAGGGGTAGATTAATGTGGGGAGTGAAAACAGGAGCAGTAGGGTCAAATCAAGTTTCTCCATGATGCAGCATAGGCAATGGGCTAAATGGCCTTGCATGTTACATAGGTGTGAAGAAGAGCCCCACCTCAGTACCACCCATACTGTCAGCAAATCCTAGTCCTGTGGTCAATGGCCTAGGTGTCACAATTATTGGGTTGGGGACCACTGACATTGGAGCAGAATTAGGCTATTTGGCCCATCGAGTCTGCCTGCCCTTTTATCATGCCTGATCCTTTCCCCTCTCAACCACATTCTGCTCCCTTCTTCCTGTAACCTTTCATGCCCTGACTAATAACAAACTTAACAATCTCCACTTCAAACAAACCCAATGACTTGGCCTTCTCAGCTACTTGTGGCAACAAATTCCACAGATTCACCAGTCTCGGGCTCAAGAAATTCCTCATCTCCATTCTAAATGGCCGTCCCGCTATTCTGAAGAAGTTTCCTGTGGTCTCCCCCCACCACAGGAAACGTTGTCTCCAATCCTAGTCTTATAAAGGCCTTTCAATATTTGATAGGTTCCAATGAGATTCCTTCTCTTCTCCACCCCCCCCCCCATTCTTCTAAATTCCAGCAAGTAAAGACCCAGATCCATCAATTGTTTCTTAGATGATAAGCCCTTCATTTCTGGAATCATTCTCGCTAACTTCCTCTGAACCCTTCTCCAATATCAACACATCCCTTCTTAGATAAGGAGCCAAACTACTCGCAATATTCCAAGTGAGGCCTCACTAGTGCCTTACAAACCCTCAACATTACATCCTTGCTTTAATATTCTAGTCCTCTTGAAATAAATGCCAACATTGCATTTGCCTTCCTCACCACTGACTCAACCTGCAAATTAACCTTAAGGAAATCCTGCACAAGGACTCCCAAGCTCCCTTGCACCTCTGTTTTTTGAACTTACTCCCCATTTAGAAAGTAATCTATCCTTTTATTTCTTCTACCAAAATGCACGACCATACACTTCCTGACACTATTCCATCTTCCACTTCTTTGTCCATTCTCTGAATCTGTCCTTCTGCAGCCTCTCTGCTTCATCAACACTACCTGCCCCTCCACTTATCTTTGTAATGTCTGCAAACTTGGCCACAGAGCCATCAATTGTCATCCAAATCATTGATATACAACGTAAAAATCAGCAGTCCCAACATCGAGCCCTGCGGTTCACCATTAGTCTCCGGCGGCCAATTGGAAAAGGCTCCCTTCATTCCCACTCTTTGCCTCCTGTTAATCAGCCAATGCTCTAAACATGCAAGTATCTTGTATTACCATGGCCTCTTAAGAGTCTCGTATAGTACCTGAAAATCCAAGTACAAAACTTCTACTAATTCTTCTTTGTCTATCTGCTTGTTATTTCCTTGAAGAATTCCAACAAATTTGGGATTCCAACAGATTTCCCATGAAATCATGCTGATCTTGGCCTATTTTTATCATGTGCCTCCAAGTATCCAAAACCACATCCTTAACAGGACTCTAACTTCTTCCCAACCACTGAGGTCAGACTAACTGACCTATAATTTTCTTTTTTCTGCCTCTCTCCATACTTGAAGAGTGGAGTGACTTTTGCAATTTTCGAGTCCTCCTGAACCATGGCAGAATCTGTTGATTCTTGAAAGATCATTAGTTATGCCTCCACAATCTGTTCAGGTACCTCTTTCAGACCCTGGGCTGTAGACAATCTGGTCCAGGTGACTTATCTACCTTTGGACCTTTTAGTTGCCAAGCGCCTCCTTAGTATTAGCAACTGCATTCATTTCTGCCCCCGACGCTCTTGAACATCTGGCGTACTATCAGTATCTTCCACCGTGAAGACTAATGCAAAATACTTATTCAGTTAATCTGCCATTTCCTCATCCTCCATTACTGCCCCTCCAGCACATTTTCCAGTGGACCAATATATAATTTCGCCTCTCTTTTACTCTTTATACATCTGAAAAAACATTTGGTATCCTCTGATATTATTGGCTAGCTTACCTTAATATCTCATCTTCCTCCCCCCCCCCCCCCCCCGCCACCATGGTTTTTTTTCAGTTGTCTACTGTTGGTTTTTAAAAGTTTCCCAATTCTCTAACTTCCCACTTATTTTTGCTCTATTATATACCGTCTCTTTTGCTTTTATGTTGGCTTTGACTTCTCTTGTCAACCACAGTTGCGTCATCTTGCCTTTAGAATACTACTTAGGGATGTATCTATCTTGCGTCTTCCAAATTGCTCCCAGAAACTTCAGATGTTGCTGCTCTGCCATCATCCATGCTAGTGTTCCTTTCCAATCATCTTTGGCCAGCTCCTCTTTCATGCCACTGTAATACTCCTACATCTGACTTTAGCTTCTCCCTCTTAAATTACAGGGTGAAGCTCCCTAATCAAATCTGGTTCATTACACAACACCCAATCCAGAATAGCTGATCCCCCAATTGCCTCAACCACGAGCTGCTCTAAAAAGCCCTCTCGGGATCCATCACTAACTTGATTGTCCCAATATACCTGCATATTGATATCCCCTAAGACTATTATAACATTTCCCTTTTGACATGCTTTTTCTATCTCCTGTTGTAACGTGTAGCCCATATTTTGGCTAGTGTTAAGAGGCCTGTATATAACTCTCAACAGGGTCTTTTAAACCTTTGCAGTTTCTTAAATCTGTCTGCAAGGATTCTACACCTTCTGAACCTTTGTCTCCTCATTCTAAGAATTTGATTTCATTTTTTTAACCAACAGAGCCATCCCAACCCCTCTGCCTACCTATCTGTCCTTTCGATACAATGTGTATCCTTGGATGTTAAGCTCCCAACTATAATCTTCTTTCAGCCACAACTCAGTGTTTCCCACAACATCATACCTGCCAGTCTCTTAACTATGCTACAAGATCATCTACCTTATTCCGCATATTGCGCGCATCCAAATATAGCACCTTCAGACCTGTGTCCATCACCTTTTATGATTTTGTTCCTTTTTTTACACTGCAACTCACCCACTGACTTCAATTTTGCCCTATCATCTGCCTGTCCTTACTGACAGTCTTACTGCCTCTGCCTGTAACCAACAGCTGTATCCTCAGTCCTATCACTCCAGTTCCCATCATCCTGCTAAATTAGTTTAAACCTTCCCCAACAGCTCTGGCAAATCTGCCTGCAAGGATATTGGTCCCCCTCGGGTTCAGGTATTTAATGCCAGTGTGCCTTCTCCTCTTCACCTGCCTAACCCCAGGTAGCTTCCTGTGACACAGCATGTCGTCATCAACCCATGGTATCCTCTACAATTAGAGCATTTGCTTGTCTGGGCCTAGGACTGAGTGAGCCAATGAGAACGTCCTCCTCTGTGCAACTGGATGTTGGACTTTCTGACGACAGACCTCAGATGATTAGGATGCACAACTGCCCCTCTCACCCCACCATCCTTAACATGGGTGCCACCCAGGGCTGGCTGCTGAGCCCATTGCTGTACACTCTGCTCACGCATGACTGCATGGCCAACCACCCGAGTAATCACACTGTCAAGTTCGCCGATGGTACAACAGTCGCATCACCAACAATGGAGGCGTAATACCAGTCCTCTCCCTCATTGTCAGTTAGACAAAGGAGATGGTTATCGACTTCAGGAGAAGCCACACCACTCACACCCGTTTCTGCTTTGGTGGCATAGCAGAGTAAACTGCAAACGGTTTCGAACTCGGGCGTGCACATCTCACACAACCTCTCATTATCCCAGAACACATCCTACACAGTCAGGAACGCTCACCAACTCCTCTACTTTCTGAGGAGGCTGACGAGAGTTGAACTGTGCACATCTATGCTCCTGACCTTTTACAGATGCGCAGTAAAGAGCATCCTAACAAGCTGCATCACTGTGGCAGACAGTAAGACAACAGGTAGTCAAAACTGCCCAATGCGTCACTAGCACCAGCCTACCCTCCGTCAAGGTTATATATACAGAAAGCTGCCAGAAAAAGCCCGGTGAAATCATGAATGATCTCACCCACCCTATTCAAGGACCTTTTCTCCCACTCCCATCAGAGAGGAGGCTTTGTAGCACCCATGTCAGGACCACCAGACTCAAAATCAGTTACTTTCCTCAAGCAGTGTCTGATCAACACCTCCACCGACTAACCCACCCTCCACATCAGTTCCCCCCGCCCCCCCCCACCTCCACTTTGTCATTTCCTGTCGGTAGGTATGAGACGTGAATTAGCTAAGATAGACTGGCAAATGACACTTAAAGGATTGATGGTGGATATGCAATGGCAAGCATTTAAAGGTTGCATGGATGAACTACAACAATTGTTCATCCCAGTTTGGCAAAAGAATAAATCAAGGAAGGTAGTGCACCCGTGGCTGACAAGAGAAATTAGGGATAGTATCAATTCCAAAGAAGAAGCATACAAATTAGCCAGAGAAAGTGGCTCACCTGAGGACTGGGAGAGATTCAGAGTTCAGCAGAGGAGGACAAAGGGCTTAATTATGAAGGGGAAAAAAGATTATGAGAGAAAACTGGCAGGGAACATAAAAACGGACTGTAAAAGCTTTTATAGATATGTAAAAAGGAAAAGACTGGTAAAGACAAATGTAGGTCCCCTGCAGACAGAAACAGGTGAATTGATTATGGGGAGCAAGGACATGGCAGACCAATTGAATAATTACTTCGGTTCTGTCTTCACTAAGGAGGACATAAATAATATTCCAGAAATAGTAGGGGACAGAGGGTCCAGTGAGATGGAGGAACTGAGCGAAATACATGTTAGTAGGGAAGTGGTATTAGGTAAATTGAAGGGATTGAAGGCAGATAAATCCCCAGGGCCAGATGGTCTGCATCCTAGAGTGCTTAAGGAAGTAGCCCAAGAAATAGTGGATGCATTAGTGATAATTTTTCAAAACTCGTTAGATTCTGGACTAGTCCCTGAGGATTGGAGGGTGGCTAATGTAACCCCACTTTTTAAAAAAAGAGGGAGAGAGAAACCGGGGAATTATAGACCGGTTAGCCTAACGTCGGTGGTGGGGAAACTGCTGGAGTCAGTTATCAAGGATGTGATAACAGCACATTTGGAAAGCGGTGAAATGATCGGACAAAGTCAGCATGGATTTGTGAAAGGAAAATCATGTCTGATGAATCTCATAGAATTTTTTGAGGATGTAACTAGTAGAGTGGATAGGGGAGAACCAGTGGATGTGGTATATTTGGATTTTCAAAAGGCTTTTGACAGGGTCCCACACAGGAGATTAGTGTGCAAACTTAAAGCACACGGTATTGGGGGTAAGGTATTGGTGTGGGTGGAGAATTGGTTAGCAGACAGGAAGCAAAGAGTGGGAATAAACGGGACCTTTTCAGAATGGCAGGCGGTGACTAGTGGGGTACCGCAAGGCTCAGTGCTGGGACCCCAGTTGTTTACAATATATATTAATGACTTGGATGAGGGAATTAAATGCAGCATCTCCAAGTTTGCGGATGACACGAAGCTGGGTGGTGGTGTTGGCTGTGAGGAGGATGCTAAGAGGATGCAGAGTGACTTGGATAGGTTGGGTGAGTGGGCAAATTCATGGCAGATGCAATTTAATGTGGATAAATGTGAAGTTATCCACTTTGGTGGCAAAAATAGGAAAACAGATTATTATCTGAATGGTGGCCGATTAGGAAAAGGGGAGGTGCAACGAGACCTGGGTGTCATTATACACCAGTCATTGAAAGTGGGCATGCAGGTACAGCAGGCGGTGAAAAAGGCGAATGGTATGCTGCCATTTATAGCGAGAGGATTCGAGTACAGGAACAGGGGGGTACTACTGCAGTTGTACAAGGCGTTGGTGAGACCACACCTGGAGTATTGTGTGCAGTTTTGGTCCCCTAATCTGAGGAAAGACATCCTTGCCATAGAGGGAGTACAAAGAAGGTTCACCAGATTGATTCCTGGGATGGCAGGACTTTCATATGAAGAAAGACTGGATGAACTGGGCTTGTACTCGTTGGAATTTAGAAGATTGAGGGGGGATCTGATTGAAACGTATAAAATCCTAAAGGGATTGGACAGGCTAGATGCAGGAAGATTGTTCCCGATGTTGGGGAAGTCCAGAACGAGGGGCCACAGTTTGAGGATAGAGGGGAAGCCTTTTAGGACCGAGATTAGGAAAAACTTCTTCACACAGAGAGTGGTGAATCTGGAATTCTCTGCCACAGGAAACAGTTGAGGCCAGTTCATTGGCTATATTTAAGAGGGAGTTAGATATGGCCCTTGTGGCTACGGGGGTCAGGGGGTATGGAGGGAAGGCTGGGGCGGGGTTCTGAGTTGGATGATCAGCCATGATCATAATACATGGCAGTGCAGGCTCAAAGGGCCGAATGGCCTACTCCACCTATTTTCTATGTTTCTATGTACAGACACTCCTGAGTCTAGTGACACTTCACAGACATACAGTCAATCTACGTACTGTATAATAAGCTATCGTTTGAATTTATATTTATTGTTCTTTATCATTGTGTTCTTTACTTTGTGTTTTTTATGCTGTATTGGATCCGGAGTAAGAATTATTTTGTTCTCCTGTACACTTGTGTACTGCAAGTGACATTAACCGATCTTCAATCTGCACACAGGAGAGCGGGCTGCAGACAACTGTGACGGATCTGGGACTGAGAAGGGTGTAGAGAGCATTGGGAATGGATTCCAGTGGAGGCTGGGAGTGTTAACAGTGAAAGGTGCCAGAGTTTGCAGGACACTTGGTGCGGATTCAATGTCTGGGGACACAGAAGGGTGCCTTGTGCTGTTATGTTTGGTGAGGTTTATGAGTGTGTGTTGGGGACTGTGGTTCTCTGTCTTGGTGATCGCAGGAATGGAACTGTGTCCTTTGCATAGGGTGATCCTAATTTTACTTCATGTCAAACAAGGTGTTTGCGAGCAGCATCTTTGGGGCTTTTACCTGTGGCTCAGTTTGAATTACGGAATTGTTACGGCAAAGGAGACCTCCTTTATGTGAGAGTACTCCCAATCCCACTGCACTGCCTTTTCCCAATTGCCCTCCCAAGTTCTTTTCTTTCAGGCACCAATGTACTTTTTTGTTCCTAGTGTTCAGCAAAATCAGGTACTTTGGCTACTTTACACAGAAAGTTGATATGCAGCAACTTCTGCTTTCTGTAAAATCACAATGAGTAACCATAACAACCATGGACTAGTTCAACTTTTACCTGCTTCACTTCTTTGAAAGTCTCTTCCCTTCTTGCATATTCATAGACACTTTCTGTCCTTCTGCCACCTCCAATGTGTTTTTTTCCACCACTGGGCAGCACCTCCCACAAACAAATTGTTTTGGTTAGTAACAAACAAGATGCTGGAGGTGGGCACACAGCCAATGAGGGAAATGGATATCTGTCATTTTGGGTTGAGATTGTTCACCAGTCCAGATGAAGGATCTCAACCCAAAATGTCAATTGTCCATTTCCCCTCTTTAGATGCTGCCTGACTTGCTGAGTTCCCTTAACATATTTTTATGTTGCTCTTAAATTCCATCACTCTGCAATCTTGTGTCTGGTATTAGTTACTGCTGTGAGCACTTTGAAAGCCACATGCAACATTCCAGTTCTACAGCTGACTGATACCCTAGAAGCTTGTGCCTGTGAGTCTCTTTGGCTAGACCCAGAATTTCTGCAAACCTCTCAGTTGCTTATCTTTCTCTCCCTGGTAGGACAAGTGTATGGATAAACCAGGCCCACGGCTTGATAGCAGAACAGAAACCTGCTTGGTTAACTGCGTGGAACGTTTCATTGACACCAGCCAGTTCATCCTCAATCGACTAGAACAGACACAGAAAAGCAAAATGTCTTCCGAGAGCTTAAGTGACTAATTGGATGGTCAAGTGGGAGAGTTGATACCACAGATCGCCACACTATATGGGACAGGCACCAGTGCTCTCCGATGGTGGTGAGAAGGCACTGGAGCAACTCCACTGGGCTTGGTAACCCACAGCTGCTCTTAAATGGATCTTATATAATGGTAATGTGTCTCTGAGACCGAATCTAAATAATATCCTGAAATAAAGCATGGTGGAATTTTTTTACAATAAATTGTGCATAATCATAGCAATGACATAATGTTTCAGGAGTTGTTTCAAAATTATTCATGTTGAGAGCAAATAAAGAAAGTAATTTTTATCTTTGAAGAGAGTTGACTGAGATCCTTGGGAGGTGACTGGTATTGGCAAGAATGGCATTTCCTGGCCTCCTTATTATCTTTGTGAAGTCGGTGGTGGTATGCTGCTTTCTGGTGAAGGTACTATTATGGCGCAGTTGAATAGCGGATTCTGGGATTTAGAGCCAGCAATCCAATTTCCAAGTGCTGTTTAACTTGGAATAGGATCTGTAGTTGTGTTCCTGTGTTTTTACAGCCATCTGCCTTGGCAGTTGAGTGCTCAGGTTTGGGCAATGCTGTCGAGTCGACTAGGTGAGTGACTGTAGTATGTCTTGTAGATAGTGCAGTGGTAGAGGATGGTAAATTAGCTACTTTATCCTGGTATTATCGAAGGTCTCACCCTGAAACATTGACTGCCCTCTTCCCTCCACAGATGCTACCTGAACTACTGTGCACCTGCAGCGTTTTGTGGGTTGATCCAGGAGAGGTCACAGGTTGAACAGGAGATTGATGAAGTTGATGTGATGACTTAGTTTCAGTGACCAGGGGTTGGAGGAAGGTAGATGGGTTGGCTGCTGAGAGACTGGTTTTGATCCAGGAGAGGTCAAGGGTTGGACAGGTGACCAGGGGTTAGAGGAAAGTAGATGGGTTGGCTGCTGAGAGACTGGTTTTGATCCAGGAGAGGTCAAGGGTTGGACAGGTGACCAGGGGTTAGAGGAAAGTAGATGGGTTGGCTGCTGAGAGACTGGTTTTGATCCAGGAGAGGTCACGGGTTGGACAGGTGACCAGGGGTTGGAGGAAGGTAGATGGGTTGGCTGCTGAGGGGCTGGTTTTGATCCAGGAGAGGTCACGGGTTGGACAGGTGACCAGGGGTTAGAGGAAAGTAGATGGGTTGGCTGCTGAGAGACTGGTTTTGATCCAGGAGAGGTCACGGGTTGGACAGGTGATCAGGGGTTAGAGGAAAGTAGATGGGTTGGCTGCTGAGAGACTGGTTTTGATCCAGGAGAGGTCACGGGTTGGACAGGTGATCAGGGGTTAGAGGAAAGTAGATGGGTTGGCTGCTGAGAGACTGGTTTTGATCCAGGAGAGGTCACGGGTTGGACAGGTGACCAGGGGTTAGAGGAAAGTAGATGGGTTGGCTGCTGAGAGACTGGTTTTGATCCAGGAGAGGTCACGGGTTGGACAGGTGATCAGGGGTTAGAGGAAAGTAGATGGGTTGGCTGCTGAGAGACTGGTTTTGATCCAGGAGAGGTCACGGGTTGGACAGGTGATCAGGGGTTAGAGGAAAGTAGATGGGTTGGCTGCTGAGAGACTGGTTTTGATCCAGGAGAGGTCACGGGTTGGACAGGTGATTGCTGAGTTGAAGTGATGACTTGGTTTCAGTGACCAGGGGTTGGAGGAAGGTGGGTGGGTTGGCTACTGAGGGGCTGATGTTTCCTGGGCGATGTCAAGTTTCAGTGTAGTTGGCTGCATGTTACTTTCAAGTTGCATATGTTACATCACTTTTGTGCTTGGTGGACAATGGAATATCATTGGGATGTTGAGATTCTTGCAGTGGAATAACCAATCTGTTTAATAGTTTCAGCTTGCATCCATCAGTAAACGTAAAGTGAATAAGTAAACGTAGACGTATCAGTAAATGTAGAGTGAATAAGTGAGCTCAGAGAAATTTGTTTACTGTTGAAGTTCATGGGATTTGAAGTTGGCCTGCATCCTAAAGTTCCCAAGGTGGTGACTGTGGAAAGGACAGATACATTGATTGTCTTCCAAAATTAGTTTCAAGAATTTCTATCAACTAGAAAGTACCTAGATGTAATGCTGTTATTTCACAAAGAAGCAAGAAGAAATGGAAACATGAGAAAACGCTGGTACCCTTGTGTCTCACCCTATCTTATCAAATAGGGTGACTATTGTTACTTCCAGTCTGCGTGAACCATTCTTCATTCTTTGGAATTTGAGATGGCAATTAATGCATTATTAGTGAAGTGTTAGGAGTTTAAACTGGTGAGGCAGCAAGCGAGACCCAGATGACTGTGCAGCAGGTGAGGAGACTCACTCCAGTGGACAGAGCAGACAGGGAAGAGGGGAAGCACAAGAGGGCTGGTGGCTTAACCGTATTTACCTTAATGCAAAGAGCCTCACGGATCAGCACAAGGGGTGGTATTATTGTTGTGACCATGGAAATGTGGTTTTGGGAATAGCAGGACTGGAAGCTGAATGATCTGATGTATAGAAGTTACAGGTGCAAAAGGGGAGGAGTTGTACTGCTGATCAGCAAGAGTACTACAGTGAGGATATCCTGGAGAGAGTGGCCAGTGAGCTTAGATGTGTACAACTTCAGAATGAGACAGAGGCTGTCACTTTGGGGTTTACTATAGGCTTCCCAGTAGTCAGTCGGAATAGGAACAGAAGGCCATAAAGGCAGTAAAGCTGTACTAGTAAAGGAATGAAGTTTCTCAACATTGAATGAGATTGCTTTAGTTGAAAATGCTTTCAGGTTTTTCTGAAGCAACATGCACAGAGTCCAACTAGAGATGGGGCTGAATTAGGGAATACAGATGTGCAAATGATTGAAGAGATTGGTGGAGCTCTCTGGGATAAGTTTGGCAAGCTGGTAATGAAAAACAATAAAATAGTTCCCTTGAGTTTGGAGCGTAAATTAGGAGAAGGCAGTTTTCCATACTGTGGGATGGTACCTGGGAAAGGCAGATTTGGAGGAACTGCCAGAGGGAAACACATTTGGTAAATCCAGCGATTAGAAGTGAAATGACAAGAATTCGGAGTCCCTGTAAGAGATAATGAAGGATATTGAAAAACTGATCGGTAAAAGGAGGCATGTGTCAAATGTAGGAAGTCACCAAACAAGTCATTTGAAGTTCATAACAGACAGAAGAAAATGGAAAAATTAGGGCAAAAAGGAGTCATGAAATGTCCTTGGCAAGAATAATTACAGAATCGTAAAAATATATTAAAGTAAGAGGATAGCTAAGGAAGGAACTAAGGGGTGATCTAAGTGTGATCCTAAATGAGTAATTCCCATTGGTATTCACCAGGGAGGTGAATTTGTGGGCTGTCTAAAGTTGAGAGGGCTATAGTGGTTTGGAGCTGTAATGTCTGACTCAAAGGATAAGATTCTCATCACTAAGGGGCCCAATTCCTTCTTAGCTAACCTCTTGTTTCAGTATGAAGGAGGTGTAAGAGCTAGAAATATTTGTGCACCTTAAAGTGGATTGATCCTAGGACAAAGATGAAAGCAAAAATGGAGATTGCTCAGGCCTTGGAGATGTTTGCACTTTGTTAGTCATATGTATGGTACTATAAGACCGGAGGGCAGCTATTGTGCTTTTATTTAAAAAGGGCAGCTGAGACGAGCCTGGAAACTACAGGCCAGTGAACTTTACATCAGTGGTTGAAAAGTTGAAGGTTCTATGAGACCAGGATTTATATTCACTTGGAAAGATGGGACTGATTGGGAGTTGCTATGATTTGTACGGAGGAGATCAAGTCTCAATCTTTTTTTGAGGAGGTAGCCAAGGAGTTTGACGAACAGTGTGGTAGATATTTCCTATATGTACATTAATAAAGCTTTTTACAAAATAGGCTGGCCTAGAAGGTAATGGTATGATGAAAGGTGTTGATAAATTGGGTCCAAAATTGCCTGAGTGATATGAGACAGGGTAGTGGTGAAAGGGTGTTTTCTGACTGGAGAATGTGTAACAAGTATGCACTTCCCATCCTGCAGGGATGGTACTGGGGTCTTTGTTCATAATATATAGAAATGACTGGGAGTATGATTAAGCTTGCAGATAATATGAACATTTATGGAACAGCAGATAGTGAAGGCTGTTTAAAGTGATGGTGGGACATAATCAGAAAGTTGAAGGAGAATTCCAGGTAGAATTTAATCTGACCGAGTGTGAGGTAATACACTTGTGGTTAAATTTTGGGTGAACATATGGAGTAAATGTCAGGGATGTTGTGAATATTGATGTAGTTAGATCTTGGGGTACCAGTCCATTGCTCCCTGAAAGCTCTGAAACAAGTGGATAGGACAGTAAAGAAGGCATTTTGTATGCTTGTTTTCATTGAGCATAAGAATTGGAACATCATGTTACAGCTTTAAATATTTAGACCACACTTGGATCATAATTGTGTACAGTTATGGTTGCCACACATGAGCAAGAATATGATAGCAATAGAGAGAATGTAGAAGAGATAAAGTCCATTTGCATCATCTTGGTGAGAATAGATACACATCTCAGTGGGGTGAAGGGCCTGTTTCTGTGGTGATCTTGCCAAATGGCCTACTGTTAATGAAAAGCTTATCAAAATGCTAACTGTAAGTATCAGTTTGTTAGAAAACCTTTTCTTCAGGGTAGGAATTTCGCATCCTTACTTAATCTGGGTGTATATGTGAGCCCAGACTCACCAGTGACTCTGAGCTGGCTCCTCTGTACAGGTACAAGAAACACCAGTGACATCAACATCCGAAGTTAAGCTCACAATCCAAGAATAGGGAGTATCCCTGAAAGACATGGTGTTAGAAAGATCCCATTCGCTTAGTCTTGTATTTCACTGCCATCCCCTCACAAGAGGTTTTCCTCACAACAATGGGATGACAGTGACTCAATCCCTGAGCTGCTCCTTGCTGCTTTACTAAATCTAGGGGAAGCCCCTGGTCACGTTGTTCTACCTTTGTCCAAGTAAAGTGATTAAAAACCTCCACAGTGTTATCAGCACTGTAAAAATATATTTAATGTAAGACATTTTTCAGTCACTTAAATTAGAACAGTAGCTGGACTAAGTCGCAAGTGCCTGGGACTGATGAGAATTGTGTGTTGTTAGTTCTACGCTCTGTATAAAGGTTTCTCCTTTTGATATTTCTGATGAAAAGTACGTGCTGAAGAGCATCATCATGGAGCGTCCCTGAGGTGAAACGTCAACTGTTTCTTTTCTCACAGATACAACCTGACATGCTGAGTATTTCCAGCATCCACAGTATTTTGATCTGCAGTACATTTACTGTTTGGACAAAGGCTGTGCCAAGCAGGTAGTTTTTCAGTAGCATCTAGGTCTGATTACTTTCCAACAGCTTGAACTATTCAAGCCTTGCGATATGTTTGCAATGCTCATAGCTCCAGGTCTGCTTTCATCACCAGCCTAGCTCCAGGCAAGTGATGGGTTCACGTGTCAGAATATTAAAGCACTTTGAGCAACAGTCTGGACAAAGCACTTCACTGCATGGGTGATAAAAGTGGAACTCCTTGTTTCTGTAATCCAGTAGAGCTGCTACCTCAACATAAGAGACCAGGGTTTGAGATCTAATGTAGGATTAATGTAAATAGGGGATTTGATGGTCAGTGTGGACACTGGACAGTAGGGCATCTTGCTGTACTTTTCTGAAATCAACCCTGAACTCCTTTAAAGTCCCTTCTGCAATGCTCCAGTACGTACTTGCAGAGCAGGTCTAGCACTGGAATCAGTAAAAAGATGCTGATAAACTGTTGTATGTATTGTGTCACAGTCTACTGTGGTGGAGAGCTCAAGACTCCATTAGTGTAAGGAGAAGTCTTTCTACAGGTTGAAACTCTGGCCCAGCAGCATTTAGATCTTTAATACAGATCTGTACTAATTGGCTAATTCTAAGGACTAAAATTAACTAAGATCTGTACCTGATTAACCTACCAGTGTAACTTTTACATTATCAGCCAACAGCTTTCCCAAGTTAGGGAAAATTTGAGTTACCAATAGTTCTTGAGAACAGAACCCTCACTAACTGGGGAGTGTCCTGTACTTAAAAGAACAGTCCTGATTAGTGGTAGATAATTGGGACAGTTTTATTGTAGTCTGGCACCAGACAATCCTAAAGTGCTGTATCATAGAGTTTCAACATGTGACTAATATGAAATCCCTGGATTATGGACCTTGCTATGTTGTGCCCAATGGAGATTGTGTTGGCATGTGAAAAATATGACCTCATAAGGAATGCTACTGCTAAGATCAACGATGAGAAAGAATACAACGGTACCAACTTCTAAGTAGTGCCTTTGGTTCTCTTCCTCAAACCTCACTACCTTCATTCTCTGAGTAGACTGAGGACAAGCATTGTCAAAATGAGATCCTTACATGGTGAGAGCTGGATTCTTTTGTTTGATTTGGTGACCCAGGTTTCATGACATTATACCTGTCATGATCAAATTATTGAAACCTTTTACCCTTCCTGTCAAGACATGACAGTATTTCAAAGATAAATTGCCTGACACCTGAATTCCACACAGACACACACACACGCGCGCGCGATCATCTGTTCCCCCCCCATATTTAACAGTGCTGGGTAATGGGACACTCACTAGGACCAGCAACTTGGAACGAGTGAGTCCTTCTTCAGCTCAATATCATACTTGGAGAGGCAGCTCCGCCAACGTGTACCAGCTAACCATGAGGTGGATGGGAATGAACTCCAATATGATATTGCAGCCTGGGGAGGAATGCTAAATAAATGTGTGTAGACAGATCAGAAGGGTTTTGAACACACTGTCCCTGATCCTTCCAACTCGGCTCCCAGATGAAGCTATGCATTGCTGGCTTGGAGTTAGCAGCTGGGGCTTTCTGTCCCCTGGGAAGGCAGGGCTTGGTAAGGTTGGCTTCGGTCCACCCTGGGCTTGGCCTTCCTGAGGAACAGAGGCAGGATGCTAGGAGTGAAACTGATGTCCTTGAAAGAATGCAGCAGGAAGATACCAAGGACGATAACGAGGAACCCACTAATTGTGCCCACCATGTTGTAAATGGTCATGTGGTACCACTCCTTGAACAGAATGACTGAGCAGGTCATCACAGCAGTGGTAAAAAAGACATAGTAGATAGGAGTTACGATGGAGGTGTTGAAGATGTCGAGGGCTTTGTTCAGGTAGTTGATCTGGGTGCTGATGCAGACTATCAGGAAGACCAGCAGGATCCAGGTCATTGGGGATGATAGCACACGGTGGCCCACAAATAGCTCCTTAATGGCGATGCCCAGACCCTTAACACATGAGACAGAGAGGGAGCCAATGATGGAGCAGATGAGGATGTAGACCAGGACATTCTTCTGGCCGTAGCGGGGGGTCACCAACAAGATCAGGATCAAGCAGCTGACCACAACACACACAGCAAAAGCAATGAAACCTGCAAGGCAGAAACAAGGCTGGATTTAGATCGGGATGCAAGGTGTGTATGTGCACAATAAACAAAAAACCTGGCAGAACCAGTCCTGCTTTAAAAACACCTCCAACTTGGCACTAACTTGAAATGTGCCAGGTTACAGGGAAAATCCAGAATAAGCCAGAAATGCTGGAAGAACTCAGCCAGTTGGGAAGCTCCTGTTGGAAATAAACCAGTTAACATTTGCATTCAGAACTATGAGAGAGTGTCAGTTTTAAAAGCAGAGATGGAGAGTAGGAAGATGGGGGACTAAACACTAGAAGGGGCCAGGTAAAGGTGATGAGCATGAATAGGATGGCGTGAGAAAGGGACAGGGTGAGATGAGATGTTGGGCCACAGTGTGGTAGTAGAGGAAGCCAAGCACAGACTAGAGTGGGATTGGGAAATAAAATGGCACAGGGAGAATCAATGTTCACTTGTGTGGCTGGTAACCAGAGCAGCCAGCTTTGACTGGAAAATGGGTGGATTTCCTTTGCTTTTGAAACTGAGTTTGTCATCACATGGAGTGTCATTCCTGAAAGCATACTGACAGCAGAATTAAGTGATTTTTTCAATAGGGAACTGGATAAATTTGTAGTTATAAAGTCTGCAGCACCAAGTAGAACCTAGAGTGAAACAGCTGCCTCACAAAGCACAGCCTGGCCAATCCCATGAAGGCCTTGACCCATCTACTGGAATCTATGATTCTGCCATAATTGATGGAGATGCATCTGTCCTGCACTGACACCTGTTGTTGTGGAAACAAAGTATTCCACTAGATTTTACCCAATTTGTTCTACCTGGATCCTTCAGCTTTTCCACCATTTCAGCCAAGGTTCCGACCTCCTCCTCCTGTGGGGCATGGATGACCATCACCGTTGATCCCAGGATACTCAGAATGCAGCCCATCTTTCCGTGAAGGTTCAGCCGCTCATTTAAAAAGTATGAAGATAAGATAGCACTGAGGGAGAGTGGTGAGATTGTGTTAGGAATTCCAAAGACTGGATAGGAAACAGTAATAGAATTTACAAATTCCTGATCATTCTTTTTCTCTAGAGTTTCTTTAGAGTTTGTATCTGCTGCTACTTGCCTTGCCTTGAAGAGCAATATTTTAAAAGAAAAGCCTGGCCCCATTGATAGTTTTTGCTGTATCCATGCTCGACTCCCAGACTCTCAAACAGGTTTTATTTATCATTTACCACACAAAATGCACAATCAAACTAACTGTACCTGACCCCATGGGGTAATGTGAAACGTCTTAAAACCCATGTCTAAAAGTAATCTATTTAAATTAATCTAAAAATCTGAATGAAAAAAGTTGAGAATACTCAACAGGACAAGATGGATGGAAGGTCCTTGCCTCCGCTTCTGTCTCCGTTCATGCTGCCTGATGCACCAAGCAATGCCATCCTCTTTCTCTTTAAGATGGAATATTATAAGACAGTGATAAAATGGGAAGTGAGAAAGACTCCGATGCTAGCAGTGTTGCAATGGGAGATGATGATGGGGGAAGGAAATGCTAAGGGCTGCACTGATGAAAGGATAGTGGGGTGTGAATACTGGGTCGCACCTGCTCTTTCAGATTCAATTGGGAATGGGGTCAGGCTTCAGTGGGCTGCAGTATTGTCTCCACTCTACCCCAGCTCAAGGTGACACCAACATTGAAGTGACTGAATAGCTTCACTGCTGAACAACTCTTGCAGATCTCCTTGCTCAGCAAGAACCTGCTTATAGACTGTTTCTCCCACTCCCATTAGTGAAGAGGCCACACAGCATCTGCGCCAGGATCACAACAGTCAAAACCAGTTACTTTCCCCGAACTGAAAGGCTGCTCAACCCCTCCATCCATTCTCCCACCCCACCACCCCCTTCCATTACATCTACATCATCCTCTCCTCTCCACAGCCCGTCCTTCATACCCCCACACACTGCCACTTGTACATTGTATTTTATAGGATGACCTTTGATTCTGGCATGGTTCCAGATTGGAAAATTGCAAATGTCACTAAACTCTAAAAGAAGGGCAGAAGAAAGGAAATTATAGGCTAGTTAGCCTGACCTCAGTGGTTGGGAAGATGTCGGGAGTCGATTATTCAGGATGTGATTTCAGGGTACTTGGAGGCACATGATAAGATAGACCAACGTCAGCATGCTTTCCTCAAGAGAAAATCTTCCCTGACAAACCTGTTGGAATTCTTTGAGAAAATAACAAGCAGGATAGACGAAGGAGAATCAGTGGATATTGTATACTTGGATTTTCAGAAGGCCTTTGACAAGGTGCTGCACATGAGGCTGTTTGACAAGAGCTCATGCTATTACAGGAAAGATATTAGCGCGGGTAGAGCATTGGCTGACTGCCAAGAGACAGAGTGGGAATAAATGGAGCCCTTTCTGATTGACTACTGGTGACTAGAGGTGTTCTGCAGGAGTTGGTGTTGGGACCTTTTCATTTTACGTTGCATGCCAATGATTTGGATGATGAATTGATGGCTTTGTGGCCAAGTCTGAGGACGATACAGAGATGGGGGAACAGCAGGTACTGTTGAGGAAGCAGGGAGACTGCAGGTGGACAAATTAGGAAAATGGCAAAGAAGTGGCAGGTGGAATACAGTATTGGGAAGTATTGGGTGTCATGAACTTTGGTAGAAGGAATAAAAGCATAGACTATTTTCTGAACAGGGCAAAAATTAAAAAATCTGAAGTGAAAATGGACTTGGGAGTCCCTGTGCATGATTCCCTAAAAGTTAACTTGCAGGTTGAGTCAATGGCAAGGAAGACAGATGCAATGTTAGCATTCATTTTGATAGGACTATATAAAATCTGTATTTTTAAGGCATTGGTGAGGCCTTGGAGTATTGTGAACAGTTCTGGGCCTCCTATTTAGTAAGTAGGATTCTCCTATTGAGAACTATTTCAGGCATGAAAGGCTAATCATACGAGTAGCAATTGATGGCTCTGGACCTTTACTTGCTGCAATTTAGAATGAAGCTGGGATCTCATTGAAACCTATTGAATATTGAAAGGCTTAGATAGAATGGATTTGGAGATGACGTTTCCTCTAGTGGGGGAGTCCAGGAACAGCGTCAGAATAGAGGGTCTTTCATTTAGAACAGTGACGAGGAGGAATTTCTTTAGCCAGAGGGTGGCGACTCTGTGGGATTCAATATCAGAGGTTGTTATGGAAACCAGGTCATTGGGTCTATTTAAGGCAGAGGTTGATTAGAGAGTGAAAGGTTACGGGGATAAAGCAAGAGAATGGGGTTGAAAGGGAAATGGATGAATCCATGGTGAAAGATTGGAAGGAAGAAGCTCAGGCTGAAAAAAATAAAATCATATCCTTGCCTGTAAAGACTTTGCAAAGTGTTGCTTAGAAGATACTGTAAAGATGTGGGAAAATGCACAGTTGTGGTCTTGTGGTCAGATGAGCAAAGAGGAACTTTTTGGCCTGAATACTAAACATTACAAGGGTTGTAAATCTAATACTGTGCATCAGCCAGGTAACACCATCCCTATTGTAAAATATGGTGGAGTAGTATGCTACGGGGATGCTTTTCAGCAGGAGGGGCTGGAAATCTGGTCGGGATTGATGGGAGGATGAATGCTGCTAAACACAGAGATTCTGGATAAAAACCTGCTTGCCTCTGCCAGAAAGCTTAAACTGGGGAGGAAGTTTGTCTTTCAGCAGGACAACAACCCAAAGCACACTGCCAGAGGAACCATGCTGTGGCTTCAAATGAAGAAAATTGATGTCCTTGAGTGGCCCAGTCAGATCCTGATCTTAACCCAACTGAACACCTCTAATAATACCTCAAGATTGCTATCCACTGCAGTCTTGCTCCTTCATGTTGTGGAAAGCTAATAGAGGCTTATCCAAAAAGACTACTGGATGTAATAGCTGAGGGAGGTGCTGAGCAAAGAAGGGTGAATACTTTTGAACTGCTGACATTTCAGTTTTTGAATCTTTAGCTTTTCTTATTTTACAATTTTCCCTGTTTTTTGGACTCTACTGTGAAACAAGGAGCATGTGATTCACATGTAAAATTCTCAGTTAAATTGATCAAAATCCTTGCTTGTAATACTGGTTTAAGTGAACAAAGGTTGGGGGCTGAATACTTTTACCGTATATACCAAATTTCCCAAAAGCTGTCCCACTGTTTGTTAATCCTGTTGGAGAACTGTGCACTGTATTCTGTCTCTGAGATAAGGCTGTATTTCTCATAATCCTTTTACAGAAATATTCAATATTCCCATAATATTATAAATGTTTCTTTATGGAAAAATGCAAAGTGAACTTTGAACCATACCATGAAAATGATGGGATGTGTAGAAAGATTTCTACACATTTCTAACATATGCTAACCTGACCTTGGGTCATACATCACAGAAACAAATTCTCCGGTCCACCATGTACATGTTTGTTCTCAACTACATTATCCCATTTATCCACATTAGGCCCATATTCTATGCCTTGACAATTCCAGTGTCTAAACACCTCATAAACACAGTGACTGTAACTTCTTCCACCACATTCTTATGGAAGCAAGTTCAAGATATAAACCATTGTGTGAGGAAGTTTCCCCTCTAAAACCCTGCCCATCCTCCTATAGTGTGGGCTGCCAGAAATGCACACAATACTCCCAAGTGTAGTGTTATTTGCAACAAAATGTTCCAATGTTTATATTTCTGTCACCTGACCCATGAAAGCAAGTATTCCAGGTACCTTCTTCACCACTCTATCCAGCTGTGTTGCCATTTTCCAGAACCCTTGGGTGTGAACCGTTTGGTCTCTGTTCATCTACCTCCATTAGTGCCCTACAATTTATAGGTCTTACCTCTATTTAACTTTTCAAGGTGCACAACTTTGTAGTTGTCGTGAGTATTGTTAATGATTTTGAGCATATGAATCTCAGTTCTTGTTGGGAATGCTGGTGTTACTTGGCCTTGTGAGTGGGGATAATCGTGATGAGGCCATGTCTCTCCTCTGTGTATTGGTGCTGCCTGCTGTTTGGTTTGTGAGCTGGATTGAAGGGTGGAGGGTCTCACACGGTGAAACTGCCTGACTGTGATTACACCGTTCAGGTGTTTGTAAAGAGTCAGTGTATGGGGAATGGGAAACCAGAATCAAGGCATTTAGCGTCAAATTGCACAGAAACAGGCCATTCGGCCCATTCTAACCAGGGGCACCCATTCCTTTAATCCCATCTCTCAGCAATTGGCCTGTAGCCTTACCAGGTAATTCAAGTGCTCATCTAGACACCAATGCTGTCCGCATCTCTGCTTCCACCTGTCTCAGGTAATCAGTTTGCATACTCAACACTCTAGGTGCAAAGGGTCCTCTTAAGATCCCCTCTGAATTTATTCGACCCCCCCCCCCCCACCCTAAATCTAAGTCCTAGGTCAACGGCAGATGCCATCTCTCTGGCCCTACATTCCTCCTTAGAACACCTGGAGAATAAAGACGCATACGTAAGGCTCCCTTTCATTGCCTACAGCTCTGCCTTTAATACCATCATTCCAAATAACCTGATTCCTAAGCTCCGGAACCTGGGCCTTAGCAGTCAGATCTGCAGCTGGATCTTCAACTTCCTCACAGACAGGACCCAGGCTGTAAAAATAGGGGACAAGCTCTCCTCTACAATCACTCTGAGCACCGGTGCCCCACAAGGCTGTGTACTCAGCCCCCAGCTGTACTCACTGTACACCCGTGATTGTGTAGCCAAGTTTCCATCAAACTCAATATATAAGTTTGCTGATGACACAACAATTGTAGGCCATTTCTCGGGTAATGATGAGTTTGAGTACAGAGAGGAAATTAAGAACCTGGTGGCATGGTGCAAAGACAATAACCTATCCCTCAACGTCAGCAAGACGAAGGAATTGGTTGTTGACTTCAGAAGGAGTAGCGAACCACACAACCCAATTTACATCAGTGGTGTGCAAGTGGAACAGGTCAAAAGCTTTAAGTTCCTCGGGGTCAACATCACAAATGACCCGACTTGGTCCAACCAAGCAGAGTTCACGGCCAAGAAGGCCCACCAGCGCCTTTACTTCCTGAGAAAACTAGAGAAATTTGGCCTGTCCCCTAAAACCCTCACTAATTTTTATAGATGCACCGTAGAAAGCATTCTTCAAGGGTGCATCACAACCTGGTATGGAAGTTGTCCTGTCCAATACTGAAAGAAGCTGCAGAAGATTGTGAAAACGGTGCAGCACATCACATAAACCAATCTTCCGTCCTTGGACTCACTTTACACCGCACGCTGTCAGAGCAGTGCTGCCAGGATAATCAAGGACACAACCCACCCAGCCAACACACTTTTCATCCCTCTTCCCTTCAGGAGAAGGCTCAGGAGCTTGAAGACTCGTACGGCCAGCTTTGGGAACAGCTTCTTTCCAACTGTGATAAGACTGCTGAACGGATCCTGACCCAGATCGGGGCCGTACCCTCCAAATATCCGGACCTGCCTCTCAGTTTTTTTGCACTACCTTACTTTCCATTTTTCTATTTATGATTTATAATTTAAATTTTTAATATTTACTAATTCTTACTATTTTTAATATTTAATATTTGTAATCCAGGGAGTGGGAGCGCAGAATCAAATATTGCTGTGATGATTGTACGTTCTAGTATCAATTGTTTGGCGACAATTAAGTATATAGTTTTACCTACCCCTGATATGGATAATACTTTTTCACATCTCCCCCATCTGTACCAGTCATAATTTCATACACTTCAATTATGTGCCCTCTCAAGTTCCTCTGCTCCAGTCTTTCCTCATCACTGAACTGCTCCAACTCAGGCAACATCCTGAAGAATGGAGCCACAACAGCCTCTTACCCAGTGTAGCAAGACCAAGGAGCTGATTATCATGTCGGAGGACCTGTCCTGGGCCCAGCATGTAAGTGCAATTATGAAGAAAGCACATCAGTGCCTCTGCTTCTTTAGGAGTTTGTGAGGACTTGACATGACATCTGAAACTTAGACCAACTTCTATAGGTGTGTAGTGGAGAATATATCGACCGGTTGCATCACTTCCTGTCATGGAAACACCAAAGCCCTTGAATGGAAAATCCTACAAAAAGTAGTGGATACGGCCCAGTCTATCACAAGTAAGGGCCCCCCCACCATTGATCACATCTGCATGAAACGCTGTCACAGGAAAGCAACAGGGACCCCACCATGCAGGTCATACTGTCTTCTCACTGCTGCAATCAGGAAGGTGGTACAGGAGCCTCCGAACTCACACCACCAGGTTCAGGAACAGTTATTGCCCCTCAACCATCAGGCTCTTGAACCAGAGATAACTTCACTTGCCCCATCACTGAACTGTTCCCACATTATATAAACTCACTTTCAAGGGCACCATCTCATGTTCTCAATATTTATTGCTTATTTAATTAATATTTCTTCTATTTCTATTTGTAGTTTGTTGTCTTTTGAACGCTGGTTGTCTGCCCTGTTGGTGCAGTCTTTCATTAAGCCTATTATAGTTATTGGTTTTATTGAGTATGCTGACAAGAAAATGAATCTCAGGATAATAAATTTACTTAGAACTTTCACAAAATGTTGGAGGAACTCAGCAGGCCAGGCAGCATCTATGGAAAAGAGTACAGTCAACGTTTCGGGTTGAGTCGACTGTTTACTCTTTTCCATAGATGCTGCCTGGCCTGCTGAGTTCCTTGAGCATTTTATGTGTGTTGCTTGGATTTCCAATCTGCAGATTTTCTCTTGTTTACTTTGAACTTTGATCATTCAAGTAAGAGGTAAGCTACACTGTATGCAGTACTCCAGCTAAGGTCCAACCAATGTTTTATAAAATTGGAGCATAATCTCCCTATTCTTCTATTGAATGGTCCAAGTAATGAAGACCAGTATCCCATACGCTGCCTTAGCCATGTTATCCATCTGTGCTGCCAGCTTCAAAGGTCACGGGAATTGCTCATCAATGTCTCTCTTTTGTTAGTAATAGGCTTAAACACCACCGTTCAAGCTGCCATTCGTACCCCTCACCTCACACTAAACTCCATCTCAGCAATGTCTCTCTTTTGTTAGTAATAGGCTTAAACACCACCGTTCAAGCTGCCATTCGTACCCCTCACCTCACACTAAACTCCATCTCAGCAATGTCTCTCTTTTGTTAGTAATAGGCTTAAACACCACCGTTCAAGCTGCCATTCGTACCCCTCACCTCACACTAAACTCCATCTCAGCAATGTCGCTCTTTTGTTAGTAATAGGCTTAAACACCACCGTTCAAGCTGCCATTCGTACCCCTCACCTCACACTAAACTCCATCTCAGCAATGTCGCTCTTTTGTTAGTAATAGGCTTAAACACCACCGTTCAAGCTGCCATTCGTACCCCTCACCTCACACTAAACTCCATCTCAGCAATGTCTCTCTTTTGTTAGTAATAGGCTTAAACACCACCGTTCAAGCTGCCATTCATACCCCTCACCTCACACTAAACTCCATCTCAGCAATGTCCCTCTTTTGTTAGTAATAGGCTTAAACACCACCGTTCAAGCTGCCATTCGTACCCCTCACCTCACACTAAACTCCATCTCATCAATGTCTCTCTTTTGTTAGTAATAGGCTTAAACACCACCGTTCAAGCTGCCATTCGTACCCCTCACCTCACACTAAACTCCATCTCAGCCGACTTCACCAACATATCAATATCACCCTGTAGCCCAGACTATCCTCCATAATGAACAATGTGTCCATAGTGATCACGTCTACATCCACATGCACTGTCTACATTACAAACACAAAGGATCTCAGCACCGATTTGTGACACAACAGAGGTCAACGGCCTCCAAATCACAAGAACAACCTCCACCATTACCCTGTTCTCAATGGTAAAGACAATTCTAGGTCTAGTTTACCAGCTTGTTGGGAGGGTAGGAAAGAGGAGACCATGAGCTGAAGGACATTGGGTTTGCTCACCTCACAAGAACGCTGAGGGCTCCCAGAGGTGTGACTAGAGTTGCTGGGGCAAAGGCATAGGCAGCAAAATTGGCAGCTTCTCCCAAACCCACTGCAAAAGAGGACGGGCAGAGTTAGAGAGCAAACCAGGTACTCAATGTACCCGGTGCTCAGTCATCACACAACCCACACAGACAGTGACAGGCCAGAGAGGAGTAAAGGGACCCCAGGGTGACAGGGTGGATGGAATCTGCGGGTGGGGTGGCAGAAGAGGATCAGAGTGGAATTGGCGGATGCGGAGGGCTGGAAGAATAGAGATGTAGCGGGACCCATTTGGGGGAGAGTATTTTGTGGGGGAAAGAGGGGTGGAGTGGGCAGGAGGGTGAGTGGGGTCGGGGTGTTAGGACACTGGGATAGGTGGAGGGTAGGTGGTCAATGGAGTTGTAAGGTAGGAGGACACTGCCCACCCTCTTCTTGACCAAGAGAACCGATGCATGGCTGCTGTCCCGGTGTGAGCTCCCGTCAGTGGGAAGTTGTGTAGCAGCTCCCTGGCAGGGTCAACTCCACCCCAAAGGTAGGAAGATTCACTGTCCGACACTCACTTGTGAGAAGCCCGGCCCACCAAAGCCACTCCTTCAGGTATGCATGTCCGCCCTGGCCTGTGGAAAAAGCAGATGGCGATTAAACACGGCACTCATACAGCCAGCCCCACCTAACTCACATCACCGGCTGTACCTCTGGGCTAGGGGCTTGCAGGCACTGGGATTGGGTAGGATAGGGAAGTGCAGCCAGTCGACCTGACACCAGGAGTTCACGGCAACAGTAACTGAGCCAGCAGAAAGCAATATGCTGCAGCCACTACGGTTGCTGCCTCATTGCGCCAGCGAGCCAAGGTCAGTCCTGACTGTGTGGAGTTTGCACGTTCTCCCAGTGATCCTGTGGGCTCCCCCCTTCCCCCCCAGTACTCACACTAGTTTGTTCCCACATCCCAAAGATGTGTCAGTTAGTGGGCTTTCTGGCTTCTGTAAATTGTCCCAGTGTGTAGGTGCGAGGTAAAATCTGGAGGAAATTGATGGGAACATGAGGCAGATTAAAAAAATGTAGGATTGGTGTAAATGAGCTGTGATAGTCAACACAGACTCAATGGCCAAAGGGCCAGTTTCAGTGCTGTACGACTCTGATTCGATTATCTCCTCTCATTGGTATGTGTGAGCTCTCCTATGGAGACTGATAAGAATTGAAACGCAGTGTCACCACACAGAACACTGTGTTGGTAGTAACTGCTCCTTCCTGTGGCCAAATGGAGAACTGTAGCAGCACTGGACACTGACAGGTGGACATCACCTCCCCGAACCTGCCAACTTGTTCTCCCGTTCTCCTATGAAGGCCCTTACCTCCCCTTTCCCATCAGAGGGGCTGACTCTCTTACCCTCACCCCTCTGCAGTTCCTGGAGCAGAGACTCGTCTCTCTCATCCCAGCATTATTCCACTTGAGACCAGGTCACACAGTCCAGCTGCAGGAAGGCCACTTACCTGCTCTCACCGCTGACTTCCCGGCCAGGCGCAGGAGTCCCTTCTTCTTCAGGATGAAACTGCTCCCAATGAAGATGCTGGAGCTAATGGCAAGAGCAAGCCCCAGGTAGAAGACATAATGCCCAGTGCTGCTGTCAGTGGCTGGAAGCTGTGGGGCACAGGGCTGAGTTTACCGTTAGCTACAAAAATACAGGGAGCTACCATACAGTGAAAAACCTGCTTGCAGTATAGCCAGCAAGTAGGTTCAGACAACATATAATATCAATTAGACATGAAATTATACTATACAGTGAAATAAAATGTCATGCAAAGAAAAACAAAGACACAATTGACGTTCATGACAGTACAAGACGTGGTCCATGTTGTTCCATTGCTGAGGGAGGAGTTATGCAGGTCCGTTGAAGAATTGTCATTGTGAGGGAGGGGGAGTTGGGGGTTCTAACTGTCATTCATTCTTTGGGGCACTGTTTTTGTGGATGTCTGAAGAAGAAGAATTTCTGGATGTATATTGTACATATTTCTCTGACATTAGATGTACCTTTTGAACCGAGTGGAAGTAGGAAGGCAGCTGCTCTTGAATCTGGTGGTGTGGTTCTTCGGGCTTCTGTAGCTCCTGCCTGACAGTAGCAGTACAGTGGGGAAGCAGGGTCAGCACTTGCTCTGTCTAACATGGGAAACAGGGATATCCCTGCACCATAGAACAACTTATTCCCCATACTGGACCAAGGAGGTGCTGACAAACCCGATACCAAACAGCACAGTGACATCAGGCAACAGGGACAGTGCAGGTAGAGCCATGACCCAGGTTTAATCCTGACCTCGGTCGCTGTCTGTGTGGGGTTTGCACGTTCTCTCCGTGACCCCATAGGTCTACCCCACCCCTACATCCCAAAGATGCACAGGTTGATGGATTAACTGGTGCTGGAACGTGTGTCTGCTGTGTGTGTGAGTGGTAGAATCTGGTGGGGGCTGGGGGAAGGGAAGCTGCAGAGTATGCGGGCAGAAAAAACTCACAATGTGGAATTAGTGTAAATGGGAACTTGTTAGTTGTCACACTCATTGAGTCGAAGGGTCTGCATCTGTGCAGTTGACTTTACAACTCTAATGGTCACTGTTGTCTGAGAATGACATACGTGTTTCCGAGCTGAGAATATAAGTGCCATGTCGCATGACATGAGCGATCATGGTCTCATGATCACGATTGTTCTTGGCAAACTTTTCGTCAGAAGTGGTTTGCCATGACCTCCTTCTGGGCAGTGTCTTTACAAGGCAGGTGACCCCAGCCATTATCAACACTCTTCAGGGATTCTGTCTGCCTGGCGTCAGTGGTCGCGTAACCAGGACTTGTGATATGCACCGGTCGTTCATACCGCCATCCACCACCTGCTCCCATGGCTTCACGTGACCCAGATCGGGGGTGGGGGGTGGGGGGTGGTTTAAGCAGGTGCTACACCTTGCCCAAGGGTGACCGGCAGGCTAGCAGAGGAAAGGTGTGCCTCACACCTCCTTTGGTAGAGACGTATCTCCACCCCGATACCCACCGAGCTGGGAAGGAATTAGAAATTAAATTGGTGAAGCAGAGAGGAGGGAGGACCTTGAAGATCTGGGCAAGTGGGTTGAAAGGTTATACTCAACAGAACTGTGCTCAAAGTCCTTACATAGGGTTTAAACAGCGCTGTGAGAAATGTTCAAACCCGATTATTACAGGTACAGCAAAATGTGGGAGACAAACATTTAGAACATAGGGTAATTTAAGGTGAGGAGGTTATATGGGAGGCAGAGTTTAAGGGTCAGCACAACACTGAGGGTCGAAGGGCCTGTACTGTGCTGTACTATTCTATGTTCTATGTAATTCAAAACAGAGAGTGGACAGAAAATGGGATTACAATTGAGGCACTTTTGAAGGGATTTTAATATTTCTAAATACACTCAATTCTGTAGGAAGTCAAGGAGTTGAAGGTAATTTTAAACAAATAACTGTCTACATGGAGAGGGATGGTACAAATGTGCTGTCCAGTACTCCATCCATTAAGTATTACTGTAGTTAGTTTAGTGCAAGTTTCTGAACAGTAATAGGGAGACTGTGAGGTATTCTTGAAGGCAACTTACAGAGGGACACCAAAAACGGCAGAAACTGATTTGCCTATCACCACATTTGGTCTATGGTGGACACATTCTTACTGGCTCTCCACTCAGTTTTGGATCAGCTGGACAAAAGCAGGCTGCTGTTTATTGATTACAGCTCAGTGCTCAACACCATCATACCCTCGGTACTAATCAACGAGCTCCAAAACATGAGCCCCTACACCTCCCTCAGTATATGGAGTCTTAACTTTCTCATCGGGAAACCATAATCATTGCAGATTGGAAATAACATCTCCTCCTTGCTGGCAATCAACACTGGTGCACCTCAAGGAAATATGCTTATCCCAGTACTGTACTCTCGCTACACCCATGACTGTGTGGCTAGGCACAGCTCAAATGCCATCTATAAATTTGCTGACAAGACAACTATTGTTGGCAGAGTTTCAGACGGTGACAAGGAGGTCACCATCAACAGACTATCTGGCTGAGGGGTGTCGCAGCAACAACCTTGTACTCAATGTCAAAAAGACCAAGAAATTGATGGTGGACTTCAAGAAGGGGAAGTTGAGGGAAGACACCCAGTCCTCATCAAGGAATCAGAAATAGAAAGGGGGAGTAGTTTCAAGTTCCTGGGTATCAAAGTCTCTGAAGCTCTATCCTGGGCCCAACATATTGATGCAATTACAAAGAAGGCACAACAGCAGCTACATTTCATTAGGAGTTTGAGGAGGCTTGGAATGTCAGCAAAGACTCACAAATTTCTGCAGATGTACCCTGGGGAGCATTCTAACTGGTCGCATCACCGTCTGGTACGGAGAGGCCACTGCACTGGATTGGTAAAAGCAACAGGAAGTTACAAACTTAGCCAGCTCCGCCATGGGCACTAGCCTTACCGGCATCAAGGATATCTTCTAAAGGTGATGCCTCAGAAAAAGCGGCATCCATCCTTAAGAATAGCCAATATCCAGGGCATGCCCTCTTCTCACTGTTACCATCAAGGAGCTGGTTCGGGAGCCTGAAGACACACACTCAACATTTTACTAACAGCTTCATCCCCTCTGCCACCATATTTCTGAATGGAAAATGGACCCATTTATACTACCTTATATTTTAGCTCTGTTTTTGCTCTACCTATTTAATTGTATATTGCCTATTTTTTATAATTTTATTATGTATTACAATGCACTGCTGCCACAAAAAAAAACAAATTTCATGCAAAATGCCTGTGATATCAAACATGATTCTGAATCAAAGGAGGAATTGATGAGCACATGAGAGAGAAAACATTGCAGGGGTAAATTGAGAGAATTGGGACAGTTGGGATTCATTCATGGGAGCTGGCATGAACCTGTGGCATGAATGGCCACCTCTTGTGTTATATTAGTATTTCTCTCCTAAAGTGTACAAGATAATAAGAGGAATAGATAGAGTGGACAGCCAGCTCCTCTTCCCCAGGGCACCACTGCTCAATACAAGAGGACATGGCTTTAAGGTAAGGGGTGGGAAGTTCAAGGGGGATATTAGAGGAAGGTTTTTTACTCAGAGTGTGGTTGGTGCGTGGAATGCGCTGCCTGAGTCAGTGGTGGAGGCAGATACACTAGTGAAGTTTAAGAAACTACTAGACAGGTATATGGAGGAATTTAAGGTGGGGGCTTATATGGGAGGCAGGGTTTGAGGGTCGGCACAACATTGTGGGCTGAAGGGCCTGTACTGTGCTGTACTATTCTATGTAAGTTATATTTCTGATAAATGTGAGTTATTGAAAAAATGTGAATATTGTTCATTATCCTTTGCATGAATTACATTTGAGCAGAACACAGGTCCAAGTGATGTCCCTTGAACAAAGTTAGTAAAGATACTGCGACTGTGGAGTAAACCACTGATTCCTTGACAGAGTTGCAGAAATTTCTCTGCATCAACTTTCCTCAATTAACATCAGTTTGCAATTCCAGCTTCACATCAGTGGCAAATATATCAAGTGTCTGCTGACTGCACGTGCAAAGCTACCTTTCATCACCTACCGAGACTGATGTGGAGATCGGTTCTGGCACCAGGAATACTCCACCAAGAGGAATTATCTCCATTCTCCTGGGACATACAAGAAGCGTCAACCGTTCCAGAAGGCAGGAAGAGGAAGTGACACAAGTATCACACCATCCTTCCCGGACAACAGACCCTTAATATGATGTAGTATTGCCGGCCCAACCTTACCTCTGCCTTCCATACCTCTGTCATCCTCCCCACCCTTCCCTTCATTACCTCACTTACCTATCTCCTCATTGCCCCAACACCCAACCTGACCCCATGCCCTTCTCTTCCCACATCCCTATCCTTCCGACCCTATGGACGCCCCTTCTATCCATCCCACCTGACTCCGCCCTCCTTCTCTACCCCTAGCTCTCCTTTTACTCCTCTGCCCGCACCCCCTTCCTCCCTAGACTGCCACCCCGTCCCTCCTTCCTTCCCAGCTCCCAACACTCTCCAACCCCGGCCCTCCTTTTACCTCCCTACCGTGGAGCCATCCAATCCCGACCACCTTATTCCCTCCTATCCTTGAACCCCTCTTCTCTCACAACCCCAATCCCAGCTTCCTTAATTATCTCCTTACCCCTGACACTCCTCCCTCCTCACCCAATTCCCCTTATTCCTTACAAACTCCAACTCTCCACCCCACCCCCTTCCCTCCTTCACCTCCAAACAGCGCCTCTTTCCTATCTATTCTCAACTCCTGTAATTCCTCCTTTACCCCGCACCTCACTGACAACTTCTCCATCTTCCGATCCGCCGCTCCAGCCGTCCTCCCAGCCTACTTCCGCTCTGCTGTGTGCACCCCGCATCTGCCTCCCGGGTGGACTTCCGGCATGCCGGGTGAGGAACCAACGCCGTCCCGCGGGTTATGGACCGGAAAAGCTGCGGCAGCTGGAACAAGATGACAGGTGGGCGCCGGGGATTGGGATTTCTCCGCGGCGATGGTCTCCGGGGAGACCGGGAGGGCGTTGTTCCCACCTCTGGAGCAGTTAGACATCTCCTGTAGTCTTCGGTACTGGAGTACAACACGGGAATCAGTCCTTCGCACGTTATGGAAATACCGGTCCCTTCGCCCATCCCATTAGTCCTCCCCGGATTCTGAGAGCTCAGAAGCGCCCAGGAGGCCTCTCGGCGCTTTGGGTCTACGCCAGTTAACTCTCAGTCCCGTGTGTTTATTCTCTCACACCCATCATCTCTCATTTGATTCTTTTGTCATTAATCTGTACTCTAATTAATCTGCCGGTTACCAGTGGTGTTCCACAGGGGTCCGTGTTGAGGCCGTTTCTTTTTACATTGTACATCAACAATTTGGATTATGGAATAGATGGCTTTGTGGCTAAGTTTGCTGACGATACAAAGATAGGTGGAGGGGCCGGTAGTGCTGAGGAAACAGAGAGTCTGCAGAGAGACTTGGATAGATTGGAAGAATGGGTAAAGAAGTGGCAAATGAAATACAATGTTGGAAAGTGTATGGTTATGCACTTTGGCAGAAGAAATAAATGGGCAGACTATTATTTAAATGGGGAGAGAATTCAAAGTTCTGAGATGCAACGGGCCTTTGGAGTCCTCATACAGGATACCCTTAAGGTTAACCCCCAGGTTGAGTCGGTGGTGAAGAAGGCGAATGCAATGTTGGCATTCATTTCTAGAGGAATAGAGTATAGGAGCAGGGATGTGATGTTGTGGCTCTATAAGGCACTGGTGAGACCTCACTTGGAGTACTGTGGGCAGTTTTGGTCTCCTTATTTAAGAAAGGATGTGCTGACTTTGGAGAGGGTACAGAGAAGATTCACTAGAATGATTCTGAGAATGAGATGGTTAACATATGAGGAACGTTTGTCCGCTCTTGGACTGTATTCCTTGGAGTTTAGAAGAATGAGGGGAGACCTCATAGAAACATTTCAAATGTTGAAAGGCATGGACAGAGTGGATGTGGCAAAGTTGTTTCCCATGAAGGAGGAGTCTAGTACGAGAGGGCGTGACTTAAGGATTGAAGGGTGCCCATTCAGAACAGAAATGCGAAGAAATTAGTTTAACCAGAGGGTGGTGAATCTATGGAATTTGTTGCCACGGGCAGCAGTGGAGGCCAAGTCATTGGGTGTATTTAAGGCAGAGATTGATGGGTATCTGAGTAGCCAGGGCATCAAAGGTTATGGTGAGAAGGCGGGGGAGTGGAACTAAATGGGAGAATGGATCAGCTCATGATAAAATGGTGGAAGAGACTCGATGCGCCGAATGGCTGACTTCTGCTCCTTTGTCTTATGGTCTTACTTACTTACAGCAAACAATTACCCAACCGGCCTGCGCGTCTTTAGGATGTGGGGGGAAACCTACACAGTCACACACAGCAGCAGATGGTAACAGTGAGAAAAGGTAACGTCATGGGTGCAAGAGGTCCTTAATAATGGGTGCTGCCTTTCTGAGCCACTGTTCACTTTGTCCTGGGTACTGTGTAGGCTAGTACCCAAAATGGAGCTGACTAGATTTACAACTTTCTGCAGCTTCTTTCGGTCCTGTGCAGTAGCCCCTCCATACCAGACAGTGATGCAGCCTGTCAGAATGCTCTCCACAGTACAACTATAGAAGTTTTTGAGTGTATTTGTTGACATGTGCTTGCATTGAAGGCTGCTTGTATAGACCTGAGCTGCCTTCAATTCCACAATTCAGCTGCTGCACATCATAAAATCGCAGCTCATCCTTCCTTAAATATGTTCTTAGTACCCTGGCTGTGGTTTCATATTTCCCTGCGATAGTGAAGTGGAGGTGATGCCAAATGTCTTCTCTCAGAGGTGAGTCGATGGAATTCTTGACATGGAGGATTGTCGAGGGGGGAGACATTTAGTATATTCGAGGTAGCAATTGACACACCTTTAAAGTGTATTGTGAACAGTCAGGTGGTACTGGGAGAGTGGTGTGTGTTGAAGACTAGAAGGCTGTGATGTTGTTAAATGACCAAGCAGGTTGGAGTGTTAGACTGATAGGCTACTGCTTCTATTCCTTCTGGTCTTGCCTTCTTAAGCGACTAGAATAGCCTGACCTTTGAAAGCCATGTTGGTGGTGTCTTCTCCACTCATCTCAGTGGGTTCCAGCGCAAGTTCTCTGTATTGCTGCAGTGGGAACAGGGAAGTTTTCCTGTTTTTTCTGTCAATATTTGGGTCAATAAACACAATTAGAGATCACCTGACCATTTACCTTATTGCTATTTATGGGATCTTGCTATGCACAATCAATAACTGGATTAGACAATGGGCAATAGACAATAGGTGCAGGAGTAGGCCATTCGGCCCTTCGAGCCAGCACCGCCATTCACTGTGATCATGGCTGATCATCCACAATCAGTACCCCGTTCCTGCCTTATCCCCATAATCTTTGATTCCACTATCTGTAACAGCTCTATCCATCTCTTTCTTGAAAGCATCCAGAGACTTGGCCTCCACAGCCTTCTGGGGCAGAGCATTCCATATATCCACCACTCTCTGGGTGAAAAAGTTTTTCCTCAACTCCGTTCTAAATGGCCTACCCCTTATTCTTAAACTGTGGCCTCTGGTTCTGGACTCATCCATCAGCGGGAACATGCTTCCTGCCTCCAGCGTGTCCAATCACTTAATAATCTTATATGTTTCAATAAGATCCCCTCTCAGTCTTCTAAATTCCAGAGTATACAAGCCCAGTCGCTCCAATCTTTCAACATATGACAGTCCCGCCATCCCGGGAATTAACCTTGTGAACCTACGCTGCACTCCCTCAATAGCAAGAATGTTCTTCCTCAAATTTGGAGACCACAACTGCACACAGTACTCCAGGTGGTCTCACCAGGGCCCTGTACAGCTGCAGAAGGACCTCTTTGCTCTTATACTCAATTCCCCTTGTTATGAAGGCCAGCATGCCATTAGCTTTCTTCACTGCCTGCTGTACTTGCATGCTTGCTTTCAGTGACTGATGTACAAGAACACCTAGATCTCGTTGGGCTTCCCCTTTTCCTAACTTGACTCCATTTAGATAATAATCTGCCTTCCTGTTCTTACCACCAAAGTGGATAACCTCACATTTATCCACATTAAACTGCATCTGCCATGCACCTGCCCACTCACCTAGCCTGTCCAAGTCACCCTGCATTCTTATAACATCCTCCTCACATTTCACACTGCCATCCAGCTTTGTGTCATCGGCAAATTTGCTAATGTTACTTTTAATTCCCTGATCTAAATCATTAATATATATTGTAAACAGCTGCGGTCCCAGCACTGAACGCTGCGGTACCCCACTGGTCACTGCCTGCCATTCCGAAAGGGACCCGTTAATCGCTACTCTTTGTTTTCTGTCAGCCAGCCAATTTTCAATCCATGTCAGTACTCTGCCCCCAATACCATGTGCCCTAATTTTGCCCACAAATCTCCTATGTGGGACTTTATCAAAGGCTTTCTGAAAGTCCAGGTACACCACATCCATTGGCTCTCCCTTGTCCATTTTCATAGTTACATCCTCAAAAAATTCCAGAAGATTAGTCAAGCACAATTTCCCCTTCATAAGTCCATGCTGACTCGGACCAATCAAATGTGAACCAGTGGCTGACTTTCAGAAGTACTTCAGGATTGAACTTTGATGTTCTTTGGGATGGCAATAGATTGCAGAAGTGTGTTTATCAATGCAGTTGTCTTCAATAAAAAGTCTAAACAAATTTTCAAAATGGTTAAAAGTAAAGTTTACTGTCATATGCACAAGTAGGGAATTGAGTATCCATTTGCAGGGGAATGGGTCTTGAAGCTCAATGATGAGTCTGGATAGTATATTGTGACATCATGTGCACGTGTACCCACACCCGCACGCTCACAAACTCTTTCTCTCTCCTCCTGCTCTCAGCCTTGTTTGTGATTTCCCTTTTGTTCCCTGATGTTAAGAACTGGATGAATCTGACCCGCTCTATTTGTGATTTATATTTCAGCTAAAGGTCAGAAGCAGGGCTCAAAGAGCAAGGAAGATGCTCCGTATGAGCTGGAGAGTCAGTACATCCTGAGGCTGCCACCGGTGAGTGTGTCAGAGCGTCAGCTTCCGGCTTCAGGTGGAAATTGATTTTAAATAATGTTTTGTAACCTGTTGTCAAAGTTTAATCCTTTGAAATGAAAGCTGTCCTGGTGAAAGGATGTGAATTGTTTTCCAACAATATAATCATCCTGACGGGTGGTGCCCAGCACTGAAGATGGTCTAATCTGAAGTTTCTATCACCAAAATACTCTCCACCCCCTTTGTGTACCAGCCTACAGGCAGAGGTCAGCATCCATTAGTCTCTGTAACTGGTGTTGGCATATTCTTCCCTCTGCCACTCTACACCCTATCTCAGTGAGAGGTATGGTCCTGCAGGGAAAAGGATCAGGCCAGTTTGGTGAAGCTGCGGTGTAGGATTCCATGTATTCTTAACAGCAAATGCTGGGGACTCACCTAACAAATCAGATCGAGGTTCTGAGTCCTGCCACATACAACCATGAACTGTAGTGGACAGTCAAACCGTTAAAGGGGAGAAGAGGAGGCACCTCGTACTTCTCCATCCTCAATGATGTCAGGGACCATTGTGTAAGTCCTAAAGGCTGAAGCATTTGCACTTATGTTCGGATGATCCATCCGACTCTCTGTCACAGGTCAGTCTTCAGTGATTCAGTCTCTACATCGGGAAATGGTTGAAAGCACTGGATGCAGCAGAGGCTCTGGGACCAGACAACATCCAGACTGAAGTGTTGAAGTCCTGCACTCCTGAGCTCATCCTGCTTTCAGCAAAGTTACAACACTGGCGTCTGCCCGGCCGTGCGGGAAGTGACAGCGCCGGCGACCACCCGGCCGTGCGGGAAGTTACAGCGCTGGCGTCTGCCCGGCCGTGCGGGAAGCTACAGCGCTGGCGTCTACCCGGCCGTGCAGGACGTTACAGCGCCGGCGTCCACCCGGCCGTGCGGGACGTTACAGCGCTGGCGTCTACCCGGCCGTGCGGGAAGCTACAGCGCTGGCGTCTACCCGGCCGTGCGGGAAGCCACAGCGCTGGCGTCTACCCGGCCGTGCGGGAAGCCACGGCGCTGGCGTCTACCCGGCCGTGCGGGAAGTTACAGCGCTGGCGTCTGCCCGGCCGTGCGGGAAGCTACAGCACTGGCGTCTACCCGGCCGTGCGGGACGTTACAGCGCCGGCGTCCACCCGGCCGTGCGGGACGTTACAGCGCCGGCGTCTACCCGGCCGTGCGGGAAGCCACGGCGCTGGCGTCTACCCGGCCGTGCGGGAAGCCACGGCGCTGGCGTTCGCCCGGCCGTGCGGGAAGCCACGGCGCTGGCGTCCGCCCGGCCGTGCGGGAAGCCACGGCGCTGGCGTCCGCCCGGCCGTGCGGGAAGCCACGGCGCTGGCGTCCGCCCGGCCGTGCGGGAAGCCACGGCGCTGGCGTCCGCCCGGCCGTGCGGGAAGCCACGGCGCTGGCGTCCACCCGGCCGTGCGGGAAGCCACGGCGCTGGCGTCCGCCCGGCCGTGCAGGACGTTACAGCGCCGGCGTCCACCCGGCCGTGCGGGACGTTACAGCGCCGGCGTCTACCCGGCCGTGCGGGAAGTTACGGCGCTGGCGTCTACCCGGCCGTGCGGAAGGTCGGCCAGGTGTATCCCGTTTACAGGGAGCAGGATAAATCAATGTAACTGGCCCAGTCAATCTGCTGCCAATCATCAGGAAAATGATGGAAGGTAGCAGCAGCCTCAACACTTGCACACGGGAACTGCTCACTGATGTTCTGTTCGGGATCTGAGTTGTCTTCACTCCAGGCCTCAATACCAAGGCAGTATTTGACCAAGTGTGATGTCAGTGAGCCCTGGTAAAAGTGAAGCCTTTGGGCATTAAAGGGAAATCACTCCAGTGACTGGCATTATGTTTTATGCAAACAAAGATAGTTGACATCCCAGCCCTAGGATCTCAGGGCAGTGTCATAGGCCCAGTCATTTCCAGCTGCTTCCTTCCCAATCAGAATCAGCTCCATTATCTCTGACATAGGTCATGAAATTTGCTTTGCAGCAACAGTTACAGTGAAAGCCATTAAAAAATTTTGTTACAAACTGAAATAAAAAGTGCAAACGATGAGTAACGAGGCAGTGTTCATGGACCGTTCAGAAATCTGATGGCAGAGCGAAAAAAGCTGTGCCAAAAATGTTGAACGTTGGTCCTCAGGCTTCTGTACCTGCTGACTATATCACTCGCAACTCTGCAAGCGAAGTAGCCTATGCTTGTATAGTCATAGTCATACTTTACTGATCCCAGAGGAAATTTGTTTTCATTACAGTTGCACCGTAAATAGTAATAAAACTACAAATAGTTAAGTAGTAATATGTAAATTATGCCAGTTAATTATGAAATAAGTCCAGGACCAGCCTATTGGCTCAGGGTGTCTGACCCTCCAAGGGAGGAGTTGTAAAGTTTGATGGCCACAGGCAGGAATGACTTCCTATGACGCTCTGTGCTGCATCTCGGAGGAATGAGTCTCTGGCTGAATGTACTCCTGTGCCCACCCAGTACATTATGTAGTGGATGGGAGACATTGTCCTAGATGGCATGCAACTTAGACAGCATCCTCTTTTCAGACACCACCGTCAGAGAGTCCAGTTCCATCCCCATAACATCACTGGCCTTACAAATGAATTTGTTGATTCTGTTGGTGTCTGCTACCCTCAGCCTGCTGCCCCAGCACACAACAGCAAACATGATAACACTGGCCACCACAGACTCGTAGAACATCCTCAGCATCGTCCGACAGATGTTAAAGGACCTCAGTCTCCTCAGGAAATAGAGACAGCTCTGACCCTTCTTGTAGACAGCCTCAGCGTTCTTTGACCAGTCCAGTTTATTGTCAATTCATATCCCCAGGTACTTGTAATCCTCCACCATGTCCACACTGACCCCCTGGATGGAAACAGGGGTCACCGGTACCTTGGCTGTCCTCAGGTCTACCACCAGCTCCTTAGTCTTTTTCACATTAAGTTGCAGATAATTCTGCTCACACCATGTGACAAAGTTTCCTACCGTAGCCCTGTACTCAGCCTCATCTCCCTTGCTGATGCATCCAACTATGGCAGAGTCATCAGAAAACTTCTGAAGATGACAAGATTCTGTGCAGTAGTTGAAGTCCGAGGTGTAAATGGTGAAGAGAAAGGGAGACAAGACAGTACCCTGTGGAGCCCCAGTGTTGCTGATCACTCTGTCAGACACACAGTGTTGCAAGACCTAGGCGATGTTCAGGCATTGACTGGTAAAAGGCATATAATTTTCATGTTGCATATGTACTGAGCAATGATCAGCTCCAGTGAGAGGGATTAACTACCTATCGTTGATGTTCAATGGCATTACCGTTCCTGAACTCTCCCAGCGTAAGTATCCTGTGGGCCATCAGTAAGACGAAGATGTTTCCCTTCCTTTCTATTTTAGTTATACTGTAAATAGATTGTAAAACTGAGTCCCCGGTACAGACCCTTGGAATTGCTACTACACCATGCTTCCAAATACAAAACTGTTCTTTATAGTCATGGGATTGTACAGCACGGAAGCAGGACCTCCGGACCGCCACATCTACATCACTAACGAGAGAAAATCTGCAGGGGCCAGAAATCCGAGCAACACCCACAAAATGCTGGAGGAACTCAGCAGGCCAGGCAGCATCCATGGAAAAAAGTATAGTCAACATTTTAGGCCGAGACCCTTCAGCCGGACCTTCAGCAGCTTGTCCACATCGACCTTTGCCCTGACTACATTAATCCCATTTGCCCACGCAATCCCATGTGTCTTTCTGTGCACTGTCTATTTAAGTGTCTGTCTAAATGCCTCTTACACATATTTGACTTATATCATCTCCTAGCAGCACATTCTAGATATCAATTACTCTGTGTGTGAGGAAAAACTTACTCCTCAGATTCCCTCACTTGAAACCAATGCCCTTCTGTTTTTGATATCTCTTCCATGGGAGTCAAACAACTGACTGTCTTGTAATCTTGTGTACTTCTGTCAGATCTCCTTTAATGCCCAGTTTCCTTTGTCCTTCAATCCAGGCAACATCCTACTAAATCTCCTCTGCACTCTCTCCAGCACAATCACACCCTTCCTAAGTGCCTCATAGTATATAGCAGGATTGCACAAGTGGGGCCTGACCAGTTTTTGTATGTTGTAGAATGATGTCCCATCTTTTATATCTTATGTCGAGACCGAGGAAAGCAATTATATCATACATCTTCTTCACCCTATCAACCCGAGAGAGAACTAGTTTAAGGTGAGAGGGCAAAGATTTAAATAGGAACTTAATGGGCAACATTTTTTTTTACACAAAGTGTGGTATCTGTGTAGAATGAGCTACCAGAGGAAGAGTTTGAGGCAGATACGATAACAACTTTTAAAAGGTGGCCAGGTACGTGGATTAGAAAGGTTAGGAAGGTTATGGGCAAATAGGCCCAGATTGGATGAGGGATATTGGTTGACATGAACCAAATGGGCTGAAGAAGCTGTTTCCATGCTGTATGACTTTGACTTGATAACCCTATCAACCTGCGTTGCTACCTTCAGGGAACTATGGACAGACTCCAAGTTCGGTCTGTTCATCAGAGTTTCTTAGTGTTCTTAGCGTTCCTCATCAAGCCATTTGCTGTTTGCATCCTGTCCCTGTTGTGCTTCCTACATTTGAGTGCCTAGCCTTCAAACTAATGTTTGTAGAAGGGAGAGAGTTGCCTTCCATGTAATGTGATTTTTGTTGCAGTCCAAGTGAGATGGGTAATTTTAGAAGGGGCTGAAGGGTTGGAGGACTGCCTGGTAAAATTTGGGGTGGTCTTATTTCTCCACAGGAATTTGCAGCCACTGTACGGAGAGCAGTGCAGTCTGGGAATGTGAACCTGCGGGATCGACTTACCATTGAACTACACCGTGAGTACTTTGACCCAGCATCTGCGCTTAAAGGAGTTTGAGTTACTGTATACTGAATCTCATCAGACCTGTACAAGGCCATGTCTAATGATCTGGGAAAAATAGTCTTTATTTCTCTCTGCTTTGGCATCAACCAATGTTGTAGCTGTCCCTCTGATGTCAGTTTTGTGTTGGAAAGAGACAATGCGCAAGGAAATGGGAGCAAGAGGAGGCCATTCAGCCCCTCAAGACTGCCCATCATTGAGCATGATCATAGCTGTTCTCTGCTGGCCTCAATTCCTCTTCTGTACCGGTTCCCCATAGCACTCAGTTTCTCTATCTTTCAAATACTTCTCTATCTCCACCTTAAATATACCTGGCAATCAATCTCCCCCAGCCTTGGGTGCAGAAAATTCTCGAGGTTCAGTATCCTCAGAGATTTCTGTGTACATCAATTTTGAACGTCTGACCCTTATCCTGTAATTATGTCTCTTGTTCATCACTCTCACTAATGAAAACTTCCCAACATTTACCCTGTCTGGCCCCCATGGGAGCTTTGATGTTTGAATGATTCTTCTAAACTGCAAGGAATGCAGACCCAAACTGTTCAGCCTCTCAATAGGACCACTCTTTCACCCCATGAATTAGTCTGGTAAATCTTTGGATTTTAATGCTAGTGGTCTGTTGTATAGGTAAGGAGATCAAAGCTATGCCTCACCAACAAAACCTCCCTATTCTTAAACTCCAACCCCTTTGCAATAAAGGCCAGAATGCAGTCTGCTACCTTCACTATGTGTTGGATCGACCCGGTAACCTTTGCAGTCATACACACTGACACCGAGGTCCCTCTGAACTTTACCTCTCGGTTAGGTAATGATCCACCTTTCTTTTCTAGTTTATGTCCCTAATGTGTAAGCCCTGGATGGTGACTCAGCTTTCAATAACCTCGACATTAAAGGTATTATTTATCATTATATTAAAACCTCTATAATGAGGGTTAGCTATTCTACTCACTCGCAGTGTGAAGGAGTCATCTTCACGACGTTTGCCACTGGTCTCGTGATTGACACAAATCTCATAGATGAGTAACTAGACTTCCCACCAAGATTGTTGCCAGGCTATAGAGACTGTTTCCAGGAACTCCCCCACACCCTGGTAAGATTCTTGGTGTATATCATAATTGTATTCAGTGCTTCAACAAATTTAAATCAGTGGCTCAGCGTGCTGAAACCTTAAAGGTTCCCGCAGCCCACAGTGTGTGTGGTTGTCAGATATGTAAATCCTACACACACTTGTGAAAATAGTATGAGAAAGGCAGGACACCATCCTTTTAGGGATGCCTGACACCTCACATCTCATGTAAATGAGCCTCATTTGAGCTCCGCACTCACCCCATCTTCCCACTGCCTTAACAGTGATAGAGTTCCTCTCATCCTTACTTACCACACATGAACCTCCCCATCCAACACACCATTCTCCGCAACTCCCGCCATCTCCAAAGGAATCCTACCACTAAACATAGATTTATCCCTCCCTGTCCATGTCGCGCAAAGATTGCTCCGTCTGTGATTCCCTTGTCCATTTGTCCCTCCCGGCGCTTATCCCTCCAAGTGCCACACCTACCCATTCACCTTCTCCCTCACCTCCACTCAGGGCCCCGAACAGTTCTTTCAGCTGAGGCAGCACTTCACCTGTGAATCTGCTGGTGTTGTCTCTTGTGTCCAGTGCTCCCAGTGCAGCCTCCTCTACATTGATGAGACCTGTCATAACTTGGGGGACTGCTTCATCAAGCACCACCTTTCCATCTGCCAAAAGCAGAACTTCCCGGTGGCGGAATATTTTAATTCCGATTCCCATTCCTGTTCTGACGTGTGGTCATGGCCTCCTCATGTGCCATAATGAGGACACCCTCAGGGTGGAGGAGCAACACCTTATATTCACTCTGGGTAGCCAGAAACCTAAATGCATGAATATCAAATTCTCCTTCTGGTAAACATTCTTTTCCCTCCCCTTCCCCTTTTCTTCTGTTCCCCAGTCTGGCCTTTTACCTTTTCACCTGCTCATTACTTTCCCCTCTGTCTGTTCCTCCTCCCCTTTCTCCTATGGTCCTCTCTTCTCTGCTAACAGATTCATTCTTCTTCAGCCCTTTACCTTTCCCTCCCACCTGGCTTCACCTATCACCTTCTAGCTAGCCTCCTTCCCCTCCTCCCACCTTTTTATTCTAGTGTCTTCCCCATCATTTCCAATCCTGAAGAAGGGTCTCGGTCCAAAATGTTGACTGTTTATTCCCCTATTTCAATGCTGCTTGGCTTGCTGAGTTCCTCCAGCATTTGTGTGTGTCACTTTGGATTTCCAGCATCAGCAGACTTTCTTGTGTTTACAATGTTGACTCTGTTTCCACGGGTGAAACTAGTCCTGCTTGAGCTGTATGGAGTTAAAACCAAGGCTAACAACTTCTCATAAACTTTAAATTTCTTCTGGGGAAGGACGGTGCCAGGATATGACATGGTGTTTTTCAATCCTTATTCAAATTCCTTTCCAAACTTCATCCAACTTCCCTTTAGGATTATATTTGAGCATCAGTGTCAATGTGCAAACCATACCCTGTTCCATTAGGGCCCAACGTTAATATTGATCACAGCTTTGCAATGCAAATTTTATTGTCTCAGTTGCCTCTGCTCGCGGTTATTACCATGCTATTAAGATTGTTTCTCTGTGGACGGATGCCTCACAGGGCAACTGCCTTTGGGTGAGGAAGGCACACGATGAAATGAGCAGCTGACGAGGTTTCTCTGCCCTCTTCCACAGCGGACGGTCGACATGGCATCGTGCGAGTGGACAAACAGCCCTTGGCTTCCCGGCTGGTTGATTTGCCCTGTATCATTGAGTCACTGAAGACCATCGATAAGAAGACTTTCTACAAGACTGCAGATATCTGCCAGGTATGCAGATCCTCCTGTTTATTTCATGCTTTCTGAATTTGACAAAATGTTGAGATTGTGTTGGCCCAAGGCTCTAAGATAAAACTGCTTTCAGCTCTACGCCTGTGAGCTGGGCTTCTTATCCATCTACAGCTTGAATGAGAGAATGTAGTTACATGATAAATCCTGTCACTTAAAGCAGAGGTGCATGGAAATCTCTTTTCTTCAAGGATAGTGAATCTCTGGAATTCTCTGCCCCCATGGGTGGTGGGGGCAGGATCATTATTGGAGATGGATAAATATTTGAAGGATTGAGGAATGGGGAGGAATGGGAGGTTATGGGGAACTGGCACAGAAGAGGAGATGAAGTCGGTGTTGATGCCCCATGATCGTATTGAATGGTGGGGAATGCTTGAGGGACCGAGTGGCCTTCTCATCTTTTCTGGGGATCTTACGCTGAATATTGATTTGAAGTGGTAGTAATAACTAATCCCAGTAACTGAAGGGCAAAACGTTCCCTGATGGAGTGGTGAGTGCAGAGGGCAGCAGTGAGTAGTGTTCAGGGCTCTTGTGTGGATTCCATTTGTTGGTCCTTGGGACATGGAGGAAGGATGTGTGTTGAGAGGTCTGAGATGAGAGGAGGGCTGACTGGATTTTGGAACAAAAGGTTCAGTTGCATTTTTGGTGTTCTGCCTCCACCATTCCAGATGCTGGTGTGCACCACAGATGGGGAGTTGTACCCTCCACAGGAGGAGCCTGTGCCAGTGGATCCCAAAAACAAGAAGAAAGACAAAGACAAGGAGAAGAAGTTCCTGTGGAATCACAGCAGTGAGTCTCCAAAGTATCACAGACTATAGCAGTAGCAACCGGATGATGAGCCTTGACATTTCTAGCCCAGGGAGCAAATTCACCCAGACGGTTAAGCTCCTAACTGTTGTGTACTGACTTCCATAAGGATTTTATTGGTATGGACAGGCCTCAAATAGTCTGATTGTCTATACTTTCCAAGAAGGTACAACTACATTTATTTATTATCAAAGAAAGTATAAATTATACAACCTTGAGATTTGTTTGCTTACTGGCGGCCATGAAGCAAGAAACCCGAAAGAACCCAATTAAAAAAAAAGACCAACACCTGATGCACAGAGAAAGGGAAACTAAAACACAAATCATGCAAATGATAAAAGCGAGCAACAACGTTCCGAACCAGAATGAGTCCTTGGGTCCGAACCCCGAGCAGCCCGGACTGGACCCGAAGCCCCAGTATCAGTCCATCACATTAGCACAGCACAGAGCAGCCTGGACTGGACCCGAAGCCCCAGTATCAGTCCATCACATTAGCACAGCACAGAGCAGCCTGGACTGGACCTGAAGCCCCAGTATCAGTCCATCACATTAGCACAGCACAGAGCAGCCTGGACTGGACCCGAAGCCCCAGTATCAGTCCATCACATTAGCACAGCACAGAGCAGCCTGGACTGGACCCGAAGCCCCAGTATCAGTCCATCACATTAGCACAGCAGCTGGGGGCATTCTCCATAGATTCAAGTGGACCATTTGAAGGAATATAGACTGTTGGGATGTAGAGAGAGAAGTTGTGAAGAAAATCTGGTTCATGAGCTCCAGATGGTGCAGGTTTGATATTAGAGTTTCTAATTTGTAGTATCCTTTTGGAGACAGATTACACTCTTTTAAGTTTCTGTCAAAGGGTGAAGAGTTGTATAAAATAGGCTGGTCAAACAGAGCTACAGATGGAAGCTATTAAGTGGATCTATTCTTTGCAAAAACTGTTACAAGTCTCTTGAGTATATGTAAGTTCCTACAGTTGAACTGTGGCAAGGTCCCAGGGTTAGAATGCAATATTTCTTTCTATTAAACTTTTTTTGTAGATAACAATTCTGAGAGTAGAAGGAACTTATTCATCCCACAGAGTTTTTGCCAGCTCTCAATACAATTACATCAGAGAGTTATGTAGAACTCCAGCCCACAGTCTGTGCTGACCATCAGCCTTCCATTCACACTAATTCTACAGTAGCCATCGTTTCGTTTTTATTCTCATATTCCCATCAATATGAGGCGCTGGAGTTTGGAGTTCAATCCCGATGCCATCTGTAAGGAATAAGAGCTGCATGGAATGTGTGTTTTTTTTTCTGGCTGCTGTGGTTTCCTCCCATGGTCCAAAAGCATAGGTTAATTGGTCACTGTGTATTGTCCTGCCATTCGGCTGTGGTTAATTGGTCACTGTATATTGTCCTGCCATTTGGCTGTGGTTAATTGGTCACTGTATATTGTCCTGCAATTCGGCTGTGGTTAATTGGTCACTGTGTATTGTCCTGCCATTCGGCTGTGGTTAATTGGTCACTGTGTATTGTCCTGCCATTCGGCTGTGGTTAATTGGTCACTGTGTATTGCCCTGCCATTCGGCTGTGGTTAATTGGTCACTGTGTATTGTCCTGCCATTCGGCTGTGGTTAATTGGTCACTGTGTATTGCCCTGCCATTCGGCTGTGGTTAATTGGTCACTGTGTATTGTCCTGCCATTCGGCTGTGGTTAATTGGTCACTGTGTATTGTCCTGCCATTCGGCTGTGGTTAATTGGTCACTGTGTATTGTCCTGCCATTCGGCTGTGGTTAATTGGTCACTGTATATTGTCCTGCCATTCGGCTATGGTTAATTGGTCACTGTATATTGGCCTGCCATTTGGCTGTGGTTAATTGTGGTTTGTTGGGAGTTGCTTGGCAGTGCAGCTCCAAGGGCCGGAAGGCCTATTCCATGCTGTATCTCCAAATAACCCCCCCTCCCCCCCCCCCCCCCCAAGATTCTCATTCTCACCTACACGCTGGGGAGAATTTACAGTGGCCAATTAACATACCAGCTTGCAGGTTTTTGGGACGTGGGAGAAACCTGCGCACCCAGGGGAAGCCCACGCAGTGACAGGAAAACATGCAATGGATGTAATGGATAATGCTGGAATGAGCTTCCAGATTGAAACTTTACTAGAGCAAAGAATCAGAGAGTTCAACGTTAACTGTTCAAACCACAAGTGGTCATTAAGGAGAAGAGGCATGAAAGGCTGGGTTATTGAAGACAATGCTCAGCAGAGAGAGTGCAAGGTAGAACAGAATGAGGAGCTGTGTGGTAGATGGCAAGCTAACAATTCAAGCGAGAGTGAAGGTGAATTTTGAAGGATCAGGTGAAAAGTGCGAAATAAAGTTAGACGAGTAAGTAGGAATATACACAATCAAGAATCCAGGAACATTGTATAGGAATATAAGGAATAGTGGTGGGAAAATTAGGGCCAAAAGAATATACAAAAATGGAGGACATGGCTGTGAGTACAAGTGGCCCCCGTTTTCCAAACTTTCGCTTTACGACACCTCGCTGTTACAGAAGACCTACATTAGTTACCTGTTTTCGCTAACAGAAGGTGTTTTCACTGTTTTGAAAAAAGGTAGCGCAGCGCGCCCGACCAGCCAAGCTCCTCCTCCAGAACTGCATTCTAGCCGGCTTTGCTTAAGCACATGCTTTATCTCGATTAACTTTGTGCATCCGTTAGCAAGATGAGTTCTAAGGTATCAAAAAAGCGTAAAGAGCTTGTGAGGATGTTACACTTAGCGTAAAACTAGACAGAGTTAAGCATTTTGATCATGGTGAATGAAGTAAGGACATTGTCCGTGCATTGAATTTGCCTGCGTCCACCATTCGTACTATTAATACGCAGAGAGGAAGAATTTTGAAAGCTGCCGATGTTACTGTTGGTTCTGCTCGTAGCAAAGTGGTCTCTTTTAGTCGGCATCCAGTAATGGATAAAATGGAAAGTTCTATTGCTTGAGTGAATTGCTGGGTATACAAAGTGTGGTGTTCTGTTAAGTTTTTTTATACTTAAGGAGAAATCAGTCAGTCTTTTTAATAAGCTGAAACAGAAAGCACTGGATGATGGTAATGCAAGTGTTGCGAAAATGGAATTTAAAGGGAGTCATGGGTGGTTTGATCGGTTTCTGAGGCGAGGGCAGCTTCATAGTTTAAGCAGTGGTCCCCAACCTCCAGGCAGCGGACTGATACATTGCAGTGAAGCATGCAGGGGTACAGCGGTAGTCGGAACGCACCCAGCACATCTTTAAGAAAAAAGCCGAAATAAACAAGCTAATTAATTGGGTGCCGCCTGGCACATAAATGTTGGCCCAGATCAGAGGTGACTGCTGATTGCATCAGGTGGTTATTCGTATAAGCAAGTGTTTAACTGTGACGAAACTACAATTTATTGGAGTCCTTCCGATTCCGGTAAGTGAAACTACACTCTACAAACATTATTTCTACTTTATATAGGCTGTGTATTTTTATGTGTTATTTGGTATGATTTAGCAGCTTCATAGCTTGGAGGTTACTGGAGAGAGTGTTTCTGCCGAGAGTGCTTGCGCCGTGTTTCTGCCAAGAGCGCTTCCGAGAGATTTTCGCTGAGCTAGACAGTGCTGCAGAAAAGTATTTCTACTTTATATAGGCTGTGTATTTATCATATCATTCCTGCTTTTACTATATGTTACTGTTATTTTAGGTTTTATGTGTTATTTTGCATGATTTTGTAGGTTATGTTTTGGGTCTGGGAACGCTCAAAAATTTTTCCCATATTAATAAACGGTAATTTGCTTAATCACTTTACGATATTCCGGTTTACAAACCGTTTTATAGGAACGCTCTACCTTCGAATAGTGGGAGAAACCTGTACAGGTGTCCCCACTTTTCGAACGTTCGCTTTACGAAACCTCACTGTTACGAAAGACCTACATCAGTTACCTGTTTTCGCTAACAGAAGGTGTTTTCACTGTTACGAAAAAAGGCAGCGCGCAAAAAAAGTCAGTGCGTGAAAAAAAGGCAGCGCGCGCCCCGAGCAGCCGCTTTCCCCTGGATTTGGAACGGCATTCTCGCCAGCATTGCTTAAACACGTGCCTGTGAGCAGCCGTTAGCAAGATGAGTTCTAAGGTATCGGAAAAGCCTGAAAGAGCTCGTAAGGGTGTTATACTTAGTGTAAAACTAGATCGCATTTCGATCGTGGTGATCGAAGCAAGGACAAAGTAAGTTTGGCTTGTGGAAGTTGATGAAGATGATGTTGAAGACGTTTTGGCATCCAAAAAAAGAGCTGATGCAATTGGAAGAGGAAAGGATAACAATCGAAAATGAATGCAGTAATGAACGGACCGAAAGTGAAGTCATCCAAGAATTGAACGTGTATAAGCCAATCCCCCATTTTCAAGGTTAAAAAAGTGACTTTTTCATGTTACCTTTGTATAAGCCGACTCCTTTTGTAGAAGTTTTTGATTTAACCAGAAAAGATCACAAGATCTCACATGACGGTACTCAGCTTTGACGGATCTGGTTCCTGGAAATTTTCTGAACCAGTACCTGCTAAGAAAATAGGCCTACATATTATAGAGTGTTATAAGTGAATTCTTAATAAATAAATCAGGGAGGGAAGTTTTGGATTAGGTTCCCAATGGATCCTCTGAAATGTAACCCCCGTGAAACCATTTAGTGCCCATCGTATTCTCGTTAAAACCTAACACGGGGTGGCGGGATCAGTATGTGTACACAGTATTGAGTTTGCAACCACCATGTACAAAAGATTAAAACGAATGCGATATGATGCTGGCTTCAAGCCGAAGGTTGTTGATTTTGCTAAAGGAACGAATAATTCTGCAGCTGCTAAGAAGTTTTGTGTAAATGAGAAACAAGTGCGAGAGTGGAGAAGGCAGAGGACTCGCTGAGGGAAATGCCAGAGACGAAATGTGCAAACCGCAGGAAAACATGTCAGTGGCCAGAAGTGGTAGAAGACGTTTTAGAGTGGGTGAATCGCCAGCGATCGTCTGGATACATTGTTACCAGAGAAATGATTCGAGTTCAAGTGTTGAAATGGGATGAAAAACACGGCGAGGTCAGCAGAAATTTCAAAGCTACGCGAAGCTGGTGCACCCGATTTGTGAATAGACGTGATCTTGTGTTGAGACAAAAAACAAAGATTGCTCAGAAGTTGCCAGACGACCTTGAGAATAAGATTATGGCCTTCCAATCGTTTGTAATCAAACATCGAAAGACACATTCTTACCCGCTCTACCTGATTGGTAACATGGACGAGACACCAATTTTCTTTGATTTTGCTGGCAACTGCACTGTCAATCAGAAGGGGGAGAAAACAGTCCTTGTCAAAACAACTGGACACCAGAAGCAACATTTTACTATCGAGTAAACGTGTATGGCTGATGGGACCAAGCTATCACCGATGGTGATTTTTAAGAGGAAAACATTCCCAAAGAAAGAAGAATTCCCGCGGATGTTGTTGTTTCCGTTCAAGAATGCGGCTGGATGGACGAAGTGGGTTGCTTGAAGTGGGTTAAAGAGGTGTGGCATCGACGTCCGGAAGGTTTCAGGAAGGAAAAGTCGCTACTTGTCTGGGACATGTTCAAAGCACACTTGTCAGGTGAGACAAAAGCAGCATTGAAAGCTGAAAATACGGACATAGCAGTCATGATATGGTGACTGCCGAAGAAGGGGGACATGATTTTCGGAGAGTCAGATAATGAAGAGTATGAGAGTTTCAAACTCTGAACGTTTGACGACAACAGTGTGTACAAGTAAATTAAGAAACAGAATGTGTTTTGTAGACCTTTTGTGTAGATTTCATAAATGTTTGTATTTTCTTTTGTATTCGACTCAAAAACAGCCAATATAAATACGACCACAAACACGAGGAAATCTGCAGATGCTGGAATTTCAAGCAACACACATAAAAAATGCTGGTGAACGCAGCAGGCCAGGCAGCATCTCTAGGAAGAGGTACAGTCGATGTTTCAGGCCGGGACCCTTCGTCAGGATTAATTGAAAGAAGAGATAGTAAGAGATTTGAAAGGGGTAGGGGGAGATCTGAAATGATAGGAGAAGACAGGAGGGGGAGGGATGGAGCTAAGAGCTGGAAAGGTGATTGGCAAAAGGGATATGAGAGGATCATGGGACGGGAGGCCCAGGGAGAAGGAAAGGGGGAGGGGGGAAGCCCAGAGGATGGGCAAGGGGTATAGTCAGAGGGACAGAGGGAGAAAAAGGAGAGAGAGAGAGAGAGCGAGAGAGAGCGAGAAATAAATATGTGTGTGTGTGTGTATATATATGTATGTATGTATATGTGTGTGTGTATGTATGTATATATATATATAATGAAATCTTTATTGTCATTGTATAGTACAATTTGTCATGCACCAGTACAGCGGAAATGAGTTTTATTTTATATATATATATATATATAATAAATAAGTAACGGATGGGGTATGAAGGGGAGGTGGGTCATTAACGGAAGTTAGAGAAGTCAATGTTCATGCCATCAGGTTGGAGGCTACTCAGACGGAATATAAGGTGTTGTTCCTCCAACCTGAGTGTGGCTTCATCTTGACAGTAGAGGAGGCCGTGGATAGACATATCAGAATGGGCTTCTGCCACCTCCAACAGGATCCCACTACTAGGTACATCTTTCTCTCCCCGCCCCTCTGCTTTCCGCAGTGATCGCTGCCTACGCGACTCCCTTGTCCATTCGTCCCCCCCATCCCACTGATCTCCCTCCCGGCACTTATCCTTGTAAGCGGAACAAGTGCTAAACATGCCCTTACACTTCCTCCCTCACCACCATTCAGGGCCCCAGACAGTCCTTCCAGGTGAGGTGACACTTCACCTGTGAGTCATCTGAGGTGATATACTGCGTCCGGTGCTCCTGGTGCAGTCTTCTATATATTGGCGAGACCCGACGCAGGCTGGGAGACCGTTTCGCTGAACACCTACGCTCTGTCTGTCAAAGAAAGCAAGATCTCCCAGTGGCCACATATTTTAATTCCACGTCCCATTCTCATTCTGATATACTTCTTCCTATAGATGCTGCCTGCCTGCTGCCTTCACCAATAAATACAACCTGTCTTCTGTGTATTCGTTTTTCCAAAGTTGGCACCCTCTGTATAAGCCGACCCCTTAATTTTAGGACCAAAATTTAGGGCCAGATTCTTGGCTTATACACCAGAATTTACGGTACTTTGCATCTAGCTTTAATGAATCTGACCTTTGAATGGGTACTGGTGCAGGAAAGGAGTAGAGGGTTATGGGTTTAATGCAGGCAAATGGGATTATCCCAAAGCTTGTGTGGGTTGGAGAGTTAATTTCCCACTGTAAATTTCCACTGCGTAGGTGAGTGCTAGAACCTGTGGGAATTGTTAGGAATAAAATGGGATTAGTGCGATTGACAGTTGTCATCAACTCTGTCATCTATTCTGTCTCTGTACTGCGTTTCTCTGTGACTTTACATTCTCCTGAGTGCGGGGATTCTGCTAAAGGTTAGATGGCTGACATATCGGGTAAACCAAAACCAAAGTAGGTATGGCACAGCAGATAAATTGCTCAGTCTGGATAGGCAACCTCACAGGTTGCTAAAGGAAAGCTAGAAAGTGAAGAATTGTCAAAGCATCCTGTGTTCCTCAGAGGGGAGAAAATTTGCAAATATTATCTTGTGCACAAATTGATCCAAGGATTATCCCAAGAGCTCCAGATCAACGAGGTGAACCTTGGTGTTGAGAAATCTCCCAAGAGAGTAGAAAAGAGAGTACAGTGGAGGTTTGTGAGGATGCATATGGAATACTTGAATAAATTCGGGCTGTTTTCTTTGTAACAGCGGAAGCAGAAAGGAAGATTAACTGAGACACCGAGGAGAGCAAGTAGAAATGACCTGTTTCCCTTAGCTGATAGGCCAGAAGCCAGCGGCAGAGATATAAAGCAAATGGTAGAAGGATTAGAGGAGTATTAAAGGAAAGTGTTGTCATGTAGAGGATGGTGATGTCTGGAACCTGCTGCCCGAATAGGTGCATCACATTTACATAGTACCCAAGAGTCATAAACTGCAGGCCATGGGCCCAGTACTGGAAGATGTGGTGAGTTGAGGTTAGGTAGCTCTTTATCAACCAGAACAGATGTAGTGGGCTGAATATTCTCCTGTGTCATAATTATTAATGATCATTTGGGCAAACTATGCATTGAAGCAAAGGGATACAGCATAGCTCTGTTAAAGGTAAATTGTGCTTAACCAACTTGAGTTTCTACCCGATGAGTCAAGTAAGTTTCTTGTCATTTAACTATATGTATGTATGCCATCAAATGAGACAACGTTTCTCCGGACCAGGGTGTAAAGCACAAAACACACAATAATCTAGGAAAGTAAGTAAGAAAGTTTTTAGTGCTTTCTCAGCATATATGATGAATAAACTCTTCTCAGGCTTCCAGCTGGGTACAGATATAAGGTACCGGTGACCCCGGTTTCCATCCAGGGGGTCAGTGTGGACATGGTGGATGATTACAAATACCTAGGGATACGAATTGACAATAAACTGGACTGGTCAAAGAACACTGGGGCTGTCTACAAGAAGGGTCAGAGCTGTTTCTATTTCCTGAGGAGACTGAGGTCCTTTAACATCTGCCAGAGGATGCTGAGGATGTTCTACGAGTCTGTGGTGGCCAGTGCTATCATGTTTGCTGTTGTGTGCTGGGGCAGCAGGCTGAGGGTAGCAGGCACCAACAGAATCAACAAACTCATTCATAAGGCCAGTGATGTTGTGGGGATGGAACTGGACTCTCTCACGGTGGTGTCTAAAAAGAGGATGCTGTCTAAGTTGCATGCAATCTTGGTCAATGTCTCCCATCCACTACATAATGTACTGGGTGGGCACAGGAGTACGTTCAGCCAGAGACTCATTCCACCGAGATGTAACACAGAGCGTCATAGGAAGTCATTCCTGTCTGTGGTCATCAAACTTTACAACTCCTCCCTTGGAGGGTCAGACACCCTGAGCCAATAGGCTGGTCCTGGACTTATTTCATAATTTACTGGCATAATTTACGTATTACTATTTAACTATTTATAGTTCTATTACTATTTATTATTTATGGTGCAACTGTAACGAAAACCAATTTCCCCCGAGATTAATAAAGTATGACTATATCAATTTTAGTCGACATTTTGATGACAAACTCAGCCATCTTCATCAGTGATCATACCTGAGCATGTCTAGTCTGGTGGTATTTATACCCCCATAGTCTGCCCCTCCTGATTGGTTAGTCCTCATCCAATCAGATTTCTGCTCTCCCACCTTGTTTGCAATTGAATTCTAGTTCTTACTTAAAGTGAGACCTTTGTCTTTGTTAAAATTCTTTTCCTCTAGTTTTTTTTTCAATGGTTTCCTTTACCACAAGGTCCTAAAAACCATTGGCGTGGCACCGTAGTTTTGTGCTGTCAAAGTCAATCCTATGGCCGTTGCAAATGCAATGTTTGCCACCGCTGATTTCTCTGGGTAACCCAAATGGACACACTTCCTGTATTCCTTGACGCGAGTTTCTACCGTGTGTCCCATCTGGCTGATACACACTGCTCCGCATTTACAGGGAATCCTGTAAACACCAACCAACCTGAATCCCAGGTCATCTTTGACCCGCGTGAGCTGTGGTTTGAGCTTCCTTGCGAATTTGTGTACGGTATTAATCCATTAGTTCTTCAGGATCCTGGCAATCCTTCCAGAAGCCATGGAAGCATAGGGAAGACAGGTGGTAGCGAATGGGTTCCTCCTCATTGTTGGGTTTCTTGGTTTTTCCGACGGCTCTTTTAAAGACCCAATTAATTTCCTTCACCTTGTAGCCATTCTGTAGGAATGTCATATGTATAATCATCTTACTTCCTCTGGAAGACTCTCTGGGTCCAAAATAGTTCTTGCGCGGTTAATCAAGGTAGAGAGAACCACACAACATTGGGAGGCATGATGGTGGCTGTTATTGTTGAAATACAAGTCCGTGTGAGTGGGTTTCCAATAGACCCCTTGCCTGAGGTTACAGTCTGATTTCTGTCGTATTAAAATGTCCAGCAACGGAAGGCAACCATTCTTCTTCATCTCCATTGTAAGTTGAATGGTTGGATGTAAAGAGTTCAGATTGTCATGGAACTGTTGAGTGTGCCTGGAGTCCATGAAACCACATTACGACGGTGTCATCGACATATCTGAAGAAGCATTTGGGGTGTAAGGGTGATGAACTCAGAGCCCTCTTCTCAAACTCCTCCATGCAGTAATTAGCAATAGCCAGTGACAAGGGGGATCCCATGACCAATCTGTCCATTTGTTCATAGTAGTTCTCCTTATAGATGGAGAAACTACTTCCCATCCTGACTGTTCTTATTTTTATTCATTGGAGTCTCCTGCCTGATCATAGTAAGTCAAAGATGCTGGATGAATGGGTAGGATCCTTGATAATACCAAGGGCCCTGCATATGCAGTGCTCCTGATAAATGTCCCTAGTGGATTGTAGGGAGACCCCTATGATCCTCTCAGCCATTTCACAGTCCTTTGTAGGGAGTTCCAGTCCAATGCTTGGCTTCTCCTATACCAGAAGGAGATATAGCTTATCAGAGCGTTCTCAATGGTGTTCCTGTAAAATTCAGTTAAGATGGAGGCGGGGAGCCTCGCTTGTCTCAATCTCCTTTGGAAGTGGAGGCACTGCTGTGCCTTCTTGTTCAGGGAGGTTATATTGAGAGACCAGGTGAGGTCATCTGTGAAGTAAACTACCAAGAACTTGGTGCACTTAACTCTCTCTATGGAGGAACCATGTATTTGCAGTAGGGGTTGGTTTATCTGTACCTTCCTGAACAATGATTTCCTTGGTTTTCTCCACATTCAGCCTTGGGTTGTTCTTCTCACACCAGTCCAATAGCCACCCCACTTCCTCTCTGTACTCCAACTCATCAATGTTGTTGTTGTGTCACCTGCAATCTTGTTAACTCGGTTTGAGCTGAATCCCGTAATACAGTCATGTGTCAGCAGTGTGAACAGCAGCGGGCTGAGCACACAGCCCTGGGGAGTGCCAGTGCTCAGCGTAATGGGACTAGAGATGTTGCTGCCCACAAGGACTGACAGAGAATTGATAATGGCAATGTTGTTTGAATATTGATTCTCAGAAGGCTCATCGGCAAAGTTAAATCCTGTGGAACAGAAAGACTGATGATTGCGTGGGTAAAAAATTGGCCAAGGGTTTTTTTTTCAGCAGACGGAGAAGGAACGGTCTCCAGGTGACGTTGACCACTGCTTTTCTATATCTATATTTATGACTTAGCCTTAGAAGTACAGGGTGATTTTAAAGTTTGCAGATAACTCAGAATATGCTAAATACCGCAGATCAAAAGGGGCAAAGATGGGCTGGTGAAAAGGGCAGGTGAAAATTAACGCCTGATATAAAGGCTGTAAAGAGCATGCAGAAAACTGAATATTTATCTTTGAAGGCTGTACCACCTTTTGTATCTTCTTCGAGGTTCTGGAGCATGTTATTACAACAATGAGATCTGCATTAAGGACGGGGGCAGAAAGCTGAAGGTTATGTTTATGTATGCTGAAGTAATATTTGGTCAGAAGTGGAGATCTGTGTCCATTTTTGGTCACCATTCTTCAGGATGGATGTGAATGTGTAAGAGAAGGAGCTGGACGTTGGGAGGGTGAGGCACGTAAGTCTGCGAAAAGTTGGGATTTGCTGTCTTGAGAGAAGGGTGAGGCGGGAATTGAGAGAAGTGTTCAAATTTAAATAGAACTTTACATGATTACATATGATCAAACATTTCCAATTGGGCAAAAGTCAGGATCCAAAGGCAGTGGTTAAATTGATGAGCAAAAGAGCCAAAGAGAGCTGCAGAAAGCAGTTACAATCTAGAAATCACTGGAAAGGATGGTAGAAACTGTTTCATGTGGTTCTCCGAGTTGAAATGGAATGATATTTTTTCAAGAGAAATAAACCACGGTGATTAGGAGTAAAACAAATTAGCAATGTTTCTCATTGGATTGTTCTGATAAAAAGCCTGAAAATTCTATTTGGTGCCATAATAATTCTGCAATTTATGATTTAATAGTGCAGATTGAATCTGAACCAGAATCAGGCTGAATATCAGTGGCATATGTCGTGAAGTTTGTTGTTTCATGGTAGCAGTATGTTGCAATACATAATAATACAAACTATAAATTACAAAAAGAAATAGATATAAAAATTAAGTTCAATGAGTAGGTTCATAGTCCATTCAGAAATCTGATGGTGAAGGGAAAGAAGCGTGTGTCTTCAGGCTCCTGTACCACCTCCTTGATAGTAGCAATGAGAAGAGGGCTTGTCCTGGGAGGTGGGGGTCCTTAATGATGGATGCTGTGTTCCTGAGGCACCACCTTTTGAAGGTGTCCTCAATGCTGAGGAAGCCTTGTGTCCATCATTGGTGTGTTAGTTCTTGGCTGGTGTAAACCCAAGCTAATTCCTCACTCTTTCCTATAGTTCTGTACCAATCCCACAGCCCACATTGCTTTGTGGGGCTGCCAAGCTAAGCAGACTACTGTACTGTCAGTGTAGACTAAAATCAGTCCAAAAGTAATTGCAGACTACACCAATCACAGTTCTAATGTAGGGTCCTAGACATATACCATTCACTAATTTTCTTTCCAAAGATGCTACTGATCCTGCTGAGTAAATGAAAACAGCATTTTCTGTTTTATTTTGCTAATTACAAGTTGATCCTGCTTCCCACACACAACCCTGCCAGTACATCATTGCTCTGCTCTTTAACTCATAGACACACGTTAATCTGAAAACTAATCTCACTACTTCAGTGTTCCTGAACTCCATCAATCCCAAGCTATTGACACTGTACAGTGGCATTGTAAATTGAACCACTGTCTCGTAGCCCCAGAATCCGAAGTTGAATTCTGACCTCGGGTGCTGAATACGTGTGGATTTTGAATATTCTTCCTGTGACTGTATGGGTTTCGTCCGGGTGCTGGGTGTCCTCCCACGTCCCGGAGATGTGTGTATTATTGCCCCCCCCCCCCATGCAGATCCATGGTGGAAAGTACAGGAAGTTAATTGGAACATGATGAACACTTAGTTACCTATTTTATTTTAGATATACAGCTCAGAATAGGCCCTTTGAGGTCTGCTGCCCAACAACCCATTAAATTACAAGACAATTTATGAGGAGCAGTTAACCTACTAACTGGACTGTGCGAGGAAACTGGAGCATCCGGACACATGGGAAGGAATGGACATAGTTGCTTACAGAGGACGTCGGGATTGAACTCCATACAACAATGCCCCGGACTATAGTAGCGTTGCACTCACCGTTGCGCTGTCCTGACTTGAACATGCAGCCTGAGGCAGACTTGCCACCCTTGCACCATGAGGTCCTGAAAAGGGATTAATACTGGATTAAAAAATGATGGTTAATGGTCAGTTTGGATTTGATTTGCTGAAGGGCCTGTTTTCATTTTGCATCTCTTTGATGCTATAACTAATCTCATTTTGTAAAGTCATTATAAATCTAAAATTATCTCAGTGTAGCCAGGTCACCCAGATTCAGCATCAAAGTAATCCGGCTGCTCTGTTCCGTCTGCCTAGTGGTGAACCACTTAAAGGGAAATCCAACTGGTCCATGCTGTTCCACTGCCCATTACCTATATTGGTGTTACAATTCCAAATGATTCCCATTTTCCAGACACTCTCCATTCTTCTGAAAAATTCCAGATCTAATCCTACTATTGACTGCCAAAAGGCTCACAATAATACCGAAAACTTGCACTCAGTCCTCAATCACATTTTATTTACTCATGCACAGCCATTGCCACTGCACTGTTCTAAGTTTGAACAAAGAAATGACTTTTTATATAGAAGCTGACAAGCTGAATACAGATATTGACCAGTTGGTAACCTGTGCATAATCACCAATCACACTATGATAATACAAGTCAATAACCAATAGACTCTGTGCATTAAAGGCCAATAATATATAATAACCTAAAGACCTTTAATAATAGACGTAATACCAATACCAATGTCCTCATAATCTAATCTAATACAGGTTGAGTACCTCTTATCCAAACTGCCTGGGGCCAGATGTATTTTAGATTTTGGATTTTAGAATATATAATGAGATAGCTTGGGATAGCCTGACTGAGTTTATGTGCTACTGGTTGGCAGTATTTGTCTTACACTTGTTCATTGTACATATGTACTAATGCAGCTATTCAGTGTGTTAGATTTTCATCTGTGATGATCCTGGCAAACTCATCAATGTATTTCTCTGTTGCTTCACGATCAGCAGACACTTTATCACCGCAAAATCTTTATTTTTTTGCTTTTTTTCTATTTTTCATTAACTTCTGTTCATATGTGAAGTCACTCTCTGAATTGGCTGGTGTGCAGAGGCCTGTGCATCACCTGGGAACCTTCCCAGTGCCTTGTGCAATTTTCCATTTGTGACGTCATGTCAGTGTTCAAAAAAATTTTCAGATTTCGGAGGTTTTGGAGTTTGAAATTTCAGATAAGGAACTTCTACCAATAATAATCGAGAAAGATTATTATAATACCTTTACCATGAACAATAAAGACCTTTCTCACCTGGATAGACTGCACACTATCTGTAAGCCATTCTTGCTTGCATATTATATTAACCCTTGCCTTGCTGCAACTTCCACACTAATGAAAAAGAATCCCAAGGAACTATCTGCTGAATGCAAATTTAATTGCTGTGACTCAGTCCCTCCTGATTGAGCTGAACCAACTCAGTTACTGGTAAGTGTTAAGTAAAATTGGAATGGTTGCAGTAATTTGGAATTCAGGGTAATATATTTTTCAATGATTTTGGGGGATTTTCAATTTCAATAGTTAGAATCAGGTGGTCAAAATTCAACACAGCTTTCTAAACTCATCTGTTATCCTTCAATTTCAGTCACTTGCCCTCTAAAAAATGTCCGGAAGAGGAGGTTCAGGAAAACTGCAAAGAAGAAGGTAAGAATGAGGTGGAACTATTTTTAAGACCTACAGCTTGAGCTGTATGTTTAATATGTGTGGGTTCTGCTCTGAAGGCTCGGTGTCACTTGATTGCTTTTTCCCAGATGTAACATGGGCAAGTTTGGGAGAAAGTTTCCCTAGGGAGAGTTGGGTGGCACTGTGTATAGTTTGCTGCTAAATTCTCCTGTACCTGCTGTACGTTCCTTTGATCTTCCTTTTCCTAGGCTGACCGGATCTTGGTGTTGACTCCCCTGCCTGATCCAGAGAACCCAAGATCCTCATGCGATCCAAAACCGACCACCCTTGAATATGCTTTGAGTATGTCGGGAGTAGAGAACTCCAAAGGTTCACAGCTCTTTGACAAAAGAAATTTCTGCTCACCTCAGCATTACTTTGCCAGCATTCATTCGTCTTACTATGTTCCTTGTTTACAACCTTGGTGATCTGTTTGGTGCCAAGTTGAGCTTCCAGCCTCAGGTTTAACCATCTTTACGATTACCCTTTTCCAGTTATTGCTGCTCATAACTCATAGTTTATTTCTCTGTCTTTCTTATGTTAATGACTCTGTCTAAAATTCTCAGTGTTATTTAGAGAGTGATGTGGTTTAAATCCCCAATCCAGGCATCTGAAAAAATCATTAAATTTACTGCAAGAG